>NC_080839.1:49949939-50574939 GCF_030435755.1 Ochotona princeps | reverse complement strand
ACCCCGGCCTTCTCTGCCCCGCAGGCTCTAAAATATAAAAACCCGAGATCCTAGCAGTTGGGCTTTCCAGAAAACCAGATTTTAAAAAATGAAGTCGAACATTCCAGCCGATGCAAAGTACTTGTTTAGAAAAGTAAGTTTTGGAATGGAGTGAAAACAAGGCCTTTGAAATGCAGTTTGGCCTAAATCGCACCACACTGGGGGCTTTTCCTCCCCGCTGCACATTCTTTGTGGTGTAAAGGCCAGGGGGCCGGCAGGGGTCTTCGCCCTGCCAGAGCTCTCCGAGGCCCTGGGGCTTCCCCTCCCCCGCAGCCCCCCTCGTGGCTGGAGCCTTCAGCCAGGCACCCCAGCCCTCTCCGAGCATCTGGGAGAACTCTGCCTCGGGTTTCCAGCCCCTTTGGCAGAGTGCGCCAAGCCCCAAAACGCTCCAGTTAACACCAGGCAATCATCGTTAACGCGAACCAGCTGCCCGAGGCCCCAGTTTGCAGCAGCACGCACCACCCATCCCCTCTACCCGCCTCAGCTGTGAGTCACCGAGACCCTGGTTGGGGCCGGCCCGGCAGGAGGGGGGAGGGCAGGCAGGGGTTGATAAGGCCCAGCTGTTGCAGATAACCTAGTAAACCATTGCTAAACCTCTTAGCTCCTTTGGAAAAAGTGTTGGGACGGGGCCTGTGTGTGGGAAGTGGGATGGAGACGGAAAAACATGATTTATGAACCTCATTTTCTTAAGTTTTCAGAGTGTTAAGGAGAAAAAGGAGGAGCCACCGTCGCAAGGTTTTGTTCCCCCGACAATGTGCAGGCCTATCTGTGGTGTCTTCCTTCTCTCAGACCTCAGTGAAAACGAGCTTTCTGGCCACTTAGACACATTCAACAGACACAAATTCCTCCCGCATAAATAAGTCTGTGCTCACTCCCAGAGGAAGGTGTCTGCATAAACAAATATGGTCGAGACTGAACCTGTTCACTCTGCCTTTCCCGTCCACTCCCAGCAAGGACACCCTCGTCCAACGCAACCGAGGCAAACTGCCCTAGCGCTCTCCTTCCTACCCCAGCACCCAGCCTTCTCCCGTTCCCCACCCAAGCGGTTCTGCTCCGAGTGTGTGGGGAAGACAAAAAAAGTTCAGCTGCCACTGCAGCCACGTGACTCGTGGCGGCCACACCCCCCGAGGTCTCCCGCCCGGCTCCACCCACCAACCAGTTGGCCAACACCGGGATGCGTCTTATTAGCAATGGGAACAGTTAGCTCACCCGCGGGCTCGTCAAGAGTCCCAATTATTTTCTTTGAGCTGAAGGAATGCACAAGACAACAGAGCCATAGGTTCAGCCTGTGAAAGCTCTTCCGGGACCCCGCCTCTGCCAGCACTCTCCCCAAAACCAGGGAGGTGGCCCACTAGCGTTCATAAAAGGCCATTAACACACTGCCCTTCTTTTTTTTCAAAAAATTTTATTGGGGGAAAACTACAAAACATTTACAGTACAATGTTAACAGTCACAATTTGTAGTGAACTGATTCCCCAAAATATATTACAACTCAAGTTGACTTCTCGTTACATTCAAACACCTACTTCTGTCGAAGTAGTCCATGAGTAGCGCGGAGCGCCGCATCCACCTGTCTGTACCTAGGCACACCAGCGCGCCCGCTCATTCATCCGCTGTCCAGGAAAGCTTGGGAAATGTCCCCGCGCCTCTCCACACGGAAAAAAACAAAACACCATAGTACAAGTTTGGGAATTCTCTGTAACGACACAAGGCAGAGTCTTGTCCTGGATACCATGAGCGCTAAAGAGGTGGCATCTTCACTTTCTATATTTAAAAAAAAAAAAAGTGGTAAAAATCTGTTCCTTTTGTGCAGTTGAACCCATCCTACATTCAGATTCTCTCAAGCACTAATAAACAAAATACTTATTTGGTTGAGGAAGATTTAAGGCAAGTTCGGGCCCTTCCAAAGGCACTGGGAGACCCCCCCCCCCCATTATTGCTACAACGTCTGTATAGTCAACAGCATGTCACAGTAGAACTGGTGAACTAAACAAACAAGACTTTTTTTTTTGCTAAAGTTGGAATTAGAAAAGCATGCCACACCTGCTGGCAGAGCAATGTGGTCATCTTTTTCTTTAAACTTGGATGGGCTGCAACCATTATACATTCTAAGAAAACTCATATTTCCTCACAACTACTTCCACAGCATCAACGTAGATTTCCGTCAAGAAATCATGCAATCTTTCAAAATTTACGTAAACAAGGAAAGAAATTAATGAAATAAATATTAACATACAATCTCTTAAATTAAGATTTGTTTTACTCATTTACAATAAAATAACCAAGTGAAGTTACAAAAGGCATATATTACTGTGAAAAGAACATACACTCCACGTTTTGCCGATTAATAATGGCAATCATAATTTAACATAATAAAAGAATATATATCTATTGCTTCTCATCATACTTGATAAATACAGTATGAACAAAATTATCAATGTATACTTTTCACAAGATAATAAATAAGTTAAATAGTTTTCATGAGTTGTGGTGCGAAATCAACTCAAAACAGCTAAAAATTCAGCAGTTATTCCCCAACAATTACAAAGCTCTGGCCAAGACTTCCAGAGAGCAGACAAAATGGGTCTAAACGAAACAGCCAGAGTGATGGCAAGGAACCCCAAACCAGTAGGAAACTTTGGAATGCAAGGTTTTTTCTTTCCCCATATACCTAACTATGCTTAAAAAAAAAAAAAAGAAAACCCCATGGGGTTAAGTACAGGTTCCTATCAAGGCATATTCTTGGCAGAGTCTTGGTTTCTAAAAGCTTATTGGTTAGTAAAGGTGGTGGCTGGCTGGTCTCTCAGTTGGGGCCTTCGAGGGAGGCAGGCCACATCTGGACTGGAAGGAAGGCATTTCAAGTGAAGACATGGGATGGTGGCTGGCAGCTGCTGGTGTTGGGCTGGCATTTTTTCCTGGAGCCCCAAACTCAGAGACCTAAAACAGTTTTAAGGTTTTTTTTTGTTCTATTCGCATCACAACTGCCCTGTTGTGAGTTTCTTGTTCATCCATACAAAAAAGTTCGTTGGCTTTTTCGTTGCTCAACAAGACGTGAAACTTTGTAATAATAATAAAAATAATAATAAAAATAAAACAAACAAAAAAAGAGGAAACCGAAAGGGGCAGGCGGAGGGGGTACAAACCCCCTCCCTCGCACGGGGAGTTCGAGTCCCAAGTGCTCGGTGGGGTCAAGGCCTCTGTCCGCCCCCCCAAGTACCCCCCAACCCTCGGGACCCCCAGCGGGGTGGTGGTGGTGCTGCTGGCAGGGGACTGTGGAGGGGCGCCCTGCAACGAGCACCCCCAGCGCGGCCTCCCCTTCCCTTCCTCCTCACTGGCGCCCTCTTGCCTCAGTCGTCGGAGATGGAGAGGCGGCTGAAGATGGGCAGGCGGCGGCCAGGGTCGAGGCTGGGCGACTCGGAGCCGCTGAGGCTGCCGGAGCTCAGCGAGCCGCTCAGATAGCTGTCGCGGTCCGACAGCGAGTCCGGGGGGCTGGGGGGCGCGTCGAACACGGGCGACTCGGACAGGCGGCGCGGCAGCTGGAAGGCGAAGGGCGGCGAGGGCGGCGCGGCGGGGAGGGGCGCGCTGGGCGGCGCCGGGGGCTGCGCCAGGCCCTGCTGCTGCTGCTGCTGCTGGCTGCGGTAGTAGGCGGCGGCCGCCACCGCGGCGAAGTTGTGCGTCTGGATGGCGAGCGGCGTGATGAGGCTGCTCAGCTCGGGGCCGAAGGCGAAGGCGTTGTTGGCGCACGAAGCCGCCGAGCAGGCGGCGCAGGGGCCGCCGCCGGATGCCAGCAGGTCCTCGGCGCCCCCCGTGCCATAGAGCAGCGCGGCGGCCGCTGCGGCCGCGGCCGCCGCCGAGGCACAGCACGTCGGGGCGCCCGAGGGCGTGGAGGCCGAAGAGCACGAGGAGGAGGAGGCGGAGGCGGAGGAGGAGGAGCAGGACGAGGCCGAGGAGCAGGAGGGCGGTGGCGGTGTGCGCGAAGTGGGGCTGTCGAGCAGCAGAGGGGCCTCGAGGCCGCCCGGAGGCTGGTGGTGGCCGGACGGGAAGCCCGAGAAGCTGAGGCTGTGGTGCAGCTTGGGCCGCGGCTCGCGCGGGAAGCCCAGGTGCAGCGCATCGCGCGCACTGAAGGCGCGCAGGTCCCCGGAGGCACCGCCCCCCGAGGGCGCGGGCCGCCGCTCGTCCGCGTTGTGGATGAAGTGGCAGCGCGGCCCGTAGGGGCAGAAGCCGATGGTGTGGAAGGTGCGGCACAGCTCCGTCTTGTACTTGGGGTGCCGCGTCAGGCTGCGCAGCTCGTGGAAACCGTGCGCGAACTGGCACTTCTCGCCGTACTTGCACGTGCCGCTCTCCTCGAAGGGCCGGCACAGCTCGGTCTTGTAGCGGGTCGAGTTGATCTGGGAGCCGCCGCCCCCCTTCTGCTGCTGCTGTTGCTGCTGCAGGTGCAGGAGGTGCTGGCTGCGCTCGCCGTTCTCGCTGAACGAGCGGTCCCGGAATTTGTTCTCCTTGTTGAGCAGGGCCGTGCCTGCGCCGCCGCCGCCCCCCGACGGCTCCTTGAGGCCGCCATAGGAGGCAGGGCCGCCCCCCGCCGCCGCGCTGCCGCAGCTGCTGCCGTTAGCGGCGCCCGGGAACTTGGGCGAGCAGCTGCCGGGGCTGGGCGCGGGGTGGGCGAGTGCGTGCAGGTTGCTGGCCGAGTGCCGTCGGAGGAAGCCGGGCGCGAAGCCCGAGCTGGGGGCGGGGGCGGCGGCAGCCACGGGCGTCCCCACCGCCTTCTTGTCCAGCATATTGTTCAGATTGAGGTTCGCCAGGGATTTCTCCGTCTGCCAAAGGGGACAGAGAGGAGAAGGGTTGAACAACGGAAGGGAGAGGGAAGGGAACGGCATAGCCAGACCCCGGCTTTCTGATAGCCCCCCGCTCCACCCCATCTTTTTTTTTTTGCGGGTTTTGACTCGGCCTCTGCCCTCCTCCACCCGTACACGCGCGAAAAGCAGCAAGTTGGCGAGGGTGGACGCCGCCCAGCCCTGCCGCGCCGCGCTCCCGACATGTGATCTGCAGCCGGTGGGTCGCTGGGTGGGCGGTGCAAAAACGCCGCCGCCCGGGAAGCGCCGGGCAGCGTGGCCGCCGCAGCCGGCTGGGCAGAGAACTCCACGGCCATAGCCACCGCCGCGGCTCCCTCCCCGCCCACCGGGCTCCAGCACACCCGGCTGCAAGCTCCGGAGTTGCCCCCCACTCCAACAGCCAAGGCGAGAAGTCCCTGCTGGCCCGCCCGCCTCCCTGCTCTCCCCCCGACGCCTACCTTGCACAAGAAGTCGATATCGTAGAAGGCGGACAGAAGTGTGGTCGACATGTTTCTGGGTCCGCGAAAGCTCGGAGGTGCAGGCGGGGAGGTCGGGAGGAGCCCTCGGGGCGGCGCGGCCGGCCTCGAGCCACGACGAATAACGGGCGAGGAGCGGGGCAGGGACCGAAAAGTTTGTTTGGCTGCGGGGCCAAGAGAGGAGAGCGGCGTGGAGCAGCGGAGCGGGGCCGCCCTGGACTGCCGAGTCGGGCGGAAGAGGAGAAAGAAGCCGAGCGCGCTCGGCCGCGCCGCGCCCCGGGGTGCCCGCCCCGCCCCCCGCGCCCAGCCGACGGCAGCTCGCGGACTGCTGGAACTCGGCGGCCCCCGAGCGCGCGCCCTATATAGAGCCCGCGAGCGCGGCCACGGCGGGGCGGGCGGCCAGGGGGCGGGGACGCAGCGCTGACCCCGCCGGGGTCTCCAGGCAACGCCGGCTGGGGAGGGGGGAACGTCAGGCGCCGTCCTGCCTTGCCATTGGCCGCCGCCAATTTTTTTTCCTGGGGGAGGGGGAAGGGAGGAGGAAGTAGAGCGGGAGGCTCCGGGGCGGGGCGGCTGCCGGGGCGCTCTGGGCTGGCCGCGCGGGGAGCTCGGCCCTGTGGGTGCTGCTGGGTGGCGGCGGCGGCTCTTGTCCTACTCTACTGTGGGGGTCCCCGAGTTGGAAAGCCCCAGCCGGCGCGTTTAGCGTCAGCAGAGCCGTGCAGACCTCCCGCCTACCCCCACCCCCACCCCGGACGTGTCTTTCCCCGCCCGCTCCTGTTAGGCCGACTTTGGGAGGGAGTTGTGATCACTCATCCTTAGTTTTTTGTACAGGGCACGGGAATTGCAAAATACAAGCCGCTTGCAACTGTCGGCGAGGCCCGTCTGGTTTGCAAAGGGTGTTTGGGGACGGAGGGCGGGGACTCCGGGGCTGAGTCCCCGACCCGGCTGCACGTGGAGGCGCGGTGGGGGTAGGGGCGGGAGCGGCCACGCGGGCGGCCGCCGTCTTGCCTAGAGGTTGCCCGAGCCCGTTTCTCCGCCCCTCTCCCCGCCCTGGCTCAGTAAACAGGGCCCGAGCGCCCAGGCCTGCCGGGCTGGGCTGTGTCTGAGGACAAGGCGCTGGCTTTGCTAATCACATCACAAGACCTTGAGCCGGGGCCAAAGGCGTGGAGTGGCGCGCGGGGCGTCCCGGGAGGGGGAGCAGAGCCGCAGGCGGGGAAGCAAAGCTGGGCGAACCCTGCAGGCCGGGAGGCCTCCTCGGCCTGCTCTTCCGGCGGGGTCTTCCCCAGCCCTCCCTGGGGGGGGGGCAGGAAGGGTTGGGGTGCAGCTGCCGTCCGAGGGTCCCTGCCCAGCGCAGCCTCGGCTGGTGGCGCACTGCGGGCCGCTTCCGTCCCCTGCCTGCCTGGCCGAGCGGGGCGGGGTGGGGGAGCACCGAGCCCAGCCAACGGGTGAGGCCGAGCCAGGCCCTGCGGCCCCGGTGGGGCACCCCCCTGCGCTCCCCAGCTCCACGCCCCAACAGTTCGCGTCGAGAAATGGCGGTCTGCCAGAGGGTGCGCCGTGTCTGTCTGAGCCCAGTGCCCAGTGGAGGCCGGGTCTGGAGCACTTCCGCGATTTTGCCCACCTGGCAGTCCAGACCCCGACTGGTCCTAAGCGGGAAGATCCAGGGAAAGCACCTGATGGGACCCACGACCCCTTCCTAAACGGCTCTGTTTACTCTGTTTGCACTCATTCCATGCCATTGGCTGCTCATTGCGTCAGTTAACCCAGAAGAGAATGAGCTGGGCGGGCCGCTCAGGGAAGTGGCTCTGAACCCAGTGGGCCTTTCCCGCTGCAGTACCGTCAGAGCCCCCTCCCCAGCGGGGAGTCAGAGTCCAAGGTCTCTGCAGCAGCCGGTGATCTTGGGGGCAGATCACATGCTTGTGTTTCTCCCGCTTATAAAACGAAAATAAGAATTCATGCTTTACTCATCTCTCACCTTTGTCAAGGTGCAAATGAGGTATCTGTTGTTGTGTAGATCAACAAGTGCAAACCATCAAAGTTACAAAGCCTAAAAAGAGAGCCAAGCCATGTGGATAGGGTTCCCCGAAGGAGCAGTGCAGAACTGGGGGGGGGGCCCTAGAGCCAGCAGGGGAAGGGGTGTAGGTAAGAGATCTGGAAGAGGTGAATACTTCACTTTTGCAAACCACCTGCAGGACCCCGCATGGCTGGCCAAGTGTGGTGGACACTGCTTTGCTGAGACTTTGAGGGTGGCCCGGGGAGCCCCGCTTTCTGATGGTGTCCTGGGAATGCACCAGCAAGGGTGTAGAACAGCTATTTCCCTAACCACAGCCATTAGGTGAGTTAACAAGATTTCAGATACAAACCCAGTGGAAACATCTGTTCCTCCTGCCCTCCCGGGCTGGCTGTAGCCAGCGGAGATCAGAATCTGGGGTAATTCCCAGGCAGCCATGAGAACACCCACTGTGCAGGCTTGGTGGAAGGGTTCTGGAGATAATGCGGGAACAGGTTAGGTCCATGCTTTGAGACAGAGTACCTGCGAGTATAAAATACTTCTATCATTACGTAACTGCTTTTATTTCACTTGAAGTGTAAGACTCAAGTGCACTGGCCTTTGCCAACAGGCTGGGCTTTCTTGGTTATTCTGCACTTATCACCACGTTGCCACTGAAGTCCCCAGCCTTCTCACCAGGCAGGTCTTAGCACAAAACAAGAAGTGTTAGGCTGGCAGCTTTCCCTCAGGTGTGGGCTACACAGAAGCTTAACTAAGTAATTATTTCAGGATCACAGGAAAAAAAAAAAAAAAGAAGAAGAAGAAGAAAAACCACATTTCGGGCTGACTGGTTGCAGAACCACCCAGGGAATTTCCTGTTCTCTTTAGGACACAACTTTGGATGCGGAGTTCACTTTCTGAAGCCCTTCATGCTTCGGATTGGCTGCGTTTTTAGGGGAAGCAACTTGTTTGTCTTTTGGAGACAGATCACACCACGTTTTCTGCACCAGGAAATGAACATTCTCTTCTTTAACCTGCTTTTCAGACGCTCTTACCAAAAAAAAAAAATCAAAATGTCCCACTCATCTTAAAATACAGAACCTAAAAAGCTGGAACTGGTTTTTATGCTATCACCAAAATAGTCTTTTCCAGATACCTAATATGAAAAAAAAAATGCGTGTGGATAAGGCTGTGGCCCATCTAAGCTATGAATGTTCAGATAGCAAATATGTGGGAAGCATTTATTCTCAAATTATAGATTAAAAATGTAAGCCAAAGAAAAAGATCAGCAACAAAATGTGTGCAAGGGCGCCACCTGCTGGGTGTGTGAGGATTGGGGCTGGACTTGGAACAACAGAAAACCCTTAAGGTTTCTAGATTAGATCAGTGAAACGGATAACTGTGTTTACTGGTGTCTTAAAAGAGAATCTTCTTGTTGCCACCAAGCAAATGATGGTAAACAGTGTAGCCTTCAAGTCATTTATTCTGGCTCTCTTCCCCCAGGTTCCTTCCAATAGCCAAGCGTCTATGCTTTCACCAAGTGGCAAAATCAGGTTTCTCAGCATGAGCAGAAGCATGGGGGTGGGGAGTTAGTGGTGGTGGAGGGAGGCAGTGGTCAGGCGGAACTCTCAATGGCTCTTTGAATAATTAGGATGGAATGTGTTGGTTACTGCAGGACTCACACAGGCAGGCACACACACACACACACACACACACCCCAAAATCGTTTGTATGAAGTTGAACCTTACTTAATTCTTCCAGGATCCAACACTTGGAACATATTTCTGCTTTGCTAAAATGGAATAAAACTTAGCAACCTGACTGAATGGGCTGGATGCCAATGAATCCAGCCCCTACCTGAGCCAGGAGAGGGGCGGGCCTTGTGGGTGGGGCTCCAGCCCAGCTCTGTGTAGGGGACTCAGAAATCGCTGGGTGGCCGCTGGCTGGATGTTAGGGCTCCTTCAGGCCTGCAGGTGGCCTGCACCTGGGAACAGTGCAGCAGCCTCACTTCCTACAGTAGCTGCAATAAACTGAATGAATGAGCTGAAGAAATATTCCTTGGGAAGAAGTGACAAGAAGACCAGCCCCGCAGAGGCGAGGGAGGCCTGAAGAGGAAAACATTGGACTTTATGTTCAGTGTGCTCTGACAGGTTTACCGCAGCAAGCCGCTGCAGACCCTCCCCAGCCCCCAGTCTTCTGGCATCAATGGCCCTTTCTCTGTCCAGCGGAGAGTTAGCACACTCTCTTGTGGAGAAGAGCCTGCAGCACTGAGGACCAAGGGGTTCCTTCTTTTCCTTCTAGAAGGGCCAGCAGCTGCAGGCAGGCCAGGGTCCTCTCCTCCTGAATGCGCAGTCTGGTGAACTCCACTGTCTTCACAAACTCCGCAGCAGGTGGCAACTCTCCGAAGAGCTGAGGAAGGAGATGGCACTGCTCCGACAGCGTCCTCTGAAGGGGACCGAGCCCGTCGGGGGTAGGGGGACACCAGCCGGACTTGGAAAGGAGGCCGGAGAGGTGCTGGCAGAGGTGTCTCACGAAGAGCAGGGGCTCCGCCCAGAAGTTGACCTCTGCTTTCTCGAACAGATAGTCATCTCCCACCTACATGGATGACAGAACCACAGGCAGGCTTACAGTGAGTGGTGACAAGCCTGGTCCAGACCAGGCGGAGCTCTGGCAGATGCCCGAGAGGCAGCCCCTCCCCCGGCTGGCAGAGGGCCCACTTTGGCCTGTCAACACCCCCATGAACACACCACTTGCAGCCTTGAAGGTCACCTTCTATTTTCACTTCTTGCACTTCTCCAACAGAGAGGAATTTTTTTTCCCCAGACTTAACATGACCTTTGATAAAGATGTGTTTGTGGTTCAAAGCTGAGGTATTTTGGGGGGCTGGTCCTGAGGAGGGGGGTGGGGCTCAACAAGGGAGTGAGCCTAGACCTCAGGTGGCATCCAGAAATCCAAGAGGAGGGAGGAAGGGCACACTCAGGGGTGGGCCAAGGGGCACAGGATACCCAAGCATAAGATGGCAGTCTTGGAGCAGCAGACCAAACCTGCTATGATGCTGTTCAAGGTTATTTTCTCACAGACACTTTATCCTGTGTCCGGTTTTCCCGTAAACAGGCTGTCTTTGAACTCCTGGCCCACTGGGTGCCATGAAGGCCAGCTGAGTCAGAGGCTGGTGGCCCTGAATTTTACTCAGGATGCTTTTGATACCTGACCTGTGCCATTCTGCCTGGGGGGTGGGGGTCATGTTTTTTTTTCAAGTGGCAAGTTCACTGGCAGGTCCCTGAAAGGCTCCACTCTCAGCCCCAACTTTGGCCCCGCCCAGGCTAAGTCAGGCTAGCTAATGAGCATTCTCTGATAGCCCATTCTCAGTGTCCTGGGGGCTTTTGTCAAAGCTTTCTTCTCTGGCTGATCTGAACCCGCAGGGTCCTAGAGGGGGTGTGCCTGGTGCCACAGCAGCACCCAGTGTGTGACTTCCCTCTCGGGTCCTGCTCAGGAGTTGAGTGTCCTGAAGTACATGTTCTGTGGGCCTGCCAGGCCCAGCTATGCTTGGCAGTGCTGTGCCCAGTGAGGTCAGGACACTGCGACCCTACCACCCCAGCTAGAGACCCCAGGGCTTACCTGAGGCGTGCTGTCCACATTTATGGTGGTGAGGTCGTCATCTTCGCCCAGCAGCCATCCCAGCAGGACGGGCAGAGCAGCAGCCAGCTGGTCCCACTGCTGGAGCAGGTCACACAGCACAGACGGGGCCAGGGCCAAAGCGATGGAGGCGTCTACCTGGCAGAAGGCAAACTCTGCAGAGAGGGGAGAGAAGGCAAGCAATGAGCAGGGAGGCCTGTGGGACTCTGGGACTGTATGATGGGCCCTGGGTAGCATCATGCCACCAGCTGGTGAGAGGAACTACTGTCTACCCCATCAGAGGGAGGCACAGCCTGAAGCCTACGGACTCTATACCACCTCCCGTCCCCCCTGCTGGCCTGCCATGGAGCCCAGTCCCATGCGTCTTGCTCCTTCCTGCCTTGGAGAACAGACCCTTTTGGATACATAACACATGAAATCCAACACCTTAGGGTGGGTCATCATCATACTTTGCCTTAAAGGACCAGGGTATAAGCCATAAGTCATACATTACCTAACTATGGGGATCTGTTTGGAGAAACACATCATCAGGTGACAGGGCCACTGTGTGGACATCTTGGCAGGCATTCACATGCACTGAGATGGCCACATTGTCATGAGGCCTTGAACTTCTGGGGGACCATCACTGTACATGCAGCTCATCATGATGGACCTTGAAGGCTGTAAGGTCTCTTACTCCTCCTCAACTTGGCCCAAGGCAGCCATAGGCTGCATGCAGAAGGATAAGAGTGGCTGTTCCAATCACACTTGGTTATGGACACTGTAATTTGAGTCTCGTGTGCCACTATTTATATGTAAATATATTTGGTTTTTCTCAGCCACTAAAGAAGGGCTCCTGGATTGTACACAGGCAGGCAGTAGGCTAGACAGAGCTTGCATTTCGCTGTCCTCTCTTTTGGGGTGAATTCATTTTTCAGACCCTTGTCTTCCTGGCTGCCTGAGGGAGGGGCAATGACCAAGTAGAAGTGGGGTGCAGAAAGAGGAAGTGGGGTACCTTGGGGGAAACCATTACTTACTTCACTGCTGGCCCTAGACAGGCCTAAATAAGGCTTTGGAGGAAGGCTCAGGGTGTCGACATTTCCGCTAACAACCCTTTCAGGCCACCCTAACCCGGCAGAGGCCTGAAAACCCCCTACTCAATGGGTCGCGGCAGACCCGACCTGCCCCAAGCCTGCCTTTCTGGAACACACTTCTCATGAGCCCTTAGCTCTTCCTGCCCTACTTCTCTCACTTAAGCTCACAGTTGTGTCCTTGGCCATGTGGCACTTCTTCCTTCCCCTCACCCCCACCAGAGACTGCCCAGCACACAGAGAAGGCAGAGACAGGCTGATGCTGTGGCATAGCTGGTTGAGCCTTCGCCAGAGTCTTGGTTGCTTCTAATCCAGCTCTCTGAAATGTGCCTGGGAGGACACTGGAGGATGGCCCAAGTGCTTGGGTCCCTTTATCCACGTGGAAGACCTGTGTGAAGCTCCTAGTTCCTGAGTTTGGCCTGACCCAACCCTGGCCACTGTAGCCATTTGATGAGTGAAATAGCAAATGGAAGATATCTCTCTCTTTGACTCACTGTAACTAGGCCTTTTACATATCTAAGTCTCAAAAAAAAAAAAAAAAAAAAAAAAAAAAAGAAAAGAAAAAAAGAAAGAAAAAAAGAGAAGGCAGAAACTTTGGAATAGAAGACTTAGCTCCCCGGGGTGCTGAATGAGGTTTGAGGGAGGCCTCACTGAGGGGCCTTTAGGTGCCAGGCTCTGATCCAGGGATCAAGCTCCAATTTTTCCATCGTTTTACGGGCAGAGACTTGTCATCCCCTTTTCACAGGTTGGCGCCCAGGGCTCAGAATGGCTAGCACATTTGTACACAGTCCCAGAGTTCCAAGCAGGGTGGGCACTGTGGGGAGCAGGCGCTCGGGACACCTACTTCCCTTGCGGGAGTGTCTGTAACCCAGTCTCACCTCCTATGGGCTGGTGAGGCAGAGGGTGGCCTAGGTGCCTGGCTTTCTGCCACGCACGTAGGAGACGTGGGTGGAATTCCTGGCTCCTGGCTTCAACCTGCTCCAGCCTCAACTATTGTGGGCATTTGGGGAGTGAGCCAGTAGATAGAGAATTCTCTCTGTGTTCCTCTTTCAAACTAAAGAAAAATAAAAAAGATGGCTATTAAGGAAATCAGAAGTGCTAATGAGATGTATGGTGCTTGCACAGATGGGGAGACTCGGCATCTCCACTGAAGAAATGAAGGTGTTTATGGTGAGATAAGTGGGGTTGGTGATCCTCCAGTGGGGCCAGGATAAGTTAGATGCCACAGAGCAAGTATCCAACTTCATGTAAGCACCCAAAATGACTGATTTCATTATCCCCAGAGCCCCAGAGAAATCTCCCAGGGCCCCTGCCCTTCGGTGGCCCTGTTCCCCCGGCTGCTAACTCTCCAGCCAGGACCCAGGATTTTTTTTTAAAACATATTTTTATTGTATTTCATTTTTTAAAATTAATTACATTGCATTATGTGATACATTTTTTATGCACTGAGATTCCCCCCGCCCTCCCCACACCCTCCCCCCACGGCGGATTGCTCCACCTTGTTGCCTTTCCATAGTTCAAATTCAGTTGACATTCTTTCATTGGAGGTATTTACCAAGCATAAAGTCTAGCATCTTATTGTCCTGGTAAGTTCAATGGTTTCTTGGGGAGACCATCTCTGGTCTGAAGGTAGAGCCGGCAGAGTATCATCCCAATCAATTAAAAGCCCCAACATAATATTTCCAACCATTTACAACATTGTGGCATTAATTGACATGGTATTGATTAACCAATATATTAATAGGAAAATGCAGGTTCTCAACCACAATCTGTGACTTCTTCATACACATTTCAATTTTGGTTTATATTCAACCGTGTTCTATACGCCTTAAAATGGCTTAGATTGTTATTCAGCTGTCTCATGCCTATTTTAATTTTAATATTTAGCAGTTTACAGCATTGAAGCACGTTTTCGCTGAACCTGGCTGTTTTTCAGGTGGTCTAACTCTATAATTCTAACAGGATATATGTCAACAGTTTAGGTGAGCATGTTTAGGAGGGGTGTGCAGAGAAATCTTCCATACCCCAGTGAGGAGTAACTAATCTTTGTGTCCCACCCAGTGAGTTATAAGTGTATCCCCGCTGACCGTTTCCCGTATGTTTCTAAGCTTTCCTTGTTGTTCTCTATCTATTCTAGTTTTGTTTGTTTGTTTGTTTGTTTGTTTTGAGGGGTTTCTGGAGCACTCCTGATGGTTATTATGAGAGAGGGTGGGGACCCAAAATTGGAAGCAGACAAGGACCAGAGAAAGCTCCTCTCCCTAGTCCTGAAGGAAGTTTACTGTTCTTCTGTTTCTGCAGACCGCTCAGGGATCCTGGTTGTTGTTCCAATGACCTTGGATCCTGCAAGGCAGGAATTGGGCTTCTTCCATCCCATGTGGTAGATCCAATTGGGGGTGGGTTACCTCAGAGTTCTTGGTCTCCGAAGGCACTCCATTTCCCCGTAGGACCCAGGATTTAAACTGGGGACCAGAAAGAGGGCCCAGTCTGCAGGGGAGAGCAGTACAGAAAGTTCCCGAGCACCCTTGGAGATGAAGTCAGGCTTGCTTTGATCACTTTCAGCAGTCATTGAAACAAACAAACAAACAAACAAACAAAAAAGCGCCCCAAGCTGGAAGCCCTGTTCTGAACCATGGTCAGAGCTGCCTGTCTTTGGTATGGTGGAACCATTAGCAGATGAGCTGACTTTGGTGTTTTTTGTTTTTTCCTAGGTGAGTCTTCTGAAGACGAGGCCTGAAAGGCCTGTAGGGAAGGAAAATAGAAAGTTTTGCCAACCAGCAACATTAGTGCCTGCAGGTCAGCACCTGCTGGGTTCCCAAAGAACACAGGAGCGGTGTGTCAGTGGTGCTGTGCGTTAAGCTGTCATTTGCAGTACTGGCATCTGCTTCTGATCCAGCTTCCTGCTAATCGCCTGGGAAAACAATGGATGATGGCCCAAGTACATGAAGGAGACTTAGATAGGGTTCCTGGTTCCTGGCTTCAGTGTGGCCCAGACTTGGCTGCTGTGGCCATTTGGAGAGGGAAATGAGGCTCTCTCTCTGCCACCACCCTCTCTGATGTTCCACCTTTCAAATATATACATAAATGAATCTATAAAATAGAAGTCCCCGGGGTCACCGAGGCTGCCCAGGGCTGCTGCAGGGAAGGCCAGGCTGGCCCTTCTATTCCATTTTCCCACAATCAGGGTAAGGATGGGACAGAAGAACTACATGTTAACAGACACATCAGAAGGGCAGATTTAGATAGAATTAGAACTACTGTAACACCGAACCTGCAAGCGGAGGAAGAACAGAGAGAACTGCAATGCTGGGGAGCAGCAGGGCAAAGAAGGATGAGCTGGGTGAGGATCTTCTGCATGAAGGATCAGACGCATGCCACTAAGGGCCCTCTTGCTAACTGGCCCTCGTGAGGACAGCTCAGCCACAGCAGCCTAGATCTCTCCTGGCCAAATGCCCTGTCAAGGAATTTTTCATTTGAACATGCAGTCCAGCCAGGCTCTCACAGTCTGATGGGTCCATCAGAGAGACAAGAAAGCAGTGTGTTTAGGAATCTGCTGTGTAGCCACCCTAGCCAAGATAACACTGGAGGCCTCACGTTTCCCGATTTCAAAACTTAATAAAATGCTATGGGAATCAAGACTGCAGAGACAGAACTGAATCAACAGTGCAGAGAAGATGGACATGGACCAATGGCAGAGTTTAGAAACACACCCTCACGTTTTCAGATGGTTGGCTTTCCCTTCCCTTCCTGTCTTCCCTCTCTTCCTTCCTGCCTTCCTCCTTCTCTCTCTCTTTCCCCCTTTATTACTTCCTTCAACATTTAGCTTATCTATTTGAAGGACATAGTTACACAGAGAAATCTTCCATCTTTTGGTTCATTCTCTAAATGGTCACAATGGGCCAAGCTGGGCTAGGCTGAAGCCAAGAGCCAGGAGTTTTTCTGCATCTCCCACATGGGTGCAGGGGCCCAAGCACTAGGGCCATCTTCCTCTGCTTTCCCAGGTGCATTAGAGAGCTGGGCTTGAACTGTTGCTTATATGGGATACTGGTATTGCAGGAAATAGCTTAACGTGCAATGCCACAATGCCAGTCTCCAGTTGAGTTTTTAAAAAAACTATTTCTTTGAAATGAGGGAGAGTGGGAGAGATCTTCCATGCACCGGTTCACTCTGAAAATGGCTGCAACAGCCAGGACTGGACCAGGTCGAAGTCAGGAGCTAGAACTCTATCTGAATCTCCCATGTTGGTGGCAAGGGCCCAATCACCTGGGTCATCTTCTGCTGCCTTTCTAGGCACGTTGCCTGGGAGCTGGGTGGAAGCGGAGCATCCAGGACTCACACTGGTGCTAACAGGGGATGGGTGGCATCACAGGAGGTGGTTTAGCCTGCTGCATCACACTGTCGGCCCCTCAACTCACGTTTGTTAAAAAATGCCAAAACAACTGATTCTCCACCAGGGATGCTGAGATAATTGGTTACAGACATGCAAAAGAAGGGAAGTGGGCTCCTACCTAACACTGCATGTAAGTGCTCAATCAAATGTATCAAACCTGTGGCAGGCATTTGGAATGCCAGTATCCCATGTCACAATGCCAAGTCAAATCCTGGATCCTCTGCTTCCACTCTGGCAACACGAGACAGTTCAACTATCAGGGTCCCTGTTTCCCATCCGGAAGACTGGGGTTGAGTTCTAGGTTCCTGGGTTCAGCCTGGGCAGCTCTGGCTGTTGTGGACATGCGGGGAATAAACCTACAGCGGAAGCTCTGTCTACATTTCAAATAAGATGGAAAAGCAAAGCATGTCAAAGCCTTAATGTAAGAGCTAAAATTAAAAAACAAATAGAATAAAACAGGTGTGAATCCGTATGGAGTTGCAATAGTTTCTTAGATGTGACACTGAAAACACAATCAACAGCAGAAAAGCTGAACTTTTCACATGCTTCAAAGGGCAACAGCAATAAAGTTAAAGGACAACTCACAAAAGGGAAGAAAATATTTGCAAATCATATCTGACAGGAGACTTGTGTCTAGAATACATAAAGAACTCTTAAAACTCATTGATAAAAGCCCAGTCGAATGTGTACATAGAATATAACCATCTTTGCTAGAATACACATGATCAGTGAGGACAGGAAAAGACGCCCCACACCATCAGCCATCAGAAACATGCAACTCCAAGTCACAGAGACACCCATTAGGATGACCGTAATAAAAAAAGAAAAGACACGTTTTGGCAACAGTGTGGACTCTGGAATCCTCACATGTTGCTGGAGGCAATATAAAATGGTACAGCCTTTTCAGCAAGCAGCGTCACTGCTCTTCAACCCAATACAGTCCAACAATTTTGTTCCTCGGAATGTACCTGAGACAGAGAAAATCAATGTCCACACCGACACCTGTCACGGACACGGTAGCTCCAAAGTGGGAGTTACCCAAATGCCCCTTCCCTGAAGAGTGAATAACTACAGTGTGCTAAGTCCATACAGTGGAATGGTCTTCAGCACCAAACAAGGTTGAAGAAGTTATGATTCTAGGCAACAGTGGAGCAGCCCAGATCTCAAAGGCTATGGGAGGTGGGAGGGAAGAGGTCAGTGGGGGAAGAAATAATTCCCACTAGGTACACAGTTATAGCAAGAGGAAATAAGCCCTGGGACGTGCCGGAGAGCTTCAGGTGGGAGAGGTGTGCTGGGGCACGGTCACGTCTGTGGCTGTGGTCATGTCTGCACGAGGACATCAACATCCAGCCATTTGGAATTAGGTTGCAAGCACTACAAATCAACATTTAGGATCGAAAGTCTGGTGTCTCCCGCCCTTGCGAATGGACAGCTCATGTGACCCAGGATGGGGAAGCATGCCTGTGCCTTTCCGACTCCTGCCAGCCACCTCCAGGCTCTCCTGCCTGTCGAATCTCTTGTGGTGCCTCCTTTCTGACTCCAGGAAGATGGGCCCACACTGAAGCTGGTCCCAGACTATGTCCCCACTCAGAGAAGTGATCATTAACGTTTAAGGCAGGTTGCACAGGTCAAGTCATAGGCTTTGAGGTCATTTTTCTAATTATTTTTTTAAAATACTGATTTAGGGCCCGGCCGCGTGGCCTAGCGGCTAAAGTCCTCACCTTAAATGCGCTGGGATCCCATATGGGCGCCGGATCTAGTCCCGGCAACTCCACTTCCCATCCAGCTCCCTGCCTGTGGCCTGGAAAGGCAGGTTTTGGGACCCTGCACCCTCTTGGGAGACCCGGAAGAGGTTCCTGGTTCCCGGCTTCGGACTGGCACAGCACCGGCCGTTGCGGTCACTTGGGGAGTGAATCATTGGATGGAAGATCTTCCTCTCTGCCTCTCCTCCTCTCTGTATATCTGACTTTGTAATAAAAATAAATAAACCTTTAAAAGAATACTGATTTATTTCATAGGCATAGTAACAAGTACACACACACACACACAGTGAGAGTGAGGGTGCTTTTATACATTCCCTCTCTCCCAAATGGTCGCAATGGCTGGGGCTGGTCCAATCTGAAGCCAGTAGCCCAAAACTCTATCTAGGTCTTCCACTTGGATGGCAAGGGATCCAGGCATTTGTGACATCCACTGCTGCCTTCCCAGGCAACATTAGCAGGGAACTGGATTGTCAGAAGAGTAGCTGGGACTCAAACGAGTGCTCCAATACACGATGCTGGCATTATAAGCATCAGCTTAACCCACTGTATGACAAGGCCAGTCCCTGAGATCATATTCAGTGGTATGATTAAAAGGAAAATCCCAGTATGGATTCTTTCCAGATGCCAACCTTGAAAGTTATTTCAGACCAAGAAATCAAGGCCCACACTCTGACTGTGAAGTGTCCTTCGAGACTAAAGCTATTGCTCAAGTCTCCTCTCCAAGGAGAGGCCAAGTCAGCACAGCAAATGCTGCAAAAATGGCAAGGAGTTTTTGAACTCTCCCTTGCCCTGAGCGCGGGAGAATCCTATGTAAGGCATTTGTGGTGTTGCTGGCCCTGACACCCAACCAACTCTCCATCCATCCATTCAACCACATGTTTACTCATCAACCCGAGCTTTTTTCTCCCCATGAGGATTTACTGACTGTGCGGAGCCGTGAGAAACATGACCAACATCCCCAGTCCCTTCTCCCACAGAGTCAAGAGGGTGAGCAGCAGCAAGCTGACACGTAAGTGTCGGGAGGAAGCGGGCAATGTCTCACGGCATATTAAGCCACCACTTGCCATGCCCACACCCATATCAGGGTGCTGGTTCAAGTCCCAGACACTTTGCTTCTGGTCCAACTTCTTGCTTAGGCTTCCTGGGAGGCAGCAGACGATGGCTGGGGTGCCTGCATCCGTGTCTCCTATGTAGCAGAGCTGGATGGAACTCCAGGCTCCTGGCTTTGACCTGGTCCAGCCCAGGCTGTTGTGTGCCTCTGGGGAGTGAACCAGTGGATACAAAATGTCTCTCTTTAGAAGTAGATAAAAATAAGAATGAACCATCAGGATGACACAGATGACTTACACCACAGAAAGGATAGAAAAGGAAATAAAAACGTGTGTGGGGGGTGGGAGTTCTTATGGAGGGAGCTTGACAGCAAGAGGCAAGCTCAGCTGGGTGGGACGGGAGGAGCCCAGAGCATGAGCTGCTGGGCAGAGGAGC
This sequence comes from Ochotona princeps, assembly GCF_030435755.1. NCBI lineage: Eukaryota > Metazoa > Chordata > Mammalia > Lagomorpha > Ochotonidae > Ochotona > Ochotona princeps. The sequence continues at coordinate 50,555,270 of NC_080839.1, read as the reverse complement.
ATTTGGGAGGCTGGAGGGGCAGACAGGCAGGCAGTCTGGGGCAGTCTGGGGAGGCAGAGCAGTACTTAACTGAATTAATTCTTTCTTCTTCTTTTTTTTCTGAGTAAAAATGTGTCTGAGTTTCATTAGGTTGTTTCCAGACCACCTCAGTATTTCTAGCATTTTCTATAGACATCTTCACTTCCCCTCAGCAGGGCAAGAGTCAGTTACTTTAATTAGTCATTGAGTCATGAGGCTCAAGTGTAGGACTGCAGCTTGGTTTAGCTGCTAACTCTGCTGTTCCGAACTCTCCCTGGGGCCCTCAATGAAAGCCTCGGTCCCCCACCTCCCCTGATCCTCCACTGCTGGCACTCAGGGCACCCTGCCCACCAGGGCCATCAGGACATAGCTCAGAGGGATTTCAGGTAGGCAGTTAGTCTACTCAGGGTCACACTGCCAAATGCTGTCATCTCAACCTTTGTCCCCCTTCAAAGAGCTCCCAGATGACCCCTACTGGAGAAAAAGGGCTTAGACAAAGTCAGAATTCTAAGGAACAGAGCAGATGACTCTGTCCCTAAGAGGCCAGTCAGAAAACACAGGTGTCTTTTATCTGAACACCTGAAAATACATTATCCAAGAAGAACAATCTGGGGCTGGCCTTGTTAAGTCATTGCCTGCAAGGCCTGCACCCCATATCGGCACCGGTTGGAGTCCTGGCTGTTCTACTTTCAATCTAGCTCACTGCTAATGTCCATGGGAAAGTAGCAGAGGTTGGACCAAGTGCTTGGGCTGCTGCACCTTGTGGGAGACCTGGATGAAACTCCTGACTCCTAGCTTTGGTCTGGTTCAGTTCTGGCTGTTGCAGTCATTTGGAGAGTGAACCAATGGAGGATCTCTTTCTCTCTCTATGCAACTCTACCTTTCAAATAACTACAAAATAATAATACTAATAAAGAACAAACGTGCAGGTCAGAGCTTTCAAGAATAGTGCCAGTTGGGCCCGGCAATGTGGCCTAGCAGCTAAAGTCCTCATCTTGAACGCCCCGGGATCCTATATGGGCACTGGTTCTAATCCCGGCAGTTCCACTTCCCATCCAGCTCCTTGCTTGTGGCCTGGGAAAGCAGTCGAGGACGGCCCAATGCTTTGGGACCCTGTACCCACGTGGGAGACCTGGAAGAGGTTCCTGGTTCCCGGCTTCGGATCGGCACAGCACCGGCCGTTGTGGTCACTTGGGGAGTGAATCATCGGACAGAAGATCTTCCTCTCTGTCTCTCCTCCTCTCTGTATATCTGACTTTGTAATAAAATAAATAAATCTTTAAAAAAAAAGAATAGTGCCAGTCCCACTGTTTAAGACAGAGACCACCTGGGGAAGGGGGGCCGCAGAACTCACCCAAACAGCACAGCTTACGGACAAGAGGGGATGTGGAGCTTCCAGACAGCTGTGTGATGGGGCTCTTAGGTCTCCACACACTTATTTTAAAAACCCAAATTTCCAGTACCTTTGGAAAATTCAGGAAATTAGAATTGTGTGTCTCCAGGTCTGCTTTTGATTGTGGCAAGAGCTCCCTGGAGCAGAGCATTGGTCACACCCTATGGAAGGCTGGCAGGTGTCCAGACTAGACAGACACTCACCCTTCTTCCCACCTTCCTGCCTCACAGACAGGTGAATTTGTGACCCCTGCAGGAGCAACTGAGGATCAGAGCTGACACCAAGCTAGCCCAGGGCCTTGCAAGGAGAGGATATGGAGACCTCAAGGCAAAGGGCATCCTCTTAGTAGTTGCCCTCGATGCTGGGCAGGCTCTCCCCTCCCTGCCCAACTCTTTGGGTTTTGATTCCTTACCATTCCCCCTTGGCAAGGTCGACCTATGGCTCAGGAAGCTCCTCAGATCTGGGGCCAACTGCTGTCTTTCTCTGCTCATGGTCAGGGATTCCTAGATGGTGAAGGAGGGCTGTGCTCTGTTCTTTTATTTCCCAGGACTGTCCATAAAAATGGCACCGGGCACACAGCAGGACCAGTCCAGGCAATGGGTTGCACTTGGCACTGGACTCTGGTACCAAGCAAATGACTCGTGACCTGTGTTTCTCAGATGAGAGAACACCAAGATTGTGAGAGGGAGCTCCTACAGGCATACGGGGCTGGTTACTGTATTACATTAAGGCTTTGAGGTTTAGAGACGTGACTTGTTCAACATCACACAGATTTTAGGGTGTAGGGCCAGACACCAACCCAAGCCTGTCTGGCGTGCAAAAACTACATTTTTGACTGTTTTGCTAGGCTGCCACAAAGTGGTGAATCGGTGGAAGAACAGACTGGTTAGTTTACATTTGTCTCGAGATCCATTCCCTGCCCCCGCCCGTCCTGTTCGGTGCCCCCTGATGCCGACTCTATGGATGCCCACATTTTCCAGCCACTGAGCTTTGAGGCAGATACATCAAGTGGCAAGGGGATAATAATATATGGGGGAGCAGGAAGACGGAGAAGTGTGGGGGTGTTTCTTTCCTGTCCCCTCCCATGTAAGTCACCAGGATTCTGGCCCTGACTTCATTTCTTGCAATGGCCAGAGTACCTGTGGGCAGCCCCTCTGCCCTCACTCCAGCCATCCCAGGTTCTCAGAACCAATCTCTTTTGTTTGAGTTGTGGGGGTGGGTGGGGGAGACACTTCCTGTTAATGTCTCTGGTGCTTCAACATCACTATTGGTCCCCTTCACCTCTGTGCTCCACTAGAGATGGTGCTGACCAGGACACAGATGTCAGTGTCTGGGAGCCAGGGATGCAGCTACACATCCTGCTGTGCGTGAACTACACCTGCATGCCCACCCTACAGCGTGGGGGAAATCCTGCACAGGCCTCCTCACAATGTGAACAGCTCCCTAATGAAAGTGTCCTCCCAGGGGAGCACTCTCCAGTGCTCATCATGAGCCAGAGGCCCTGGTCTCTACAGGGGCAGATTGGGGGCACTAGCCTTTCTCACCTGTTCCTGGAGCACATGGGGCAGAAGGGAGAAGCAGTCTCCCTGGATGAAGAGACACCCTAGCAAACTGTTTTCATTTTAAAGAAATGATTCTCTTAAAAAATTTTTGTTTGAAAGTTAAATTAACTATAAATTTTAAGCTCTGGGCCCATCTCAAATCACTAGAAAATACTGTTTTCCCAAACTGATTTCACAAATGGAGATGGCCAATACGAATGGAATGGGCATATTAACTGAGAGTTAAAAGTGTGTCCTGGGCCCGGCGGCGTGGCCTAGCGGCTGAAGTCCTCGCCTTGAAAGCCCCGGGATCCCATATGGGCGCCGGTTCTAATCCCGGCAGCTCCACTTCCCATCCAGCTCCCTGTTTGTGGCCTGGGAAAGCAGTTGAGGACTGCCCAATGCTTTGGGACCCTGTACCCACGTGGGAGACCTGGAAGAGGTTCCTGGCTTCTGGCTTCGGCATCGGATCGGCGCGCACCGGCCGTTGCGGTCACTTGGGGAGTGAATCATCGGACAGAAGATCTTCCTCTCTGTCTCTCCTCCTCTCTGTATATCTGACTTTGTAATAAAATAAATAAATCTTAAAAAAGAAAAGAAAAGAAAAAAAAAGTGTGTCCTTACTCAGCAAGGTTGCATTTCCCTGGAAAGGGATGGATAAATTGCAACAGGTTAGTGACACACTCAGCTCCCACTAGCACTTGCATTTGTGGGCTTTGGGCCACACCAAGGAATAAGGAATGAATTGAAGCCAATGTCACCCATGAGCAACAAGGTCTGTGAAGAAGATGGTTCCCTAAGGTGGCAGCCCACCAGTTCCAAGCCTTTCAGGGTGTTGCTTTGGTTACACCTGCTTTTGTGTGCAACTCTCGCATTCTGGCTCTGGTGCCATCTCCTGTACTCGGTAAGGGAAGGAAGGGCACATGTGGTGGTTCCAGAGCAGGGTAACAAAGGCTTGTCCACGGAACCCTAGGGTGCAGAGGGGCTGCAGAAAGAGGAGAGGGTCTGCCCCAGAGCACTTGGTCTGAACTGTCTTCACTTGGTTCCAACGCTGGGTGGCTGGTAAGCACCCTGTGCTTTCTTCCTCTCTATGTGGCTACTTACCTAGAGGCACTCATCCCACGAGGGCCAGGTGGATCCCCTCCCCTCTCTTCCCTAACCCTGTGTCATGAGGCAGCGAGGGCAGATCAATGCTCACAGTCTCCTGGGAAATAATCTTGGGGGTTCCCCTGGCAGCTTGCAATGCTCCTGCCATCAGCCTCCTCTGCTCTGCAGACACAGCTCCTGACCTAGCCTCCTCCCTCCTCCTCCACCCAGCGCTGGAACAGGGTGAAGTCAGTGAAGGGGCAGGGCCGAGTTTGCACCTTGTCCACTAGGGTTGGGTTTGGTTTCTTTCCCTACTGGGACTTATTTGTCTTACAGGGATTTCCTTTTCAGCCAGGCTCTGTAAACAAACTCTCAGGAATCTTATAGGAAGTATTCTAGCCCTCACTCTCAGCTCTCACCTACCTGCCCAGTTCCCCTCTTACTCTGGTTTCCCAGGAAGAAAGCAAATGACTGTCACTGGCTTGCACATGCATAGAGCTGTCAGACCGCGGGGTGCTGGGCTGCCCAGGGTTCCCAACACTTCGGGAGGCTATGAAGGCCAGTGGGGGTGGATGGGCCCAAAATCCAGCTGCATATTCAAAAACTGAGTTCAGACAAATTCAGGAAGCTAATCTTCCCTGATGGTTTTAATACTGCCATCTGCTATGCACAGAATCCAGAATGCACAGAATCCAGAATGTTCCTTTTAGGCACTTCCATCTGGTCTCCAGCCTTCCACAGCTTTAACAGAACTTAATAGGGTATCAAGCCATAGACACACACTGTTTAAGGATGGGGACATGTTCTGAGAAATGCAGCAGCAGGCAATTCTGTTCCTGTGCTAACGTTACAGAGTATATTTTACACAGAATAAGATGGTTATGTTGGGGCTGGCGTTATATCAAAGTAGGTAAAGCTGCCGCCTGTGACACCACTATCCCATATAGGTGCTAGTTTGTGTCTCAGCTGTCCCATTTCCAATCCAATTCCCTACTAATGGCCTGGGAAAATTGGCAGAAGATGGCCCAAATATGTGTGCTCATGCCACCCACAAGGGAGACCAGAAGCTGCTGGCTGTGGTTTGCCCAGCTCTGACTGTTGCAGCCAGCTGGAGAGTGAACCAATAGATGGAAGATCTCCACTCCTCTCCCCATCTCTCCCTCTTTCAAATAAGTAACTTTTTTTTTAAGTATGGCTATGTTGGGGACAGTGTACTGGTACAGTAGGTAAAGCCACCTGAATCCCATATGGGGGTGCCAGTTGGAGTCCTGGATGCTTTGTTTTCAATCCAACTCCTTGCTAATGTGCATGAGAAAGTAGCAGATGATGGTTCAAATGCTTCTCACATAGGAGACCTGGGTGGAGCTCCTGGCTGGCTCAGTCCCAGCAGCTGTGGTCAAATGGGGAGAGAACCTGTGGATAGAATATATCTCTCTCTGCCTCTCTCATTCTCTGTCGTTTTGCCTTTTATAAATACATCAATAGTACATGGCTTCGAAACTCATAAAGTGATTTTCAGATTTACAAACAGTAATGAAAATGTTAAGTGCAGTGATTCCAAAGTTTCTGGGAATTTTCTATCTTGAAACTGACTTTACTCCCCAGCTTCTCAAGGACTTTCCTATCTGTCCCCTGTAAGCAACATTCCCAGTAGCCTCCCGGAGGCGACCAGCCACTCCTCCCAAAGGCCCGGGGAAGGCAGAGCTCCAGCTCACAGAAACGTGGCAACTGAGTTTGGAGATGTCTGGGAGAGAGGGTATGGGAGGGAAGGGCCTGCAGGAAGCCTCTCTGTTGAGGTCAAGGCAAGCAATAGGTTCAGAGGATGGAGGGCAGTGAGGTGCCAGGTTCGCAAAGATCAACCTATTGTGGGGTTGATTTAAATGAGCTCCTGGGAAGGCCCCACAGCCCACTGCCCAGAAGAACTCCTTTCTAGCCTTGGTTGGGGAGGGCAGAGCGGAGACTAGGGGGAGGGGCAGCTTGTTTCTGACCTTGCTGTTTGGATGTCACTGGCAAAATAATCAGCCCAAAACTAAACAGAAAAAGTAATGTTGTTAGCCACACAGAAAACTGCAAGTAAAGATGACAACAATTACCAGAGACATTATAACTCAGTGGAAGTAAAACGAAAACATGCAATGGCTAACCAAGTCTAAAACTGGGCATGGTAAATCAGATTTTTATTGACTAAAATTTCAGTGTAAAAATAAAGTCTTCCTTGTCAAATTTCCACAGAAAAGAGCTGATACTTGAGAAAAGAAGGGAGGGGTGCATGTTGTGGCAGAGCCTGTTAAGTCGCTACATGGGATGCCCGCATCACATTGTTGGGGTGCCAGCTCAAAGTCCCAGCTGCTCCGCTTCTCACCAGCTTCCTGCCTTGGAAACAGTGGAAGATGGCTCGACAATCTGGGCTCCTGCTCTCATGGCTTCCTGCTTGCCTTTCTCCTAGGCCCTCATAGCTGAGCCTGGGTCAGGCTAGCTTGTCTGAAGCCGCCCAGCCTGATCATAACCTTCATTTTGGAGCCTCAAGCAGCTCCAAGCCCAGTTGTCCCCTTTCTGCTTGGCTCCTGACCCTACTGTTGTGGGAATTAACAAGCATATAGCTTTCCCATCGCTGCCCCATCACCAGCAGACCGGCCGTGCCATGTGTCATGCCAAGTTCCTCCCTTGCCGGGCCCGGCGCCGTGGCCTAGCGGCTAAAGTCCTTGCCTTGAACACGCCCCGGGATCCCATATGGGCGCCGGTTCTAATCCCAGCAGCTCCGCTTCCCATCCAGCTCCCTGCTTGTGTTCTGGGAAAGCAGTCGAGGACGGCCCAATGCTCTGGGATCCTGCACCCGCATGGGAGACCTGGAGGAGGTTCCTGGTTCCTGGCTCCGGACTGGCACAGCACCAGCCGTTTTGGTCACTTCTGGAGTGAATCATCGGAGGGAAGATCTTCCTGACTCTCCTCCTCTCTGTATATCTGACTTTGTAATAAAAATAAATAAATCTTTAAAAAAAAAGTTCCTCCCTAGCCTTAGTCAAGTCTTTCCTGGTGGCCTTGGGTCTTCCGAGCACACTCTTTCTCTTCTCACCCCCAACCAGCTCCTTCTACTGACCAGCATCCTTGGGGTGACATTCCCAGAGAGCTACCTGCTGCCCGGGTCTTAGTGTCGTTGTTTCTCTTTGGATGTAGTGGTATCTTGGCGGGTGGGGACAGGGTGATTCAGGACTGCTACTCTTAGTTGGAACAGACCTCAGCAGAAGGTCCCAGTCAGGGAGCTGCCCCAGGGCCTCCTTCACAAAGCCGAACACAGAATGACCACGTGGCTTGCACTCCTGCCCCTGAAGTGTCAGAAACAAGTGACAGGATTCCACACAGATGTTGATTTGTGTCTCAGCTGCTCCACTTTCTTTCCAGCTCCCTGCTTGTGGCTTGGGAACGCAGTAAAGGCTGGCCTGAAGCCTTGGCACCCTGCACCCACATGAGAGACCCAGAAGAAACACCTGGCCCCTGATGAGCTCAGCCATTGCAGCCATTTGGGGGAATGAACCAAAGGATCAAAAATCTATCTCCTTCTCTCTATAAATCTGCCTTTCCAATAATAATAATAATAATAACCCCAACCGCCATGTTTAAAAAAATCCAACAATCTGCGCAGCACTGTTCATGACCACAAAATGCTGAAAAATCACCCTAATGCTCACCCACCCATGGTGAATGGACAAACATAGCACATACTTCCATTGAACTAGCACTCAGCAATAAAGAGAAACACAGTGTCAGGTCACGTGACAGCATGGCTGACCCCGGTGAACATCCTGCCTGATAAAGGAAGCCACGCCGAAGAGGGTGGACAGGAGTCCACTGAGCCCACGGTCACTGGTGGAGACAGAGAGCAGATTTCCAGGTTTCCAGCAGCGGGGTGAGTCAGGGGATGGCAATGCTGTGAAAATAGTACTGATGGCTGTGCCACATTGTGCATTTACTGAATGCCACTGTATGCTTTGAAGTGGTGAGTTTACATTATGTGATTTTTCACCTCACAAAGGAATAGAAATTTGAAAAAAACAAAGAGGGGGGGGAAGACCTCTGTAGGGGTGAGGTAGAGGAGGACAGTGGGCAACTGGATCCTCTATGCCCTGCAAGAGGGAGCAGGTAAGATAGTGCCTCTCCTAATTACATAGCTCCCAGGACACACATTCAAGTAGGTGTGGAATGGTGGACGGAGGATTAAAAAGAGAGGAGGGGCTTGTTCTCCTCTGCTGCATGCTGGGACAGGGCTCGTGCGGGACAAAGAGGGACAAGCCTGGGAGAAGGGTGATCTGCATCGCTACAAAGGATGGAACCCATGTTTTCCTGCCCTTCGTCATACTGGGTAACAAGGGCAGGGATGCGATGCCACCTGCATGGCTGTGAGGCCAAGGAGGAGGGCGTTAGACTGAGAGCAAAGCTCAGCTTGCAGAGCCGCACAGGGAAGTCATCCGGTGCCTGGACCCACTGTCTGGTTTCCACTTTGCAGTGAGTCCGTTTTCTAGCCATGCTCTTGCTTTCCTGCCTTCTTTAACACATGAGGCTGTGCCCTGACCTCATGTGAAAACAACGTCTGGCTATAATCACATGACATGGCAGCATTCTCGGAGCAGCAGGCAGCACGCTGCACTCCTTCCTCTCCTGTTGCTGCTCCGGACTATCTGGGAGAGACGGTCTGGTCCCAGTTTCCCAGGCATTTGTGGGTGCTGGGCAGCAAAGCACAGCTGTCTTCCCTCGAGTGGGAGATGTGGTGGGGCCTTCGGAGCTCTGCGTCCTGCCTGCACAGCTCCAGCACCACCTGTGGTCCTGGGCTAGCTTGTCTAAAGTTACATGCCTTTGCATTCAAGGTGAGGGGACATGGCCTCCCCTCACTGGCTCTCTCAGGAATTGCTTCCCTCCCGTCACACCCAGTGCAAATTTGTCCCTGCCTCGGAGTCGTTTTCCTTAAGTTACCATGAGAAACAGCCCTTCTTGATCCAAATACGTTCAGTTGTGAATGAATTCTATTTTCTATCCTTTTTTTTTTAAAGATTTATTTATTCTTATTGGAAAGGCAGATTAACAGAGAGAAGGAGAGACAGAAATGTCTTCCATTTGCTGGTTTACTTCCCAAGTGACTGTAATAGCCAGAGCCAAGTTAATGCAAAGCCAGGAGCCAGGAGCTTCTTCTGGGTCTTCCACATGGGTGCAGGGTCCCAAGACTTTGGGCCATCCTTGATTGTTATCCTAGGCCACAGGAAAGCTGGGAGCTGGATGGGAAGTGGAGCAGTCAGGACACGAACCGGCACCCATATGGGATCCAGGTGCATGTAAGGTGAAGATTTAGCCACTAGGCTACTGCACCATGCCCTGGATTTTCCATCCTTACCATGCTGTTCCTTCCTGCTGCTAGGCTCCTAACTCTCCGGTCAAGGCTGTTCCATCTCTCCCGGCATCGGACATGGTTAGACCAGCACGTGCCTGCCATGCCCAGTGAACACTTCTCTACCACTCAACACTCTCCTTTAAGTCCATCCTAATCACCTCTCCATCTTCTCAGCCAGAGACCCGGCCTTTAAGCCTCAAAGTCAGCCCCACACCATCAGTGATTCAAGCCCTTGCCACTACTTGGTTTGACTACTCATCTCAAATTTCACTCTACTCCTAACGTAACCTCAGATACATCTAAGTGAGTTGTCACTGTTTACTGTTGTTTCTAGACCTCAAATTCTAAGTTGTAGCATCATCACTTTGCAACTAACATTATCAGTATAATTCTAATGTTAACTGAGCACTTTGGGAGGCAGGACCATGTTTCACAGATATTTGTTGGCATGTTCTTTTACAGAAGATGCAGCTCCTAAAGGAGCTGCATTTTATAAACAAACATAATAAAGAGCCAGGTTAGGATCTGGAATTCACACTATAGACTCTATGCTCAGATTCCCATGCCATACAGCTTCTCTATCAGTCCTAACACAGCGGTTTAACCTTCTACTCCTTTCATGTCAACTACCCCTCAGCCTAGTCCTGACCGCATTCCTGACCCACCCGCTCTCCTGGACCGCTGCCTGGACTGCTGCCTGCTTCTCCCCACATCTCCGCAGCCCCCCTGGCTCTGTGATGCTCTTCCAAGTTTCCAGTTACCTCTGCAGCTGACCCCCTGCTGAGCTCAGCAGTGCTCTGTAACCACCTCTCCCCAGACCCACTCCCCCGTTCTCCTTGGGGCCACGGATTTCCACAGAACAGAGGCGGTCTGCAGTGTGCTCTCTGTGAACTCAGTGCAGTTTAATCTTAGCTGGCCTCCCACTGCCCTTGGCCATTCTATTACTCACTGTTTGGTGACTCCTACTGAACCTCTATATAAACTGTTCTCCCCGTCCCTCCATCCCACTCTTAACCAACCATTCATTCTTAACAGATAATCCTGCCTTCTACAAAGCACATCCAACATAAGCTCAAACTTCCGTCTTCCCCAACTTCAAAACTTCTCTAATGATTCTTTTGAAATAGTACCTTGCTGGCATTGCTGAGTCTAGGAAGTGTGGTTTTAGGGCAGAGGAGTAACGTAAACATCTGTGTGAGACGCAGCCACTGGAGGTGGTGCAGGCGAGGGAGGGACTGAAGACACGGGGAGGGAAGGGAGCCATGGCTGGACGGGGGTCACGGAGGAGGCATATGGTGCTCTCTGAAGGCTGTGTGGAGGTGAGGAAGCCTCTTGTCGGCTGAGTAGGAAGGGAAGGGCATGAGATGACAGAGGGTGACACACAACAGTCCACACAAGGGCCCCTTACTTGGCCTACCTGCTACTTATTTCTAAACTCTTTGATGTTGACTTCTAACCCCTCCCCCCACTACTGACTTTTCTGTTTTCATTTGTATTTTCTCAATCTCATCTTGCTTAAGCTGACCATTTGAACACTTGGCAAAGTTAGCCAACCCTATTCATGTGATTGTTTTTCCTTATGTGTGTTTTCTGACATTGAAATTATGATTTTCTTGATGGGTGATTTTTGGCTAGCCCTCATTCCCAACTATTACAGTGGACTTCTAAGAATGTCCCTGTCTTTAATTTCTTCCCCTTATCCCAATCCATCCATTTTTTTTTATTCATTCATTCAATATATATTTATTAAGCCCCTGCCACGTGTCAAGCACATGGCTGCTATTAAACTGTGGCAGATTTAATGTAAGTGCATGACTCTAATCATATTGCTTATTTGTTCAAAAATCTCTATTGCAAATGATATCCAGGTTCCTTGGACTGGCATTCCAGGTTTTTGTGGATGTTTGCTGTTTAAGCTGCCCAGCCTCCATTCACCCTGTACCTCCGTCTCTCCCTGGAGAGCTGGCTTTTCCTCATCGCCTTTCAGGCTGTGTGATCCCAGTGAGGCTAACCCTGCCTTCACTCCAGACCTGGACACCAGCTCCAAGCCTAAGCCAACTAGGACTCTGTGTTCCCTGCTCCCAAGGCTGACTTGGTAATGAGCCTGGAACTCAATGAGAGCCAGTAAAAGGCAGGAGAATTTGACTGGCACAGGATATGAATAAACAAAGATGAAAAGGCTAGAGCTTCTATGGCCACTATGAACTCTGATGTGAAAGCAGAAACACCTAGAAGTGGAGAGAGACATGACAAGAAACCAGGTCAAGGGCATACTGCTGGATCCCTTGAATTATGACACATCCGAAGCCAGACCTAGCCCTGGATTCAGTGACATGGCCCAATATGTCCCTCCCTGCTAAACTATGCTGGGTTGGACTTACTGTCACATGGAGAGACAGGTCAGAACATCTGAAAGGCCCTGCTTGGCCCAAAGGCCTTATTTTTTCCTCCTAGCTTCATGCCACCCTATGCTACTTGGGCAATGTCATCACTCTCGCATCATGAGAGCTTCAACCTTCTGGAACAGGGCTCATGCTTCCGCACTCTGTCTTTCTGGAATATTCTCCATCTTTCCCATAACTGCCTCCTGCAAATGTGCCTACCTTTAAGGTTCAATTCCAATAAACCTTGCTCTAGGCAGTCATTTACCTCTAATATCGTCCTATAATAAATGTCTGACGGACAAGCTGAACACACACACACATGCTGAGGCAGAAGCCTGAGCCTTCAGCAAGCGTGCTCCCAACCTCTTAGGGCTTATTCTGGCCAACCTCCTGGTAGTCCAAATCTTTGTTTCCTACCCAGATGGGACATGATTTTCTTAGGACACTACTTTTTAAAAAGAATGTTAGCAGATATTCAAAACAACCTCAAACATAAACAACAAAAGATTTGACTATTAAGTAAGTTTGAGAAATTTTGCGTTAAATACAGATTTTTTAAAAAAATATCTTATTTTTGGGCCTGGCATGGTAGCCTAGTGGCTAAAAGTCCTCGCCTTGAATGCGCCTGGATCTCACATGGATGGTGATTTGTGTTACAGCTGCCCCATTTCCTATCCAGCTCCCTGCTTGTGGCCTGGGCAAGCAATGGAGGATGGCCCAAAGCCTTGGGATCCTGCCCTCATGTGGGAGAAAGTTCCTGGCTCCTGATTGGCTCAGCTCTGGTTGTTGAGGCTGCTTGGGGAGTGAACCAGTGGATGGGAGATCTTTCTCTGTGTTTCTTCTTCTTTCTGCCACTAGGCTACCACACCTAGTTTAAATGCTTTTAAACCCAGGGAGTTAAGGATGAGGGAGTGGCAGGGTAGGTAGGTACCCTCTGTCCGACCTTCTCATGAGACAGGTACCAGTGCTCAGATATATGCCCCATTTTCCCCTGAAAGCACCTTTGGGAGCAGGTAGGTGTGGGTTACTTCATGTCCTCATGTAAATACCCTACCGTTCAAGGTGCCCATTTGCCCTGCACAGGGATCACCGTGAACACAGCAAAGCACTTAAGGCTGAATATGGCATGCTGAGTGGTTGTGCCTCCTCCTGGCAATTCTCCAGACCATAATTATGAAGGGACTGAAGCTGCTGAGGAATTCTCGGGTTACAAGTGGCTTTGATCCTGTGGCTGCCCGCCTTCCTGGACTTGTACCTCCGAGGGTGTGTGTGTGTGTGGGCGTAGGTGTGGTTGCATCCATTGTTTCCCACTGCTGGACTGCGGCTGGGAGGAACTGCAACGTGGTGAGGGACTGAGAGAAGGCTCTAACTAAATCCCTGGGCCTTTTGGAGTCCCAGACGGCTGTAACCAAGGGAACGCGGGGGCTCTGTTCAAGTATCAGGTGTTGGAGTGCCACGGCTGCTACCCCGGGCTTTCCCACCATTCTAGACTCTGGGCTTCTCAGGCCTCCCTCCTCACGGGCTTTGCAGGGGCTCACACTTCTGCATTAAATCACTGACTGGGCTTTGCTCAGCAAAAGGCAACAGCTCCAGGTGGTTTGGTTTTACCATTTTATTCCTGTCTGAGGCATAGAGACCATGCTTCGTGACTATAGCCAGTGCAGTCTTCAAACGCCCGTGGCTGCCTCCTTTACAGGGTCAAGAACTTGGAAACAACCCACTTGGCTGACTTTTCGAAGAGCCAAATTTCTTTAGACTGAAATCTATGATGAAATGTCAAGGGGGCACAACCAATACCTTCGCTCTCCTTTGCATTCTCCCCTACCTGCAAGCAAAGGTAGTAAATAAACACCCAGATGTTCCTGAATCTGGAGCAGAAGGAACACAAAGACATTTCCAAAAATAAAGAGGGAAGGTTCTTAGCAAATGAACAGCAAGGTTGGAGGGCTAGCACTGTGGCACAGCAGGTTAAGTTGCTAAACTTGTGCCATTAAAATCCTATATTGGAGTGCTGGTTCCAGTCCTGGCTGCTCTGCTTCTTATCTAGGCTCCTGTCAGTGTGCCTGGGAAGACAACAGTTAATGACCCAAACCCCTGGGCCCCTGCTGCCAGCTGGGAGACCAAGATGGAGTTCCTGGCTTCAGGTTTCAGCTTGGCCCAGCCCTGGCTGTTGTAGTCTTTTGGGGAAAGAATCAACAAGCTGAAGATCTCTCCCCTTCTTTGCTAAAAAAAAAAAAGTAGCAAGTTTCTCATTTTCCAGCATTAAGTCAATAACATTTAAGCTTTGGAACTTGGCTCTCCTTTTGACACTTGTTTTCACTCATATGCTAATACAGATATTTGGTCAGATAGGCAATCACATTCGTTTTACAGATGACAAAACTGAGACCTAAAGAACCAACTAGGACAGAATAGAGGAGACCAACTCCCAGATCAGTATTCCCTCTCCTTCCCAGGCCGGAAGCACCTCTGTGGTTACGGGTAGAGGCATCTCTGCTGGCAGATGAGACTTGGGGAAGAAACAGAGGCAGAGAGAGGATGGCGCAGCAGGCAGACATAGAATCCTCCAAGGCAGCAACTACAAGGCAGCAGGCTGTCCCATAAGTGGAGGACCCAAACTGTCCAGACTCCACCTGCTTGGGGGAGGTAGCCAGAAGCAAGTTTCCTTCAGGGGCCAGCTCTGCTATGAGAGGCCGAGAATGAAAGCAGAGGCCACTTGGACCTAGTTATTAGCTCCAAATTATGCTCCTCTCTAGTGTAGGCTAGAGGACCAGTGCATGCCCCTGGTCACCTGGGCCCAGGCCCTGCAGGGCTAACTTCTGGGGCTCCTAGGCCTCCATAAATCCTAACTGAGCCAGTTCAGTCTCCACTGCCTCAGTGATCCCACTACACACCCTCCCCTCCAAAGCACTGCTCTAGGAAGTGGCCCTTTCTTCCTGCTCAAGGTGAAGGTCAATGATTCACATGGCTAAAAATGAACCTAAGGCCGCCTATCAATAAAAGCAAAAGGAAACACATAAAAATGTCAAATTCCCCAGCTATTTAAATTACAGCAAGTAACACCAATCCTTATTTAGTGATCATAACTACCACTCAGATATGCAAACTTTAATGACATGTTTTGGACCACGGGGAACAAAACGAGGAAAAGCACAGGGGTGAGTGTAAGAGAAAGCCAAAGGGGCAGGAAGCGCAGAGGCAGGAAGTGAGGCCATGCGCAGAGGCAGGGCAGCAAGCGGGAGCAGGGAGGAGGCTCCACGGGACAGGAGACAGGGTCTCGCAGACCCAAGCAGAGAATTTGTTC
Source organism: Ochotona princeps (assembly GCF_030435755.1). NCBI lineage: Eukaryota > Metazoa > Chordata > Mammalia > Lagomorpha > Ochotonidae > Ochotona > Ochotona princeps. The sequence goes on along the minus strand of NC_080839.1, from coordinate 50,540,167 downwards.
AAGCATGGACAGTGCACACTGGCCAGCCAGCCGTCACTCGCAACTGCTACTTGTCTTTATCTTTCAGCTCTCAGATGCTCACCCTGGAAAGGGAGAGCCATGACAGCCACTGAACAAGGGCTGCTGGACTAAACACAGGTCACAAGCTAGGCGTGAATTTCAGATATTTAAGGAATAGCTTTTATATATAAGTATTCTTAAATACTGCAAAGGGGCACACCTGCACTAAAAAAAAAATTCATTATTTATCTGAAGTTCAAACTTAACTGTATTGTGTATTTTTTTATTTGCTCAAACTAGCAGCCCTACACTGGAGACCAAACCATTCTTTGGATAGCAGCCTCAACGACCAAGCCAATATTTACACGGAGGGTCAAGGAGGACAATCAAGTTGAAGGTCTCTTTTTGAAATGAGGAATGAAGCAGCACAGAGTGTTTGCTAAGCGGGAGACAGACGTACAGCGGGGAGTTGGGTATCAGCCCTCAAGTTTTGTCCTCTGCTGTTCCTGGATAGCTGGGAATATGGAGGTGCCTCTCTCTGCCATGGGTCAGAGAGACTGACAAGAGGAACTCAACAATGGACTCAAGGTGCGACTGTGGGTAAGTTGGCCCGCGTGAGTGTCCTGAAGATTTTGGAAGTTTCTTATAGACAGTGAGCTTGCAGGAATACTGAGGAACCAGCAAGGCCCAACATAAGTTCCTACATTCCAGAGTGTTTAAAAAAGAGTCTGAAACTCACAATGCCAGTGGGGGGTGGGCAATGAGACTATTCTCCACTGCAGGCTAAAGGCTCACCCAGCCCACGCTGAGGTCAGCTGGGGTCACTGCCATGGCCTCCGTTCTGGGGCAGACAGAGGCTATCATGGGATTGACACAAAGGGTTGCTGTGCCTGAGGCCTGACCCATGGGCTCCAGATGGGGAAGGCTGGCAGGGTCACACCTTGCCTCAACTGGGGACAATCGAGACAGCATGTGCTTTTCTGTCTGCTGCCAGTCCTTGCTGCTGCACCCCAGCCAGCTCCTCGCAGGCAGCAGGGCCTGGAATGCTTAACATATAGCCTTCAAGACTCTAAAAAATTACATAGCTATATATAACAATAATAATAACTATTATTACAGTCTAAAGTGGAATAGTTCCAGAAATTGTTCTGTTCTTCAGTGTCCCAAGCAGCACTACATCAGTTTGCATAAATTCACTCTATTCTTTTTAGCTGCTGTGTGGTATGTGGAGGTATCCAAGTTTCTTTTATCCTTTAATGGACATTAAGGTTACTCTTTTTTTTTTTCCAGCTATAAACAATGTTGAAAAGAACCAGATTAAACATAGATCTGCCTAACTGCATGAATATTTCTATAGGATAGAGTCCTAGTTTTGGGATGACTGACTCTACAGTGTATGCAATAACATGTTTTCTTTTAAATTATTACTTGAAATGCAGATACAGGGAGAGATCTGAAGCAGAGGAGCCAGGACTCACGCTGGCATTCTGACTGGGGGTGCAGGTATCCCGCACCAGCGGCCTGACCCTGGGAGCCACAATGCCCCTCTGACCCTGTTCTCACTCACGTTCCCTCAGTGTTAGTGAGGAAGAGCATTTTCCCACCATGTATGTGCTTCTCGTGTCTGCTTTTTCTTCTATAAAGTGATTGGCTTTCATTGTTTGCTTCTTTTTTCTAGTATTTTCATTTACTGCTTTTTAAGAATTTTCTTATACACTAAGGGTAATAATTTAATTGTTTAAAATATCCCAAGACTTTCCTTTAAGGAGAGTACTGCTACTTGAATCTTGACAGTATTTTCACCTGTCAGGGCACCAAAGGAGTCTTTAAATTTTAATCACTGGTGGGCTTGGCAGTGTGGCCTAGTGGCTAAGGTCCTCGCCTTGATCCCATATGGCCGCTGGTTCTAATCCCGGCAGCTCCACTTCCTCTCTATCTATCCTCCTCTCAGTATATCTGACTTTGTAATGAAAATAAAATAAATCTTAAAAAAATGTTTTTAATCACTGGTATAATGATCTAGAAGATTCAGCTCAGATATTGAAGTAATATTTTTATTTCCAATTTCTAGTGTGTCTGCAATTTGGTCAGAACATGGTCTAAAAATATTTCTATTTTAGGACTGGTGTTGTGGCATGGGGAGTTAAGCCAACACTTGCCACGCTGGCATGTCATATCAGAGTGCCAGATCAAGTTCTGACTGGTCTGCTTCCTATCCAGCTGCCTGCCAATATGCCTGGGAGAGCAGCAGAAGACGGTCCAATTGCTCAGGCCCCTGCACCCATGTGGGGGACCTGGACAGAGTTCCTGGCTCAGGTTTCCACTTGGCCCAGACCTGCCTACTGCAGCCATTTGGGGAGTGACCAGCAGTTGGAAGATCTTTCTCTGTTATGCTGCTTTCCTTTTCCTCTTTTTTTTCCCTAATATTTTCTTTCTATCTGTCTCTTCCTTTCTTAAAGACTCACTTATTTTTATTTGAAAGGCAGATTTACAGAGAAGAAACAGAAGGAGATATTCCATCTACTGGTTCATTCCCCAAGTGGCCATGACAGCCAGTGCTGAGCTGATCTGAAGCCAGAGGCCAGGAGCTTCTTTGGGGTCTCCCACGTGGGTCTTCCATATGGGATGCCGGCACTGCAGGCAGAAGATTAGCCTATGAGCCATTGTGCCAGTCCCAACTTCTGTAAATATTATATAGTTATTCGAAATACTTATTTCTTAATTGTAAATAACAGAGTTTTTTAAATATAGCATTCACATTCTTTATACCCATATTTATGCTTGGTCTGGTTGACCTTTAAAATTCAGACAAAGCAAGTTAATATATCCCACTATGACAACAATTAGTTAAAAAAATAGTTTTATGGGCCTGTCAACGTGGCCTAGCGGCTAAAGTCCTCGCCTTGAAAGCCCCGGGATCCCATATGGGCGCCGGTTCTAATCCCGGCAGCTCCACTTCCCATCCAGTTCCCTGCTTGTGGCCTGGGAAAGCAGACGAGGATGGCCCAAAGCTTTGGGACCCTGCACCCGCATGGGAAACCTGGAGGAGGCTCCAGGTTCCCGGCTTCGGATTGGCACAGCACCGGCCGTTGCGGTCACTTGGGGAGTGAATCATCGGACGGAAGCTCTTCCTCTCCGTCTCTTCTCTCTGTATATCTGACTTTGTAATAAAAATAAGTAAATCTTTTTTTAAAAATATAGTCTTGGGCCCGGTGGCGTGGTCTAGCGGCTAAAGTCCTCGCCTTGAAAGCCCCGGGATCCCATATGGGCGCCGGTTCTAATCCCGGCAGCTCCACTTCCCATCCAGCTCCCTGCTTGTGGCCTGGGAAAGCAGTTGAGGACGGCCCAATGCTTTGGGACACTGCACCCGCGTGGGAGACCCGGAAGAGGTTCCAGGTTCCCAGCATCGGATCGGCGCGGATCGGCGCGCATCGGCCTGTTGCGGCTCACTTGGGGAGTGAATCATCGGACGGAAGATCTTCCTCTCTGTCTCTCCTCCTTTGTGTATATCTGGCTGTAATAAAATGAATAAATCTTTAAAAAAAAATATATAGTCTTTTTCCCTAAAAATTCTTGTTATGCTTCCTGGTGAATTCTGATACCATTTTGCCTAGTCAAAGATCTGTGCTCGTTACATCTTCTTTGGGAGTATACCTTTCAAAGCTTCCTGCCCTGTTCATCTCCACACTTTCCTTGGCCCCATATCATTACTGTCACCTGCTATGTAACTCTGGAATGATTACCCACTCTTTCTGGAATCTATACCTGCTGTTTCTCTCTGGGAGTGTGCTCTCCTCTGCCTTGGACAAGGCAACCTCTTACTTGACCCCATATGAGAACTTGGGGGTAAGCGCCCCTCCACTTGGGAATATCTCATCAAACCTTATCAGTCCCCTATGTGTGTGTTACCCCAACCAGTGGACTTGCAAATACACACAGACTCGAGAATTTGACAGACCCACTGAGAGCTTGAACTGGGGATGCAGGGGGCTGCTTGTTGCTGGTCCTCCTGAGGCTGGGAGCTTGGGCATCACTAGGGTGCGCCCTGTTAACTCTGCAGCTAATACCACCCTCTAGCATGAAAAGGCTTGCACATATCTGCTGTGGTGGTCAGGCCAGCTCCGACTTGAGCGAGATCCCACTCCCCAAAGAGGCCTGTGTCCATCCTGAGTGACAGCACTACAATCGCTCCCTGGGTGGCGAGCACACCTTGGCTAGTGAATGTTTTCCCTGTGAAGTTTGCTTACATTATCCCCCCTTCTTTTAAACGCTCAGATCTAAGAAACATGTTCTGTGTCTGGCAGGACCAGGAGTGACTTATGCAAGCAGAAGACGCCCATCAGCTCCTTATTTCCACTGTCGGCACTGCCGCCCCTTTCTCCTATTTGCTCCATGCGCATGGAAGAGGTTTATGCATCTCTTTATTTGTAACTGCAGCATGTTATTCAGGTGCACCTCCTGTATCACACTGACAGGTAGCTGGAAAGGTTCCCTCCTTCCCTGGGAACAGGACGCGAGCTAAGTGCACTCAGCCCAAAAGAACCACATTTCTTTTCACATCTTGCAGCTAAATATGGTTATGTTATGAGTTGCGGCCAATGAGAGTAAACAAAAGAGTTTTATGGGACTTGGGGAGGGCTCTTGAGAAGGGGGATGGGTCAAGCTCTGGACTGTCTCTGCCTTTGTGAGGACAGGATGGCTAATACTTCTAGAAGTCTCTTAGGACTAAGAGGTGACCTTCAGGACGCGCCACATGCCAGGAAAGTGAAGTAGAGAGACAGAGCCTGGGTCTCTTCTGACTTGAGAGCTGATCAGTTTGGACTCCTGACACATTGCTTTGACCTCAGAGAAACTTCCATTGTGTTTAAATTACTCTTGGGCTTTTTTGCGCCACGGGACACCAGGATTTTGGATTCCCAAAAGATAAATCAGATTTTGTCTTTGCTTTCTCTTCTCTTTCAAAACAACAACAACAACAAAACAAACAAACAACAAGCAAAAAACTAAGAGTTATTCTCTTTTCTCTTTTAATGATTGGAAGCCTTCGATTCTACTGTGATTATGTTAGCACTTACTTTACAATGCCTCACAGACACTCAGGTGCAGGCCATCTTTCAGGGTGTTGTGCTCAGGTACTGTTTCTCCATCAGTGACACCAGCATCGCCTGGAAGTTGGTAAGAACGGCAGGCTCCCAGGCCCCGGGGCGCCTGCGCCTGTGGTCTAGGATCTCCTGCTGCCCAGCTCCCTGAGTGACCTGTGGACATGGCCAGGGGGAAGCCCTGTGCCCCTGTGCTGGAGGGCCCTGCGGCTGTGCTACTTCTGTGTACTGGGTGCTTGTCTGTCTCCTGCGGAAGTGGAAAGGGCTCCCTTGGGAGGCTCTTCTGTGAAGGTCTGACTCCCTCCTATTTTAGCTTCAGCTCTTCCACTCCTCCTGGAAGACTCACAGTCCCTTAAACGTGTCATGGCACTTCCTGGTCAGAAGCCAGCCCCGCAAGCCCCCTGCTCCTTGCTGATAAGCCCCTTCCCCTCAGTCTGTCACTGTAGCTGAATTGAGTGTGGGTCCAGACCTGGTGCAGGAGGCAGGACTGGATACATGCTGGGGGCTCGGGGAACACTTCATCAAGGATAAAAAGAGGCTTGGGATACAGTGGATGTTCTTGGCTTCTGTTTCCTACTGGAAGGTGGGGTAGTAACTAGGTTCAACAGCCATCTCAGGAACGAGAGAACAGCATCAAGCCCAACAGACAACCGGTTAGGTTTCTGGCCCAAGAGTCTATTCTTCTCTCTCCCATTCCTTCTTTTTCTCCTATCTGCTACAATTCACTGGTCACTCTGTTTCAGCTGGTATAATCACATTGAGATATGTTCTAGACCATTACCTACATAAGCTTACACTCTTTACATTCAACTTATAGGACCACCGTATAAAAGCGTTACGCCTTTTGTTATCAAAATCACTTCTGTCTCCCCAAATTTCCCCACCCACTAAATTCATCAGTAAAATAACGATAGTGGGATTTTAACTTATTTGAAAGGCAGAATGACAGGCGAGAGAGACAGAAAGAGATCTTCTATATACTGGTTCACTCCCCAAATGGCTGCATGGTCTGGGCAAAAACAGGAGCCTGGAGCTCCATCTGGGTATCCCGCGGAGGTGCAGGACCCCAAGCACTAGGGCTGTCTTCTGCTAGCTTTCCATGTGCATTAGCAGTATGGCAACAGTGCAGCCAGGACTTGAACTGAACTCCAATGTGGGATGCCAGCATTGAAGGTGGTGGCTTAATCCATTAACCACAATGCCAGTCCTTTTTCACTTTTTAATTTTTTTCAAGATTTATTTATTTTTATTTGAAAGGCAGATTTTATAGTGGAAGGGAGGGAGAAAGTGAGAGAAAGATAGCTTCCATCTGCTGCTTCACTGCCCAAATGGATGCAATGGCTAGAGCTGAACCAGTTCAAAGTCAAGAGCCAGGAGCTTCTTCTGAATCCCCCACATGGATGTAGGGAGCTGGATCAGAAGTGGAGCAGCCAGGACTTGAACTGGAGCCCAATGGGATGCTGGCACCACAGGCAGAGGATTAGCTTGCATCTTCATGGCATTGGCCCCTCTTTTTATTTATTTTTTTTAAAGATTTATTTTATTTTTATTACAAAGTCAGATATACTGAGAGGAGGAGAGATAGAGAGGAAGTGGAGCTGCCGGGACCAGAACCAGCGGCCATATGGGATCAAGGCGAGGACCTTAGCCACTAGGCCACACCACCGAGCCCGGCCCCTCTTTTTATTTAGAAACAAAATAAAAAAAAAAAAAATCAGAGGCTTCAACCTCTTTGCTAAAAATTGTCTATTTATTTTAATTCACTTGAAAGGGGGAGAGAGAGAGAGAGAGAGAGAGAGAGAGAGGGAGGGAGGGAGACAAAGATCACCTGTTGGTTCACTCTCCAAATGTATGCAATGGCCAGGGCCAGGCCAAGCTGAGATCAAGAACTCCAGAACTCCATTCTGCTCTCTCCTGTGTGGGTGGCAGGGTCCCAAGGACTTGAGCCATCATCTACCCTCTCTCAGAATGCATTAATTGGAAGCTGGGTGGGAAGCAGGGTGGCTGGGACTCAAATCAGCACTGCAATATGAGAGGCAGGCATTGCAGGCAGGGGGTTGATCTGTACCAGAACAGCCTGAACATTGGTGGTTAGCATTCTGGGAGGCTCACATTACTTTCCCCTACAAATCAGAGCCAGCCAGCTCCTATCTGGGCAAACCTACCCTCCTCCCTCTCCCCTTTGTCTCCTCCCTAGGTGGCTGGCCCTGGTTCTAGTAGGCTACTTTATGGGCACCTCGTCTACTGGGAACTAATTTTTACAAACATTTCTGTGGTTTCTGGGTAGGGGAGTAGAGGTTGTGCAATAGAGTGAGAAGAAATTTGAAGTCTGAATTTGGTGAACTCTTCCCTACCCCTCACATGTGAATAATGACTTGCTGATAGAAGCGGCTTTTTCAAAGACAAAAACAATCTAAGATTTATGGTCAAGTCTGTTTAAGAAAAAAAAAAAAGGCCCAGTGCTGAGGTGGCCAAGGTGAAAATCACATCAGGAGATCCCCAGATCAGCTGTGGGTTGGTAGAAAGGAAGGGAAGTATGGGTCCTGAGGGGTGGGGAGGGGAAAAGGGCAAGGGACTGCAGGGAGGGGAGGCACCCTGCGGCAGGGCACTGGCAGGCCAGTTCTCGGAGCTCCACAGTAACCCCATCAGCGAGCCACCTTCTAGCAATGGGGGTGAATGAAACAAATGGGCCTCTGCGGCCACCTTCCACCTCAGCGCTGATGCATCCGCGCCCTGGGGGGAGAAGGGGCACTGGAAATGGAAGATGGGGGCCGAGGAACTGAGCATATGGCTGGGTATTGCTGTTCAGGTTGCTCATTCCTCAGGGTGTGTCTGGGACGCCACCAGAACAAGAATCCTGCCAACATCTCGGAGTCAAACTTAAACTACATGGCCAGAAGCCTGCTTACGGCGAGACCACTCCTTCCCTCCCTGGAAGCTAGGGAGGCATGAGGGTGGGGGCAGGGACCTGACACAGGCCACTGGGAGCAGCCCCACGTTTCTGGGTATATATTTTATATTTTATAACCACAGGCTCAAAGTATAAAAATAAGAGGGCGATAAGAATGGTGCTCCCAATCAGAGCCTCAGTCAATCATCACGATAGTTACAGAGGTTAGAGACATAGCGGGGTCCCCAGGGTGAAATCTTGAAGAGCATACACTTGTTTAGACAAGGAGAAGGCCAGGCAGGGGGTGGCTGGGTTCCCTCCAGAACCTCTGCTCTCACCCTGTCTGCCCGTGGAGGAGGAAGGAGCAAGGTCAGTCTTTGTCATAGCCCAGGCAGCAGATGAGCGCGGTGCCCCCAAAGCTGTTGCATCCAAGCTATAACCCAAATTCTGAAAACAACTTGAATCCTTTTTCAAACACAAACCAAATCTTTTATGTCAGCTTCTATAGGTTTTCTTAACTCTACTCCCCAGCCTGACGCAGCCCACAGCAGAAACCAATTTTCTTAACAGAGTGAGCTCTCGTCAGCTTTTTTCTAAATGGTCTCATTTGGGTGGGAGCGGTGGGGCGCGGAGAGGAGAGAGAGAATATAGATCATAAAGCTCAGGGCACTACAAGCTCATGGCTGTATCACCAGAGCCCTAGGGGAACTCTGCCACAGGCAGATCTGCCCACCTCAAACCCCAGGGACACTTTATCTCCAAATCCAAGCTACACCACAGAAGCACTATTCTAGCTTAACGTGAGCTGCTCTAGAATCGATCATGCTAGCTTTGATAGAATGGAGACCTCAGCACTGAACTTGCAAGGGGCGGGTGGTGGTAGGCACTTGGTCCAGCAGTTAAGATGCCCGCATTCCATGCTGAAGTACTGATGTTGGATGTTATGTTAGGGCTCTGGTCCCTGGCTTCCCACTAATGCTGAGACTACAGGGCAGCAGTGACAGCTGGTTCTGCCATCTGTGTAGGAGATCTGAACTGAGTTCCTGGGTCCCAGGCCCGGCCATCGTGGGCACTTGGAAAATAAACCATTGATGGACGCTCTTTCTTTTTCCATCAATCTGACTCCAAAATCAACGTCAATATTCAATATGAAACACAGAGGACAGCCAAGGCCACGAGGACGGCTGAGGCCACAGACAGAACGGGCAGGTGCACAGCCTGCCCTGACGAAGGGGCAAGGCAGATCCTTCCCTGCTGCCCGCGTCAGCACCAGATGGCCTGGGCCCCAACTCTGGGTTTAGTGTCATCCACACAGCCCAGTCACTTTGGGCCCCGAGAGCTTGGCTTTCAGGGGCAGCAAGACCCCCATTTCCTCGAAAGGAACCTAGTGTTGTCTCTCTGGGGCTTTAGGTCCTGGGAGGCCATGGAAACAAGCCTATCGCCCCAGCAACCAGGCCCGGCCAGGGTACTCACTTAGCACTCGCAAGCTGCTTACAGATTTCAGATGAGAACATTAGTTAGCATCTGCTTTTGCACATCATGGGAGCCAGCTGCCAGTGACGCACTCGTTGAGACGCAGGTGAACGTCAAGGGGCCAGGCTCCCTGGGAACAGCAATAGAAGGGAAATGCAATCTGGGACGTGGCGCTGTGACAACCCACAGTGACCACCTGCCTTAAATCAAGCGTCTCTGCTTCGAAGGAGCAAATGAGAAAAGATAACGAGCTGCTGCATGACTTCCCTTTTCCCACAGCCTTCCCCCCTCACCTCCCCCGCGCTCCACCTGGCGAAGTTTGGCACCTGGCTAACAGTGTACTTCTGAGCTTTGCACTTCCTCCCTAGAGCCCCAGGGACACTATGGAGGAACCCCTACATGGCACAGCAAAGGCCCAACGAGTACAAAGCAGCACAACTGCAGGACTGACTCGGGGTACAATTTGACTGCTGGGAGATGCAGGCCTCCCCAGAAGGTTCTGCTCTCTGTAACCCCATGGGGCTGAGCTCCTCCACAACCTCTGTTGAAGGCAGTGTCCATCTCCTCTGCCCCTACCCCAAGCAACCACCTCTTCTCCTTCCCAGGAGGCTGGATCTTTCTAAGTGAGCACCTTGATGTTTCTGGAGCCAGGAGTCAGGAGCTTTTTCCAGGTCTCCCATGTGAGTGCAGGGTTCCAAGGCTTTGGGCCATCCTCCACTGCTTTTTCTAGCTATAAAACAGGGAGCTCAATGGTAAGCGGGTTGGCTGGGACATGAACTGTGCCCATATGGGATCCCATAGTGTTTGCAACGTGATGATTTAACCACTGAGCCATTGTACCGGGCCCTAGATCTCATTTTTCTACTGATTCTGTGACCCCGGGGAAACCACCGCCCTTTCCCAGGCTGCAAATTTCCACTTCTAAAAATCAGGAGCTCTCAGCTCCCACAGTCTCGGTGCTTCTCTCCCTGGAGGAGGGGAACTGGAGAAGAGGGGGCACAAAACCTTGCTGAGGAACCATCTCCCCCACCCAAACTCCACACATCTCTGATCTGGGCACCTCATCTATTTCCTTAGGCTAGGATTCAAACACAACAGCAAGTTTAGAAACCCTTGGTGTTCTTTCTCTTAATTGCTAGGCTGCCAGTCTGGGAGCCGAATTTGGGCTCCTTGCCCTGCTCTGAAAGAGCAGGCTTCTGTCATGCTGATGGCCTTGGAAAAGCAGCAGATGGCTCAAGTGCTTGGGCTCCTGCACCCACATGGGAGACCCAGAGGAAGCTTCTGGATGCAGCCTGGGCCGGTGCTGGCTGACAGTGAACCAGTAGATGGAAGATTCTCTTTCTCTGTAACTGTGCCTTCCAAACAAATAAAAATAAATCTTAAAAAAAAGAAAATGAAGAAGATGGGACCCAAAGGGAGTATGGAGCAGGAGAACATCATCTGCTTTGCCCTTTAAGCAGAATCCTCTAGAGATCAACCTCAAGGACAACAGACTGTAGACCGGAAGACCAGGTTGGGGCTTTTGTTATTTTAGAAATTCCATTTCCTTACTTGATCCCCATGCAGGCATATGCAGTTACAAATACACACACACACACACACACACACACACACACACACACACACACACAGAAATCTCATCCTGTCTTACTGCTCTGATGCTCTGAAAGGCTGGGGTGCTGAAGCATGCTGGGAGCTGAGAATAGCAGGAATTCAATCACTTGAGCCATCTCTGATACCTCCCTGGGCGTTCATTTGTAGAAAGCTGGAGTCAGAAGACAGAGCTGAGAACCAAACCCAGGCATTCCCATGCGGGGCACTGTCATCCTAAACAGCAGCTGAATCACTGGGCCAAAATCCCAGGTTGGAGGTCTTTGTCAAAGCCCAGGAAACAGATGATTGTGTGTCAGCTAGCATAGGAAGTAACCCTGATGAGCAGGCAATTTGTCGAATGAATGAATGAATGAATATGCTTTATCTGACCACTTCTTGCCTCATATTTAAACTGTAAAAGGAAAATGTATAAGTCATGTGGGTAGGAAGGAAAGATGGGGTCAGAAAATATTTTATAATTTTAAAATTGGCACAAAGAAACTGTTAGGAAATCAACAAGTTTCACTTGTCAGAGGAATTTAGGTTTGACCTGGAGACAGGCAGGAAAGCACATTCTATAGGAGTGACTTTTTAGCATTTTGGGTCATTTTTCTTTAGAAAGGGCCTTGGTACATACATCGAATGTGGGCCACACCCTGGCACCACAAGACAGAAAGGCTGCCCTGGAGGCAGCTTTCCCGAGCAGGCTGAGAGAGTGCCCAGGAAGGGCAGGTGCAGGAAGGAGGTGTGGCAAGCCCTTCCAGGGCCTGAGCTCAAAAAAACTGAAAAATTCATAAGTTGCCTGCTGGGTCCTAGGCTGGTGGGCTGCCTTAGAGGTTCTTAGGGGCGGAAGCATCATGACTCAGCGCGAATCCCCACATGCCCCCACAGACCTGAGTGTGCTGACGGAGCTGCCTCTGTGGGCTGCTGGGAAATGTCAGTATGACCCTGAACTCCCAGTTTCGGCCTGTCTGAATGCTCAAGGACTGGAGCTCATGAAGAGTATTCAGATTTTCACACTGGCACTCGGGCCCTGGGGATGAGGGCACACATGTGTGCATGTGGGCATGGGCGTAGGCTGGAGCAACCCTTGCCTTTGTGCTGGTCTGCGTGTCTGCCTGGACTGGGTCTCGCCACACTGCTTGCCCACTCCTCTGCCCTACACCTTCATGTCTTGCTCAGGCTGCACTCTCCCACCTCCCTGGGGGTGTTGTGGTTATTTCCATGTCTCCATGGGTCAGAGTGCTGACAAAGGAGGCTCCTCTGGTATCTCCAGGTTAACCCAGGGCCATCGCCCCAGCAGCCCTGGGCTGACTCCCTGGCACTGTAGTCTGAGCCCTGGACCTGGCATGCATAGGGCTGCAAATTCTCAGCATAGGAGATCCAGACAGTGAGCCAGGAAGACTGCTGCTCTGTTGTGTCTGAGTCCACCCACACTGCTGCCCTTTATCTGGGTCTGGCTAAAGGTTTCCTAGCTCTTTCTTGTTTCAAAGGGCAGTTTCAATCTCTTCACAGAACTCGGGACTGATGGTGGTGAAAGATCAAGCCACTGACACAAACTGAGCACCCGTGGCAGACCTGATGGAAGATAGTCTCTGATCTCTAAACCTGTGGGCTTGGTGACCAGATAAAACTGAAATACATGAAAGAGAAAATGACAGCAGAGTAGACGAGCAGGATGATGCAAGGCCAGATGCCACAGTGGCTCAGAGAAAGGGGAAATCCTGGCGGGCAGGGGGCTCGTAAAGGCGTGAAGTTTATTGCATCACCCCTGAACACTCCTCCACGCGGCTAGGAGGTTTGGTGGAGCCAGGCATCAGATCAACGAAGGCAGCCTGCTGGTTTCTGACCAAACAGGGATGGGGGAAGTGCTCTATTGGGGTCCAACAATGGCAGAAGCTGCACATCCTCTCGCAGAGGGAGCCAGAGCTGGGGCTGGGGCAGGGAGGCAGCCGGTCTCTGCTAGGTGGGACATGTGGGCTCTGCCTGCATGGTGGAGGTGGGTCTCCCAATCTAGCCATCCACATTCATGTCCCTGGTTCTCTGCAGTGAATTAAACTGCATGCCCCCAGTCACCCTCCTCAAAGGGTCCTCCCATAAAAAAGGAAGGCTATAAGGGGAATCCCAGACACTGGTTCTGACCATCAGCCCTCTGGGCCAGGTACTCTTTCAATTCCCTCTTCCTCAAGAGGTGGCTTGATGTGTGTGTACCTCCCTTGTTACTCCTACCCCAAACTACCCCACCTGAGATTCACAGATTTAATGACAGAAATGTCAATGCTACTCAGGTTGTGTTTTCCCACAGGAAAGCCCCAATGCTAACGAAATCTGGTGTTTCGTCTCAAAGGTATAGGGATCAGAGACCAACCAGAGTGGAAAGGTCCCCAGGTTCTCTTGCCCTTGAGCTGGAATTCTTTCCTTAGCATGTGACAGGTTGAGGTCAAGGCCTCAGTAGAGTCCTGCTCATAGACTTTGCCTCCTAGTATGAATGTTAACCTCCCACTCCCCCAAGTCCTGCAAACAGCATGCTGTTCATACTTGGGAAAGTGCTGCCCTGAGAGCTGTTTAGGGGCTGTGGGTTTCATGCTTTCAGGTGACTTGTGGTAGCTAAAGCATGTGCAGGACAGTCAGAGTGTGGCAGGTCAAATAGTTGAACAGCGCAGCCCTGGGGTGGTGGCCGGAGGTGGTGGTTGACGGTGATTGAAACATCGAGTTATCTCCTGTAGGTCTCCTAAAATCATCAATAATTTCACACTGCTCATTTGCCCCCAAAGCCAAGCTGTGCCAAAATGACATGATAGGGCTCTGCAGTCAGGATCAGTGAACCTCACCCTTGTCTCTTCTCCAACAGGTACAGGCCAGGGTCCTCTGAGACCAATAACTTGACCTTGTTATTAAGTCTTCGGGCTCCCAGGCTATCTGGGCTGTGGTCTGGAGAAGGCAGAGCCAGTTCATTCTGTTCCCACCCTAGACAAAAGTCTCCTTCTGTCCTCTCCATTTCCAATTCCTCTCTCTCCAAGGCCTAAAGAATACCGTGTCCCAGGTCACAGTGGCTTGCAGCTTGAATGCCTTTCCTGGTTCCTGGTAGTTTTACTTCCTGGAATGCCACTGGCTGGCTTCTACATCAGTGCCACAAGCACATTAAGGTGTTTTTCGTGGATATTGCATAGGTTTGGAACCTTGAAGCCAGCCCAAGCTCTCCCTTCTCTCTCACCTTCCACAAGCAGCAGTCCCCAATTCTGCTTGAGCTGAACCTCATATGTTCACAAATTCATCCCCACCCCTCTCCAGAGGACTGTCTCACTCCCAGCTGCCAGTCGTTTTCTGTATTAGTCAGCTTTTGGTGACTCTAACAAAATGCATAGGCTACTTAGGAAAAAGGAGCTTTGTTTAGCTCATGTTTTTTTTTTTTTTTTTAGATTTGTTTAATTTTATTGGAAAGTCATAAATACAGAGAGGAGGAGAGACAGAGACAAAGATCTTCCTTCCATTGATTCATGCCCTAGGTGAGCGCAACAGTCAGAGCTGAGCTGATCTGAAGCCAGGAGCCAGGAGCCTCTTTCAGGTCTCCCATGTGGGTGTAGGGTCCCAAGGCTTTAGGCTGTCCTCTACTTCTTTCCTACGCCACAAGCAGGGAGCTGGATAGGAAGCAGGGTTGCCGGGATTAAAACCGGTGCCCATATGGGATTCCGGTGCGTTCAAGGTGAGGACTTTAACCACTAGGCTACTGCGCCAGGCCATAGTTCACGGTTTTGGAGGTTCAAACGCACAGTGCTGGCTTTAGCTCAGTTCTAGTGAGTGCCCTCTCTTCCTCTTTGCATGACCTGGTGGCAGAATGCAATGGCAGTAGTGTGCCAGGTGGGTTAGCACCAAGTGATGATATCCTGATCTGCAGTAGAGAAAGGAGATTGGGGAGGGGGCAGGTTTGCTCCTTTAGTAACAGTCCTCTCTTGAGGACTCAAGGGCTGCACAAGGACCAGCCTCCAAGAGCTCCTAGTGGTCTGAGGACCTTTGAACAGGCTCTGCCTCCTAATGTTTCCACCCTGGGTCCTGTGGCAGGCAGTTAACCTACATCCAGATCATAGCAGTCTCCCTGTTCCTGGATGCTTCTTGCTTATTCCCAACGTGATTCACTTCATACTGACCCCCGAGAGAGCTTCTCTAATGCCTTTTTGGTGACATAATGCCTCTGAGCCCCTCTCCAGACTCCCGTCACCTACAGAGGGAGGTCACTGACTTGGCACTCAGAGATATCCCAAGTGGGATGAACCCTTTTCAGGTTCATCTCTCCCTCTTCTTCCTCACTTGTATTTTGAGTACACAAGTTCAGTCACTGATACCTTGTCAGCTCCCAAGTTTTCCCAACTCCATGCTCTGGTCCTGGCTTTTCCTCCTGTGTGTTTGCATCTCATTTATTTCTTCTCTTGGGTTATGTCCTCCTGGTTCTAGATTCTTCCTAGGCCTCACAGGCAGAGTGAGTCTCTTCTGTGACCACGCTTCCCCAGCAGGCAGTACTGAAAAGTCTGGGAACAAAGCTCTGTCTGCACCCAGTCCTCACTTAGCATGTGAGGTCTTAGACACATGGCCCTCTTGTACTTTTCCATCTTTATTTAGAGGAAAAGTGTGTATTAAGTCTATTTTTTATTGTAATTGACTTCTCAAAGATGATATTAAGTACTAATATGGGGCTCGGCAGCGTGGCTTAGTGGCTAAGGTCTTCGCCTTGATCCCATATGGCCGCTGGTTCTAATCCTGGCAGCTCCACTTCCTCTCTATCTCTCCTCCTCCTCTCAGTATATCTGACTTTGTAATAAAAATAAAAAAATTTAAAAAAAGTACTAATATGATTTAAGGTAATTATTTGATTGTGGCATTTATTAAACCACTGGTTTGGGGGACAAAATAAACAATATGCATTTTTAAGGCAGTTAAGAATCAACAGTGATAAGTCACTACACACAGGAAAAACCCTCCGCAGTCCACTCTCCATAGTCCTTGAACCCTGAAGCCCTGTGCAGAGTACCCAGCAGCCAGAGCTCCCAGGGAGATGGTTAAACCAGACACCCCTGCTGGGATGAGTCAGTCGGCTCACCTGACTCAAGTGAAAAATCAGGGGGTGGTTTTCATTCCTCAGTCTAAAGCAGAGATCTGCATTTTATGCTTAAAAACCAAGGCTGAGTTACGGAGGCTCTAAATGTCACTTGTCACGCAGGGCAGCCAGCACACCAGGCAGAACCGCTTGGTCTACACGAGGGCCAACACGTGCTGCTGCTGGGTTGCTGGGCTCTTTGCATTGGAAGAAATCTGACCAGAATCTGATTTTTTTTCTGGATGCAAAAATTCACTCAGGATGAATTTTAAAAGGAGATGTTTTAATCTAACCAGGGGGAAGAAGTCATTCTGCAGTCTAATTTGTATATTGTTTAAACCAATCAGATGCTTGGCCAATATTAACTGTGTTGACCTTTTCTAGCTGTCAAACTTGATCTTACAATAAGTCATTTCACTCTGAAAGTTCTTCAAGGAGACAAAAACATGCAAGGACAGCAACTCTATACCTGTGTCTGACATTTACATGCGCACAGTTTCATTTTCCTTTGAATCATTTTAGAGTTACAGATGCTGTATCTTATTAGTCCTTAATAGTTCAGCATAATTTCTTAAGAACAAAAATATTCTCTGACAAAGCCACAGTTCAGTTACCAAGTTCAGGAAATCTATAATATTGATTTTACTCTACAGATAAGATTCCAATGTGGTTAGCTATTCTGATTAATTTCCTTTAGGGCTCTTTCCCCTTTGGTACAAGATCTGGTCCAACTAACCTGCATTATGCTGTTTTGCACTCTTGTCTTTTTCCTGCCCGCAGTTCCCCCCTTTCAAGATCCAGATGAAGAACAGAAAGATGGAGAAGCAGCTACATTTTGAGTCCTTCAGAGGCCTCACGCCACGAGTTTTATATGCGGAAGACACTAAACAGCAAATTACTTATTTCAGCTTCTTGAGAAAAACCCAAATTGGAAGGAGGAAGAGTATGGCCATATATTTTTATTATAAATTAACTTGGAAAAATTCTGAAAGAAGTAAAAGAGACAGAGCAGACTCTACAGATGCAGAGGGAAGACTTCCACCTATAAATTCATTATAAAGTCATCTTTCTTGGGAGAAATCTACTGGGTATTCTATTCCACCAAATATTTCAAGAACACCTGCCGGCACTCTGAGGGTCCTTCCCAGAAAAGCTGCAGCTGGCCAGCCTGAGGGTGGGCAGGTGCTTGCATGACATTGGCACTGCAAAGCTGCTCCTGGCTCAACCAGTCCTGCAGTGGGTATCACTGTAAGATGATTAAAAACTAAGTGCCTCCGTGTGTGCACAGTCATGCACACTCAGAAACCACACAAAGTGTGCTCCCCCAATGAGCCCAGGCCTGTGCACTGCCTTGGGGACCAGGTCTGCCTATGGAGGTGTGGGACCCTCAATCAGTTCAAGTGCTACTGGCTACTTCCTCTTCCATTCTATTGTGAACTTTGTCTCCCTGTATCAAAATGGTCTTGCTGGGATGGCTAGCTGGTCCACAGACCTTTCCCAAGCCCACCAGAGAGCAGTCACTCTTCCAGGTGACTCTCCAGGTCTGGAGGTATGACCTGGATTCTACACACCTGCCAGTCCCTTGTACCCATAGATCCTTTTCCAGCCACAGCCAGTTACTCTTTGCTCTCCTAGCATTCTTCCTCACACACAGACGCCCCCAGGCCAGGGCTGGCCCAGACCTCCCTATGGATATGAGCTCCCAAGTGCTCTTCTTCCTACTTTCCTCCTGGCTGCTGAGTTAATGACGCCACCAGATGAAGTGTCAAGCCACACTGAGTGTAACTTACAAGCCATCATCATCTGTTTCTGTCACATGTAAAAACTCACGTAGGAGTAAAAGGAAGAGCTGTGGTTATATAACCACAGATAGTCAAGATGGCCTTATTTAAAACAGATGATAAAGAAACTAGTGAAAAAAAACAAACACTGCTTATTAAATTTCTACCCTCAAAAGAACTTTTCTCTAAGGTGTCTCAGAGAAGGGGGTCAGCAAATTAAGGGTGGCAAATCAAATCTGAAAACTACCTGTTTTTGTAAATAAGGTTTTATTGGAACAGAGTATGCCCATTTGTTTATCTGTTGTTATGGCTGCTTCCCTACTAAATTCGCAGATTTGACACGGCATCAAATGGTCAAGAAAGCCTAGAATATTTACTATCTGGCTCTATACAGGAAAGTGTATCCACCCCTGTCTTAGAGGACCAAAGCATCAGAACACGGTACCTGTTGATTGACGGGTATTTTCTTGTGACATGGCAGTCGTCACGGTCTCTGTGGCTGCATCTCTGACAACTTGCTCCTCGCTCTGCAGGAGGTTGAGGACACACTTCCAGAGAGCAAGTGTATCCTGCAACTCTAGAAAACCAAAAGGAATCCGAATTACCTAGGACGCAGTAGGCAAGTAGGTATAAATGTTGCCTCAAACCCACGATGGGAGGCAGCATCACTCCATGAAGACCTGAGAATTAGACAACCTGTGTGTATAGGGAGTGCAAAAGAGAGAGCAAAGGGGGAATTGGGGTGGGGGTGAGGGGAAAGATGTTTTTGGAGGGCAAGTAAGAAAGTATCTTTTATTTGGGGGTAGGGGGAGCAATAAGGCTTTCTGGAAGTAACCAGCCCCAGGCAAGCACCCCTTCCTCCCTAAAGCTGCTGCTTGGGTGACAAAAGCTCTAGGCCCAGCTGTCTCCAATGGAGTCATGATTCTCAAAACTCAAATTTTATACATCAAGAGCGCTTTGATGAAACTAGTCCGGTGTTGAACTGAGTGTTGACCTTTTATTTCCCCTTCAATTGTGGAAATTTTTAAAAAATTTTTTAATATTTATATATTTATTGGCGAGGCAAAGTGGAACAGTGAGAACCTCTCCACTGGCTCACTCCTCAAAAGCTTACAGCAGGTGGGGCTGGCTACAGCCTAAGCCGGCAGCTGCAGCTCAACCTAGGTCTCCCACGTGAGTGACAGGAACTAAATGACTGGAGCTATCATCAGCTCTCTCCCAGGGGCTGTGTCAGCAGGAAGCTGGATCAGAAGAGGAACTAAGACTCTCATGTTGGAAGTGGGTGTCTTTTGTGTTGTTATTTATTATTATTTTATTATTTGCTTTTGGATGTGGGTGTCTTAACTACTAGGCTAAAAGCCCACCATGAGCTCATACATCCTGTCAAGCAAGTATTACTGGGAGGGGGGTAAGAATCACAAAAGGCAGCTGCCTGTGTCACAGGATGTGTGGTCCATTACCTGACGGCCATGAGTCCTGGCCAATGACTCGCTCTGACCTGCCTGTGCTAGGTGCTGCCGTGGACGACAAACAAGACAGGACAGCCCAGGCACATGACAGTGAGTAGTCAAGAATGGAGTCCTGTGGCTGTGACTCACGGGGGACTGCTGAACTGAGACACACTTCCTGAGGGCGGGCGGTGGCAGGAGGGCGAGGCTCTCGGAGGAGACCCCTGTGGTTCGGGCTGGGGCCGCTGACTGTAGAGGGCCACAGGAGACCACGGCATGCCGTCACTACCCTTCCAGCAGGAGGCAACCAGGGACTCAGAACGCACGCCCTCCCCACTCTGTCTGTCACGTGTCCGCAGGAGCCTGACATCAGGGTCACCGTAGCTGCAGTCAAACCAGGAGCAGCAACGGCTGCACACCATGGCGGGTTTCGTTTTTATCTTTCAGTTACAACTCCGCTTTACATCTTACTCTTTGAGCAGCTGCCCTTTCTAATTGTTCGTTGGGGGCTGATACTTTCCTTTCTTAGCACTTCTCCCTTTAATACGGTCAGCTGTACCCAAAACGTTTTACTCTCTAGCCTGCCTCAAAAAATTTTTTTTCTTAATTGGCTTTCCGTGGCTCTTGATTTGTCCTCGTACATGTTTTGTCTTATGTCTCAATTCTTTTTCTTTCTTTCTTCTTTTTTTCAAAGAGTCACTGGGTTCAGTGCTGTGACCCAGGGGGTAAAGCCTCTGCCTGTGAATGCAAGCATTCCATATGGGTACTGGTTTGAATCTCAGCTGTTCCACTTCTGATCCAGTTCCCTACTAATGCTCCTGGGAAAGCAGGAGAGCATGGTCCTAGTGCCTCGGCCACTGCACCCACCGAAAGACACAGATGAAGCTCTAGGCAACTGGCTACACCCGGCCCAGCTTTACCTGCAATAGTTACCTGGGAATGAACCAGTTACCTGGATGGAAGATATCTCTTTCTCTTCCCCCCTCCCCACTGGGCAGCACCTCCCTATTGTAACTGTCTTTCAAATCAACAATCTTCAAGAAAACAAAACAATGGGCTCAGCACAATAGCCTAGCGGCTAAAATCCTCGCCTTGAATCCCATATGGGCGCCATCTCTAATCCCAGCAGCCCTGCTTCCCATCCAGCTCCCTGCTTGTGGCCTGGGAAAGCAGTGGAGGATGACCTAGAGCCTTGGGACCCTGCACCCATATGGATCCCAGAGGGAGGCTCCTGGCTCCTCGCTTTGGATCAGCTCAGCTCCAGCCAGTGCGGTCGCTTGGGGAGTAAATCATCAGATCAGAGGTGGAACAATTAGGACTCGAACCAGTGCCCATATGAAATGCTGGCACTGCAAGTGCATTACATGTATGCCATTAGCCAACATGGATCAGCTGCCTCACTTCTGTAACATTCTCCTGTGACCAGTGATTCAGTATGAACCAATGGCTTTTATCTAGAACAAGCAGCAGATGATGGTCCAAGTCCTTGGGCCCCTGCACCTACATGGGAGACCCAGAAAGAGCTCCTGGTGTTGAATCCGTCCAGCTCTGCTCATTGCAGCCACTGTGGAGTGAATCAGTGGATGGAAGCGTTCTCTCTCTCTCCTTCTCTGTAAGTTTGCCTTCCAAATAAAAATTTAAGTCTTTAAAAAATGAAAAAAAAAAAAAAAAAAAAAAGAAAGAAAAAGAAAGAAAAGAAAACCAAGCTTGGGGCAGGGTATATAGCTTGGATGCACATAGGTGTGCCTGGGTTTCTATCCAGCCCTAGCTCCTGGATCCTGCTGACGGCAGACCCTGAGAGGCAGTGTGATGGCTCAAGTGACTGGGTCTTGCCACCCACAGGGGAAACCAGACCAAGTTCCCAGCTCCTGGCTTCAGCTGTGGGCATTTGGGGAGTGAACCAGCGAATTTCTTGGATAGAAGATCTTTGTTGGTGTTTCTCTCCAGTATTCCCCAATTGTTCATTTTTAAAAAAGCAAAACAACAACAAAACTCCCAAAATTAGGGCTGAAGAAATCCTCAGGAAATTAAAAGCATAGGAGTTAATTGTGTTAATTTTTCAAACTGTATTGTTCAGATTTTTGTATTTATTTATTTGAAAAGCAGAATTACAAAGAGAGAGAGAGAGAGAGAGAGAGATCTTCCATCACTGGTTCACTCCCCAAACGGCCACAAAAAATGGGAATGGACCAGGAGCTTCTTCTGGATCTCCCAAGTGGTTGCAGGGGTGGGGCCCAGTACTTGGCCATCCTCTGCTGCTTTCCCAGGCACATTAGCAGCAAGCTGGATTGAAGTGGAGTTGTTGGGACATGGACCTGCTCCCATATGGAATGCTGGTATCCTGTCTGGTGGCTTTACAAGCTGTGCCCCTTAAAGCTTAGTTTTCTTAAATATCCTTGACACAATCTCCTGCCCTAATTATTACTCCTGAAGCACAGGGGGTATGAAAAGCATGAAGAGAGACATGAAAGCAAAGAACATAAAAGGAAAGTGGCTAAGACCTGAACAGCCATCTGATTTAAGCACATGTCCCTAAGATATCCTCAACTTAAAAACAAATTCAGGGACAGGAAGCAGCAGCCTAAATAGTCACGTAAGCTGGCAGCCTGGAATTCTTCCTGGAGTTGTCCTTGTATGGCGACTTCAACACTGGGTCCTGTTCTCTCTCCTTCCTAAATAACATTGGAAATGGTCTTCTCCTCTTGCTCACTGCTGCTGCTCTACTCTGACTCAGTCATTTCTCCTGGTTACTGCAACTGGCTTCCTGGAAAAGAGGCCAGTTAGGTGTAGCCTCGAAAGGCAAACAGAAGTCAGTCAAGCAGTAGTGTGTTTATAGAGCACTGCTCCCTGCTAATGACGCATGGGGCCCTGGTGGGGAGTGGCGTGATGAGGTGGGAGGGCCAGGGACACACCAGGAAGGGCCTCAGGAGCCCTGCTCAAGTGTGTGTAGGTTTTATCCCAAAGGCAATGGGAACCCACTCAAAGGTTTCAGCAGCGGATAAAATGATTCGATTTGCATGTCAGAAAGACCGCAGCAGTTCTTTGGAAGCTCTGTGGAGAATGGCTTGGGGGATATGACCGACCGAGAGAACAGAGGCGAGCTAAGAGGCTGTTGGTGGAAATGATTGGAGTGTGAACTGAGACTGGAACATGTAAAGGCACGTGATTCTTCTTTTGATCATCTTCCCTTTGCTTTCAGCTGCGAGACTCAACCTCTAGGCACAACTGTTCAGCAGACCCCACCTCCCCCTAGCACCCCAGTATCCTAGCATACTCACCTAGAACAGGATGGGGAGCGGTGAGAAATAGGGGCGCAGTGCCTGTGAGGATTTGCGCAGCAGCCAGCCTGGACTCTGTGGGGAGATGGTCTTCGCAGGACAGGACCACCAGCCGAACCCACTGCTTCAGTTCAGGGGCTATGGAGACCCTGCTCTGAAAGTACATGACGCAGCTGTTAGGAGTTACCAGGTGCAACTGTGGGCTGCCACTGGAGTAGGGCTGAGTCACACCCAACTAGGGCTGCAAATCATGTCTTCACTGAGTGAAAGTTTTTTTTTTTTAAATCTCAACTAGGAAAAAATATACAAGCCCAAGGAAGAAAACCTGACTCGTCTCAGTAATATGGAGTTTCTGGAACTCAAGACACAGAGTTCTCTTACAGCACTGCTGTACTGAACAGCCACAGTGAAGGCCCTGTTTGTGGGAGAAGCCTGGGGGCGGCCAATAAGAGCCAGATACATCTCTGATCTTCAGGAACTGACCCTGAATTCTGGTTGGGTCTGGGGCCGTTGTAGCTCAGGTGAGTTCAGCCTAATGGTCAGCACTGGCCATGGGATCTGTGTGCTCCCAGGTCAGGGGTTTACTTTTCTTGCTAGCTGAACAAAGACAAGACAGGGGCAACTGAACAATGCCCCATGATTATAAGGTGGAAGCCACATGTTGAGGACACCAGAATGACACAGTAGAAACACCTGGGGACTCAACAAAATCAAGCCAATGTAACCACCACGGACTGCTTCCATCTGGTTTAAGCTACAGCATGCAGGAATTTCTGTAACATTTATAACACTGTTCTAAACCTGTTCAAACAAAGCCCTGTTGTTGTTTTTCACAGTTAACAGCTTTATTGAGATACCATTCACATATCATACAATTCGCCCATTCAATGTGAACAAGTCAGTGGACTTTTGGGGTATTTGTAAACACATGCAACCAACACCACAATCTATTTCTGAATCTTTTCATCACTATAAAAAGAAACCACATGCCCTTTCGCTATCATGCTCTCTTCCTCCCTTTCCCTTGGTCCCAAAAACCTGCTGATCTACTTTCTGTCTCTACGAATGTGTCTATTCTAAACATTTCACAGAGAATCAGGCAGCACGTGGCCTCCTGTGATTGACTTCTCTCACCGAGCATATGATATTCAGGCTTCACCTGAGTATTTACTTCTTTTTAAAGATAAAATAATATTCCACTGAATGGATATACCACATTTTGTGTACCTACCCATAGTGGCTGGATATCTACATTGTTTCTATCTTTTAAATTCTATTTTTTCCTTTTCCTAAAAATGGGATGGTAATTCCAGAAGCACTCTTGCTCCTGCTTTGGTTTTAATGTCCTCTCCCAAAGTCACATTGAAAGTTCATAGCCATTGAGACAGCACTGGGATAAAAATGGTCAAAAAGTGTCGAGGTCATCAGGATGGAGCCCTCATGAGGGATAACTGCCATCATTTGAAGAGTGAACTAGCTGTCATGAGAACAGCCTTCTTATAAAAAGATCTCTCTTGTATTAGTCTCTCTCCACGTGGTGTCTCCTGCCATGTTGTGTGGCAGTAAGGCCCTTGCCAGACACTGCTTTCATGCTCCTGGATATTCTAGCCTCTGGAATGTGAGAAACAAAAATGCTTCTCTTTGTGGATGACCCAGTTTCTGGGAGTCTGTTATAGCAGCAGACAATGGACTGAGACAGTTTCCGTATCAACCAAAAACTTTGTTTTCAAAAATGTGACTACTGGGCCCAGCGGCGTGGCCTAGCGGCTAAAGTCCTCCTCGCCTTGAACGCCCCGGGATCCCATATGGGCGCCGGTTCTAATCCCGGCAGCTCCACTTCCCATCCAGCTCCCTGCTTGTGGCCTGGGAAAACAGTTGAGGATGGCCCAATGCATTGGGACACTGCACCCGCGTGGGAGACCTGGAAGAGGTTCCAGGTTCCCGGCTTCGGATCGGCGCGCATCGGCCTGTTGCGGCTCACTTGGGGAGTGAAACATCGGATGGAAGATCTTCCTCTCTGTCTCTCCTCCTCTCTGTATATCCGGCTTTCCAATAATAATAAAATCTTTAAAAAAAAAAAAAAGATATTTTTATTGGAAAGACAGATATACAAAGAGGAGAAGAGACAGAGAGGAAGATCTTCCGTCCAATGATTCACTCCCCAAGTGACCAAAACGGCTGGTACTGCACTGATCCGAAGCCAGGAGCCAGGAACTTCCTTTCGGATCTCCCACACAGGTGCAGGGTCCCAAAGCATTGGGCCGTCCTCTCCTGCTTTCCCAGGCCACAAGCAGGGAGATGGATGGGAAGTGGAGCTGCTGGGATTAGAACCGGCGCCCATATGGGATCCCGGTGCGTTGAAGGCGAGGACTTTAGCCGCTAGGCCACGCCGCCGGGCCCATCCAATAAAAATATCTTAAAAAAAACAAAAACAAAAACAAAAATGTGACTACTGATTTTTCAGATCATCTCCGAACTCACCTGATGGCATCTTTGGCTTTGAGGAAGATATGAACTCCCAACACACAAAGGAACCAGCTTCCCCCCTGGAACGTCTTTGGTGTGTTTCTCCATAGTCTTGTTCATTTTCCTCTCCCAAGAAAGCGCTTACTTTTTATCAAGTGTGACTTCATTCAAGGACCAGTGACTTCAGATGCACGTGACAACTAAACATCTGGATAAGAATGACATCTCTGGGCTGTCTAGCACTCTTTCTTCCTTGCCTTCCTCCACTGCTCCTGACATGTTTTTGACTTTTTGCATATCTCCTAGAGGCCTCCTATGTTTGGCCCCTGGGACTGCCTTTGAATAGTAGAGTCAAGGAAACTTTGCCTTTGCTGATTTTCATTCTCTGGTTTCATCTCTGCCTGCCTAGGTTCTCCAAATTTAGGCACCTCCTCTATGTTGTCTCTCTTAGCCACCAAACACTCCCTCGCTCCAGGTTCCCCCAGCCCATCACCTCTCTACTAAGGCATTTAATGTAACTGTCCACTGCATTCTGTCTCTCTCATTAGACTTCCACCTCCAGTCTGCCCAGCTCTGTACCTCAGGACTCAGAATGCACAATGTTAAACCCCCACAATCACAGAGTGGTAATGGTATCCAAGATCTTTAGGCGGTGTTACAGTATCTGTCTGCCACTGGTAATCCTGCCATGGTAGTACCTTTCTTGTCTGTATCAAGTGTGCATATATTTGTCTGGAGGCCATCTTGTTTGCTTACTTCAGTTCCATTTCCTCACCAAAGCACATGTAAAACAGGCAGAACACATATAGGCCTGAACCCAGAGTCAGCTGAGTAACAGTCAGGGGAGAGACTCAAACTGTACTGAGGGATTTTCTTCTTCTTTTTTTTTTAAGATTTAGTTTTTAAATGTTTTTTAAACTGGAAAGTCAGATATACAGAGAGGAGGAGGGAGGGAGGAAGGTCTTTCATCTGATGATTCACTCCCAAAACAACCGCAACTCCCCAGGCAATCGGAGTTGAGCCGATCAGAAGCCAGAAGCCAGGAGCCTCCTCTGGGGCTCCACATGAATGCAGGGTCTTAAGGCTCTGAGTCATCCTCAACTGCTTTCCCAGGTCACAAGCAGGGAGCTGGATGGGAAGTGGAGCTGCCGGGATTAGAACTGGTGCCCACATGGGATCCCGGTGCATTCAAGGCGAGGACTTTAGCAGCTGTTAGGCTACTGTGCTGGGCCAGTGATGGATTTTCCTACTTAGATTAGTAGGTTGCAGTCCTAAATATGCTTGGAACTGATTTGTTTATTCCTCTTTAAAAAGAGTTAGAAAAATAAAGGAAGAGAAGGGGTTTGGGCATATGTGAACTGTGGGAGGCTATGTCCAAAACCAGAACCAAAAAAGGCGATGCTCAAAGACTCTACAAGTCATATCCAAAGTGGAAAATCCACACATCACAGTGATTCTGACTGCCTGGGACGGTTTACTTTTATTGATGCCTTCCACATAGATGAGAGCACAAACCCCAGCCCAAGGACAAAATCAGCCTTACCTCTTCGCGTGTCTGCAGGTGGTGGGCAATCACTTTTGAGGCAAGTCTCAGGGCTACGCTCTGAATTTCAAATCTGGGAAAAAAGGAAGCAAATTAAAAAGACCCACATAAAATTAAGATCAAACATATTTTATATGCAGATGGATTTTTGCAGATAATCTGTAATTCATGCATATGTGAATACCGGAACTCTCTACCTCCTGGCTATAAAAAAGCCTCCAGAAGCAATTAACATTTTATTGCTAATGTGAAACTGACATCATTCTAATGCTGGAGTTTAGGACATGGGTTCCCGGCTTAGAAAGAAACGCAGCCCCTGAGACCTTGTGTAAGTTCCACCTAAGTTGCACAGGGAACCCCGGGCGGCAAACCTTTCATTGGAAGCAATATCCATGGTCCAGATCAAGAACTCCCTTGGGGTCAGATGGATCCAGTGTTCCGTGTGGGGAAGCCACTCAATGGGGTCTAAGCAATGGAGAATCTTCAGTATCTGTGAGAGTCAAATCCATGAAAAAAAGAGGAAAGGAAAGAAAGACTCAGAGGCAAAGTCTCCAGATGCCGACCAGTAATCCCTTGGACTGGAGAGGGACTCTCACAAGGTTTCGGGGACCTCCCATTTTCTTTGTAAGACCCCTGGCAGACTGAGACAGGGAGCAGCAATGGCAAACCAGAGGGTCCCAGGGGACATGGATCAGAGCTGGATGCCCGGATTCCTAGGTCAGTTACCCCTTCCTTCTGAATATGCTTCCCAAGGAGTCTGCATCCAAACAGGCATGTCAGCAAAGACGACCTTTGACACCTGCTCTGGTTAGTTCTGCTTCCGAAACATCACAGGCTGGCTTGAGAGGGGCAGAGTTAATGTCTGCCGTCACTTCCGCCACTGTTGAAAGTGTGCTTAGTCCCCTTCCAGGCATGACAAGTACTGGCCAAAGACAGCCTTTGTTTTCTCAGAGAGCCCCAGTCATTCTTCGCTTCATGATGCTGCCACTTCATGGCTCACCAAAGGATGGAAAGTGGTCAGGGATGGTCAGCACACCCCAGACTGTACCTTGCAGAAGCATTCTGGCTGCTTTTCCTTCATTGCCAGCTGCAGGAGCCTCTCCCCTATGTGGCACAGCCAGGGTGGTCGTCCCTTCTCTGCTGAGGAGGACCTTTCCAACAGGGCTTCCAGGGTCAGCGAGCGCACTTCAGGGAAAGAGGACTCCAACAGCTGAGAGAGGGAGACGGGGACGTTGCTCCGATGCTCTCCTGCCTTGGCCTCAGCTGCCCATACCATAGCCATGGCTAGTTTGGTGAGTCTCTGGAGGTACTGGGACAGGCCTGGCACCTTGGAGGTACAGGGGAATCCCGTTATGAGCTCTGATTCCAAAATGATCCCTTTGACTTCTTCCCAGAAGCTGAGACTCTCCAGAACTAGAAAGGAAAAACGAAACAAACAAAAAAGGACTTTACTCAACTTTCCACAAAAGCACTTATGGCTACTGAAGGCTCTAAATTCACTAGGGATGGGACAAATTAGGTGTCATTCCTGAGTAGACTAGCCTGGGCTGGTTCAAACTCTGGATTCAGAAGCCATTTCACTCTCAGTAACTTATAGGCATTACTACTTGAAGATGTGCTCCTGGCACCATTCCTGACATTTAAACAAATATGAACTCAGTGACTGCTTCCCTCGCTGAACCCCATGTTGAACAGGAGAAAAGGACAATTGGTCTAGGGGGCTGAGACCCTTCTCTAGCACCCCTTCCCAGAGGCTCTTGGTTGAATCCAACAGAGTTAGAGCTCATGGGACATCAACAGATGTTCTACCTGTCACACATGTCTTTTGGCCAATTGAATTCTGTACTGTGAGGCTCACCCAAGGAACAACTCTTCAGCGTCTGACTATAAGTACTATGCCCATTTTCTCCAAACAGCCCACTCTCCACAAGGCAGGCTATCCCACCTCTCACTATTCTAGCAGCATCTTTGGCCAGCCCTGGCCTATGGGATGGAGCATGGCTCCCCTGCAGGACCATTAGTTACTGTGTTTAGGACACCAGGTTGCTGAAGCTGCCTCAGACTGTTGACTCACGGAGTACAAAGCCAACTGAAACCACAGCCCTTCTTTTACACGGTCTACTGCAAGGTGGTGAGTCATCTTGACCACGTTACACTCAGTACTTAGGTCCAGTCTGTTTTAAACCCAAGTGTATCCCTGTTACGTTTTATTTCTCTGTTAAGCTTTATGGTCTGTTTTTAGTTGCCGAGATCTTTTCGTAGTCTTAGTTTCGATTAAAAGGATAAAAAGTAGCCTACTGTCTGTGTGCTAGGAGCTAAGTAAAATAAGGTCACTGGTTCTAACGAACTAATAATCTGGTTGAAAGACAGAATTTAAGAACAGATAATTCCAATAATGTCGTATAAATGATAAACTGAGATTCAAAGGGGGAACAGAGGTGAAAATACGTTAGAACTGCTGAAGGCAGAGAAGTTACCTGAGCAGGGAGTTCAAGAGGAAGAAGCAGAAAGGACCACACTGCAGCATAAACTGTGACATAGCAGGAACAGGAGAGAAGGCGCAGAAGAACTAGGGCCTTGACAGAGAGCCTCCCAGGCCACGAGCAGGAGCTGGGCCATGCTTCCACTGGCAAGGGAATGCCCCTGAAGGGTTATTTTAAGCAACAAATCCAGGTGAACATTTTCCTTGCAGTATTGCTATTGTTAAGAGGTCAATATGAAAGCAAGGCCAAGAGTTGAAGACAACCTCAGAGGCGTCAGAGCCAAATGACAGGGGCCTAAGCAAGGAAGGAGCTGTGGCTTGAAAACTCATGTTGAGGGCTTGGCAGTGTGGCCTAGTGGCTAAGGTCCTCGCCTTGATTCCATATGGCCGCTGGTTCTAATCCCGGAAGCTCCACTTCCTCTTTGTCTCTCCTCCTCTCAGTATATCTGACTTTGTAATAAAAATAAAATAAATCTTTAAAAAAAAAAAACAAAAAAAAAACACCTCATGCTGAACCTAAACTGCCACTGTAACAATATCTGGAGGGGACCGTCAGGAAGTGCAGATTACACCATATGGGCTCTATCCTCTGGAGGGGCTTAGTGCTGTCACTGAGCGCCTGACTGACTTGATAGTGACCATGAGAGTGCGTTTGTTAGATGTTTGAACTGCTCTTGCTTTCTGGCTCGCCCTTACTCCATATCACATTCAGCATGAAGTCCTTACCAGATGCAGCCCATAAATCACTCCTTCCTTCCTTCATTCATTCCTATCTATCTACCTACCTACCTTCCTCCCTCCCACCCTTATTTTTTTAAAGATTTATTTTATGGGCCTGGTGCGATAGCCTAGTGGCTAAATCTTCACTTTGCACGAGCTGGGATCCCATATGACCTCTGGTTCATATTCTAGCAGCTTCACTTCTGATCCAGCTCCCTGCCTAAGGCCTGGGAAAGCAGTCGAGGATGGCCCAAAGCCTTGGGAACCTGTACCCACATGGGAGTCCCAAAAGAAGCTCCTGGCTCTTAGCTTCAGATCGCCTCAGCTCTGACAATTGCTTGAGGAGTGAACCAGCGAATGGAAGATGTTTCTCTCTGTATCTCTTCTCTCTCTGTATATCTGCCTTTCCAATAAAAATAAACAAATTTTCAAAAATTTATTTTATTTATTGGAAAGACAGAGACATAGGGAAAGATAAAGCTCTTCCATCCAGTTTCACTCCCCAAATAGGCTGCACCAGCTGGGGCTGCAGCTGGGCCAGGCCAAAGCCAGGAGCCAGGAGTTTCTTCTGAATCTCCCATATGAATGTAGGGTCCCAGGCTATTGTTGCTACATCTTTTGTTGCTTTCTTCAGTGCATTAGCAGGGAGCTGGACTGGAAGTAGAGCAGCCAGGGCTCAAACCAGTGCCTATATGGAATTCCTGCAACACAGGCAGAGGCTTAACCCATTCTGCCATGACATTGCCCCTTACTTTATTTATTTTTTGTACATTCTTTTTTTAAAGATTTATTTATTTTTTTGGAAAGGCAGATGTACAGAGAGGAGGAGAGACAGAGAGGAAGATCTTCCGTCCAATGTTTCACTCCCCAAGT
The DNA here is from genome assembly GCF_030435755.1 of Ochotona princeps. Taxonomy (NCBI): domain Eukaryota; kingdom Metazoa; phylum Chordata; class Mammalia; order Lagomorpha; family Ochotonidae; genus Ochotona; species Ochotona princeps. The sequence goes on along the minus strand of NC_080839.1, from coordinate 50,509,432 downwards.
GAGCGCAACGGCCGGTGCTGTGCCGATCCGAAGCCGGGAACCAGGAACTTCTTTCCGGGTCTCCCACGCAGGTGCAGGGTCCCAAAGCTTTGGGCCGTCCTTGACTGCTTTCCCAGGCCACAAGCAGGGAGCTGGATGGGAAGTGGAGCTGCCGGGATTAGAACTGGTGCCCATATGGGATCCCGGAGTGTTCAAATCGAGGACCTTAACCATTATGCTATCGCGCCAGGCCCTGTATATTTGTATACTAAAAAATACATATTTGAAGGAGGAGAAGGGGGAAGAGGAGAGAAATCTACACCTTCTATCTACTGGTTCACTCCCTAAGTGCCTGAGCCAGGTTGAAGCAGGAGCCAGGAACTCTGAGCCTCCCATGTGGGTGGCAGGAACCCAAGTAACTGGGCATCATCTGCCCCTTCCAGGCACGTTAGCAGGGAACTGAATAGCAAGCTGAGGAACTGGGAATTAAAAGAGAGCTTTGATGAGGGTTGTGAGTGTTCCAAACAGCAGCTTAACACACTGCATCACAAAGCCCACCTCTACTTGTTGTTTATAATGTATCCCGTCTGTATTCTGTTGTAGCAGCAGTAAACGCATTGACACAGAAGAGACAGAGATAAATCTCAACTTCACAGGCAAGCCATAAAAGCCACAATCAACCAGTTACTAAAAATGTTCACTGGGCTGGGAGGAGGAGAGGCTCTTGGGGGTGTTAAAGCCCGCCCTCACCTAATGCTAGCTACGCTCTTATCACCTTGTTAACAAACCCTCACTGGTTCCAGTTATTTCCCAGTCTTTGGTTTTTCCCAACCATACCTGTCCCCATGGTGTTTTATCTACAACATGAGCACAGACTTCTTCAAATTCCTGTCTGATAAACACTGACTGATTCCATTCAAAAAGGGAGTTTCTTTTGTAGTGTCTTAGCAGATGGCCCATCAGTTATAAACATTTTATGTTATAGGACATTGCTTATATTTTCATTATTTATGTCACAGAACCCTGCCAACTTCCAGAAAACTGTCATGAAAATAACACAGATTACAACAACATTTGAAAAAAAACTTACTTGAAATTGAAGAACAGCAAAATCTGGGGTCACTTTTGTGGTGTTCAGGCTTAAGTTGTCTCCTGAGACACCAGTATCCTACATTAGATCACCAGTTCAAGTCCTGATTGCTCCACTTCTGATCCAGAGCCCTGCTAACGTGTCTGGGAAAGTGTGGATGCTGGCCCAAGGATCAGGGTGCCAGCCACCAAATGGGAGACCCCAGACCGAGTTCCAGGCTACTGTCTTTGGCCTGGCTCAGCTCCACCCATTGTGGCTATTTTGTGCGTGAAACAGCAGTTGGACAGTTTTTCTCTCTGCCTTTCAAATAAATACATCTTGTTTTTTTTTTTCTAAGTATAGACTAGCAATAAACCAAAATATTCATGCAACACACCAAGTTGTTTCAAGAATTCTGCCACAGGAGGCAAAGTGGAAACTGGTCTCAAGCTCCCACGTGGGTTATCCGTGGAGGCCACTGTCTGTTACCTATGTGGCTGCAGACACACCTCTGCTGTTAATCCGAACTCTGCTGGCTGCAATCTTTACAGAAGCAGGAGGAAGGCATCAATAAGGCAGCAGCTAGACTGCTCAACCTCATGTCATCTCTATTTTCAATGCCTAAACACCCAATTCCATTACAATTCAATAATGAGAAGACCTCACTACTATTATCTCTGGGTACCTTATCTCTACTCTTCCCACCCACTGCTGTGTAAGGACAACACTGTTATTTGAAAGGAGTTTTATCTGTCTGGCAAAGAGTCAAACATGGCTGAGGGATCTGCTCTTAACAAACTAATAAAAACGAAGACAAATTGTAGGCCCATTCTGGATAATTTTCGGAGGAACCTGTTATCTAAAAGAGAGCTATTCCAGGCAAGGGATATAGTCTATTGGCATCAAGAGGCCCACTTGTTTCCTCTGGGGTTTTAAAGAACGATGATGGTCCTTAAGTCCAGGATGAGGGCTCTACCCCAAAAGAGAGAGAGGCAGAGACTGTGCTGGGGTTGGGAAGAGGAGGAGGAGATACAGATCCTCTGGGAAACATGGAGAACTCCAGGATTCTTCTATTAATGCTTCCTGAATATGTGTCAGGTACTCAGTGAGACACAGAAGGAAAAACGCTTAGCTGTTGGACTAATGGGAGGATATGACAACGGTAAGATAACCATATGTATTAAAAAACACTTAGCGTCCTATAATTGTTAGAGGTAAAAGACAGCATGCTGGTGGGCAGTTGGGCTCTTGGTATCTGTGGGAGATTGGTTCCAGGATCCAACGCTCAGCCCTTTGCCTAAACTGGCCCAGTAGTCGTATATACAATATGCATACTCTCTTGCATGCTTTAAAACATCTCTAGATTTCTTACACCTAATACAACACAAATGTTAAGTCAACAGCTGCTCTGCTGCATTGCTTAGGAGTCAGGACAGGAAGAAAGACCTGTACTTATTTAGTATAGGTGCAATCTTTGTCCAGCCACAGCTGGTTAAGTTGATGTGGAACCCACGGGAGAGGGCAGACCGACTGCATTTATGACTACATGCTATTTTGTAACTGTAGAACATTACCTATCCATTAGTTAACACTATGAATCAAAGTTATTTTCATAGCTGATCCTTGTATGTTATTCTGAGCACTTCAACAGGTATCAGCTCATTAATAAAGTAGGTTCTATTATTATTACTCTCAGTTTTCAGATGAGGAAAGAATGAAGGTCAGCAACTTGCCCAAGGTCACAAAGGAAAAGGTAGGTAAAGCGAATACAAATGCTGTAAGAAAGCCAAAATGAACACAGCAGGCACTTCCTTGGAAGCAGTTTAAAAGGGACAAAGTTGAAGAGCCCCAATGGCTGACTAGTGCCCCGCCAAGGAGTTAGGAGCAAACATACAGAGACCTTCTAGAGGTTTCCTTGAATTATGGTATAAACAAAAGAACAGCAAGAGGGCTTAGGTCTGAGCCATAAGGTGGTAAATGATGAAATAATGCTCACTTAGGCACCTTCTCCATGTTCCTGCTTGAAAAAACTATGCTGTGTTGTATAGCAATTGTGACCCAAAGAGATACTCCTGAGCAGTTTGTCCAACTGACGACTGAGATTGACTCTCAGGCTGCTGCCCAGGGCTTTCCCCAGCGGGGAGAGGTCAGGTCTGTGAATTTTCATTTCCAACAAGCTCCTGGGTGCTGGGCTGCTATTGCAGCAGGTATTCTGAAAACCACAGCCATCACGTGAAGGTTACTAAAACCGCTTGTGTCTGAATCCCACTCTCGCGGCTTCTGATTCCGTTGGTGTGGAGCTGGACATAGATGACTGTACTCTTGAGAAGTCTGCAAGCGATTCTGCTGTGTAGCCAGCTGCGAACCACACTCCACAGGACAACATTTCACGGCTGTGGGTGCGCTGGGGAACATGTTATGTTCTTGGCAACACCTAGCTAACTCTAGTCCAGTACTTTACAGTGGCAAAGAACTAGAAAATTCACCACACATCATTATCTCTTACATAAAAAAACATCCAAGGCTCAGCTTAGCTCCAGCCATTGCGGTCACTTGGGGAATGAATTATCAGATGGAAGATCTTCTCTGTCTCTCCTCTGTATATATCTGACTTTGCAATAAAAATACATAAATCTTTAAAACAACAACAACAAAACCATCCTATGCAGAAAAATCACTAGGAATTACAATGAAGAAATAAGCACCATAAAGGTCCTTAGCTGGCAGGTAGGCAGGCAGGCTTGAAGGCTGCTGGCTCAATCTGCTCAGGTCTGTCCTAGGTCTTGGTGTAACCGTGACTCAGAAACACCAAATTCTGCGATCATGGGGTTCCCATTCAGCAAGGACCCTCAGGAGCTACCTATACCCCAGCACTACAGTGAGGGGTTGTCTATGTGGAATAGCAGCTTGGTTGGGGACAGAAATGCCTAATATGTCAACATTAGCAGCTTGAGTGACTAACAGAGAACAAAGCTAGTATTTCCTTTTTTTTAAAAAAAAAGATTTATTTCTTTTATTGGGAAGGCAGATGTACAGAGAGGAGGAGAGACAGAGAGGAAGATCTTCCGTCCGATGTTTCACTCCCCAAGTGACAGCAACAGCTGAAACTGAGCCAAACTGAAGCCAGGAGCCTGGAACTTCTTTCCGGGTCTCCCACGCGGGTGCAGGGTCCCAAGGCTTTGGGTCGTCCTCGACTGCTTTCCCAGGCCACAAGCAGGGAGCTGGATGGGAAGTGGAGTTGCTGGGATTAGAACCAGCATCCATATGGGATCCCAGCGCGTGCAAGGTGAGGACCTTAACCATTACGCTATTGTGCCAGGCCCAGTATTTTCTTTTTTCTTGCACAGTGGTTCTCAGTTCAGTGACTTCATCTGAGAGCTTTAGAAAGACATACTGGGATGAATCCCGGAAGCCTGGCTTTCGTGTGACGGTCCTATGTGAATCCAGGGAGCTGCTGGGATCCATAGCTACAGCGATGTACAGTTCCTGGTTATAAGGGTGCAACACCCACTGCAGGGTAAGTTCATCAAATGGTTTCCATCAACAGGATTTCTCCCCGGAGAAGCACTGAATGTGTGTTTCCAAAAATATTTCAACACATGAGGGGTCTTTCTTGAAAACTGCCATCCTGTTACAGCAGGAGGTTCCCATGGCTAATAAATCTTGCTTTTCAAAATGAAAAAAAAAAAAAAAACAACAAACATGTGAATTTAGTTTCATTTCTATGACTGCTTTTTGTCAGCAAGACATGAAGAAATGTAGTTTAGTTCATCAGCTAGTAGCTCTTCCTTTTTTTTTTGTTTAAATATTTTTTTTTTTTCAAAAAAGATTTATTTTTATTGGAAAGGCAGGTTTACAGAGACAAGGAGAGAAAGATCTTCCATCCACTGGTTCATTCCTCAAGTGGTCATAACAATTGGGACTGAGTCGATCCAAAGCCAGGAGCCAGGACTTTCTTCCTGGTCTTCTACATGGGTGCAGGGTCCCAAGGCTGTGGGGCTTGGATTGCTTTCCTAGGCCACAGCTAGGGGCTGGATGGGAAGCAGAGCAGTCAGGACATGAACCGGCATCCACATGGGATCACGGTGGTTGCAAGGTGAGGATTTAGGCACTGAACCATCACGCTGAGTCCTCTTTTTAGGTCTCCCAAGTTGGTGAGGGGGCAAGGCCTTGGGTCATCTTCTGCTATTTTCTCAGGCACGTTAGCAGTAAGTTGGATCAAAACTGGAGTGGCATGGACTCAAATGGACACCCACAGGGGATGCTGTGAGACAGGTGGGTGGAATGCTATGTCACAGTGCTAGCCCCAAAGCTAGTAGCTTTTAACTTTCCTTTTGGTGATCTCAGTTTTGATTGTTTTGGGCTTTGCTTTTCTTGGGAAGCAAGAATTCCAATCAAACAATCAAGTCTCGCCTCTGATGGCCCCAATGTACATTTTTGCAGGAATTATCTTTGCAAACCCTCATTAGCGAGAGCTTTGCCTAACCAATCTTATTGGGAGAGTCTGTGTGTCCCAGTATGAATGATTTTTAAAATCTAATTTGATTTTCTTTCTGGAATCAATTTTCCTTTCTTTCTTTCTTTCTTTCTTTTTTTCAGAGCAAATATATTTCTGGATTTCAAGGGAATGATTAGATTGCTAGATTCACTTGGAAGACTAGTATCTTCTGATCTGCTGTACCTTGGTTTACTGGAGAAATAATTCCAATAAAATGTCATAAAAAATGAGGCAGACTGCTCTAAGCCACCAGCTTCTTATTTTAAGGATGTTAAAAATCTATACTGTAGTGCCTGGCATGGTAGCCTAGTAGCTAAAGCCCTCACTTTGCACATGCTGGGTAGGCACCAGTTCATGTCCAGGCAGCCCCGCTTGCCATTCAGCTTCCTGCTTGTGGTCTAGGAAAGCAGTCGAGGACGGCCCAAAGCCTTGGGACCCTGCACCATGAAGCTCTTGGCTCCTGGCTTCGGTTTGGCTCAGATCTGACCATTGTGGCTACTTGGGGAGTGAATCAACAGACAAAAGATCTTCCTGTCTGTCTCTCTTCTTCTCTGTATATCTGACTTTATACTACTACTACTAATAATAACAATCTACAATGTAGAAGACTGATGTTGTGGCATAGCGGTTAAAGCTGAGGCTAGCATCCCATTTGGGTAATGGTTTGTGTCCTGACTATTCCACTTCTCATCTAGTTCCCTGCTAATGGTGTGGGAAAAGCAGAGCGTTTGGGTTCCTGTTACACTCACAGCAGACTCAATGAAGCTCCTGCTTTCTGGCTTTGATTGACCTAGTACTGGCTATTATGGCCATCTGAGAAGTGTACCAGCTGATGGAAGTCTCTGTCTCTTCTCGCTCTAATTCTTTCAAACAAACAAACAAATCTTTAAAACAAAACAAAACAAAACAAAACAAAACAAAACAAAACCCTATCACCTCTTATCATTGCATATAAGAAAGTTCCCTTACTGTTTATTTTTTTTTACTGTTGCAGACAGAAAAATTTATTTGCGAAGGGACCAGGTAAGCAGGGAAGGGAGGGAAGGGAAAAGAACCTCCAGAGAGAAAGCCGGGAGGTGGGGTGCCTCTTGAATACCTTCAATATTCTTAGCTACTCACACAGGTTAAACTGCCTTAAAAAAAAATCAGTATAGGGTAGGTGTTAGTGCAGTGGCTAAGATACGACTTCAGATGCCCACATCACATAACGAATACTTGGACTTGAGTCTCAGCTTCATTTCCACTCTAGTTTCCTGTTAATGCACCTGGGATGCAGCAAGTGATGACCCAAACACTTGAATCTCTGCCACCAACATGGAAGGCCTAGATTGAGTTCCAGGTCACTGGCTTTGGCTTGATCCAGTCCCCCTGTAATGTGCATCTGGGGATTGCACCAACAGATATAACAGCTGTATCCTAATCTGCCTTTTTTTTTAAAAAAAATCAGTACAATCTTTAAAAAGATGCATGCTAATCTAAATATTTTGAAAAAAAGGGAGGGAGGGGATGATATCATTTCCACATAATTATAGACATGGAGTTATAAGAGCATTTAATTTAGGTGAAGTCAAGCCCTTAGCAGAGGGACTGGGGGAGAGGGAGGGAGCGCAGAGAGTGGAAACAGGGAGAGGGCAGTTGTGCTGTGGCCCAGACCAGTGGTTCTCAGATTTGAGCGGCTCACCCCCAGAGATTCAGCAGCTCTGCACAGGGTCCCCCACTCCCAGCACATTTTCTTACAAATTCCCCAGAATGCTCTTGTTGCCACTGCAGGGACCGCACTGTTAAAGGCCCGTGCCTCAGACAGCCCAAGATCATTTGTGCTTGTCACAGTGTAAACAGCTGACCATGCTGACTGTATATGTATAACTCTGGGGTCTACTGGGATTTGTTTCTGTACACCATGGCCCCAATCCTAAAAAACCTTCATCTAGTGCTCAACCAAACACCATCCCATAGCTCTTGGCCTTTGCTGTTAAGTGCTGCATCAAGACAGCCTGACAGTCTTGCATTGAACTGGCCAAAAAGAAAAGAGCAAGCAGGAAAAAGCGTTGTGTCTCAGAGGGACAGACAACATTTTCTTGGTCCAGCAGAGATGACTGTGGGCCCCAGGCAGCACCACAAATCTATTTTTAAGCAGCAATCAGGTCTGAAAAGGTCCAACCAGCCAACCAACAAGAATGGTCTCACTGCTACAGGGTAAATCACAGAGAGCTCCTGTGCCAATGGCAAGGGTATTGATGGTGCCGCCAAGGAGGAGCATGTATAATGAGTGTTAGAAGGTTCTTCACTCTGCCTGACCACGTACATGCCTTTCCCTCCCATGCCTCAAATGTGTGAATAAACCTCTAACTTCATATGCTGCACAGGCTCTGAATCCTCTGAAGTCACTGGGTCAAGAAAAGTTTGCAGACAAAATCGATTCAAAAGTTTCTTCATCCACTTCCCCCCCAGCTCTACCACTCTCCTCAACAAACAAACAAAAAGAAACATCAATACAGGAAAATACAAAGTGGATTCTGCTTCCAGTGGCAGGGAGATGGTTTCTGCTTTTCCCATTTCAAAGAATTGTAACTCTGGTCAGAGACAGGGGCAATGAGATCCAACAAATGTTTTTATTTGAAATAGCTGATAAACTGGTTCTAAAAATAATCACAGATGATAACTTGCACACTATGTGAATGTTAATGTCCTGTTATGCAATTTCTGTTAAAAAGATATATTTGTAGAGAAAAGGAAACCATAGGAACTACAACAACAAAAAACCCAAGTGATTTAATAAATCTTGGCTTCGCCTTATCAAAGGGAAATTCCATTCTTCCATTTAATCCTCTGCCCCTCCCAGTAAACTGTAATCCTGACCCCAAGGGCCCTTCCAGTTTCAAACACACAGAAGGACCGCAGCAGAAGGATTTGGAGATCAGCTTTGTCACCCTCTCAGCTGGGACTGGGTGTTTATTTTTTGTCTACTTTTGATTCTAGTTCTCTGAGCCACTTCATCCTTGCCTACACAGGTGTGGCTCCATCCCACCCCCACCTGCTGCCAGCGAATGCTCCAAGGCCTGCAGTTTTCAAGCACAACCGTCCTTAGCTGTTGCTGCTGAGACAGGATGTGCTTCTGAGCACAATGTTTGCAGGCTGTCAAATCATAAAACAAAAGCAGTTAATAGCTGCCTTGGGAGACAGAAAGTGGGAAGAGCTCTTAAGGGACTGGAATGGCTAAAGATGAGCTCACTAGAAACTGGGTGGGACCAGCCTCTCCCACTTCTTCCCTCCACCCACTATTCTAGCCCAGCATTTGTCCAACACAGGGAGGAAGTCAGGAAATGATCCTGGACAAACACACAAGCCAGAGACATCAGTGACTTCTAAGCATATGCTGCTTTTGGATCTTTCAGTGAATTGCTCTGAAGGCCAGGACTGGGAATCCAAAATCTCCCCACTGAATTTAAATTAAACTCTTAGCCACAAGGGGCCCAGAGCTTTTCTACCGTCCTTTGGGAGTGAGATACAGGTGTCAGCAATCTAAGCTTCAGCAGCTGGCTGGCAAAATTCCTCTAAATTACTGGAGCTTACCTCTGTTGTCTCACTTGCGGTAAGGCTAGAACCACCCATCCCAGTCCCTTGCCAGTGCCACGATTTGGAGTTCTAGGAATGTGCCTGGCTCTGAGCCTCACCTTAAGAAAGAGAATCTAAGGCTGAAGACGTGCCGGGTACCCAGTGGTCGCAGACCAACACCAACAGGAGGGATGCTGCAAAGCACAGTTTAGAGCTGGCAAAGACCATCTACAAATCCTAACTGGACTATTGTCACCTGCTGGATGGAAACAAAACGTGATCTTTATGCAATGGAATATTAAGTAGCCATTTTTTTTTACTCTTTCTAGAAAATTATTTATTATGTTTTCATTCCCCAAATGCCCACAACATGTGCTGTTGGTGCCAGCTCAAAGCCCTGAGCCAGGAACTCAGTTCTGGCCTCATTTTTGTGCTGGCAGGGACTTAAATTATTTTTACATTATTTTTAATTATTATCATTTTATGATACAGTTCCATAGGCCCTGGGCTTTCCTCTCCTCCCTCCCCAAGAGGAACACAAATTCTTCAGCCATTTTCTGCACCTCTTAGGGTTACGTTAGCAAGAACTTGAAATCTTATGTGGAGGCTAAACTCCAAACCATTCATTCTGATAGGGGATGCAGCCATGCCTCAGTAGTATCTTAACCATTATGACATATTCCCACCCCAGGGAACAGGACTTTGGTGACAGCCCTGCTGTCTGTTTGGCTACGTTAAGGTTTTCAATGCTAGAATCCTCAGTTAAGTTGACCAGAATCCCTGTGTCTGATGAAATATAATTATCTGATGATCCTGAAGTCAGCAAACAGCATATGTGATTTGATGATCTTGTATAATTCGTTTTGATTGGATAAGGGAACTAATCTGAGGCTCAGAGAAATTCTTAAAGTGATCAAAACTGTTTGGATTGAAAGAAGTGGTTCTAAAATACAATTCTCTTTAGTAGGCTGCTTATCTGCTGTTTCTACAAATTGCATGTACCACTAATTTCTGTTAGCGAGCTTGATATGTCTTTTGCCTCTAGGATTGATTTTTTTTTAATTGTCCAGATACATTCAACGGTTTCTTGAGGAGACCATCTCTGGTCTGAAGGCTGAGCTGGCAGAATATCATCCCGATCAATTAAAAGTCTCAACATAATAACAATTTACATCATTATGGAGTTAATTGACATGGTATTGAGTAATCAGTATGTTTAAAAAGGTGCAGGTTCTTTTTTTTTTTTTTTTTAAAGATTTATTCAGTTTATTACAAAGTCAGATATACAGAGAGGAGGAGAGACAGAGAGGAAGATGTTCCGTCCGATGATTCACTCCCCAAGTGAGCCGAAACGGGCTGGTGTGCGCCGATCCAATGCTGGGAACCAGGAACCTCTTCCGGGTCTCCCATGTGGGTGCAGGGTCCCAAAGCATTGGCCCGTCCTCGACTGCTTTCCCAGGCCACAAGCTGGCAGGGAGCTGGATGGGAAGTGGAGCTGCCGGGATTAGAACCAGCGCCCATATGGAATCCCGGGGCTTTCAAGGCGAGGACTTTAGCTGCTAGGCCACGCCGCCGGGCCCAAGGTGCAGGTTCTTAACCACATCCTGTGACTACTTCACTGACATCTCAATTTTAGTTTATATACAACCGGCTTCTATACACCTTAAAATGGCTATTCAGCTGTCTCGTGTCTATTTTCATTTTAGTATTTAGCAGTTTATAGTGCTGAAGCATAATTTTTACTGAACTTGGCAGATTTTAGGGTAGTCTAAACTGGCTTATAACTCTAACAAGGCATATGTCAACAGTTGAGGTGGAGAACAGTTTTAGGAGGGGTGTGCAGAGAAATCTTCAATGCCTTAGTGGGGAGTAACTGTGTCCTACCTAGTAAGGTATATGAGTGCATCCCGCTGACTGTTTCCTGTCTGGTTCTAAGCTTTCCTTGTTGTCCTTTGTCTATCTATTCTAATTTTTTTTTTTATGGGTGGGGCTCCAGAGCGACCCTGATGGTTACTGCAAGAGAGGGTGGGGATTCAAATTTGGAGTTAAGTAAGAACCAGAGAAAGCTCCTCTCCCAAGTCCCGAAGGAAGTTAACTGTTCTTCTGTTTCTACGGACTGCTCAGTGCTCCTAGCTGTTGTTCTGATGACCTTGGAACCTGCGAGGAAGGATTTGGGCTTCTTTCATCCCTTGTGGTAGATCCAAATGGGGGTGGGTGACCTCAGAGTTCTCGGCTTCCGAAGGCACTCCAATTCCCCGTGGTCTCCTTGGCAGTTGGGATGTAGTCCTTGGTGGCCGTACTGATAGTCCTTGGTGAGGATCCGGGAGTCTCCAGGGTTGGGATACAAGCCTCCGCCTGTCCACCTGCTCCACTCTGGGGTCCCACCCTCCCTGCTCTGTGCATATGACCTCCTGTTAAGAGGTTGTCAGGATCTAAGCAGCCATTTTTAAAAACGTGAATAAAATGCTGGTTCATAATCTATCTTGGAGGAATCTTGAAAATTTGTCAAGTCCAGTGAAAGAAGCCAGACATGAAAGACTGTGAGGCCTTTCCATCTACAGGAAGGATCTAGAATGGGCTGTCAAATCCTCCTGGCATAACAATGTAACATGGGCAACTGGTTTTAGATGGTCTGTGACAAGGGTTTGCAGTGGAGAAAGGCAGCCAATACACAGAAATTATGAAGCCTTTTCACTCACCTGAACAGCATATTATTTCCAGGTGGAATGGGAGGGAGGAGGTTTACTGACATGGTCTGTCACAGACACTGCCACTCACTGCTATTGTTGCACTAGTATGAGGCCCTTCACTTTGTCAAAGTGGGGCAGTGGGCCAGAAGCCAGGAAAGTTCAACTATTTCGCAGATGAGCTGTGTGACCTTGGGCAAGTCACATAATTGCTAGTTTCCACTCTACCTACAGATTAAATGATCCAGCTCTAACATTCTAACAACTGCGGTCCTGTGTACTCAGTGCTAGGCTTCAAATTAATAAGGAATAAACACTACATTAACCCAGCAAGCTAATTACACACCCTAAATTTTTCTGACTTCCGAAAGCCAGCTAGGATTCATCTGCTCCGTGGGAAAGCTGTTTTCTGCCAAAATAAGAGTTTAGATGACAGTTACAATATTTTGAAGAAAACCAACTCATTTATTGACAACTAAGTTTGCATTTTTTTTCTTAAAATTTCATAGCTCCAAACCCAGAAACACAAAGTCTCCAGAAGACTCTAAAAATATGTCCTCAATTCTCTTTTTATCTCCCACCCAGAGCTGCGAGGATAGCACCAACTGTGTCATATTAAACACATCTGCGTCCAACACCGATAAAAGTGAATGACCGAGGGACGGATAAGAATTGTTTTCAATTTGTTCAGATGGAATTGGTTAAATTTAACCTAATTAGATTACATAATCAAAGCAGGTGTTTGTAAGTTGCCAATGTTTTTATTCTTTGTAATTGTTTGGCTACATTGCCCAGGGACTAGGTGAAGGAAGTTAATATGTCATAAAAATCACCGACCTTTTATTTATTCATGTCACACACATATTATTCATGCTAGGCAGTACAAATACAAGGCATTGTTGAACACCTCTCGCTGATTTTACCATTTAACCATCATCAACATCTAAGCTGGCCAGTGGGAGGGTTTATGTTACATCATGTCCATGACATAAATATAAGCAGTAATAAATGGCAGCCTGTCTTCTAATCTCCCACTCATCTACAAAGCACATTGACTTGGCCCTTAAACTATTTAGGGATTCTGACTTCACTCTCAAAAGCTGGTCACTTTTAAGGCATTTAAAAGAAAAATAATAACAATAAAAGTTACATTCCAATTAAAACAAAATGTTTATTGCACTTGGCAGAGGGATGAGCTCTGAACTATAAATCACGACTCACAAAGAAACCACAAAATGCAGTCACCAGCAGCCTGGTATTGGAAAGTGTTTTGTGCAGTGGCCACAGGTCCACTTACAAAGATGAAAAGCACAGGTGGCTGCCTGGGAGCAGTCAAGCATTCTCTTTTGAGTGACATGCCCCAGTCCCAGGCTGGCACTCTCCTGCATTATTGCACATACTCTTGGTTGGAAAACCAAGGTAGGCAGAAAAGGAATCCCTCTCTGCTGACCCGGGAAGCTGACTCCCCAGTGGGCCTATGAGGACTGGTGGCTCCTGACTGTGGTCCTAGTGCAGGGGGTCTCAGCACACAGGTGACACTGGGCAGTCCTCTCTGGGCTCTGGTTTCCTCACATTCCTAGAACCTCCTTCATTCACACAGTATTTGGCACAATGCTAAATGTGCTTCAAATGTTGGCTATTACTACTGATCTTCTACAGGAAAGATAATATTCAAAATAAAACTTCCTAAAAAAGTGGGAGCATAATGGGCATCATATGTACATTTGAGGGGCTGTCCATGATTATGACTGGTAGGAAATTTTCTGGACATGTCTATGAAATTGTTACTATATCATTTATCATTTTTGGATTATCTAATCCTTGTCCAGATTCCTATTTATTTTTCTTTTAGTGTGTGTTTAAAGACTTTTTTTTTTTTGGATTGGAAATAAAGAGAAGAGATAGAGAGGAAGACCTTCCATCTGATGATTCATGCCCCAAATGGCTGTAACAGCCAGAGCTGAGCCGACCTGAAGCCAGGAGGCTAGAGCTTCTTTTGGGTCTCCCATATGGTGCAGGGTCCCAAGGCTTTGGGCCATCCTTGAATGCTTTCCCAGGCCGCAGGCAGGGAGTGGATGGAAGTAGAGCAGCTGGGACATGAACTGGCACCCGTATATAATCCTGTGGCATGCAAGGCGAGGACTTAAGCCACTAGGCTACTGTGCCAGGTCCCCAGATTCCTATTTCAATGTATTTTTTTTTTAAAATCCATTTTATTGCATTGTTGTTGACAATCTTTACATAGTTAACTATAGTTAAAGGAAAAACAAGAAAAAGAAAAAAAAGGTTCAGGGGGATAGGGAGGTGGGCAATGCTATTATGTCAATATTGTTTCCATCATGTATCTGAGGTAGAGGGGGACATTGAGGGAGAAGCCCCACCTGGTTTCCCGCCCACCCCAAGTCCAGGATGTGGGGCATACTCTGAGATATGTGCTCAAGTGGTGTTAATAGTTCTCAAGTTATGAGTCGCTGCCAGTTTCGCTCAATGAGGTGGTCCACTGATTGATATGGTCCATCATGAAGTCTCCATTTGTCCCATATTTCGCTGCCAACATGTAGCTGAGATGAATGATTGTCCTGTTCTGTCTTCTGTCTTTTCTTGGTTAGAGTTCTGAGTCCAGCAGTTCAATTGGGGAGAGCTCCAAAGATACTTTGAGGTATTCCCAGATTAGTTTCTTGTATGTTCTAGCAAGCACAGGGCCCGGCACAGTCCATCACCCCGATCAGCTGGTGGTTGCAATTGCTGTGTTGGTTCTGTTTTCAGTCCCGAGTTGCACTGGAACCAATGGGTGTTGCAGTCCAGTCTGGTTCGGCCCTTACATCAACCAGTGGGATCTGCAGCCTAGTCGGGGCGACCCACAATAACCCCCACCAGGCCCGTCCCCTACCCTGGTTTGCCAGTATGTGTAGCAGAAGACCAATCTGTCCCCCATCCCATTTGGCTCTTGTACTTGTCAATGGGTATTAAAGCTTAGTTCTATCTAACCAACTCAACCATCCAGCCCTCACATATGTGGTTGAGTGCCTCTCTATCTAACCATCCCAGCCCCCATCCTAGTTTTCATGCCCTCCCACGGGAATAGTGACCCAAGAAGGGGGAACCCACTTTTTCCCTCCCAGGTCTCTCTGTCCCGGTTTATGCACTCTTTAGGTGGTCCTGTGATTTGACTCGACAGAATTAGTCCCCAGTGCCAGCTTCTGCCAGCTGATGCTGTGGCCCTGATCTAGTCCACAGGCAGCGCACAGGTGTTGTAGCCTTGCTTAGTCGTGTCTGTCTCTATCCCAGCCCACGCTCTCCAGTGGGATTGGCTGTCCAGCGAGGGGACCAGCCCCTTAATCCCCCCGCCAGCTCTGCCCCTTCCTTCCTGGGTCTCTCGTGTGCTGGATGGTCAATGTATTTTTAAAAACAGAATCATGAAAAAGCCAGACTATATAAAATTTACAAAATAGAGTTTAGAGAAGGAAAAACTCATTCACATACCCACCAGGATCAGTGTGTCCGAGGGTAGGATGTTTATTTAAATATTTGGTCTAGGAAATGTTTAATTCAATAGCTGAAAAACCCAGAGTTGAGGGGTGTGGTTAGAAGAGAGAAACAGCAAGTCCATCTTGGATTGAAAGGGATGAATCTGTGGTCAAGTTTCATGCAGTATTTCAACAAATAGGTATCTCAATAGAAAATTTCCCATCTTAGCGCCAATAATTGAGGATTTAAGCTCTCAGATGGCGTGGCCCTGCCTGGGCCTGTAACATAGCCTGAAGTCCTTGGGGCAGCAAGCGTCTGGTTCCTCTAAGTCAGGCCCATCCCACCCTCAGCCCCAACTGGAAGCCATAATTTTCCTTCCAGCAAGAAACTGATATATACTAATGCTGACAGCTGGATTCAGAGGAAGAAAAAGAATACAGGGAACAGAGAGTCCTTGTGGGTTTAAATCACTTTAAAACTCCAAACAAAACTTCCAGATTTGGAATTTTTAAAAGCAAGTTAATGGCTTAGGAAACCTCAAATGATTGGGAAGTCCTGAGATAAGAAGTTTGAATTACACAAAACACATCATTATCTTAAGCTTTTCTAATCATCTTCTCTGCCTTACTCCTTCACTGTTTTTCTGCTTGTTTATGCCCACAGCCCTGCAGTGTTGTTCTAAGACATTTCAGAGGTAGCAAGAGCTTTCCAAGGTCACTTACAGAACAGCACTTAATGAAAGGGTGAGAAGATCCTCCTCCACCTAACAAAGTTCCCCTGAAACTATTATTTCACTGCATTTAGAATAATCCCTCTCAACTACATTTAAATTCAAATACATGCACATCCACATATGAATGGAAGTTACTCTACATGAAGTTAATAAAATGGAAATTGAAGGAAGGAAACCTCTCCATCATCTGACCATTCTGAACAACTATTTTTAGCATCATGCTCCCTTTCATTAAAATCTGGTCCTCCATCCTCCACTCCGCATGCACCTTCTGACCTCCTAATACTGACTAATCGCAGTAAGTGGGAAAAGTCTGATATCCAATGAGTGAATTTCCAGTTATATTCTTTCTGAGCTACAACAGGAACTTGGCTTCAAGAGGGTCCTAAAGACAAGGCCAGAAATGTCACCTTGTCTTAAACACATGATCTGGGGAACACGTCTGGCCTAGTAACTGAGATGCCAGTTAAGATGCCTGGTGTCCTATAGCAGAGTGCCTGGATCCCACACTCAGTTTCAGCTCCTGACACTCTAGCTTTCTGTCCACACGCAACCTGAGAGGCAGGGGTGATGGGTGCATGCCACCCATGTGCTTGAGTAGCTGGCCCCTGGCTCCCAACTTTAGCCCTTGAAACACAGACATTAAGGTTCTGTTTCCCTATCTTTGTGCCTCTACAAAAACAACATAAAACAGCGGAACAAAACCAAAACCAAACCACATCTTTGTCTACAGGATCAAGTCCAAGCTCTTTAGCCTCTGGCCTTTAGGGTCCTCAATATGTTTCCACCTTCCCAGCCTCACTTCTAGTCACACTTGCCTGGCCTTGAATCCGGTACTGCATTCACCTTGTCCCAGTTCTTTCAAGACTGTGCCGATGTGTGCCCCTGTGGCTTTGGTTGTGTCCCTGGTGTGTGCTACCCACCGACCATCTTGCCCATCTGGAGAATCCCCTTAGTTCATTGTCAGAATCTGCTCAATCACTTCCCTGCCTATGAAGCCTTTCTCATCCTCCCAGATAGAAATGACATTTCGTTTTCCTTAGTGACTCACATGTTTCTCGTACATACTTTGTTCTGGTATCTACCAAGCCTCACTATACTTAATTGTAATTCCAATTCATAGATATAGGTAATGCAACATATATTTGATGTTGGCAGGTTAAATGAATGAAATGATCGATGAACAAGATAATCTTTTGTCCATCAGAGATGGATAGCAGTTGATCCCACTTCCTGAGGACTGTGAGGGCTTGAGAACTATTCTACCAGTCTGCAGGGCACTGCATTAGAAGTATGCCTTTTAGTAAATGACAGTAATAATGGTAATAATCATTATTATATTAATAGTAGTTCATACATGTTTAACACTAATTTGGTACCAAACAAAGCACATACATAACATGTAAAGCCAACAACAACTCTAAGACAGATTCTATTCTTACCCTATTTACATTTGAGATGAAACTTCTCAAAGCAGTTAAATGACTTGCCCGAGGTCACAAACTAAACAGCAGATCTAAGATTCGCACTTAGGAATCTGGCTTCAGAGTACCCGAGGCACTCTTTTGACAGTGACTTGTAAGATAAGAATGGAGGTTATGGGCCCAGTGTGGTAGCCTAGTGGCTAAATCTTCATTTTGCAAATGCTGGGCTCCCATACAGGTGCTAGTTTGTGTCCTGGCTTTTCCACTTCCCATCCAGTTCCCTGCTTCAGGCCTAGAAAAGCAGTCGAGGATGGCCCAAAGCCTTGGGATCCTGCACCCATATGGGAGTTCCAGAAGAAGCTCCCCCTCCAGATTGGCTCAGCTCTGACCGTTGTGGCCACTTGGAGAGTGAATCAGCAGATGGAAGATCTCTCTGTCTCGCTCTCTCTGTAAATATGACTTTACAATAAAAGCAAATAGATCTTTAAAAATGGAGGTTATTGGATATATACAGTATACAAATTTCATTTGAATTCAGAAAAAGAAGTGGCATCTGATTGATGCATGAGTATAAAAAAGACTTGCATCTTAATAACTGCTACTATTTTAAAACAGGCAAACTTCTCAATAAATCAGTTAATAACTAACCAACTTTTTAAAAAGAGGTTTATTTATTTGAAAGACAATGTGACAGAGAGAGGGAGGGACAGAGATCTTTCCTCTCCTCGTTCACTCCTCAAATGCCTGCAGCAGCTTGGGGTGAGGAGAGGCCATAGCCAGGAGACGGGAACCCCATCCTGGTCTCTCACGTGGCCTGCAGAAAGAGATCTTTATCCTCCGACTTCCCCACGTGCATCGACAATGAGCTCCACAGAAAGTGGAGCAGCTGTGAGCTGAACCAGCCTTCTGTCACAAGGACAGCCTAACCTGCATCACCACAATGCCCCAGAACTGACCTCCTTAACAAAGGCCTGCTCTGTTTTTAGCTGGGCAACAAGGAATCTAAGACATCATCCATTCTTTCCAGGAGCTTACTTGCAAGATAAAACTACAATATCATGATTTTTAAAAAAAAATGTCTTTTTATTTATTTGGAAGGTAGAGAAAGAGAGAGAAACCTTCCATCCATTGGTTCACTCTCCAAATCTATGCAATAGCTGAGGAGGCCAAGTCAGGCCAAAGAGGGGAGCCAGGAACTCACTCCAGCCCTGCCACGTGGGTGGCAGGGACCCAACAAGCTGAATCTCCACCTGCTGTCTCCCAGGATGCACATTAGTAAGAGGCTGGAATTAGAGTCAGCTCTCGAGCTCAAGCAATCCAGTACGCAACGTGGCTGGCTGTCTCCAGCAGCATCTGAACCACCAGGGGACATGCCTGCTCCACAACACTGCTCTCAAGTAGGTGATCTACTGCTTCTCAAACCGACTTTGGAAATAACTGAGGACACACACAAGAAGAGATTTCACTTTAGGCTTATAGTTTATTTTTGTCTCAAACAATGCTACCCACTCTAACCTTTTTTTTGACATTTGGTTAGCTTTAAAAATCCACTCTGTTCTCAAAAGAGGAAAATTTGTTGTCACTGTGTATGGATGTTTTCTATGAATGCAAACATACGAGCAGATACAGACACACACACACACACGTTTACTAGGGCAAGTTGCAAAGGACGGGACAAAACAGTGCCTCCACAAAGAACAAAATAGGAGCCATAGATGTAATGAAAATTCTCTAGCAGTCATATTTTTTTCTTTCATCACTACCATTACTTGAGTGTATCTTTTACATTTTTGTGACAAGTCATCCAATTTCAAATCTTTCCATCTGACAAGGCTAAATTCACATATTTCAAAGCAATTTCATGTTTTTTCCCCCATTCTACTTGACACCTTTTCAAAAGTAAAAGAAACAGGTGAAATTTTAATAATATATTTAAAAATATAACTCAATGTCAAAATATTACCATTTTATGATATATTCAGCATAATAGTTACCAAAAAATTATACTTTTTAAAAAAATGTATTTATTCATTTTTATTGGAAAAGCAGAGTTTGCAGAAAGGACAGACAGAAAGAGAGTATCTTCCATATATATGCTAGTTTACTCCTCAAATGCCTGCAATGGCCAGAGCTGGGCCAGTCTGAGGCCAGGAGCTTCTTCAGGTTCTCCTATGTGGGTGAAAGGGCCTAAGGACTTGGGCAATCTATCGCTGCTTTTCTAGGCATATTAGCAGGGAGATGATCAGAAACGGAGCAGCCGGAAGGCCTGCATGGTGCCTCAGTTGGCTGATTCTCCACCTGCAAGTGTCAGGATCCCATAGGGGCTCATTCAGGTTTATGACCCAGATGCTCCACTTCTGATCAAGCTCCCTACTTATGGTCTTGGAAAAGCAGTGGAGGAAGGCCCAAAGCCTTGGGCCTCTGCACCTGCAGGGAAGACCAGGAAGAAACTCCTGGCTTTTGGCTTCAGATTGGCTCAGTTCTAGCCATTGCAGCCACCTGGGGAGTGAATCAGCAGATGGAAGATATTTTTCTGTCTTTCCTGTTCTCTGTACATCATCATCTCCAATAAAAATAAATAAAGCTTAAAAAAATTAATGGAGCAGCTGGGACTCAAACTGGTACCCATATGGCATGTTGGCATCACACGTGTAGGATTAGCCAACTATCCCATGGCACCAGCCCCCAAGAAATGTTACTTTTCTGCATTTCATAAGTATTTTAAATCCAGTGTACACACATACACACACACACACACACACACACACACACTCAGTCACTCCTATTTTAAGTTCATATACTTGAAAAGCAGAGTTACAGAGAGAGGGACAGAGTGAAAGGCCTTCCATCTGCTACTTTACTCCCCAACTGGCTAAAACAGCTGGGGCTGGGTTAGGCCCAAGTCAGGAGCCAGGAGCTTTAAACGGGTGACATAGGCCCAAGAACTTGGGACTATTCTTTGGCGCTTTCCCAGACACATTAGCAGAGAGTTAGATCATAAGTGGGCAGCTAAGACTCAAAACAGTGTTCATAACAGACTCATGGAAATGTAACTTGTTATGAAGGACTATACTATTGCAACAATATGGGGGAAATCAGTTGGGGAACGAATTCAAGGGGGGGGGCAGAAATCTCAGACCCTACATAATTGTACCATAAAATTAAAAATCCAAAATTAAAAAACAAACAAAACAAAACAAAACAAAACAAAAAAGTGTCCATATGGAATAATCTGCCACACCACAGCTCTAGCCCCAATCCAGTGTATATTTTTCATAGTTACAAAATATCTCAATTTGCACCAGCCACATTTCAAGACCTTTATATGGCAACTGGTTGCCTTACTGGGCAACACAGAACAAAACAGAGCCATGCTGTCATAGTAGAACAAGTGGGCTTTGTGCCCCATTCCCTTCACCCCCCATGCCTTACTTTGCAGAGTATTATACTGATAATGTTATGTTTGGAAGAAAATCCAAATAAACCAATGTCATTTTCACAGAGTCCAGCTTATCAGAAGATGGGTCATTGTGGAAGAAAGATGATGTTTGACATTTAAGGATAATGACAGTCCTAAATAAGCTAAGAAAAATTCAATTCAAACAAACTCATAAATACAGAACTCTGTCAGGATACCAATGAATGAATCTGGAAACAACTCTGTTATATGGCCAAGGCCCTTCGGACATAACTACAGAGAAGTCTCATAAACCACACAGATGTGGAACTGAAATTCAGACCTGGTGTGAGTCTTAGACAACTTACACAGCAGCATCTCATTCACAATCTCTAGACTCCAGCTAAGTCAAGCGCAAAGTAGGTGCAGCTCAGGGCCCTTATGGTGATGGTGACCTGTGATGTATTGTTGAAACCTGCACACTCTCCAAAGTCAAAGGGGGCACTGTTAATAATTACTCCGGGATAAAAGGCATAAACGGGGACTGCTTATAGCTATAAAATTATATGATCCTATTTTACCAAACGGCTACAACAGCTATGCCTCTCTAGGGACCAGAGCTGGTGAAAGTCTAGCGTATTCTTATTATTCTTGCATGGCCACAGGGGGTTTGTGGGCTGACACACAGCGTTCTGGGGGAGTTGGTTTCACACCCCTGCCCCCTGCAAAGTACTTTAAATTGGTTTGAATTTGGGAATGGGGTTCCATATGGACAGTGCTGGATGCTGACAGCCTGAATGTATTTATGGAAGACAACAAATCACTGACAGACCAAAGGTAACAGAAGACCAGCTTGGCCTGCTGGTTTGCAGAATCTGACTTTGTAATTGTAGCCTCCTTTTAGACAGGCCTAATCAATTAGGAGGGTTGATTCTAACCAGTTGCAGGCTCATTACCCTGCATTCCAGTTTGTGTTGATGAAAATCAGTTTCAGTCTGTGGCCTGGAACTCATGTAAGGCACTTCCTGCAGCCTCTTATATAAACACATCAAAAATTTTTTATTTGGAACTGCCCTTCTCTCTTAAAAAAAAAAAAAACACTTTGTGAATCATGATTAAAATAGAATGGTTGTATGTGCCTCTGGGGCCAATACTCAGAAACATACATGACCAAGAAACACGACTTAAGTCAAAGATTGAGATGCACTCTTGAGACATAGCAGTGGATTTGAAGTCAGCTCCAGCACTGAATTCTCCCCTACAATGCTAGCAGCATGAATTCACAGCTACTGGCAATAACGGCCTTGCATAGGAAATGCATCAAGGCAGGAAAAAGTCAAGGTCGCAGAAACACAGAGGACACTTGAGAAAAGTCTGTGCTCTTCCCTGAGTGACCAACAGACAGCAGATTTCCAAGTAAACAGGGAGAAGTTTCCTAGAGAAGCGTCTGGAAGGGGCCCATGGGAGTTGCGGGAGTTGGCTTGATTCTGACATGAAGCTGCTCTTAGAAAAATAGAAGCTGGGGGAGTGGGCGGTGCAGCTGCTCCAAATCTAGCTTCATGGGAAAGATCAGACACCATTCAGAAAGATGACTGTGACTGTGACTCTTACCTGGCTCGCGGCCCTGTGCAGTTTTGTTGAGGCAGTGAGTCAACAGGAGTAGAGTATCAATATACACGGCTCTGGTAACCAAGCATGGATTTCGCCTAGAAAGGTATAGAACAGAAAATCAATTGGCAGGAAGGAGACAACAGGTATTTTCAAAGTGGGTAGCTTATGAGCCTTTGGCATTTATATGGCCAATGCTAAAAAAGATGGATGATCGCGTGCCTGGCACAATGGCTTCTTCAAGTTCTCTTACGTGGGTAAAGGGGCCTAAGGATTTGGATTTGGGCAATCTTTCGCTGATTTCCAAGGCATATTAGCACAGAGTTGGATCAGAAATGGAGCAGCTGAGGGGCCAGCACAATGGCTCAAATGGCTAATCCTCTACCATCAAGTGCCAGGATCCCATATGGACGCTGGTTTGTATTCTGGCTATTCCACTTCTGATCCAGCTCCCTGCTTGTGGCCTGGAAAAGCAGTAGAGGATGGTCCAAAGCCTTGGGACCCTGCACCCAAATGGGAAACCCAGAAAAAGCTCCTGGCTCCTGGCTTCAGATCAACTCAACTCCAGCCATTGTGGCCACTTGGGGAGTGAACCAGTGGCTGGAAGGTCTTTGTTTCTGTCTATACTTACCTCTGTAGATCTGCCTTTCCAATTAAATAAGTCTTACAGAAAAAAAAAATTAAAAGATGGGTGGTCACACAGGCAAGAAACACAACAACTTGGGAGAGAAACAGAAATCTCAGCGCGGAGGGCGGAGGGCGGAGGGCCGTGTGAGGACAGAGCAGGCACAGCTCTGTGCTCTGCCCCTGAATGAGGCCAGCAGAAAAAAAAAATTTGAAACCCAAGATCCTCTGCCAGTTAGCTGAAAATAAGGTGGGATGGGGGATATGTTTCATTGTTCTCCACCTACGGGATGAAATTTTGGGTAAAAAAGTTGGCCATGAAAATGACTGATTTAGCATTTTGGAGGAGCAGAATGCACCCATGTGTGGAAAACTTGACGTAACCAACTGACACAAACACAGCCCAGGTTGATAAACACAAATGTCTCATTCATTCAATAAATGGCATGGCTTAGTTAACTCCTGGAATCACGTGACAGAAAGAGTGAGTGGGCTGGAGGCCGGGGGATCTGGACGCAAGAGAAAGATGGCAGGCCCTTTCTTTAAGAATAGTTATTTTTAAAAAGTAAGGTACTATTCATCTAGGAGTTTTTATATATGGCTAGCCCCCTCCCCACCCCCTTTTAAATTTACTTTTATTTGAAATGCAGAGTTACAGAGAGGAGAGACAGAGTGCTGATTCACTCCCCAAATGGCAAAATCCAGGAATCTTCTCCAGGTCCCTCACATGTGTGCAGAGGCCCAAGTCCCTGAGCCATCCTCTGCTACCCAGACCACAAGCAGGGAAATGAATCAGAAACTTCAGACAGCACTCATAAAAGAGGCTGACACCACAGACAGAGGTTTAGCCTACTGTGTCATAGCACCAGCCCCTATCCACCTGTTCATCTTTGCATAAACAATGGTTTCCTGTGAAGTGCATTCTCAACATTATGCTTTCCCATCAATGGGTTTTAGATATCACTGAGTTAAGGATATAGAGCTTTACCTCATTTTCTCAACAGGCGCTAACTGCTCCATGTCATAGTTTTACCTGATTCCTATGGAAAAATTCTGATTGTCCAAGACATTTTTACTATTGAAAAAAAATTGTGCTGTAAAAAACATATTTTTGCATTACTTTTGTGCATATGGGTATATAATCAGCTAAAACTCTAAGAAGCTGAATGGCTAAATCAAGGTATTACAATTTTGTATTGATTGCTGACAAGATGTCCTCTTAAGAGGTTGTACCAGTTTGTATCTTCACCAGCAGTGTCTAAGAATTCTAGTTTCCCTGAGACCTGCAACTGGCAATAAAGGTCAAATTTTTTGATCTTTGCCAAGATGGTATGTAAAAACATAATACCTTGGGGTTGGCAATGTGGAACAATGGCTTAAATCACTGCTTGGAATACCAGCATCTAGTGATCATTGGCGCTCTAGATACTCTGCTTTTTTTTTTTTTAAGTTTTTTTTTTCACATTTAAAAATATTCTATTTTGTTTTATCATACAGTTTCATAGGATACTCTGCTTTTCATCCAGCTCCTTGCTAGTGTACCAGGGAAAGCAGCAGGAGTTTGTTGAAGTATGTTGACTGTCACACACGTGGAAAATCTGCATGCAATTCCTGGCTCCCTGTTCCAGCCTGGCCCAGCTAGAGCCATTATGTCCTAACAATGGAAGATTTTTCTCCATATATTTTGCCCCCTGCCTCTGTCACTCTACCTTTCAAATACATAAGTATTTTTAAAAACTAATTAAAACTATTAATATTACATGAGTAATAATATGCCATTACATTAATAATTATTGGTGAGGTTGATCATCATTCCACATGCTTTTTAAAAAAGTAATTTTGGGATGGGTATTGCGGCACAGTAGGGGAGGCCACCATTTGGAACTTCGGAATCCCACATCAGAGTGCCTGGAATGCTGTCCCACCCCCAATTCCAATCCAACTTCCTACTGATTGACGCGTGAGACAGCAGATCATGGTGCCAGTACTCAGGCTCCTGTCATCCATGTGGGAAACACAGATGGGAGTTCCTGTTCCCTGGCTTTGGCCTGGCCCAGCCTGGCGGCTGCAGGTATTTACAAAATTAATCAGCAGATGAAGACTCTCTGCCTCTTCCATACATTCCACCCCCAGCACTCAGCTTTCCAAACCAATGAACAAAGCTTAAAAAAAAAAAAAAAAAGACATTTCAATTTTCTTTTCTGTGAATTGTGTTCAAATCTGCTTTTTGTATTTCTCACATTAATTTGCAGTCTTTCTCTCTTTTTTAAATTATTTATTTGAAAGGGAGAGATTGGTTCCATCTGTTGGCTTACTCCCCAAAAAGCCCCAACCACCAGGGCTAGGCTAGGCTGGAGCCAGGAGCCAGGAGCTCCATGTGCTTCTCCAACATGGGGGGTCAAACCAAAGCACTGGGGCCATCACCTGCTGCCTCCCATGTGCACTGGCAGGACCCTGGAGCCCAGGCATGGTTCAGCGGTGACCGGAAGCAGACATGAACTACAGAACGTGGGCATCCGAAGCAGTGGCTTAACACCACAGCATCTGAGTTTTCATTCAACATTTTAAAAAAAGTATTATTTCTTAAGGCAGAGTGATAGAGAAGGAGAGGAGAGAGCTTCTGGTTACTAGTTAATTCTCCAAATTTGAGGACTCCTTTTGGGTCTCCAAGTTGGGTGGAAGGAACTGAGTTAATTAAGCTATCATCCACTGTTTTCCAATACATTAGTAAACAGTGGATGGGAAGCAGAGCAGCTGGATTTGTACTGGTACGCTATTAAGAGCTGAGGGCATTCCAAGCAGCTGCTTAACCTACTGTGACATAATGCCTGCTCTGCCGCACCTCACTTAGTGTTTCAGCAGTATTTTGGCAATTCAGAAATGCTTAGTTCTGTGAAAGTATATTAATTTTTTAAAATGTCTTCTGGGTTTTATGTTATGTTATTACAAAGTTCAATTCTCTAAGATTTTATTTCCCATATTTTTCTGGTGCTTCAGCATTCCATTTAGTGTTTAAAACTTTTTATCTCTTTGACATGTATTTTGCTTTTTGTTGTTTTTAACTCTAATTTCCTGTTGTGACTCTTCTGTCTGTGATGGAAAGCCCCACAGCCTACCAAGACTTCTAAAATGATATCATTGCTCATTCTAGGATTCTCACTGTTCAACAGCTGGAACGTCCTCTGGTGAAAGCTAAGGACTACTCATGGAAGACAGCCAAAAAATCAGGGCAGAAGAATGGCCCTGGGCAGATCAATCAGTGTAGTGAGGGCTGTCTAGCTGGGTACACGGTCCAGGACAGCAGGCAGAATGCCTCCTGGGTGTCCAGCTTGAGTTAGGTGTGCATGGGAGATGGTGACTGACTTTCAAGAACCCTGTCTAGTTACAAAGAGAAAAACAAAAGCCAAACTTTGGGACAACATAATGGACAAAGTCGATCAGGAGGGATATCCTGAGAGGGACGCAGAGGTGGGGAGAAGCTCCCATGGCCTGTCCTGTGAGCTGTGGGGCCTAGTAAGAGGGAGGAACCAGCAAAGGATTCCTAGAGATGAGGTACTTCCTCTGCACTGGTGTTCCCCAGGGAATCATTCACTGGCCACTCCTCATAGGACCCAGAGAGTCAGAGTTGCTTTGCAAGACCATCCTTCTGCAGAGCCATTAAGAACCACAAAAGGGGACCCAACATGGTAGCCTAGTGGCTTAAGTCTTTGCCTTGAACGTGTCGGGATCCCATATGGGCACCAGTTACTGTCCTGGTGGCTCTGCTTCCCATTAAACTCCCTGCTTGTGACCTGGAAAACAGTCGAGGACAGCCCAAAGCCTTGGGAGACCTGGAAGAGGCTTCAGGCTCCTGGCTTTGGATGGGTGCAGCTCCAGCCATTGCGACCACCTGGGGAGTGAATGAATCAATGAATGGAAGATCTTCCTCTCTGTTTTTCCTCCTCTCTGTTTATCTGATTTTACAATAAAAATAAAAATAATCTTTAAAAACTAAGAACCACAAAAGGAAGTTTTGGGGAAACTGGCTGGCCTTTCAAGTCTGACAAGGAACACTGCTTCCATGACAATTTTGGCCAAATTAACATCTTTTAAAACTTTTTCAGGCCCAGCACAGTGACCTAGCGGCTAAAGTCCTTGCCTTGAATATGCCAGTATCACACATGGGTGCTGGTTCTAATGCTGGCAGCACCGCTTCCCATCCAGCTCCCTGCTTGTGGCCTGAGAAAGCAGTAAAGCATGGCCCAAAGCCTTGGGATCCTGCACCTGCGTGGGAGACCTGGAGGAAGTTCCTGGCTCCTGGCTTCAGATTGGCGCAGCATTGGCCATTGCGGAACTTGGCGAGTGAATCATTGGACAGAAGATCTTTCTCTCTGTCTCTTCTCCTCTCTGTATATACGCCTTTCCAATAAGAATAAATAAACCTTTAAAAAGACTTTTTCTATTTTTTGAAGATTCTTTCATTTATTCATTTATTTTTAAAACTTATTTGAAAGGCAGAAACAGAGAGAACTTGAGACTACTAGTTCACTCCCCAAATGTCCTCAACAGCCAGGGCTGGACCAGGTTAAAGTGAGGAATCCAGAACTCCATCCTGTTCTACATGGGGAGCAGAGACCTAAGCATTTAGGGTCATCTTCTGCTTCCTTCCTATGTGCACAGGCAAGAAGCTGGATTGGAAGCAGCGTAGCTGAGACTTGAACTGGTCCTCTGCTTAGGGATGCTGGTGCTGCAAGCAACAGCTTAACTTGCTGCGCCACATCACCAGCTACTTTAAAAGTGGTTTAAATGAACAAAAGGCAGTTTCAGAGCCCTTGGCCAGGTTGAAGTGTTCAGCATCCTTCCTAGAGCTGCAAAGACTGGCAGATGGCCTTTTTGGCCTCCTAGGACATTTAGGGGGCCACTCTGCCTGCTCCAGGGAACATGAGGCTTGGAACCAAGTGTAATGTCCTCAAGGAGACCATGGGGAGATTCCAAGAGATGGGCACACTTTGGTGCTGCAAATGTCTACCTATGGCTTCTTCAACATATCTTAGAGGGCTTACCAGCCACAGCTCTGCCCTCAAGACAGCCACACGGCAGCTCTGTCTGGAGTCCCAGGGCTGGGCTTTACTCTGGACTGGCTTCTGAGTCAGGAAAGTCTTTTTTTTCCCCTCCTCTCACTCTTGCTGTTACTTTGGTGTTTGTTCTAACTTGGAAACAGTACATTTTGAGTTCAGGGTGAGCCAGAGGTTTGTTCTTGGTCTGTCAAGCCACTTTGATGATGGGAATAAAATCCTGAGGAACAGCAAGCCAGCTGGCCAGGAACCCAAGCCACAGGGTTTTGGTGGGCTTGGGGATTTTTCTTCCACCCCTAAATGGAAAAATCCCGGCATGGGGCATGGTAATGAAGATTTATAATGTTGAACTAAAAAAGAGAGAAGGAAAATCACAAGCAGTGAGGGTCTAACAGAAGGGCTGAAAAACAGCATTTTTAGGAGTCTTTGAGTGCTTTTTAGGAGGCATCGGGCTCCACGAGAGCCATATGAAATGAAGTGAAGGACTCCTTGCTCTCTTTGTGTTCTCTAGTACTCTTTGTATTCCTTGTCCTTTGATGAATATCCACCTGTGAACTTGACTCATCTGTTCGTGCCTTGGGAAATCTCTGAACTTGGTTAAACCTCCTGCCCTCTCTCCTGGAAGCTGGGCGCACACAGAAGCAGGGCTTCCCAGACGCGTCCACAATGGCCCCAGTGTCTGCAGGATCGCGGGAGCTCCTGGGCAGTCTGTGATAAATTATTCACTTCTCCTGTCCCTTCCGGAATCCCAGCGGCTGCAGATTTTTAAACTGAAGCCTATTCATTCAGAAAACACAGATTAAGAAATGACTGAAAGGCAGGAATAGTGACAGGGTTTGGAAATATGAGGATGAAATGATTTAGTGACATGGTCACTGCCCTCAAGGAACTTGGAGTTTTGAATAGTGTTGTTCAAACTGCATGTTAGTCAGTTATGAAATCAGCGAGAGGTGGTGACCAGCAAGAAAGGAAGGAAGGAAGAAAAGGCAAAAAGGAAGGGTGAGACGAATGGAGAGAGGCAGGGAAAGAGGGGAAGGAGAAAGGATGAAAATACAACCAGACACAGTGAGGCTCTCTGTCTCCAATTTTGAGGGAACTCTCTTATCCTTTTGTAAAAAAAGAGAGAGAGAGAGACTGTTACCTAATTAAAGTTTTTAAAAAATATAATCAGAGTAGATCAAAGTCATAAAGATAAGCATTGTTTTATCAATGTACTTCTCACACACAGTATATAGTCCTTGCTAAAATGAATTTTTACTGTTATCACTGACATAAGACATAAAAAATTTAACAAAACAGTAAGTAAAATTGGTTGGTTTCTTTTTTTCCTTTTCCAATTATAAACTATTCTACATTGTACCAAATGTGGTTATCAATAAGGTTACATACTTGATATCAAAAAAGTGCTGAATATGTTGAAAGCTAATGTTTTTGACATTAAGCACACTAAACCTTGAGTAAATCCCTCTCTGTTGCAATTTTTCCCCAGACTGCTTATATGCCACATAGATATTATTAATATTTCAAACTGAACAAGATTTCATGAGTGTGCATCTACTGTGTCCTGGGGTATGTGTGTACACATACACAGGTGAAAGGGATCCCTTATGAGTGGTTATAAAAAAAAATCTTGAAAGCTGGGGCAGGAAATTGGCTCAGTCATCCACCAAGACACTGTTTGGGACGTCTGCCCCATAGTGCAATGCTGGGTTTGAGTTCCAGCTCTGCTCCCAATTCCAGCCTCCTGTTAATGGACACCCGGAGGCAGCAGGTGATGGTTCAAGTAGTTAGGTCCCTGTCACCTATGTGGGAAACTCAAGGTTAGTTCTAGATTTCCAGATCTGGCTCAGCCCAGCCCAGGTTAGGCAACTGGGGTATGAACCAGTGGAAGGGAGTGCTTTCATTTTTGTCCCATCTCTCCCTCTTTCCTCTTTAGCCTACATTTTAAAGTTTAAAAAAAGAAGTAAAATAAACTTGAAAGCTACTAGCTCAGCAGGATAAACACAGGGCCATACTAAGGTATGATAGGTGTCTATCTCAAGCAGAGATTAAGAGTAACATGTAGGATGGTGGAGGAGAGGACTGTGGCTGAGATCTGGAGCATGAGGAGCCCGGGAGGCAGCACACAGGCACAGCACCCCAGCACAGGAAACAGCATGGGCCAAGATTTGGGTTGGACATGACATGTTAGAGAACAAAAAGTACCAAGGTGATGTGGCAGGGGAAAAGTAGCAAGAAATGATATAGACCAGGGAGGCAAAATGGGGATACTTTAGAAGTGACCTTTTTTTTTTTTTTTTAAAGCTTAATTTATTTATATTGGAAAGTCAAATACACAGAGAGGAAGCGAGACAGAGAAGATGATCTTCTGTCTGTTGGTTCACTCCCCAAGTGACTGCAATGGCAAGAGCTGAGGTGATCCAAACCCAGGAGCAAAGAGCTTCTTAGGGATCTTCCACGCAGGTACAAGGTCCTACGGCTTTGGGCTGTCCTCAACTGCTTTCCCAGGCCAAAAGCAGGCAGCTGGATGGGAAATGGGGCCACCGAGATTAGAACCAGTGCCCATATGGGATCCCGGTGCATTCAAAGTGAGGACTTGTAGCCACTAGGCTACCGTGCTGGGCCAAGAAGTGACCTTTAAGAGCTCTGAGAGCTTCAAAGGATTGAAAACCCTAGGGGAACCCCATCAGCTTAAGTCACACTGGAAAGTCTGAGCTCCACCAATATGGTGAGGCTGCCTGGAAAAGACAGACATGTCACATAGGATAAACTATAACCCTTTCAGAACAACTCACTGCCATCTTCAGAGACTGAAAATAGTTACTCTGGCTTTTCTTTCTTTTTTTTTTTAATTTTTTTTTATTTTTCTCTTTCTTTCTTTCTTTCTTTGTAAGGCAAGGCAAGGCAACAGAAAAAGGGAGACAGAGATTCATCCATCTATTGCTTTACTCCCAAAATGTTTGTTAACAGTCATGGTTGGGCCAGGACAATCAAGTGTAATGAACTCCACATGAATCTGACATAGGGTGGCAGGGCACTGAATACTTAAGGTTGTCATCCCTGCACTAGCAGGTACATTAGCAGGAAGTTGAACTGCAAGCAGAGCAGACAAGAATGGAACTGAACCAGTCCTCTAATGTGTTACGTAATTGTTCCATTTGGCGCTTAACCTGTTGTACTACAATACCCGCCCCAGTTTTTCTGGCTTTAGGCTGTCAATGTCAGTTAAAGATTCTAAATCAAGACAGAGTCATGGTCTAGGTCATTCCAGTTCCCAGGAACTACTCCGACTAAGCACCATGGGGGACAGCGTTACGGGAGAAGGCAAGGACATGGGTTTGGCCTTGCAAAGCTTACTGTCTTGGGGGCAGGGGTGGGGACTCAATGTGCAGAAAGACAAAGCACACAGGAAATGATTAGGAGAAATGTCATGAAGGTGGAGCCTGGAGACAAGGAAGGATTTGGCCTGGTGAAAGTAAAGAGAAAAAAGTTCAGAATACAAACAGTACAAGCTGGCTGCTCTAAGGCTTACTAACAGACCCAGTCCCAGCAGGGGTCTATCACAGCCCACTTGTTGGGCTCTTCCTCTGGGCCTCTGCCCACATCACTTCTGCTGTCAGCTATAATGAGTGAGAGGCTCCAGCAGCTTCTTGCCCCAGGGGTGGTAGAAACACTTAGACTACTACCAGTAGGCCCACCGCAGAGAAGACAACCAAAGAGGATAAGGAGTCAGGACACAGAGGTGGGAAGAAGGTGGGGGGAGGAGACAAAACAGTAAAGAAGGAGACAACAGACTGTAACACATTCATATGTCCTAGGACCCTTTTCATGTGATGCATGTCCGGCAGCAACAGGCCCTGTCTTTGAAACTCACTTCAAAGGTGGTTTCTAGGAAACCCTCCCTAATCATCAACTCTGATGCTGAATTTGACTCTCCATGCAGGCCCTTGCTATACTTCTGACAGTGGCTGTCCGCACCACAATGGTGTGTGTCTGCAGGGCAGCAAATGCCTCTCCTTACATCTGGCTAGAAAAGGAAGAGCTGCTGTGGGTTAGGATGTGCTCCTTAGATGCAGGCCACACTAAGCCATAGAAATATGGAAGTATCAATTAAATAAAGGTAAACCCCCATCTCCCATCCTGAT
Organism: Ochotona princeps; assembly: GCF_030435755.1. Taxonomy (NCBI): domain Eukaryota; kingdom Metazoa; phylum Chordata; class Mammalia; order Lagomorpha; family Ochotonidae; genus Ochotona; species Ochotona princeps. The sequence goes on along the minus strand of NC_080839.1, from coordinate 50,477,191 downwards.
TTCCATTTTTACCCTAGCCTCCGGTTAAGCAACCATTTCTGGAGAAACAATAGGGGAGTTGTTTAAACGAAAAATGCCAAGTGGTTGTGAAGTGCAAAATATATACTTTTAAACAAATTATTTCCCCTCCATTGGAACAGGGAGAATTTACATGTGCAAGTGGGGCCAGCTGGCAGCACGCAGGCCCTGGCTGTTCCTCAGGGCCTGGAGCTTACCTGATTCCCACCTGGGTAGGTGCGATGCAGAGCTGCAGTTTTGGATGGTACGCTTTAGCTGCCAGGCAGCCTCTGCTGGTATGGAACTTTGCAAGTGTTACTACTCACACCCCCATGTATTTGCTGCCTCATAGCCCTTTATTTGGATTTGCTTTTCAAGTAAAACCATCCTCAGTGCCATGTGCGGGGGGTTGAGTGGTCCTAGGGCATTCTTGCTATACTGCCATGCACAGAGTGGGTGACCATGAGCTGCCCCAGTCATGCACAACCAGGCCAAGTGGACTTCCCCCAGAAGGGCAGTGCTGCTCCGAGGGGAGGGGAACCTGTCAAAGCAGAGAGCCTTTGCCACTCTCCCAGGGCTCGAGGGAGGAATCTGAAAGCCTGCAGAGATCCTGGGGGTCTCCTTCTCAAGTCAAGGCCAAGGTCTCCTCTGCTTCCCCTGGGAATGCTGCTGCTCACAAGCAAACCTGTTAAGTCCAGTCCCACAGCTTTGCCTCTCCCTCCATTCAGGCTCACCTGCCTTTCCACAGAACCCTGGGGGCACCCCTCCACCTCACCCTCATCACGCTCCAGGGGCCCGCTGAGTTTTCCATCTTTCTATTAGGCATCTTTTTCTCATTAATGTACTAACACTCCAGCTATGTGCAGACAAGGATGAAAAAAATGACCTTGTGTGGGGCTTGGGATTTGTTCAAAGCCCAGGGAAACTGTGTTAGAGGGTGTATGTTTTTCATTCCTTTTATGAGAGATGCATGTTTCCCTCCCTCTGTGACTTGTTTAAAAGTAAAGTTTAATATGCTGCCAGAGAAATTGCTGGTTAATAACTTAATAAGCTATGTGCTTGGGATTATGGGAGTAAAGGAGTATTCAAGAGAATTTTTATTGTATAGTTTGGAGCTTGGAGGATGTATAGCTTCAATTATGATACAGAATGCCAACAGAAGCCCCCTTTCTTTTTAAGCTTAATTTTCTCTCCACAAGCATAAAAAGAGGATAAATGAGCGAGATGAATGAAAACTGCTAGATACTGCATGAGAAGCCTATACACTGCATAAGTTAGAATTGCCACCAGCACAGTCAACAGACATGCAGCCAACTGACCTTGGCAGTGCACACCCTCAGAAACCTATGTGATAACAATATCAAGGACCTTTCATGGAAAGTTCCATCCTCAGAAATATTCCTACTTAATTTCATCATTGCAAAATTGTTTAGAAGGAAGAAAAACAGGCATTATTGTCCTCATTCTTATAAATCAACATAGTTGTTCATATAAGCTCAAGTGACCTATCCAAGATTACGACAAAAACCAAGAATAGAATCAAGGTTTTGTAGAGACACATTGTATCCATGTGTCCCAAACAAAATCAGGTGAAAACTCCCACAATGTGGCCAAACAATTAAGAGTATTTTGTTTTGCAATCGCAGGCTCTCGTGTTGTGTCCTGGCGGTCTGTCTGGGGAAAGCAAGCCTCCAAGCACAGCTGTTTCTGTGAGGACCAACAAGAAGGCATTATTTCCAGCATGGCCAAGGACGTTGACAAAAACTGAATTATCAGCAATACATTTCCTACATTCACTTAGCCCTTGACTCGCCTTCTTGCTGAGCTCTTCTCACTTTCATCTCTCTTACACACTGTCACAGTAGAGCTTCTTACAATAGTACTGAGGGAAACCAAGGCCTACGGGAATTACAGCGCATGCCAGGCCGGATGAGCACAGACCAGCTCTGAGCCCTGCTGACCCCGCGTATGCCGTGCATCTCTCAATGTCAGGGCAATGCATTTTTGGGGTGAGGGTTTTCCATTCCTCAAGCACTTCAGAAATGACACACCCAGGAACCCAAGGACTGATGCAGGGCCCTGGATTCTGGTGGTTCTGGCATGAGGTCCTTCTAATCAGCAAGGAAGCTGGGCAGCACTGGCAAAGGAGGGCAAGGAGACAACAGGGAGCCATCCAGGTTCTCCCCAGGGCTATTCCCTCAGCTAATTCATGTAAGGCCAGGCTATGCTTCCCCACAAGCCCTCCTGGAGGTGGACTACAGCCTGGCTATAGAGGACAAGGATGCTGGGCCTGAACCGCGTGTAGGAGGGCTGGTGCCAAGGCTTTGTGCTGCCGGAAGGGCCTGTGGTCAGTTACTGACTTCAGGGGAAGGTACTGTCTCCTAAAGAACACTAGTGAAAAAACACTAGCATGTCTGGGAGAATGATCTTCTTTACATATCAGATTTCCAAACCTGTTGGCATGACTTATAGGCCAGAGTAAGTGGCAGCCAGCCGAGAATGGGTTTCTGAGGAAGGGTGATGTGGAACAGCTAAGTTGTGGTGGCACAAAGCTGAGGAGCATGGGGCCCTCTCCTGGAAGGGCAGCTCCTTAGAGGGACCTCTAGGCATGGGGTTAGCCCACAGGAGTTTCTGCAAGCAGCAAGACAGTTCAAGAGGCAGGAAACCAAACTTTCTATTTACATCTCTAACTTGAGCCATCTTCTGAGACAGCTATATCTGTCAGGGAGACAAATGGTCTGCCCTCTTATGTGCAACTTCTTCAAAAATTCAAGTTTGAATTAGATCCCTCTTTTGAAGCATGCAGTCAGGGTGCTTCTCTTATTCCCCCAATAGGAGGAGAGCCACACAGGTGAGACTCCAGGCCCCACCACACCAGCTTGAACTGCATTTGCCATCCAAACAATCTTCAAGCTCTCAAATTTCTGTGTGCTTGCTTCTGTTTGAAGAAAGAATGCCAATGGATTAGACAATCTCTAAACCCCCTTTCCTGGTATACATTTTGTGACTCTTTAGCCCTGTTAGCAGCATTGGAAAGACAAAAGTCATGTGGTCTCAAGTGCACACAAATACTTCTATTCTCATTACTAGCAGCTAGAGGCAATGGGGCTTCCAGGTGACAGGCACGGAGAGCTGGGAGGCTACTAACAGGACACTTTCTGCTAACCACCAGGACAAAAACTGAATTCTGTTGACCACAGTGAGAGCTAGAAAGGTTTAAAACAATCCCCACTCGGGCCCAGCGGCGTGGCCTAGCTGCTAAAGTCCTCGCCTTGAAAGCCCCGGGATCCCATATGGGCGCCGGTTCTAATCCCGGCAGCTCCACTTCCCATCCAGCTCCCTGCTTGTGGCCTGGGAAAGCAGTTGAGGACGGCCCAATGCATTGGGACCCTGCATCTATGTGGGAGACCCGGAAGAGGTTCCAGGTTCCCAGCATCGGATTGGCGCAGCACCGGCCCGTTGCGGCTCACTTGGGGAGTGAAACAACGGATGGAAGATCTTCCTCTCTGTCTCTCCTCCTCTGTGTATATCTGGCTGTAATAAAAAAAAATGAATAAATCTTAAAAAAAAAAAAAAAGCAATCCCCACTGTATTTCACATGCATTCTGACAGTAGCCTACTTACCAGTGATAGGCTGAGCTTACTGACTTCCTCTGAACTCTTGGATCAAATCTTGTACTGCTCTCAAAACACAGCATCTCTTCTTCAATTCTGCCAACATATGGTCCCGCATATACTACATGCCTGACTGGCAGTTGTCACTGCACACGCGGCCACCATCCTGGCATGTCCATTTCCCCTCACTGCTGCTGTCTACGCTCTCAGGCTCATCTCATCTCTGGAACTCTCCTCTGACTATCCCAGTCTACATTCTGCTTTCAACTCTTGGGCTTTTTATTTGTACTTCTATATTTGCTTCATTATTGGCTATTTCATATGCTTAAATTCTCTTTTCAATTAAAATGGACCATAACTAAACCCTGAGAACAGAGGGCCCTCTTCTGTATACCCAAGGCACTCTCCACAACCCTGAGCACTGTATTGATTCCTTCTGTGTACCAGGCCAATGAGATCAAAGACTCAGTACCATCATTAATTCACTCACTCTCCAACCTAAGGAACTTAATAATTAATGATCACTAATAATTTTTTTCTCCTCCTAGAAGACTCCCTTGAACCCCTGCAAGCTAACCGCCACAAGCTGTCATTTATTTCTCTATTCACAGCTCCTGTTACACACTTTGATTCATTCTAGCATTTATCAAGTTTTGTTATAATAAATGAAGCCCATACTTGTCTTACATAGTCTTTGAAACAGAAATACATTCTTAATGTTTATTGCCTTGTAGCGTTTCTGAATTTGAAGTTGCTTTAATTTTCTGGGAATGACTCAGTGAAGGAAATGAAGGTGCTGATTTATCCAAAACATGGAACACATTATATGATAATGGGAAAAAAATGATCTGAGACAATAAGGCTTCATCTAATCTTACGGGGATATGATGAACACACGAAAACCTGCACTCTCTTGCAAGCAAGGCAACAGCAACAACCTAATAGGCCATCAGCTACACATATAGCAGAGGAGGCATTTCTGAGCCCTCTAGAGAACCCAGATCTCCATCATTTAAAAAAAATTAGGCGGCATCAGCAGTTGGGGGTTAAATTCTTGGTGTACAGTTGAGTAAAAAGACTATTGTTACTTCTCGCTGCAACACGACGAAGCTTTGATCTTGGGCAACTTGTTTAAAGGCTTGGCTTAATACATTGATTAGCCTGACTGCTTTTACATAGGCTAGCTTCCATAAGCTCAGCCCGTCAACAAGGAATACTCCATATATTTTTTAAACTTCACGCTCTGTCTTAATCAGATTATTTCTTGAAAACCTGAGGTTGTATTTTTATTTTTTAAAGATTTATTTATTTTTATTACAAAGTCAGATATACAAAGAGGAGGAGACACAGAGAGGAAGATCTTCCGTCCGATGATTCACTCCCCAAGTGAGTGCAACGGCTGGTGCTGCGCTGATCTGGAGCCGGGAACCAGGAACTTCCTCCAGGTCTCCCACGCGGGTGCAGGGTCCCAAAACATTGGGCCGTCCTCGACTGCTTTCCCAGGCCACAAGCAGGGAGCTGGATGGGAAGTGGAGCTGCCGGGATTAGAACCAGCACCCATATAGGATCCTGGTACGTTCAAGGCGAGGACTTTAGCCACTAGGCCAGGTCGCCAGGCCCACAGGTTATATTTTTATTAGAAATAGTTGATGAAGAAAATGTTTTGCACCTTGTTTGATTGGTTTGGGTTGAAATGTGATGACTGAATGCTTCTTTCTGGTTTTAAAAAAATATAAACATCTCATCACGAGATATCATGATCTTAAACATCCCTGAGAAATCTCTAAGGGAAGCAAATAAATGTGAACAAGCTTGGGTCTAAAATACCCCAACTTCATTTCTGTCATCATTCAAATCGGCTTGAGGCTCAAGGTGACTTGAACAGACTGAGCAGGAGTACAAAATGGGGGTCTTAATGACAGCCTATTCTTCCCTTCCCTCTTTCCCCCTAAAACTGAGAGAGAGAGAGAGAGAGAGAGAGAGAGAGAGAGAGAGAGAGAGAAACAAATAGAACACAAGCCCTAGCGAGGTCTGGAAAGCTGCTATGTGACTAACCATCCCTGTTAAGACTTGCCTCCCTTAAAGTTTTGGCAGGGACCACAAATGATAGCCTTAAAATTCCACATGATCATTTGAATATTTTACCAATCCCTCTGGCCTGGATTCATTTCAATGGCAAGTAAGTGAAACAGCAACCTGCAGCTGTGGCAGAGGCCTGAGGTCTCTTTTCACTTCAAGTCATTGCGAAAGGCAGGCCTCTTTCTTGGGGAAGGGCCCATCTAGGAGGCACAAGGGATTTCGGAAGAGGCTAAGTGAACAGTGGGAAAATGGAATTAGACCACAACCCCAGCATTTCTGCCTGGGAAATATAGTCTCTTGTGTGAATAAATCTGGTAGTTAGAAAATAAATGCTGCCTTCAGCTGTTGCAAAGCAAAACAGAATCCTAAACCAGAATTTTGGCAGCTGGCCGCAGACCCCACCCCCAGACCCCCAGGGATGAACTGGGATTGCCACACAAAAGTCAGGCCCGGTTTTGTCTCTATAAGCACATTTTCCTTGCACATCAAAGTCCCCAGGCCCTCAAGGATCACACCCCTTGGCTTAGTGGGGATCAGTAAGCAAGAGAAAAGGGAGAAGTGATGAGACTGAGGATAACAAGGTAACCAGGAAGGAGCCAGGCAAGTGGTCGGAAGTAAACACATGAGGGAAGTACACAAGGGGAGGGAGGGGGGCCAGGGAATGCAGAGGCAAGTGGGATAAGCAATAAGCAGGTGGACGGCTCACACAGTGGATTTTTGCAAATCACAAGTCACTTGAGGCGAGATGATACTCAGAGTAGGTCTTCAACAAACATTTCCACCATTCACCATCTTTCCCTCTCATTAGCACTACTTTATTCAAAGGCTTACATACCCGAGGTTGCTTTCCTAGTAACCTTGGGATCTATTCCTGTATTCTTGACAGGCTGTTTTTCTCACCAGAATATCAGACTGTTATTTTTCAACAAGATAAATACTCAATGAATGCCAACAAACCACTGCGCCTACCCCAGGCACTGAGGCCACTAGACCAGCTGCTGGGACAAGGGAGTGGAGACTTCCCCCACTGAGCCTTGGGGCCACACAGTCCTTCACACAGGTCTTCCCAGGTGGATGCCAAGATAATCCCAGGTTGAATCCCTTGGTAAACTCAGTTCTGTCCTGTAGCTCTAAGCTTTGGCCGGAAGTCCTTCGGCATGAGGCTGTGAGAGTGGGGGCACTTCTAACTGGACTGGATGGGCACAGTGGCTGACGTTCTGACCCTGATTCTTTCAAGTGCGTCCTCTGCTCCAGGACCAGCAGGATCCCAGCCTGACTGTAGGCCCAATGATCCACAGCCTTCATCTTAGCTGATCCTTCTTTCTCAGAGTACTGCTCCAGAGATTGCTGAAGTTCCTGCCTTTCAAAGCCCTGGCATAAAAACACTGGACAGATGGAGGCAGTGTGGTCCAGTAGAAAGAGTCTAACAAGGAGCTGGGAGGCAAGTCCTCAAGAAACAATAGTTTACCAGTCAGGTGGGATCTTCCTCCTGGTCAGCTATGTGAGAATGGACACATCTTCCCACCGGTCTGCACTGCAGCTTCCCTTATATGTGGGATTGAAAGTGGGAGTGGATGATAATAAACTTCAGGGTGCTTCCTAAGTTCTAAATTCTAGGGCTATGATTTTATTCAATAAGACTGTTTTGTTGCCCTCTTGACACTGAAGTTGTAGCTTTAACATGTAGTCATAGAATTTGCATTTGATATACCCTGGTAAATGGTGGAGCCCAATAAATATTTGAATGAAGTGATAAAGGTATAGTCAAAACCCAAACTGCGGCATGAATAAATAGCCAGAATATAAAAGGCATTTTTTTTAAGGGAATGGGCAGAATTTAAAATATCTTAATCAGACATTCTGGGTGGGGATGGAGGCTCTGAAAGTTCTCCAGAGCATTCTGCACTGCAGCCACAAGTGCTCCTGCCTGGAGTGAAAGCCCCATCCATCAGGATCACACTTAACAAGTGCCAATGCCAAGAGCAGGGCATCCAGTAGGTAACCTCACAAGAGACCTACTGGGCAGGACCAGTAGCGAAGCCCAGAGAACATGCTTCAGCCACCAAGACAGGAAACCCAGTCGGAGTGCTGGTCCCCCACAGCTACATGGGAATTTGGGCCCTGTGTTGCCAGATGTTCTAAAGAGAAGCTGAAAATCCCTGATTTATTGTGATTTCTGATACGTTTAAACATTGCACAATTCCAATAAGACAGGCCTGTGGCCAGCTTGATGTGAAGACACTCATTAAGGCCAGCCTTTGGTGGCAGCCAGTGTTAATACTTAGGGAATGCTCCTTATTAAATAGCCACGATGATACAGTGCTAAGGAGTGGCATTTCTGTGTTTTGATCTAAGAAGTACCAACTGAGAAACTACCTACACTTGGATGACTTGTTTGTTAACACATGCCAAACAGAAATGATAACTAAACTGGCTATCTTACACAAAAAAGGTTTCCCTTGTTTGCACAGCAGAAAAAGCACATTTTTTTATACTATAGTAGTTTTGAGGAGAATGAATAAAAGACTATTCATAAACCTTGCCATACAGGGTTGGCACAGAGTAAGCTTTCAAAAAGTCAGAATTTCCTTAACCTTATTTTAAAAATCTCAGTTAAAATTTTAGTGGTAGTTTCCTATGTAATGCTGTTGGGAAGATGAAATGACAGGCCCCCTTCTGGAAAACAATCCGGTGTCCATCAAAATTGTTAAACATTGTTGTATTCTCTTGATCAGTTTAGCTCACTCCTGGCAATCAAAGCAAAGGCAAAAACCCACAGTCACACACACTGATAGGAGAGTACTTCAAAAACGTTGTGGGGGCCCGGCGGCGTAGCCTAGCGGCTAAAGTCCTCGCCTTGAACACCCTGGGAGCCCATATGGGCACCGGCTCTAATCCCGGCAGCTCCACTTCCCATCCAGCTCCCTGCTTGTGGCCTGAGAAAGCAGGAGAGGACGGCCCAATGCATTGGGACCCTGCATCTATGTGGGAGACCTGGAGGAGGCTCCTGGTTCCCGGCATCGGATCAGCGCACACCGGCCCATTGCGGCTCACTTGGGGAGTGAAACATCGGACGGAAGATCTTCCTCTCTGTGTCTCCTCCTCTTTGTATATCTGACTTTGTAATAAAAATAAATAAATCTTTAAAAAAAAAGTTGTGGAACACGGAACTAAATGATAAGTTTGCTTTGGTGCTAAGATTTGTTTTCATGCTAAAACTTTAGAATTCCATGAATACGAAGATGTCTTGGAAAAAATTCATATAAAATGCAGACTATGAAAACTCAGGGCATGGATTTCAAAACTTGGGGTACCAAAATAAACTTATCTGTTAATTCCATTTCCATTAACTTTTTGAAAAAAAAAAATACATATTACTCCCCCCCACACACATACACTTGCACACAGATTTTCATTGGAACATTATTTGGGTTGCTAAAAAACAATGGGAAAAAAATTGAAGTAATAACAATCGGCCAGTGATTAAGTAAACTTAAGGACTGATTGATTATTTGGGTCACAAAAATACCTTCAAGAAATTACATTTTTTCAAAGTTTACTTTTAATTCAAAAATAGGCAGAAATGTTTTGTTTAGAGATGCCCAGGTGATAAAACTAATACAAATTTTTCTGTTTTAAATATTTGTCATCAAATTTTTAAAAAAGATTTGGAGCAAAACATATATAATGTAACAATTACCTTCTCAAATATTTTAAAGCATGTGGCTTAGTCATATTAAGTATATTTATAGGTGTGTAATCAATGTCTGGAACTTTTTCATCTTGCAAAACTGAAACCATATCTAATTCTCCCTTAACTTCCCCACCACGGCAGCTATTACTCCACTGTCTGACTCCGAGGAATCTCAATGCTCCAGTATTTTCTACAGAAGGTATTAATCCATATTTGTCTTTTTGTGACTTTTTTTTTTTTAATCTCACTTAGCACAACTGTCCTAAACATTCATCTACATGATAGCCTGTATCAGAGTTTCCTACCAATTCTCCTTATCCAAGCAATATTCACTCTTGGGCTGTTTCCATGTTCTGGCCATCGAGAATAATGCAGCTATGAATATGGCACTACAAATATCTCTTCGAGGCTGCTTTCAATTTTTTTTGGCATGTACCCAGAAATGGACCTGCCAGCTTCTACAGCAATTTTATTCGCATACTTTTGAAGAAACTATAACACTGTTTTCAGGAGCTACCATATCAGAAAGTTTTAAAATAAAACAGCAAATACTTTCATGGCACTGTCAAGTAAAAAGAAGGAAATTATAACATATGCATAGTAAAATTTTGACTATGCTAAAAAAGACCCATAGGATAAAAGCAAAGTTAACTATATGAAACTATTAACCAACAACAGTGGTTTCCAAATCAAAAAGTGGTTTCTACTAGATTGTGGTAAAAGTACTTTTATTCTCTTCTTTTTAAAAGATCGCGTCTGATTATTTTCTATGATAAGCATATATTCTGCAGTGACAATCAGCGAAGAAAACAGAGACACGTGTTTGTTTCTGTTCATCACCGCTGTTTAGCACTCAACCTAAATAACACACTGGGCTCACCATGTTGATTAAAAGGAGTACACACACAACATGGACATATACACGTACACACATTCACATGCTTATCTTTCTTCCTCTTATTATAGGAGGACATATCGGAAAACAAAATGCATCTCGGAAAAATTTAGGTCCAATATAGGAGTCACTCCAACTCTCAACCTAAATGAAATCCTTTCTCTTTGCTGTATTTGACAGGCTTTGAAAAGCCTTTCCCAGCTGGGACAGCAGAGCTGGAATCTGCAAATAGTAAGAGTGGTGGCCTGAACCACAATCCCTGCCTCAGTCCTTCCTCTTTCGTGGCGCCCCCCAGCAGCCCTATCCGGGCCAGCAGCTGATTCTGATCTTCACTCGGTTCCTGGCCTGACTCAGCTTGGTTTCCCCACTGTGGCTGAGAGAGACAGTGACCTGGACCAAGGAGAAAGGACTGAGGAAAAAGGGGAAGGAAGCGACCTGAAGGATTAAGGAGCTGATTTCCATAAAGGCTTTGACATCTTGGAATGAAAAGCAGGCTGCAAGAGGAGAAGCCCAGTTCTTTACTGGGACCATGCTGCCAGCTGGCCATGCAACACCAAAATTCCTTAGCAACTCCACAGCTATTGCTAAATCACCTCATATAAATTCTTATTGTTCTTGCAAACTCAAAATGCAAATATAGGGCAAAAGTCTTTATTTTATATGCCCTCAATTTTTTTGTTTCAGGGTCCAAATTTAGAAACTGGATTGGTTATCCAATGGCTTCAAGTGAAAATATTTTTTGAAAATTGAGACCAAAAGGGCAAGTGACACATTTGGTAACATTTTTGCATTTATTGAAATCAATGAACTCAAGCTAATGATCAAATAAATCACAGAAAAAAAAAGGCGCTGTTTCTAAAACTCAAATTGACATTTTTTTTTCAGGAGTATCCACTTTTCATAGCTTTTACTCCAAAGATACAGAAAAGCCTTAGTAAGCTCTAAGGAGTAATTTATTTCTCTTTCATGTGTAAATTGTGGGGGATATAAAGAAGACTCTTCAGCAGTTGAATTTGGAATAATTTGCTTCCTAACATCTTCCTGGAAAGGCAGGTGAGAAAATGAAGACAGGGTCTGCTTTGAGAAGGGACCACAGGGATCCAGAGTGAGTTCAGGCCAGTACTGAGTTACCCAGTGTAGACAAACACTTCTCTCAGCAGGAGACCCCCCCCAAGGACAGGGCTGACTGAGGCTTCTTCATTCACTGACAGCGTTATGCAGGAGTTCAAGGTCATCCTGTCAATGACGTGGATAACATAGAGAACCTGACACAAAGCTTCAGAATGTACTGGCTTTGGCAGCACAGTTTCCTTCCAAAAGCTCCTGCAGGCTCAGAACACATCCTGATTAATACTTGTAAAAAGTGTTTTGGGGAGAAAGAGGAAACCTGGTGTTGGGAACCATCCACAGACCACCCATGAAGCGGAAAATTCACACTTGGATAATAGGGAGTTGACTGTACTGGAAACAGAGAAGTGGTTTTCCTGGACTCTGGGCTAAGAAGACACAAACCCAGTGAACTGCCATGACTCATGCCTTTGTTTTCTAGGGCTTAAAAATCATGGAGAAAAAAAAATCAGAGAAGGGGAGTGTGGGGGGAGACAACTGATGACAAGGCAGATGAGAAAGCAACAGGAACCAAGCGGACTTGACAGGCACCATGTGGCATAAAGATCCACTCAACAGCTGGCCTGTCACTCCACCCCAAGGGGACAGAGTGGACTTGGAAAGCTGGTGGTCACGGCTTCCTACGAGATCCAAGAAGGAGCAGCAGGCTGAGGGGCAGTAACTGCTTCCCTACAGCATTACAAGCACTAGAAAGCTCGCTTTCTCAGGCCAGTCCTGGTTGGAAGCAGGGATCCAACAGGATGACTTTCAGAGAGCCCCAGATTCCTGAACTCCCCATACACAGCAAAGAACCTGGGGGGCACATAGGCCTCTCAGAATTACTTGGACTCAGAGAACATACATACAGGGTTGGAGAAGGCTGTGCTGCAACAATGTCAGTGACAACAAAGTCCAAAGTCCTGGGATGCTTGTGTGGCTGACAGGACTCTCTAACCACTCTTACCCAAGAAATCTTTTTTTCCCTTCTTCACCTTTCACACAGGAAATGTTCTCTGGGTTCCATAATAAAAATGATAAAGGGAAAAAAAAAATACATGCTTCCAGCCATTCTTTTTACCTTGCTTAATCCAAACTCGCCTCCTGTGCACCTGAAAACAGAACCTCCATTCTCTCCCCCCATTTAACCTGGCTGCTCAGGCTGTACCCCAATGGTTCATTTCTAAGTTGCCATGACAACTAAGAGTCTGTACCACTTAATTTAGTCCATGACTAACTTTTGTAGTTATAATACCAAACACAGGAGCAGGCATATAGCAGGTATTAAATACAAAACAAGTTGACTGGTAGATACATAAGTCACAGAACATGTCCCTCACTCACTCAGCAGTTTTTGCAAAATTGTCAAGAAAATATTTTTCTTTCTTTACCACAACCCGAAGTTCTAAAAGAATAAATACTCCAATAAGTTTAGAAAACTCATTCCAGAGACTTTTAAAACTCCCCACAACTAGAAACAGCAATTCTCCAGTGTATTCCCAACCCTGATAACTCCTTAGCTGTGTGGGGTTTTAACATACCTTTTGGCCAGCCACAGTTTGGCTTTCATACAAACAGTGATGTCAGTCAGCTCCTGCTCAAACTCTGAATTCGTCCTGTGTTTGGAGTCTGAGTAGGCTTGTAACAGATGAAAAACCTAAACCAAAAAGAGAAAAAGCAGTATCATACTGTGAAAAATAGATTTTTCCTCAATGCTCAGCTCCTCCCTCTTAGGTTTCCTCAAAATAGTACTCTCAGAGAAAAGAGGCACCTGCGGAACATGGCTGTGGGCTTTTTACAGAAATGCATGTTAGTTTTTGAGGGCACAGCTGTCGATGAGAGCTCCAGGTCCCCAGCCCATACTCGGTCCCTGGGCTCCTTGTACAATTCAAGTCAGTGACTATTCTGTGACCAATCGTTTGCTCCAAGGGTCTCATGATGATGGAAAACCTATAAACTGACTTCAGCAGAGAGATAGAGTCTCACATAAAACTGAACTGTGCCTTTTAAAGTCTGGATAGGAAAAATAAACTGTCCGAGATTCTTAATTGGTTTGTAATACATGTCTGGGCTCACTGGAACAGTGTTGGCACTAATGTTAGCTTTTGCCAGTCCCACGCACTGGTATCTAACTATTTGAACTTTTCAGCACATTTGCCCTTAGCTGTCAGGAGTAGAGGGACCAGTGTACATAGGCCCTCTTTTTTGACTCTTCCATGGCATTACAGCCTAGAATAAGTGCAGAACTAGAACGAAAACCCAGCGAGTAGATTCTGTTGTCTTTTTGACTGTTTATTTACATTAAAGGCCACAGATCCAAAAATCAAGTGGCACAAGCCATGTGAAAGTGTGTGTGTGTGTGTGTTGTAGATTCACAACATCCAAGATACCCAGCAGGCCTCTGTGAGAACAACTGTGCAATAGGGAATATTAGGGTAGAGGGAACAGACAAACCTTTTGACCTTACCTAGTGCTAAGGAAAAAGACCATGTGAGAGAAATCCCCAGGATGAGCTGAGGAAGGAACGGGTGGAGCAAGGCAAATACAGTCAGGATTTTTGAAAGTCTGTTGTAATGATACTTGTTTGTTTTTCTTTTCCTCTCCTGCATTATTTACTCAAACTGCAGAGAATTCCTTCTCAGCAACTAGATTCAATTTTTTCTCTCCATTTCTCTCCTGTCAACAAGGGGCTGGACTCGGCAGTAGAGCAATCACTGAGAGTTACATATGGATACAGAAGGGAGGCATGAGAAGCAATGAGAGAGCAGGATAAAACAGACTCAAAGTCATCAGACTCTGAAGGGTAAGGTGACAGGTTTCCCTGGGTGGGGGTAGGGCAGGTGTATGCAGCACACCAAATGCATGTCAAGCACATTTGGATTTACAGAATTCAAATGAATTCAGACTCCTTCTGTTTTCCTAAGCAGAGTTTAACTGCACGGGAGAATGCAGGAAAGTCTTGGAGTGCAGGCTGGCAAGGACCTCTCTAATAATGGATGTGTTATTTCAGAGCAGCAGGATCAGATGTCACTCCCTCACCACACCCCGCAGGGACTCAAACCGCCCGGCACACAGGCTGGAGGGAAAAATACCTCCCTCGGCCTCAATCCCCACCGTCCTAAAAGAGCTGGCAGAGTCACTGGGCCTTGCTTTCTTTCCTCCACAGCTGCACAGAAACAACCACCAGGGCTTTTCATGGTGGCACAGGATCGTAATTAATCAGCAGACACTAGCAAAATACACGACTCTGGAATGTACTTGTAAAGAAAGCTGTGAGATTTTCAAATGCTTCTTATTTAGAAGCAATCACTTCAAAAATAACTCCAGAGGGCTGTTTAAACTTAGTCCTATATTTGCTCACCTTCCCTGGCAAAAACAAACTGTTTTTGAAACGCTTGATAGCGCTGGCTTAGGAAAATTAGCCTACGGGTCCACCAATTCTGTCGCCTTGGCCACACACCAGACAGGAACTGTGACCCCAGTTATTCACCAAGAACGGAGGGTGATCATTTACACAGAATCAATGGAGAAAGTATACTCAGGAGAACTTCCGAGAAAACACATTCAGAGAGAGGAGACACAGAGGAAGACGGGGTCAAAGTCAAAGGAAAAACTGGGGCAGGCAAGGAGAGGGGACGATGGGCAGGGGGAGTAGAGAGGAAGAAAGAAAAGTCTTGTAGGCCAATGTATGAAAGAGCCTAGTGTCGTGGAGGTACTTTGCTTCAGCAGAATTAATGAACTATTTACATACATAACCACCTTCACATGACATTTAGTGTGCTAGGGTCAAGATTAACAAGCCATCCTTTTTGGTAAGGCCCAGGTGAAAGGCCAGGCCTTTGTGACTATGATCCAAAACCAGACCCAGGTAGGTGACTTGTCCATCAGTTCTTTTTTTTTTTTTTAAAGACTTATTATTATTGGAAAGCCGGATATACAGAGAGGAGGAGAGACAGAGAGGAAGATCTTCCATCCGACGTTTCACTCCCCAAGTGAGCCGCAATGGGCCGGTGCGCGCCGATCTGATGCCAGGAACCAGGAACCTCTTCCAGGTCTCCCACGCGGGTGCAGGGTCCCAAAGCATTGGGCCGTCCTCTCCTGCTTTCTCAGGCCACAAGCAGGGAGCTGGATGGGAAGTGGAGCTGCCGGGATTAGAACCGGCGCCCATATGGGATCCCGGTGCGTTCAAGGCGAGAACTTTAGCCGCTAGGCTACGCCGCCGGGCCCCGTCCATCAGTTCTTTTTTTTTTTTTTTTTTTAAAGATTTATTCCATTTTTATTACAAAGTCAGATATACTGAGAGGAGGAGAGACAGAGAGGAAGCGGAGCCGCCGGGATTAGAACCAGCGGCCATATGCGATCAAGGCGAGGACCTTAGCCACCAGGCCACGCTGCCGAGCCCCCGTCCATCAGTTCTTAAAGGATGGCAAGAGTCATCAACTTCTACTTCTCTCCTTTCCTAAAGTTCTGGTCCAGTAAAAATTCTGAGCTGAGAAAGTAGCCAGGTCCAGTCCTGGGATACTGAAAGAGAGAGAGAACACTGAGGCTTTGGAGTTGGGGGCAGAAATGGTGTAAGTCAATCACTAGCTGTGGGCTTTGGGCATTTTATTATACCTGATTCTTGCAGGCAAGTGGTATACCCAGCAGCACTCCCTGTCTATGGGGATACGTTCCAAGCCCTGGGTGTCTGTCTGAAACCAAAGGATGGTACTAAACTCCACATACACTTTTTTTTCTATACATACACATCCATGACAAGGCTTCACTTCTTAATTAGTTACAGTGAGAGATTAACAAAAGCAACTGAAAATCAAGTAGAGGGGCTAACATTGTGGCCCTCTAGGTTAAACTGCCTCCTGTCACACTGGCATCCCAAAGGGGTGTCAGTTCATCTCCCAGCTGCTCCGTTTCTATTCCAGCTAACGGCCAGGGAAAAGCAGCAAAAGATGGGCTTAGTGTCTGGGTCCCTGCACCCATGAGGGAGACCTGGAAGAAGTATCTGAATTCAGCCTGGCTCAGCCCTGGCCATTGCAGACACCTGGGGAGTAAATAAGCAGATGGAAGATCTCCCTCTCCCTCTCTCTCTCTCGGACTTTCAAAATAAAACAAATCTTAAGAAAATAAAACACAGAAAAATTACATCATTATATTGTAACAAAAGTTACTTAAAATTTACAAATTGTTTACTACTGGAATTTTCAATTTAATATTTTTGGACCGTGGTTGATTTCAGTAGCTGAAACTGCTCATAAAGAAGGACTATTGCAATAATATTTATCTTGTAGGATAACAGAGAGATTTAAAAGAATCTACATGTTATTTGACACACACTAGGTACCTGATAAAATGTTGGTTTTCTTCTGTATTCTGCCTGTTCCCTCTCTTCCAGTCCCATTCCAAAAATAAACAGAGGCAACTTTGCAGAAAAATTGAGATTCACGTTTGGCCTTGAAAAGTCTTACCAGGATCCAGAGAAGAGTACGGAAGTAGGAGAAATGGACTTTTTAAAAATTTTTAATGGGTATTAAAATACTAGTTGCCAAGAAAAAGAGTGACCCTAATGGAAACTATGGACTTGAAGTGATGATATGTCAATATTAGTCAACTGTAACAAATGTACGATGCACATGCAAGATACTAAAAGTCAGAGGAAATTGGGAGGGCAGAAGTATATAAGATCTCTGTACTACCTAATTCAACTTTCATATAAACCTAAAATTCTTTTTATTTATTTAATTGATTTATTATTATTGGAAAGGCAGATTCGCAGAGAGAGGGAGAGACAGAGAGAAAAATTTTCTACCCACTGGTTTACTCCCCAAGTGGTCACAACAGCGGGAATTGAATCAATCTGAAGCTAGGAGTCTCCTCTAGGTCTCCCACATGGGTGCAGGGTCCCAAGGCCCCGGGCCATCCTCCACTGTCCTCCCAGGCCACAAGCAGGGAGCTAGATGGGAAGTGGAGCAGCCAGGATACAAACCGGCACCCATATGAGATATTGGCATTTTAAGGCAAAGATTTAGCCTCTGAGACATTGCAATTGGCCCTAAATCTAAAATTCTTAATAAACTGAGACTGCTCTGGGGATTGTAGTGGTAGGGTGACGGGGGAAGTTCTGTGAGATGACAGCACAGCCAATATGCACACAGGATGCTGGGAGACATTAGAGAGAGGGGTCAGCCTGAGAAAGCTCTTCCAGCCAATATGAAAGAATGTGCATGCTGTCCTGCAGAGAGCAGCAAGCTCTTTAGGGACACATCTTCAGTGAGGGATCCTGGACCCTGGAGGCAGAGCACAGGGGCAAGCAGTCCAGGACCACCCCAGGAGTCTGGATGAAGTGAGAGGACTCAGAAGAACACCAATGGGTCACAGAGGCTGCAGAAGTATTATGTGGCCCTTGCCAAACTTCCAAGCCAACAATTTATTAATGAGATCTCAGGCAAAAACCACTGCAACTTTAGAATTTCTTTTTTAGGGCCCGGCGTGGTGACCTAGCGGCCAAAGTCCTTTCCTTGAATGTGCCAGGATCCCATCTGGGTGCCATTTCTAATCCCGGCAGCTCCACTTCCCATCCAGCTCCCTGCTTGTGGCTTGAAAAAGCAGTTGAGGATGGCTCAAAGCCTTGGGACCCTGCACCTGCATGGAAGACCTGGAGGAAGTTAATGGTTCCTGACTCTGGATCGGCACAGCACCGGCTGTTGTGTTCACTTGGGGAGTGAATCATCAGACGGAAGATCTTCCTCTCTGTCTCTCTTCCTCTCTGTATATCTGACTTAGTAATAAAAATAAATAAATCTTAAAAAAGAACAATTTAAAACAAAAAAAAGAATTTCTTTTTTAAAAAGTTTTATTTATTTATTTGAAAAGGAGAGAGAAAAAAAGTATCTTGCAGGTTCACTCCCCAGTGGTCACTGCAGCTTGCTGTGAACTAGGTTGCAGCCTGGAGTGAGAACTTCATCCAGCTCTCCAATATGAGTACTTAGCCATCATCTGCTGCTTTCCCAGGCTCATTAGCAAGAAACTGAATTGGGAGTGGGTGAGCGGGGACTCTATAATGATGCCCCTGCCCTCAACTTGTTTTGAGAACACAAAGGGTTGGTTCCAGTGACCTAGGTAACTGCAGAGCCTGTCAGCTGGCCTCTGAATGGGAGGGGTGCTCTCAAATGCTGCAGCAAGTTGCTGCTGATCACTGAAGCATAGTATCAATACTTTGTTATTAACTTTGAACTTTTGCAGGATCAATAAGGAAAAGAAACATTTGCTGACCACAAATCACTGTCAAAAGTTTGAACACCACAAAGGGATAGAGCGACCAAGTGTTTCCATGCAATGACCTTGGTTTCCCGACCTGCTTAACACAGGCAGGACTCAGATTTAGCGATGCCTCACCCCACCTCAGTTTAGCCTATGGCAGCAGTGCAGTGGGGGTTAGGGACACATTTGGCAGGCCTTGCAAGGGTTGAAAACGTGGGGCTTGGAAAGACTATCACAGACCAGGAGCTGGAGGTCAGGTAAGATCGTTAACTTGGCCAGCTGGTGAGCCAGGGAAATCTT
This sequence comes from Ochotona princeps, assembly GCF_030435755.1. NCBI lineage: Eukaryota > Metazoa > Chordata > Mammalia > Lagomorpha > Ochotonidae > Ochotona > Ochotona princeps. The sequence goes on along the minus strand of NC_080839.1, from coordinate 50,458,253 downwards.
TCCAGACTGTAGAAGCTGGAGCAGCTCTGGAAATGAGGGGAGGTGGCAGGGAGACTTTGGTTGGGAATATCCAGCTAGGGTAATTTATCACGTAAAACAGGGGATACCCTTGAGAAGAGCAAGAGCTCTAGTAATAGTCACAATGAGACAAACTGGGGACAGACAGGTACCCAAAGCCAAAGCGGGCTCCTTGGAGATGGACCCAAAGTGCATTTTGGGGTATCAGCAAAACAGACAGGAGAAAGCTGTGTACACATGAAACACACATGAACATGAATCATACATGAAACAACCAAGTGCAAACCATGAGCAACACTGTGACTAGTAAGACTTGAAGTTGCCAAGAGATGGGTCTGGCATCCCTGTCCTGAGGAGAGCTGCTTGTGGAAGCAGCTGAGAGATGCTGCGAAGACTGCAGTGTCCCGAGTAGGGGGGTGGGAGGGGAGTGGCAGGCAGCCTGCTGGATGTCTTGTCTAAGATGCAAAGCCTCTAAGGAAACTCGCTAGGGATCTGAGAAAGTCAGCAGAACCTGGAAGCAGTTCCCCTCTGTCCCCCAACCCCTACTCTAAACACAACAGAGACTCAGGGGAACACCAGGTATGGGGTCCATTTTGGCAGCTCAGAATCTTAAAAGCCAACTCCACACAGCAAATGCACTGCTGTTTGAACAAAGGCCACAGGCAAAAAAAAAAAAAAAAAAAAAAGTGCCAGGAGGCAGTCCCCTGAAAAAGCTTGCACTGCAGTAAAATATGTCTGGTTTATGCTGCCAGATTCAAATAGTGACCTGTGTTAGACAAGATCAAGATGATAGATGGCTGTTTGGAAAGGCAATACTGAGATGGGTTTTCCTCTCCACCAAGCATGGCTTCCAGGCAATTTTTTCCCTCTTCAAAAAATCAAGAGGAGCTGAGCTCCAAAAACCAGCAGGATCCAGCAATAACAGGCCAAGGTTAGGCAGACCATGCAAGAGGACAACTCCATCGAGAGAAGAGACACTTGGTGTCCAAGCTCAGCTCCAAAAGGAGTGAATGGACCGTAAATGATAACAAGCCCTAATGCTCAAGACCAATAAACACAGTCCCTTTGGCAACTGTATTTTCTTCAAACCAACTTCTATTTGCTTCCTTCTGCAGCTTGTGGTGAACACTTGTGACCCCGCTGCGCTGAGTCCACGCTCAAAGTCCTGCATCTGCCATCCTGCCCGGCCTCCTCCTGCACTGCTCCAACCCCTCTAAATCAGTGCCGCATTTTTCCGAGCTTGGTGTTTACACAGGGTTTTATTTCGGCTGGTAAAACATCTGTATTTTTTCAGGGACTTAAATAAATGATCTATGCCGGGAATGTACAGTATAGGGTGATGTCAGGCCCCCTTTTTTGCTCGACTCACTGGGCAGAACAGGCAAACACTGTTTGAGCCTGGAGCTGGGAATGTGAATATTTATCCTGTCGACTTAATTCATACAAACAGAACTAAAGGCCGGCAGGCAGAAGTATTTTATGGCTTTAAGTCAGACTGCAAAGCGGGGGTGGTTTGAAGGGGGTTGGCTGAGGAAGGAATCTAAACTTTCTAATTCACAGAAGCAGCTCTAATCATATAACCGCTGGGAAATGGATACCAGCACAAAGTATTCCGAAGGCAGATTGTGTTTGTATGTGTCGGGGGGATGAGGTGGGGAAGTGAGAGAGAGAAAAATTCCCCTACTCATACGTCATTTCAAACCATCCTAATATGACCTGGGACTTGTTCTCTGGTTTAGGTACATTAATTGGATTTTCAACGAGACTATAGGCTTCTTAAGGGCATCCCTTTTGTCTCCGACTTCCACAATACAGGGCACCAGCCCAGGTGCTGGATTTAGAGAGTTCAATGTGTTTTGTTTTGTTTTGTTTTGTTTTTTGTTTTGTTTAACCAACAGTTCAACTCTTTGCAGCCTTGGGGCTAAGTGCAGACTGGAGGCAGGCACTCCAGGGTGCTTGAGCTCCTTCCTGTTCATTACCCAGAATAGAGGGCCACCCAGGTTCACCTACCAACCTAACCCTACACTGGGAAGCAGGACTGTTTATCAGATGAGAACACATCCTTAGGAAGGTTTTGGTAAGTTCCCAAAAGGTGGCACCTTACTGTGTTGTGTCACTGCTGCCAGGAAAAGTATGCTAAATACAAACTATAATTACTTCCTAACTGACTCCAGCACCAGGAAGAGAATCACAGGAAACAGGCCATGAATATCTCTAAGGATTAAAATGCACAAAACACCAAGTCCGTGGGGGACTGGAAATTTACTTTGTGTCTCAAATCCATCCCCTCCTTTCTATTAACACTTCCACTGTTCAGGAGCCAGATGACCTTGCACCCAGATGATGAAAACCACTGACTGGTCCTTGCCTCCAACACTCACTTTACACATGGCTGTCACAGAAATTTTCCTAAAGTCAAGCTCCCAATTTTACAGTCCTTCAGTGATTTTCAGCTTTTTCAGCCATCTGCTGGGCAGAGTGTCTCAACCTCACTCTCTAGGTTTACTTCTTACTTCCTCCACTCCATGGACCAGTTCTGTGGCCCATTCCTGACAATTTGCACATGGCTTCTGCTGTCTAGAATGCTCCTTCCATTTCTTCCCCAAACTCTCCACCTGGACCTACTGAAATTTTATTTGCATGAGAAGGTCCAGCCCTATTACAGCTTTCTCAGCTTCTGTCAACTACCCCACATCCTGCATGGAGACACACTCTTGGTCTTCAGTGACCCAGCAGCTCATGAGATCTTACCTTTAAAATTCTGCAATCTGGATTGCTTCTCCATATTCTCTTTTCCTATAGCAATAATAGCTGTTTGAAGATATAGGACTTGTCTTCTCCCTCTTTATAGCCCTTGGGGCCCCAAGGATCTGTCTGACAGAGAGAGTGGCTCAATACATCATGCATTTAAGTGATCTGGAATTCCATCACTCTCTTTGGGGGGCGAGAAGGGAACTTTTAAATTCAGAAGTCACCCTTTCAAATTCTCCCCAATGGGATTGGGAGAAATAGTATTAACAAGGGAGTAAGTACACACTTTCCTGGCATGAAATCTGGCCTGGTGCTCTAAATTTTGGATTATTTTTACTTTAAAATTTATTTATTTGAGAGAAAGAGAGACGGACAGACAAACATATATATAGAGAGATCTTCCCATGTGCAGGTTCACTCCACAAATGAACACAACAGCTGAGGCTAGGCCAGGTGAAGTCAGGAGCCAGGAATTCCATCTGGGTCTCCTCCATGGGTGGTACAACCCCAGACACTTGGACCGTCTTCTGCTACCTTCCCAGGTGCATTACCAGGATGCTGGACCGGGTGTAGAACAACTGGTACTTGACCCAGTGTTCTTATTGGATGCTGGTGTGTCATTCAGGTGGCTCAACTTGCTGGGCAACAACATGGGCCTCAACTACTGAGTTTTTGTAAAGCAGTACCAAATCAATTAAAAAAAAATCTTTGAGTTAATGTAACAAAACCGATTAAGGAAAAATAATACAGATCATGTTTAGTCATGATAGTTTTTTTTTCTAGAGAAAAGTATGAGGGGAAAGGCAGGAAGTAACATAAATGAATCAAAATCAGTCAAAAATTGATAACTGTTGAAACTGAGTGGTGGGTATTCATTATATCTTGTGTATATTTAAAATTTTCTACAATAAAAGTTTTAAAGATTTACAGAGAGAGAAGGAAGCAAGGAAGAAGGGAATGAGAAAACGGTTAAGTGTATAGGACATGAAGATGAAACAAAACTAGAGAGCTTGTGGCATATATAGTTCATCAAAAAAGTTACATGCACAAATTGCAGTAGGCATTTGGTGCAGTGGGTCATGTACCAGTTGGGATCTGGATTGTGCATTAGAGCACCTGGGTTGAGGTCATGAATTATTACCAATATGCACTCTGAAGAGGCAAGATTTAATGGCTCAAGTTGTAGGGTTCTTGGCACACATGCAGGAGACTTGGACTGAACTCCAGAATCCTGGCCTCAGTCTGGCCATGTCTCAAGTATCTCAAGCAAATTTAGGGAGTGAACCAGTAGACAATCTCTGTCAACCTCTGTTTTGTCTCAAATAAAAATGAATATACACATAAATGAATGAATGATACTTAGGAAGGAAAATCTGAGTGTAATGAGAGAGACAGAGAACAGAAGGAAACTGACATATATACAGAGTTCCGGCAGATATACAGAGAGGAGGAGGAGAGACAGAGAGGAAGATCTTCTGTCTGATGATACACTACTCCCCAAGTAGCCGCAATGGCTGGAGATGGCTCCAAAGCCAGGAGCCTGTAGCCTCTTCCGGGTCTCCCATGTGGGTGTAGGGTCCCAAGGCTTTGGGCCATGCTCGACTGCTTTCCCAGGTCACAAGCAGGGAGCTGGATGGGAAGCAGGGTTGCCAGGATTAGAACCAGCACCCATATGGGATTCCAGTGCATGTAAGGCGAGGACTTTAGCCACTAGGCTGCTGCGCCGGGATAAAAATAAATCTTTAAAGGAAAAAAAGTGGCATTCAAACACAGTAGTGAAGAGATTTATTCAATAAACAGTAATGAGACAAACACACAGTTTTTTGGAAAACAATATAGTTGAATCCTTCATGCTGAGACAAATTACAAAGGAGAAGAGAATCGAATGTAAAAGAAAATAAGCTGTCAAAATGACAGAAGAAGGGCCCGGCACGATGGTGTAGTGGTTAAGGTCCTCGCCTAGCAAACGCCGGGATTCCATATGGGCGCCAGTTCTACCTCAGCAGCTCCACTTCCCATCCAGCTCCCTGCTTGTGACCTGGGAAAGCAGTCAAGGACTGCTTTGGGACCCTACACCCGTGTGGGAGACCCGGAAGAGGTTCCTGGCTTCGGATTGGCTCAGTTCCAGCCGTTGTGGCCACTTGTGGAGTAAATCATCGGACGGAAGATCTTCCTCTCTGTCTCTCCTCTCTGTATTTCCACCTTTCCAATAAAAATAATATAAATCTTTAAAAAAATGATTGAAGAAAACAGGGAAATGTTTTACAATCTTGAGGTAAAAGTTTCAAAAGGACAAGAAGCCATGAATTTAAAAAGCTTATAAACATTCATTCATATTAAAATTGAAAACTTTTAAAAATCAAACACATTGCTTATTATTGTTGTTTTTGCTGTTGTTGCTGCTGCTGCTAGAGAGACAGAGACAGATATAGAAAAATCCTCCATCTATTGATTCACCAACCTCCTATCCCCTCAATGCCCACAACAGCTGGAGCTGGGCCAAAGCCAGAAGCCCAGAATTCCATCTATCTCGCACATGACAAGCAGTGACACTACCAGAGTCATCCTGTGATTCCTCCCAGGTGTGTAGCAACAGGAAGATGGAATAGAAAGTGAAGCCAGGACTTGAACTTGGGCATTCTGACTTGGGAGGCAGGCAAATGCCCACCAACAAATAAAAATCTGCATAGTTACAGCTAATATGGGGACAGATGTTTGTCACAGCACTTCAGATGTCACTTAAAAAGTCTGCACACAAACAAGGAAGATCTTCATTGAGTTCCCCAACTCCTGGTTTCAGCTTGGATCAATCCTGGCGTTGTGGGCATTTGGGGAGCAAACCAGTGGATAGGATATGTGTCCCTGTATTTATATGCCCTTCAGTTAAAAGCAAAAACAAAAACAAAAAACTACTAAACCACTATAAGTATTCAAAAGCAAAGGCACATCAGGGGCAACATATTGTTACTTTCCCTAAAGAACAAAGTTCTTGCAAATCAGTAACAAAAATCAATGTAATTGAATCAAACATGCCCTAAACTTTCTCCATTCACACCTTATTTACTGAAAGAGAGGGAAAGACACAAAGAGATCTCTTCCATCTACTAGCTCACTTCCAAGATAGCCACAGCAGCCAACTCTGGGCCTGGCTGAAGCCAGGAGCCGGGAGTTTCCTCCTGGTCTCCCACATGGGCAGCAGCAGCCCAGGCACTAGGGCCGCCCTCTACTGCTTTTCTCAGGCTCTTAGCATGGAGCTGGATGGGAACCCAGCAGCCTGGACACAGGATGCTGGCATTGCAGGGGGTGGCTTTTACCTTCTACGCTACAATGCTGGCCCCTCACAGCACCTTTCAATAGTATTTCAACAATTTTTTTTTCACTGTGTGCTCTTTGCCAAAGGATACACCTCACAGTTTCCATTTATAAAGTATTTAAGTTAAAAAAGTATCTATTCCCTAACTTAATGGTTTTTTTGAAAATCATACACAAACAAAAAGAACATATGTGTATTATTTCATTCTCATGTAACCACAACTATTTACTAACTACATGTAAGCACCTGTTGGATACTTAAACTTGAGAATCACTGGGCTGGACCACTCTTAGTCCACAGTAATTTTCTGCTGCTACTTGCTTTTTTTTTTTTTTTTTTTTTTTTAATCAAAACAACTACCAAATACCGACTTCCCAAGGATACAACATCTCTAAATCAATGTAGTATGACCTAATGCTGGTGACTGTAAATTGCTTCAGGCCAACAGTTCTCATAATATCTCACAGATGTGGAATGTCACTGTATTTCTTTCCCAAATTTAAAATATCCCATGCCTTGGCACACACTTTGAGAACTGCAAATATTTAGCAAAGAATATAAACAAAAAATTCACAGATTAAATACAAATAATCAGTAAACATATGAAAAAATGTTTAATTTTATTAATGTTTTAAAGAAGTGCAATAAAACAATGTTTTGCTTTGTTTTGTTTTGTTAACCTCTGGATTTGGCACACATTTTTTTTTTTAAAGGCAAGGCTCAATTAGAAACTGTGTAACAAAACACACATTTTTCATTCATTATTGGTGGAACTATAAATTGTCACAACCTTTTAAGGGGCTAGCCAGCAATAAGCATGTTGGTGCACTTAACAATATATCCTACACAAATGTCCCCTCCTCTTCTTCCTCCCTAACCCCACTGGAGTGGGGTGGCTTGGCAGGGGCTATGAAATGGAAAATGTGTACTTTCTTTAATCTTGCAATATCCACTTAAGGAGTTCATTCTGCAGACCAGGAAGGGCAGGGAAAGATGCTCAGGAATGGTATTCAGCAACACCAGACCAATAGAAACAAACAGGATATTCCCACAGTCACCCCATCCTATATGGCCAAATGGCAAACCCACTGAAAGTAAATGTTGTAGATTCATATGTTGTTATGTGACACTGGAAACTGCAGAATAACAATGACATCGTATTTATTGATGCCAAATTAGCAGGTGAGGTATTCACTCAGCACTGTATTACTTCTGCAATGTATAAAGTTTTGCAGTGAAAATGTGTTATTTTATTTAACCTTTATTTAGAAATAACTATAGGCCTATAAACTGTAAAAACAAGAATGTACTTTTCATTCTCCTTCTCCCGTTCTTATATAACTGTAATCCTGTGTTAAAATTAGAAACCGGACATAGATACGTTACTGTCAACTATGTTATACACCTTGTTCGGTTTTCATAATTTTTCACATGCTTACCTTGGTGGGGGGAGGAAGAGGCAGTTTTACCTTATGTATACATTTATGAAACACCACACAATCATAACTGTCTTATATCACCACAAAGGAAGTGTGGATTACTTGAGATGCACAAGCAACAAAAGCTAAAATCAGTTTCTCTTTGTCATGGGTTCCATAACTCCATCTCAACATGAAAATTCACATACTCATTCTTAGGGACAGCAGGTTGTGTGGCATTTTGCACCAAGAGATCAAAATCAAAGAAAAGGAATTTCTCAAGGAGTCTTTTCAGGAGGGATTTTTCAACATTCCTAGGGCCTGCCCGGTTTCCTCCTCTGACTTTGCAGTTTTCTTGGCCCGAAGTGTCTGGACCAGCAGGTCTGTGGAGAGCCCCATGGAGGGCAGGAGGCTATGCGCGTGGGAGATGGAAAACTTGTAGCAGTTAACCATCTCCAGCACTGCTTCTCAAGCACACTAGCCCAAAGGAAATGCAAAGCTATTACATTCATTTGCATTTTCCAGATTTCAGAGCAGCTATAAAATCTGCCTTGTAAAGAGAGTTTGACTCACAGAACACTGTTCAGCATTCAGCATCTGGTATTCAAGCTGCCCAGGGCAGGGGTTTGGGGCAACTGGACTTAAGAGCTGCCCTCAATGCCCCCGCCCTTCTAGGCCGGGATGGAAGCCAGCCGCTGGGGTCTGCTGGTTTCCAGAGTACTGGGTTAATAGACAGACTCCTCTTTTTGAAAAATGGTGATGGAACTTTATTTATTTTTTTGTTTTACTCTTTCAGTTGTAGCTTATTTCAAAGGTCATCAAAGTAAACAAAAGGAAAAGACTGTGACTCTTTAAAAGTCAGAAAGTGACAACTGTTTATAAAGTGACTGTTTATATTTTCACATGGAATGGAAAAAAAAAATGGTTCCTCTAAGCTCTTTGGAATGGAGACTTAGGTGGCTGCCCCACTGCCTCCCCCAGTTTGTTTGCTCGTTTGCCACTCACACACCTCCAGCAGCGAGGCACAGAACATCTGCTGCATACATTTTATGTGGAAGTATAAAAGTGTCCTGGATGGCTGGGGGTTATGGAATAACCCAGGTAGTGTCTTAAGCAAAAGCCTTGGTAGCACTCTCACTGATAACTGCCTTCCCAGGTCCTGCTGAGCATGCGTAGTGTCCTAAGTCACTCAGACAGGCTACAGGACTGCTTCTCCAAATCCTGAGTTCAGTTTGCTAAGCGGATGGGATGTTCAGAAAGACCGTGTCTGTGAGCTTTAACCCAAGCAAAGGGCCAATGGCATGAGTCCTTATCAGCCTCCTTTGATCCTGGAGGGTGACAGCATCAACTCAGGACAACCAGCATGAGTAAGCTTCCAACTGGATTTTCTGTCTCATCTGTTATTAGATATTTGCCAGGATAATGAGATCTAGTTTGATACTATACTCATTATTTAAAAAGTAACTTGTGTGTGGTACGCTGCATGAATTAAAGCGTAAGTCTTGAGTCTGCGACATGAATCTCACATTAAGGCCCAGTACTCTCAGTCTCCCTGTGAAGTTCTCCTTGACAATTCCAGGTCACAGCAATCTCTCCATCCCCTTATCCCGATGGTATTTATTATCTGAAGTATTCATTTGGCACCTAAGACATGTTGTCGTGATTGCTATTTATCTTTCTATGTAAACCATGTCGTTTTTAGCTCCTACAGAGCCTTGCTGGAGTGCAAAAGTTTGTTGATTTGATTTTAAATTTGGGGCAATTACCATGTGGGCTGAGATAAACAGTACTTGCAAGGCAATAGTTAACTCAATAGTGAAAGTAAACAGCAAGGCTGCTTGTAAATGGGCTGCTATACAAAGTAAGATGACCAATGAATGCAAATCCTCAAGACTGAAATATGTTTGTGCGATGGGTCATTGGTGTGTTACTTCTGGCCTACTGATGTGTCACATTATTTATAGGACTTCATCTCCTCTGAGCTCATCTTGAGGAAACTCTAAACCTGTTTCAGTTCAAACATGGATACCGCTAGAACTCCATCCTCCTAGGAACTAAGTTTATTTGCTGAGTGACTAGCTGAGTGAAACAACAACTTTCTGAATAGCCATGCCACCCATTTAGCATAAACTATTTGACAGTGGAAGGTCATAAGAACTAGGATCGGGAAAGTTCAAAAAGAAATATCTATGGATTTTCCCTATAAACAAGCTCTCCCAGACAACTACTGAAACTGACTTCAAAGAGCTAACAAAACATTATCTTTCTTTTCTTTGCACCAAAGTAAATGTACTTTTCCCCCTAAGACTTTTACTTACGTATCTGAAAGAGTCAGAGAGTTAGAGAGAGAGAGATTTTCCATATATACTGGTTCACTCCCCAGATAGTCACAATGACCAGGGTTGAGGCAGGACAAAGGAACTGCACCTAGGTCTCCACACATAGGACCCACACATACAGGCCATCTTCCAGTGCCTTTCCCAGATCATTGGCAGGGAGCTGAATTGGAAGTAGAGCAGCCAGGACATGAAATGGTGCCCATATGGGATGCAGGTGAAGGATTATTTACCCACCACATCACAGCACTGGCCTAAGGAGACTGGATCACTCTGGGCTTCAGGTACTTGAACCATATTGCTGATTTCTAGGGTGCACATTAGGAGGAAGCTGGAATGGAGGAGCTGGGGTTCAAACAAGGTACTCTGATATGGGTGGTGAGTGACCAAAGTGGCATCTTAACTGATAAACTTACTTCTGAGATTAGATGTTCTAAACCTGGGGTGATTTTAACTTGGGGAGACATCTAGCAATATTTATTCCATTTGCATAAAGTTTTTATTTATGAGAGAAAGACACACATATAGAGAAAACTCTCATCACTGGTTCATTCCCCAAATAGTTGGGATGTTGAAGCCTTGGCCAATGTGAAGATGGGAGCTGAAACTTAACTCAGATTTCCCATTGGAGGGCAGGAACCCAATCACTTGAGTCATTATTATTGGCTCCCAGGATCCATACCTATAGAAGTCAGAAGCAGAAATTGAACCCAGTCACTGACGTGGGAAGCAGGCATTCCAACCAGTGTCTTAAACTGCTAGGCTAACATCTGCCTCACAAGGTATCTTTGGTTGTTACCACTGGAAGAGGACACTAGGCTTGGTATCTAGGGTATAGAGTTCAGTGATGCTGCTACATATCCTGCAAATGCATAAGGTAATCTTTGACAACAAAGAATCCACTAACTCCAAACGTCAGCGGGCCCAGCTCTGAGAAACCCTGCCTACTATTATATCACAGGCTTTCTAGTCAAGACTTAACTGGTGACCTTAGGAAATTACTTAATCTCTCTTAATTTCCTCATTCATAAAATAGAGCTAGTAATACAACTTACCTTATGAGGTTACTGTGAAGCCTAGGAGATAATTGATATGAAAAATGTTTTATAATTACTGCATAAAAATTAGTCATCCTTATTAAAGGATGACCTGCCTTGTGTGTGGTTTTAATTTTGCTGTGTAATTTATGGTGTCTCTTGGAGTTAATGTGGAAAGGAGATACCCCACCTCTCCCGTTATCTACATCCTCCCGGTTCGACATTATTTAGGTCCCTTACCCCTCTGTGTTGCCTGCCTACATTCTTTTTTTCTTGGGGCAGGACTGTTCCATAGCAGCTCTTTCCTGAGCAGTCTCTGATGATTTTCCCAGAAACCGTGCTTTCTAACTAACCATCTGACTCCAGCTCAAGCAATGACAACTGTATGGCATGGATAAATGATGATTATCCCCTTAGGGGCTTTAGGAAGTATAGTGGTTGTTATCAAGTTTGCCCTTTTGGTCACAAGCTACATTTTCTGCATCTGTGATTTACATTGAAGAGTAGTTATTCAATGCCTCAGAAGAGTAATTTAGTGACCCTTGAATGGATTAGCTCTATTCATTAGGACCCACCAGAGTTTTAATCTTGATGCTCTTTCCAACTGCCTGTGACCCATGACTTCTCTTACTAGAAGTATAGTTTTTAACTTATCTAGACTGCTCTGAAGAGGAAAACTCTTTAAAATAAGCTAAGTGAGCACATTCTTATTTTCATAAGCATTACCTAAATGGCCCAAATCAGGTGACACTTTAAAAAGTATCTTTCCTGGATATACTAGTGTCACAAAATGTATACCAGAACATTTATAAAGTGAATCCTTATGATTTTACATCACTGTCTTACTGAAAGGTGTATGGGGGGGAGGGGTGGCAGTGGAGATGGTGTCATGGCGTAGTAGGTTAGGCCTCCGCCGGTACTGCTGGAATCTCACATGGGTGGTAGTTTGAGTCCTGGATGCTTCACTTCTAATTCAGCACCCTACTAATGTGCCTGGGAAAACAATGAAATATATGTTTTTTTTTTTTTTTTTTTAAAGATTTATTTTATTTTTATTACAAAGTCAGATATACTGGGCCCGGCGGCGTGGCCTAGCGGCTGAAGTCCTCGCCTTGAACGCACCGGGATCCCATATGGGCGCCGGTTCTAATCCCGGCAGCTCCACTTCCCATCCAGCTCCCTGCTTGTGGCCTGGGAAAGCAGTCGAGGACGGCCCAATACATTGGGACATTGCACCCGCGTGGGAGACCCGGAAGAGGTTCCAGGTTCCCGGCATCGGATCAGCGCACACCGGCCCATTGCGGCTCACTTGGGGAGTGAATCATTGAATGGAAGATCTTCCTCTCTGTCTCTCCTCCTCTCTGTATATCTGGCTGTAATAAAATGAATAAATCTTTAAAAAAAAAAAAAGTCAGATATACTGAGAGGAGGAGGGATAGAGAGGAAGTGGAGCTGTTGGGATTAGAACCAGCAGCCATATGGGATCAAGGTGAGGACCTTAGCCACTAGACCACGCTGCCGAGCCCAAAATATATGTTTTCAAACACTGAAATCCTTGGGTCCCTGCACCTACATGGGAAATCTAGAAAAAACTCCTACATATTGGCTTAGGTCTGGTTCAGCCCTGGTCCTTGTGACCATTTGTGGAGTGAACCAGTAGACAGATTTCCCTCTCTTTCTCTCTCTGTAATTCTGGCATTCAAATGAATAAAATTTCTTTTTTAAAAAAGGTGCATGAATGTTTGTACATGTACTGTTTTAAAGGGAATATGGTAGTTTGTTCCAATCTTCTTGAAATGAATGGTAAACTCTAAATGGAACAAATCACATCTCTGTAACAGCAGCATCTTAGCTGGAATGAGGAAACTGTTCACTGAGAAACTTTTGCAGTGGTGGAAGAGAAAGAAGGAGCCTTCTTCCTTGATCCTGACCTAGATGATGCCTTCTACTTGGGAATTAGTGGCCACTTAATCACCAAAAAAAAAAACAAGTGAAAAGCCTGAGTTCAGCTTAGTGTTATGAGGAAGCGAGTAAGACACTCACTGTGAGGAGTGTCTTGATTCATAAATGTGTGTTCAAGGAGCATTCACCCCTATAGGAATAACACACAATCCTTGGGAATGAGCCAATAGTCTTCAGGCTAGAGTACTCCAAATAATTTTTTTATATAATGTGATAGACTTAAAAGCCATCAGAGCTATCACACTTGCTTCTCCTAACTTACATTGCTAATTTAAAGCAGGATATTTCAACCTTAGCCCAAGTGAAATCCAGGTCCAGAAAATTCTTAGTAATTCTGTGTATTATGGAATGTTTATCAGCTCCTGGGCTCTATCCATTATGTTGAAAATTCACAGCCAGTCGTGTCAACCAATAATATCTTTAGACATCTCCAAACGTTCCTCGTGGAGAAACAGACTCCCAAATCCAGAACCAATGCATCAGGCATTCCATACTCTGATTCCACGTATTGCATCTGCTTTAGGGAAATGGTACTCGTATCAAGCCCCTAACCCATTCACTCATTTAGTAAATATTAGTTCACATCTGCTTGTGGTCTTCAGCCAGCACAAGATTGGGGTTTTAGAAGAAAAGTTCACAGGCACATGACTGAACAAAAGAAAGAAACCCAGCATGAGATGGGTTAGATCATTTTGGTGTTTTAAAACTATGCTAAGAAATTTCTGTTATTTTAAATCTGAGGATAAATAAGGCTTTAAGGAAGGCACTAAGTTAATATCATCTGTGTTTCAGTAACAGCCTTCTGCCTTTACAAGTAATAGACCAGAGGAGGAGTGGGTACAAGCTGGGAGGCAAGACACAGGACAAATGCTGTCATCCTTGCAAAAGAGCAGGATGTCGTGGACACAGATGGCAGTGCAGAGACTGCAAGCAGGGAAGTACATGTTACTAGATTAGAACTTATTTCCCAGCTTTTCACTTGAGAAGCTGGCTAATCAGTGGTGCCATTTACTGACAAGATGATCAGTAGAAGGTCAGGTTTTATGGCTAGACCAGAGTGTAGAAGGAAGAAGTTGTTTGCTCCAATTGGAAAGACATAGCCCTCTGATCTCATAGTGGTACAAGAAGCTTATCTCTAATTCCAGGACAGCACACAAGTGTGATAGGCATATCCAATGTGGATAGCTAACTACTGTGTGTATAAAAATGACCCCTGATTCGGATTCAGCACATCCAGAGACAGTGCATTCCTCTCACCTCACTGTGTATCTACAGCGCATGCTTACATCCACAGGAGATACCTCAACTATAGTTGTGTTTTTCCTCTTTCATTTTTTCTTTTTTTTTTTTTATTAAATTTATGTATTTATCATTTGAAAGGCAGAGGAAAAAAAGGAAGAAAGGGAGAGTGAGTGAGCTTTTCCATTTACTGGTTCACTCCCTAGATAGCATAATAGGCTGGGCCAGGACAGAGCCAAAAGTTTCATCTGGGTTTCCCATGTTGGTGCAGTAGCCCAAATATTTAGGTCATCTTCTACTGCTTTTCCAAAGACCTGCTTTTACAGGGAGCTGGATCAGAGGTAGAGCAGCCAGGATTTAAACCAATACCTCTATGGAATGGTGGCATTACAAGAAGTGCTTTAACTTGCTACACTGCAACACTGGCCACAAGTTTTCAGTTCTTGGCATAGATTTAGAATAGATTTAGCAACTTCAAAAGGTTCTATGCAATTCCAGTTGAATGTATGAAGTCATTTTCACTTATAAAGTAAAATATCAACAAATAAAAATTATTGTCTAAGAAAACCACACACAGACACACAGGCATTCAGTTAATGACACATCTCAGTAAAGTATAACAAGGAAAGAAAAGCTCACTGAATAACCACTGTGGAGTTTTAATAGGAAAGGTTACAGATAATGAGACAATGGTAAATTTGGAATCACTTGTGTATAATTGGTACTTATTTCTTATGGCTTCTTAGGTCTGTAATTTCCAAACAACTTTCAGATCTTCAAACAATTTTGGTGGAAAAAAAATGCAGTAAGAGATTGAATGGCTTCAGCAGGACTGGGTATGCAAGTGGAGGAGAAAAACAAGGAATCCATAGTAGAATGGAGGAGCATGAACAGGGAAGTGGCTGTTTATCTCCAACACTACTCCATGTGGAGAAAACGAAACCTATGAGCAAAGCGTCAAGGTTCCCAAAGAAGTTACCATCTGAGCAGAACAAGAAATTAAGATTCCCTACCTTTCTATTGAAAGCTCTATGGCAACTACTCAAAAAATTAAAAACAGAATTATAATATGATCTAGCAATATCACCTTTAAGGTGAAGATTCATCAAAAAGAAATGAAAGCAGGGTTATAAGGTGATATTTACACAATCATACTTGTTGCAGTAGTAGTCACAATAACCAAAAGGAAAAAAAAAACCTGAAGTTAACTGACAAATTAACAGATAAACGAAATTGTGGTACCATATAAAGAAAAGTGTATACAGTTATAAAAAAATTCTGATACATGGTACAATATAGATGAACAAAGAGAAGCTATGTAAGGTGAAGTGGGCTGATCATGAAAAGATAAACACTATATGATCTCACTTATATGTAGCACTAAGGATAATCACACCCAGACACAGAAGGTGGAGAGGTGGTCGCTGGGGGGCAGCAGGCAGGGAGAAACAGCGAGTTGTTAAGGAGCATGAGTTTCAGATTGCAAGCCGAAACAGACCTGGGGAGTTGCAGCACAACTCCTCAAAGTGTGAACATCCACAACACTCCTGAACTGTGTGCTTCGGCACGGTTATGATGCTAAATTGTATACTGTATGTATTTTATTATAATTACAAATTAGAAAAAGTTTCTACATTCATATCAGCGGTGTTCAATACTATGATACTATATGCAGTGTTATTTATGGGGTATGTCTTAAATTCTCTCATCACAGAAATCTAGACCTACTAAAAAGTCTTGTGGGTGAATTGCACATTTACTTTAGATTTTCAACTGGCACTGTGAGCCTGAATTAAATGTTCTCAGAATCTCATTCAGACTTTTCACCCCGTACCAGAAAATAAAACCCACTAGAATTCAGAGTTGGTTACAAAGAACAAAGTCTATCATTAAAGACAATCTATCTGGTTGTGGTAACGGAGGAGGGGACAATTTTCAAGTGACACAAATTATGGAAGGTCTGAAAAAGTAAGTGGTAAAGGCGTTTTTATTGCTTTCTAAAGTCCGCTGCTTTTCTAGTCGTTCTATTACTATTTGGGGGAGAGTCACAAGGCTAAAATCCTAGGCAAAGTTTAACTTCTTGAATACTTTGTCTAGTGTAAACTGTTGCTTTGTGCCTAGCAGAGAAAAGGTAGTGGAGACTTTCATTAAGATCACAGTTGGCATCTGAAGGAGACCCACGGGTCTGTTTGCTATGATTTATGTTAGTGGTTAGATTTATTTGTCATGTAGCACCTTCTTTTACTTCACTCATAGCCAAAAGCCATCTTAATATTTTCAATCCCTCACCTTCCTTACCTTCATCCCACACCACTTTTTAAACCACCTAATAATCTCTTTTACATTCATATACACTGAACTCTGTCAGAACTTCATAACTAACTCACCATCTTAAGTTACCACCAAGACTGTGTTTTTCTGTTCTTCCTCTTCCCAATACCTTGCCAGGCTAACACCATAGGCCAGAAAATCTATTGGTTCTACTTCTCTTGATAACACATTTCCAGAGGGTCCAGGTCTCCAGCTGCAGAGCTGGAGTATCAGCACCTTTCCTCTCTCTCAGGATGAGGCTACCATGAGGACCAAGAGTCTTCATGCGACGCTGAACTCCCTGATCTTTCTAAGCTGTGTCATGAACAATCATTATCGGTATCTCTGCCCTCACTTCCCACAGCTCCTACCCTATGCCTCTTGATCTTGACCACAAAAAGTTATGTTACTAAATTGCTTACTCAATCTCCTATTTCCTCCATTCCTGCCTCTAGGCAGGCTTGCCAGCTGCCCTTTAGACTTGGAAGAATCTCGTCTCCCACCTGCCAAGCTAACACTAGGAGCTACGTCAAGTGCTTCCTCCTTCCTTACTCATGTCTCCTTGCCCACACTCCACAGGAATGATCAGTAGCTCCCTTCCTAGGTCAGAACAGGTCTGAGGTAGAAAACACTGAAGAAATCAAACCCAGAGCACATTTTGTCCATTAAATACTTGAACTAGAAATTTCAGGACGTTCTTATTGTTCTCTATGGTCCTTTAACACAAAAGGCAAATTCCTAGTGATTTAGAAGATCCATCCCTTGGGATAAATCTTTTACTAACTTTTACTAACTTTTGGATCTGACTCAAAAATCTTGTGTTAGCTCAGGCTTACCCACTAAGTCCCTCGCGTTCACATATCATCTCATGTGTTCTAAATCTGTCTGATCATCAGAATCAACACAGTGTTCCATTAGAGGAGCACCTGGGGATCGCACTCAAACCAACAATATGACAATCTCTAGGGCAGAGGTTTAGGAATGTGTGACAGAAACAATATCCCAGCGAACTCCGTATTAGGTTAGGTTTGAGAAAACTGACAGTATACCAAATCCTCCTGTTTTGTCAGAGTCCCAACAATCAGCAATCTGAACACATCTAGCAAGATGGCCTGGGTTTATCTAGCCTTTTGTTAAGAAGGTTCTAGTTAACACCAGCCATGACGAGTATGAGCATAAAAGTAATCTGGACCTCAAACGTAACTTCTCTTTTTGGATTTGCTGATTATAATTCCAGTCAAACTGTAAGAATCTTTCCTGCTTTATATCCATCTGTGTCTAATTAGCACAATACTGAACATTTAATTGAAGCTCAATTAAAATCTTACAGATTACTCAGTAAGATACTCTCCCAACTTAAAAAAAAATCTAAAAATTCCATGTCTTAAGGTTTATCCTTCTCTCATGATCAGTTAATGAAGAAAATGAGAATGTAAACTCTGGTTTCTCTCTTGGCCTGAAAGAGGGTGGCAATTACTTAGTGATTTGGACAGACTTCTAGAAACTATTGTTACATCTTGTCCAATTGCCCAGATTTCTCATAATAGAGTTAACTTCCTTTCATCCCTGGTAGATTACTGGCTGGACCCTATTGAACTGCGGAGCTCTCAGGGCTAATGATTTACATCTGATAGTGCATCATAAAATTGAAGTTAGCCGGCCTGCTTTCAGGCAAGGCACACAGGAACACCTTGATCAGAAATGGATACACATTCATATGGAACACTGCAAATGTTCAAAGATACTTACTGGGAAACATACTTATTCACAGCATGAAGAAAAATCTAGTTTAAAAGATTAGTGAGTTTCATCAAACAGAAAGAAAGTAATTAAAGATTACCACTTAGAGAACATCTAAATAAATTAAGGAAATAATAACAAGTCAAATTACTTAAGAATACTGTAATATTGTAAATAAGTATATCACAGCTATGTTCAGTATTACATTTTCCAAAAGGATGAAACCATTCCCTGTTAAGCAAAAAGCTTCATATGTAAATAATGAATGACTCGTGTAATGAAGTTCATCCCTGAAACTGAGCAGATTTTAAAATCAATGCACAGACAAAGCTATTTATAAACTCTACTTCCCATCAACCTTAGCACCATGTCAACTAACAATAACAAGTTAATGTTTTCCAGTGATCTTCACTGTGCCATTTAATTGCCAGCACTCAGGCCAAGGTAAACTCTACAACAACAAAAGAGTTAACATCACCATCAAAGAACAAGATTAATGAACACTTTGCTTCTGCTTTGAAGTGAACTCTGGAAAACATACCCACAACACGCTTTTTTTTTTTAGCCACTGAACTTACAAATGTGCCAAATATCCCATAGAGTAATTTGAAGGTAGATTAAAAAAAAATTCTGTCTTCAATTAACAATAAGTTTCCACGCTTAGGGAACTGTTTTCCTGGCTAAGGAATACTTTCTCATAGTATTATAAAGTATGTAATTCCCCACAGTATCAAACTTGATGCCTAAACCCAGACCATCAATTCCTAATTAAAAGTTTTTAAACTGAAATACAACTTCAAGTGCTAAGCCTCAAATGCACCCCTTGATGAAGTGTTATGCAAATCTAATTACAGTTTTTACTTGTAATAAGTGAAAAAATGATTCTACTTCGTGAATAAATCATGATTATTTAAGATGGTCCATCCCAATATTCTGTTGCATGGGTAATTATCCAGTAGAATTCCTACACTGATACAAAATGTTAACACAGATACTAAATGCTGATAATACAAGAAACAGTAATGATCACTTTCTGCAGGGTAGGTAAAGAATTTCAGAAATAAGTTACATGCTTTCTAATATTACAATTCTCCAATAAGAAAATGTATTTGCAAGAGACCACAATATACATCTTTGGCTACAACAAGGAAATGGAGGATAATTTTTAAACCTTTTGATTTTTCTGTTAAATCACTCCTGAAAACATCAATTCCTCTGCAAACAAAATAAATCAAACCTTCACAGTTTGACCAACTACAATGGTTTTATTGCCCATGGACTGAATTGCTTCAGTCTGTTTGTGAAATCTCCACACACAATGTGTCTATTTAATTGCTAAGAGGGTCCACTATCATTTCCCTTTCCTGGTGCTAAGACATTTTAGCAGCTATGTTTATGTGCTAGCTTTTCCCATTGTTTAACTTATTCACCTCTGAAGTAAGTGATGGATTATAAAGCCCAGGCCCATGATATACAATTCATCCTGGACTTCTGATGGTTAAGATAATTTAGTGCCTAGGTGTTGGGTTCTTATCACCACTCATCCAAACACATTCTCCAATCTTCTGGCTGCCTGTTGTCACCACCTCATAATAAAATGACTTCCTTGAGAGGCTGCAATGACTATGTGCTCAGCTAAACAAACGTGACTACTCTGTGTCAAAGAGCTAAGCAAAGGTAGCACTTTCT
Source organism: Ochotona princeps (assembly GCF_030435755.1). Taxonomy (NCBI): domain Eukaryota; kingdom Metazoa; phylum Chordata; class Mammalia; order Lagomorpha; family Ochotonidae; genus Ochotona; species Ochotona princeps. The sequence continues at coordinate 50,438,440 of NC_080839.1, read as the reverse complement.
GGATACAGCAAAATAAGTGAGACCAATTTGAATGCTCAAGAAATCTACTTAAAGAATCTATTTTATTTGAAAGGAAGGGTGATAAAGACAAAGGGAGCTAGATAGATAAGGGCGGTGTTCCATCTGTGGGTTCAATCCTCAAACGGCTGCAATGAATAAAGTAAGACCTGAAGTAGCCATTAAGCTTGTATTTCTACAGCAAAGTTTTTTCTTTTTTTTCTTTGTTAAAGATTTTTCTTTTTTGAGGCCTGGCATGGTAGACTAGTGGCTAAAATCCTCACCTTGCATGTGCCGGGATCCCATATGGGTGCCAGTTCATGTCCCAGTGGCCTTGCTTGCCATCCAGCTCCCTGCTTGTGGCCTAGGAAAGCGGACAGTCCAAAGCCTAGGGATCCTCTACCCACATGAGATATCCGTAGGAAGCTCCAGGCTCCTGGATTTGGATTGGCTCAGCTCTGGTCATTGTGACTTGGGGAGTGAATCAGTGAACGGAAGATCTTCCTCTGTCTCTTCTCTGTATACTGCCTTTTCAGTAAAAATATCTTTGAAAGTCAGAATCACAGAGAGAGAAGGAGAGGCAAAGAGAGGTCTTTCATCTACTGGCTTACTCCCCTTATGGGCTCAACAGCAAGGAACAAGCCAGGCTGAAACCAGGAGCTTCATCCAGGTCTCCCATGCGGGTGGCAGGGGTCCAAACACCTGATCCATCTTCCATTGCTTTTCCCAGGCATGTTAGGAGGGAGCTGGATCAGAAGTGGAGTAGCTGGGAAGTAAACCAGTACCCATATGACATGCTGGCATTGCAAGTGGTGGCTTTACCCACCATGCCACAACATAGGCTACAATGAGGATTTCTAACAACCTGAGTATGGTGCATTGCAAGGTGCTGTGAAGCTCTACCAGACCAAAGCTCACAGACAGGAATCTCTATAGCACAAGTTATCCTGCTCTGCCATGAAGAATTTCATGTCACCTAAGAGGAAACAGGCCATCTAAGCTGTAATTCACCCCACACTGTGACAAAAGTAGAGTATTAGTCTGTTAAGTACTTACACACTAGATGAGATTATTAGAAACACTTATTTCCAATGTTACTAATACAAAAACAGAAGGGAAACAAAATACTGCCATAACCTGAGAATTATTCAACAGTTATTAATCTAATTCATTCAGTTACCAAGCTTGTTTTGAAGGTAAAAGATTAAACACTTCACAAAATAACCAGACATTTATAGTTCGTAGTACGATATTTTCAGTATCTCAATGAAAACTGAATTTAAACAATTATTAAAACTGTTTACTCCCTTGATTTAAGCTATTATCAGCATCAATAATTTCTATTTTCCGTCTAAAACTGTTAGGGAATGACCTGGATTTCTAAAGGAAAAAGTTCAAAACTTGTAATAAATCATTCTGCTAATATTTTGAACTGTTTCCTTCCAGATGAACACTAACTTAAAAAGATAAAAATACGTAGTTGTACACTAATGTTTGCTATTTATTGCAGCATATTTTCTGCTTGAGTATTTGAATGTTCACAGTATGTGTAAGAGTTAATATTTTTATAGTGAAATCTTTATTTTCAATGTAACTTTTCCTGTAATTTTTTTAAAGATTTGTTTTATTTTTTATTTTTATTGGAAAGGAAGATCTACAGAGAAGGAGATACAGAGAGAAAGATCTTTCATCTACTGGTTCACTCCCCAGGTAGCTTCAATGTTCAGAGCTGAGCCGACTGAAGCCAGGAGCAAGAAGCATCTTCTGGGTCTCCTTTGGGTCATCCTCTACTGCTCTCCTGGCCACAAGCAAGGAGCTGAATGGGAAGCGGAATAGCTGGGATACAAACCGGCATCCATATTGGATCCCAGTGGATTTAAGGTGAGGATTTAACTACTAGGCTATTGCACTGTGCCCCTTTTCTGGCATTTTACATTTATAAAGATCTTTCCTACTTATATATCTGACAATCATCTGCATTTTCTCCTAAAATATTCAAACGCACCTCAGGGCAGGCTTTTCGCCCAGTGGTTAGATACTACATTCCACAACAGAGTGCCCTGGTTCAATTTTTAGTTGCAGCTCCTGACTTCAGCTTCCTGCTAATGCAGACTGTGGGAGGCAGCATGTGATGGCTCAAGGATTTGGGATTCCTGCTATCCAGGTGAAGACCTGCACTGAATTGCCAGCTCCTAGCTTCAGCCCAGCTCAGCTAGGGGAGTGAAAAAGAGACTGTGAGATCACATTGTCTCTTGGTTTTTGCCTCATAACCCCGTAACTCTGTAAACTACTGGAAATGTCCAGTAGGCTGGCACAATGGCTCAACTGGCTAATCCTTCTGCAAGCACTAGCAACCCTTTTGGGTGCTGTCCCATATCCCAGCTGCTCCACTTCCCATCTAGCTCCCGGCTTATAGCCTGGGAGAGCAGCAGAGAATAGCCCAAAGTTTTGGGACCCTGCATCCACACAGAAGACTTAGAACAAGCTTAGGCTGTTACGGCCACTTGGGGAGTAAACCAGTGAATGGAGGTTCTTTCTGTCCCGCCTCTATAAATCTTTCTCCCCCAAATATAATAAAATCTTAAATCGTCATCATCCTCATCTAGCTCTGTATGCATCAAAACATCTAATTTCTCTCTCTAATACATTTCTTTTTATTTTTCCTTTCTAGTAACTAAATATTTCCTAGGGTTTGGAACCTGCTATGGACTGAACTGTGTATATGTCTCCTGTGAAACCCAGAAACTAATATTTGATCCCAGTGGGATGATAACTGAAGATGGAATTTCTGGGAGATAAGATGAGGGACAAAGCCTCATAAATGAGATGAGTGACCTTATATGAAAAGGCAGAAGATGAACTTACTCTCTTCACCATGTGAAGATACTGCATGAAATCAGAAGTCTACAAACAGGAAGAGCACCCATCTCAGGCTCCAAAAGTCAGAAGTATCTTAAAACAATATTTTTAGATTTTACCCACTTACTTTGAAAAGTACTCACTTCAGTAATCTTGATCTCTCTCTCTACATCTCTATCCCCTGGTTCACTCCCTAAATAGTCACAGTGGTTGGAGCTGAAGTGGATCAATGCCAGGAGCCTGGAAATCCATCTGGTCTCCTGGGAGAGCACTTGGGCTGTCTTCTGCTACTTTCTCAGACACATCAGTACAGATCTGAATTGGAAGTGAAGACTCCAATGAGTGCTAGACATGGGATTCTAGTGTTGCAGATGGTGGCTTAACAGGAATGCCAGCTTCTAGTTTCTATTGTAAAGCTACTCATCCTATGGCACTTTGGCAGAGAAGCAGAACTGAGATAACTCCTTTACTGTTTAATACCGGCTATATTTTGTTTGGGGGAAAAGGGTTCTAAGCGGCATCTTAACTTTCACATAATGCCACCTGCCCCTTTGACAGACAGCAGGCTTGCTTTCATACTTAGAAAGGTGTAGAAGATCTTACAAGCTCGGTCAGTAAACTGTATCTAAATTAATGCCTTGAAGAATAGCCGGAGATGAGGACACATTTTAGGCAGTAAAGACACCTGCTGTCATTCTCCAAGACAAACTGAGCCATGGCAATCAGCAACCAAGCTACAGCGAGCAAAAGGTGCCTTGAAGAAAAGAATTGAGGAGAAAGCAGGTTATGTACCATATCTAAGTCGGGATCTTTAGTGATGTACTGTAAGAGGCTGTGACAAACAGACCAATCACAACAACAGATCACTCATCAGACAGGGTGAGTGTACATACACGCATGCAAGTCTATGCACAAGCACATGTGTAAGTCCACACCCTACATTGCAAAAGAGTGGTAGCTCGATCACAACTTTGGAATGTTCCTTTCGTCAATGATTCCATGATGAACTGTTGCTTTTTGCATTTGTTTGGATCACACCTCCATTTTTGTTGCAAAACTCATTACTCAGAAAGAACTGGCTAAAACAAGTATACAGTTTATGTTTCGGAATTGGAATTCTCTCATAGCACTATATTTGGGCAATTATTTGTCCAATACTGTTCTTCCAATAGTTAAGGTATTTAATCTCCCTTCTTTATTTTTCTTTTTCCTTTTATTTGAAAGGTAGATACACAGACAGAAATTGCCCAGCCACTGGATCACTCCCCAAATGTCCAAATCAGCCAGGGCTGGGCCAGAGTGATGCTAGTAGCCCAGAATTCAAACCAAATCACTAGATGACAGACAGACAAGCACCTGAGGCTATCACTTGCTACCTCCCAGGGTGCACATTAGGAGCTGGGACTGAAGTCAGTTACTCCAATAACTATATACAGTACGCCATATAGCATATCAAACATGACCTAAGCAGTATGCCAAATTCATTCTCCTATTTATCAGGTGTTATTTACTTATTATTAGTATCCTAACTTATTAAAAAATTTAAACATTAACTTAAAGTTTCTGCAATTATTCTTTCAGTAAAAAATAAATGGTTGGGCCCGGCGGCGTGGCCTAGCGGCTAAAGTCCTCGCCTTGAAAGCCCCGGGATCCCATATGGGCGCCGGTTCTAATCCCGGCAGCTCCACTTCCCATCCAGCTCCCTGCTTGTGGCCTGGGAAAAGCAGGAGAGGACGGCCCAAAGCTTTGGGACCCTGCACCCGCGTGGGAGACCCGGAAGAGGTTCCTGGTCCCGGCATCGGATCGGCGCAGTACCGGCCCGTTGCAGCTCACTTGGGGAGTGAAACATCGGATGGAAGATCTTCCTCTCTGTCTCTCCTCCTCTCTGTATATCCGGCTTTCCAATAACAATAAAAAAAAAAAAAATGGTTTCTGTGTCTTCCAGTACCCCAAAGGAGAAGTTGGAGGTTGGGTGAAGAGGAAAACAAACAAGGTTCAGATGCACAGGTACACAACTGGCAGCAGCTCCCATCAGGGCTGCAAAGCCTTCTCCTTGTATGACAAATTCAATCTAGTCAGCCTTGGACTATTTGTAGAGTGGGTCGTGTCTCTCCAAAGGAGCCACTTCTTCCTCCATCCTGGTTCTTGGGTCCCACTGGGCAGCGGGTGGAAGGCCATTTAGTTCCTCTGTACATTGCAGCAAGTTTTCAATTTCTAGAGGGAGACGGAAAGGGAAAGGGAAAGGAAAAGGGAAACAGAGAGAGAAACAGAGAGAAAAGTATAGCAACCTTGGAAAGTCTTGGTTGAGGATGGACTCTGTTGCTGTGCTTGTAATCCATGACTCAGAGGGCTGGAGTAACCCAGGGGATTTGAGAAGCAGTCTCTAGACAGTTGCCCCTTAACATCATTCCCAAGCGACAGACTATCCACTGCGGGGACTGCTCTTTAGAGCAGCAGGGCTCAGATTTTTCTCCACTGATTTTTAATGATAACCTTTATAATATAATAATATTTTTCATACACCAAGGTTTGCTTCTAGTTTCACCATTTTGTTCCCACTCCTTCTTTCAAATGATGGATTAGTGCCAGACTTTTTAATAATGCAAAAAGATAATATGGTTTTACAGTATGTTTTACAATTTGATATGACAAGTTCTACAATTATTGTCCTTCTGGTTCAAAAACTTTTTTTTTAGATTTGAAAACCTGTAGTATTAGCAAATCATTTGCTAATTAACAAGACAGTAATGCATCAAAAAAAATCAAGAAATCCATTTTTAATTGAGAGACTGTATTGAATCTATAGGGCAATTTGGGTGAGAATGACATTGTTAAGCACAACTTTCATAAATGTAAAATCATAATTCTCAGAAAACTAAAACTATAAAATGAAAATGTATAAGATATTTATTAATAAGAGAATCAGTAAGATAATTTCAAACAATGTAAGGCTAGTTCAACATGTAAAATCATTGTCATTCACCATATCAACAAAAGTGAAATCATTGTCATTCACCATATCAACAAAATTTTTAAATTATTTTAATAGATGTAGAAACACATTTGATTAAATTTAACATCTATTCATGATGAAAATTCTCAACAAGATATGACTAGAAGAAAGATTCTGTCTTTGTATATAGAGAAATGTGGTTGAAGGAAATAAAATTTACGGTATTAAAATTAAAATGTAAGGGTACTGGTGTAAGCATTTGGTATGGAGGCTGACACCACTGGGAATGCTCACCTTTCATCAGAGTGCCTGGGTCTGAGTCCTAGCTCTGCTCCTGCCTCCAGCTTCCTGCTAATGTGCACCACGGGAAGTACGAGCTTAAGAAGTCGGGGCATTGCCACCCATGTGGGAGACCCATATTGAGTTCCAGGCTCTCAGCATTGGTGTGGCCCATTCCTGACTTACGGCAAGACAACCAATAGATGGAAGATTTCTTTCTCTATGCCTTCCAAATAAATAAATAAATAAACTTTTTAATACAGTTTGAGAACCATAAAACAAAACAAATAGAAAGGCACACCATATTCTTGAACAGGCCGCCAGAATAACAAAAACGGTATATACAGTTAATAATCAAATGTATGTATTTAGTGGGATCCTAAAGAAAAGTAATAAAGACAGTGGGGAAAAATAAAAATAGGGAATTAGCCCTTTTCATATGGAAAACATACTAAAAAGCTACTGTGAGCAACTGGTATAATAATATTATGATAAACGAGAATTTTGGTTATTAAAAAATTAGGGTGTATCAACCACTCTACTGGGGATTTGTACATATAAAATCTCGACTCCTTATACCTTACAAACTACATATTGTCACTAGTTAGCAACTAAATTTTAACTACAAGTTAAATGATTTCCCATAGATCAAACACCAGGTCTAAGCTTGCCTGCTTCGAAAAACACACTCTACCTTCCTCTGGCTACAAAATAATATAAGTTATTAATGACAGGTTATGAATGAAACAATTAAAACTGCGCAGATCACAAACCATGCATATCAAGCAGAAATGAAGTGCCTACAGCAGCTTTTTACTTTTAAAATGCTAAGTACACTTAGGTCTGAAGTCTGATTTACATCTTATCATGGCAGCTTCTAGGTATTTCAATTACTGGATGACATCCAAGATGAATCAAACCTTATAGGAAACTTTTTACAAAACAGGAGGACCGAAGTGAAGATGGTACAGATTTCAACATATTTGTACACAGAGGAACATTCTGTTCCGACATCAGGAACTGAAAATCTGTATGCCAAAAAAAAAAAAAAAAAAAAAAAAGTGACGCTGGCTGTCCCGACTTCTCTGTGCTAAACTGTCAATCTCTTAAACTTCTGTTTGGGAAACTGAGTTCTCCCAGACTACTTCTGGTCCTGAGCTGCTGACACTGGTCAGACAACAGGAGAAGAATCAGCAAGGAACTGTACTGGTAGGAACTCTGAGAAAAGCAGGAAAACAAAGTTCAGGCAAGCAAGAACATTTTGCAAGAGATTTTTGTGAAATTGGTGTCAGTGTTCACAGTCTGGTACAAGAAACACCACCCAACTGTGAGCCATTCTGGACTCCAAGGGGCCCCTGAAGCCAGATCAACATTGAGAAACCCTCAGAGCCAATACTTACAGCATGGTTAAAGGCATACATGCAGAAAACACAACAGTCCTTCTCTGTCCCCTCCAAGGATGTCACACCCATGCCGCAATCCCCTCTTCCACTTTGCTAGGGGTGAATACCACTACAGCTCCAAGGTGCTTGCCTTTCCTGCGTCTCACTATGCTTACACTGGCAAGGTTCAAAGCATCTCTACTGCAAGATTCCCCAGTCAAGACCCTCTTCAGCTTGAGTACTCTCCTACAAGCAGCTCAACTGAGCCAACATTTAGAAGAGAAAGAAAAGCACCTACTTTTCTTTTTTTTTTTTTAAGATTTATTTTATTTTTATTACAAAGTCAGATATACTGAGAGGAGGAGAGATAGAGAGGAAGTGGAGCTGCCGGGATTAGAACCAGCAGCCATATGGGATCAAGGCGAGGACCTTAGCCACTAGGCCACGCTGCCAAGCCCAAAGCACCTACTTTTCAATGGTCTCTATCTAGCTCCAGCCATTTTCAAAGTTCTCTTCGATTCTATAGCTGAAACCTCAGACCTCATGTCCTTTTTCCAGAGATTTCACCAGGGCATTCCAGACAATGATAAAGATCTGTATTTTAAATATTCAGTTCAGTGCCATTAGACCTCACAAATGAGGCCTAACTCTATCCCACTTAAGAGACAAAACTAACTGTCTGGAGTCAAAAGTGAAGACTCTGTTGGCAGTTTTCTGAATGAAACCCAAATACCGCACTAGAACCAAGTCATCTGTGGGGAACTATTACCCCTGAGAAGAATCCATCAGGGTCTCTGGCCATTTACGCACACCCAGCAGGCTCACCCACTACTTCATGCAAATCTAAAAGAAAATCTGAGAGGATTTTAAAGCAGAATGTACTAGAAAAAATGTTTCCAGAGAATTAAAATTAACCAGTCGCGGTACCAGCTCCAGCCCCTAACTAGGTGAACTCAGACTCAGTTGTTGTGGTCTTAAGCAGCTAGTTCAGGGTCAGGAGATAGGAAGCCATGCCTCCCCCACCACCCATCTAGCCCTTTCTGCTCAACTGTGAGTCAGGTGATCCTTACCTTCATCACCTGGAACCTGAAAGGGGGTGTTATTGCGTTGTTGTGTAATAACTCCCCTCACCAGCCGCCATAAAGGTCCATGATAGGGAGCTCTCTCTCTCTCTCTCTCTCTCTCTGGGTTGCGTCCTTCCATCACTCTGGCATTCCAATTCTTGGCCTCCCCAGTACCTGCTTGCTCTCTGGCTTCCCACAGATAGACTCCAAGGACAGGCAGCCCCTGAACACGGCCCCTGTATGTCTGTATTCCTTGCTTGGTCAGTGAAGCAAATGCTAAGATGCTTTGTATTTCTAATTTGTGTACTTTCAAGAATTCCAGGAGAGGTGAGACCTAGCAATAAGGAAATGTGGGCCAAGAAACCAGGAAAAGGTGAATGTTTACAACTTTGTAAATGTGTCCAGGTTGTTTACTGCACATCTTTTGGATAATTTATACTGCTGGGGAGGCTGGAACATAGGTCTTTAGTTTAACAAATGGACTTCAGAGTAATGACAATTTGCTCCTCTCACGGTTTTGATTCAGACTGGATTGCCATATGAACTTGTCATTCGCTAATTTCTAATGGATCCTGCCATCGTCGAGCTTGGTTAATAAAGACTCCTTAATACATCCTAGATTCGTCTGGTGTGATCTCCTATACCCCGCAACATAACAAATGCTACAGGAGCCCTATGAGGTGACAGAATGAGTGTCACATATTATGAATTTAAGTGCTGAATAAAGCATGGTCCTCAGCCTTAAGGAAGTTAAGTCTCCTTTGGCCTATTTTCTCATTCAGAGTCCACTGTTGATCAGATCTCTTCTGGGCAGGACGGAATTGGTGGAGGGACACAAGGTAGTGCAGAGAGAAACTGGCAGTGTTGAGTTAGCCAAAATCTACAAACAGCATCTCTGCTGAGCATGAAACCTACTGTGAAATAGTAGGCTATGGTACACTAGCAACAACTTCATACATCTCACATTTACTGTGTCTCCTGACTGCAGGCTAGGTGACTAAGCTATATCATCTAGGTCTGAGTAAGTATTCTGTGGTGTTCTCACAATTTAGAGAGATCGCCTGTGGATGCAGCTTCCAGAGTATATCCCTACTGTTAAGTGATGCCTGACTGTACAAAGCTGAAACGATAGTTCAAACAAATCTCCAAGAGCTGGCCATAAAAAAGGAGCTCAGAGGTAGAGCAGTGACAGGAGGAGTAGAGTGGCCAATGGGGTGTGAGAGCCTGAGCTGAGAGCATTGTACAAAGGTTGCAATCATGAAAACGGCTCCCTTCATCAGAAGATCCTATCAATTGGCCAGCAGATAGGGTAAGAAACCTCATTACTCTTAGAGCCAAAGGTGGAAAACAAGTTGTTCAGAAGAGAGATTGTTGGGTCTTGACCTATGAAGGTAAAGAAGGCTCTAAAAGTCAAACACAAAACCATCCCAGAGAACTGACTGCCTCTACAAGGCAGTGTGAAAGGGATAGCAAAGAGAAACAACCACCCTTGATGATGAGCTGAAACCACTTCTAGTTCTTAGGGAAGGCATCAGACACTGCAACAGGCAAGGGTGCTAGGAACTACAGGAATCCAATAAATTGAAAAACACTAAAATATTCAGAGTAAGGAAGAAATCAAAGTCATATGATACAATCAGAATTGTCATGAGGAAGATTTGGAGAAAAAATATCTAGGCTTGAAAAAAAAACCCCTTTACTGAGGGATTTCACAGTACAGTGAAACACCTTCTTTACTGTGTTAACTACATAGGCAACTACAGAATTTAAAAATCAGAAAATATATTTGAAGAAATAGCAAGAAAAAAGCTTACAGAGGAAATAAAATGAGATGTATATATTAAAAAACCCACTTCAGAGGCATGAACAGGATGTAGTCATATCTGAAAGAGACAGGTGAAGATTTCTTGGTGATGAATAAAAATGCAAGCTCAGAATAAAGATGCAACACCTAAGACCATTTAATAAAACTGCAGACCAGTAATGAGGAGAAAACCTCAAAAGCCACCCAAAATAGATACTTTCCAAAGGAATGATAATTAAATTGATAATAGCTGTCTCATTACAACAACAAACGGTAAGACTGCAAATTTTCAAAGTGTTGATGGAAAAAGAAGTGTCAACCTAGAAACCTATACTATGAACTTATCATTTAGGGAGGAGAGTAAATACTTTCAGAATTACAAATACTGAGTGAGTTTATTACACAAAGATGCTAGCTGAAAACATTACTAGAAGGAAGGAGTGGAATGCAATAAGAAATAATAAGTGGGGAGATTGGTTAAATATGTTGGCAAATATTAAAATACTGGGTGCCAAGTAATAAAAATAATGACTGATTAAAAACAAGGTGGATACAATAGGCAACAATAGCAATGGAAGACAATGAAAAGGAAATTCAGAATTCTAGTACTCAAATGTCCTAATTTTCTGTAGAGGAGAGAAGGATAGTATATACAAAATTTCAAAGGTAATCTCTTCAGAGACAGATATATAATATATTACTTGCAAAAGAAGGAAAAAGTGGGAGAGAGGTTAAAAGGTACAAACATCTTTAATACAACTGCACAAAGTTACTGCACAAACTTTTTGGGAAAACGGAATTAGAAGATAAGCATAGTGCAAAAGCCATTCTGAAACACAAGCATAGTGGTCCATAATGTGCATTTCCTGTGCGCTTTTTGAAGACTACTCATGTATGTCCATGCACGAAATAGTATTCACCAATGGAAAGAAAAAAACCCCACAAAGTTAATATGGATTACTATTAAATATATTTTCCTAAGTAAAAACAGGCAGAATGAAAGGGCTACACATATTGCAGGATTCCTTTTGCATGACGTTCTGGAAAGGGCAAAACCATAGGTTGGAAAACACATCAGTGGTTTGCCAGAGGCTTGGGGAGAAAGGAAGGACAGGGAATGTTTTAGGGTATGGGACTCATCTGTAAGACACTAACTATGGTGGTAGGCACAGGAGGCTACATACCTGTCAAAACACACAGCTCTGCTCAGAACTCAACAAACTTTAATGCATGTACATGAAACGGAATATTAACCAGAATGTTGGGTGACAAATGAATCTAACTGTGGAAAAAGAATTTAACTGTATTACAAATAACTTTGGGAAATGGCGTTTTGACTGGAAACTATAAGGTTATACACAAAAAAACTGTACTATGGTGGTCAAGTATTTTTTTTCCCCTCAAAGTAGAATGAGTTAGAAATTTTGAAATATCTTTGTAAGGGGGTGAAGAAATAAACAAACAGTTATTAGACAACAGGAACTGTCATTGTTGGAGAACACAGATAAGCAAAAGGAAAAGCTAGAATGAATCAGGTAGTACTAGATTAGAACCAAAGAAATCACATTACCTTCACGTAGAGGCAAATGGATCAACACAGAACTAACGATATACATGTGTGTATGAATGGATTCTCACACACACACACACACACACACACACACACACACACACACTCTCCCTAGGTCTGTCTGGAGAGCACCTAGAAATAATGACATCATTGCAACAATGAGTGCTGTCAGTGCTGAGATGTGGGTTCCTAACACTATCTTCCAATAGAAGGGACCAGGGAACCTTGGAGAAATGAGGAGATATGGGGAAAGGAACACATAAGGTCATCTAGGACATAACTGTAGTGCCAGAAAAGACCAAACAACAAATACGTCAAATATGGTGAGGGACACAGGCACCAAACTAAAAAAGCTTCCAGTGGCCATACTGGAAAAATTTTAATATTAAAATTAGTATGTGGATTATATCCCAGTATAGAAAATAATCATCTATAATTCCAGTGATTTAAATAAATGATTGATGATCAGTTATAGAAATAAAATCAGATGCATGCTATTTACAAGAAACAACTAAAACGAAAACTTAGTGAAACAGAGAATGAACAGGTTAAAAACATGTCAGGAATCACTGAGCAAGAGAGCATTGGTAGAACAGTATGACTATTAGGCAAAAATACAATGAAACCAAAGACGTTAGTAGTGTCCAGCACAATGGCTCAGTGACTAAATCCTCGCCTTGCTACCGCCAGGATCCCATGTGGATGAGGTTCATGTCCCAGCTGCTCCACTTGTAGCACGGGAAAGCAGTGGAGCACGGCCCTGCACCTATATGTGTAGACAAATTTACATATAGGAAACTCTAACATGCTGTTAATAAACTCGTAAACCAGACAGACAAAAATTAATAAACTTAAACAATACTACATAAGCTCTTAAGCAAACACAAATAAAAATATTTTACCACAAAAGCAGCCTTAACAAATCTCAAAGAATATCATTATAAATTATATTTTCTGACCTTTGCAAGAAAAGTTAACAATCACCTCTCCAAACAAATATGTTTAAACTTCTACAAGTAACTAATTATTAAATAAAAATTTGGGGCCGTCATAGCGGTGTAAGCTAGCTAGTCCTCCATCAGTAGCACCGGCAGCCCATACGGGTGCCAACTTGTGTCCCGCCTGCTCCACTTTTGATCCAGCTCCCTGCTTATGACTTGGGAAAGCAGTGGAGAATGGCTGAAGTCCTTTGACCCCTGCACCACGCAGCAGCAGACCCAGAAGAAGCTCCTGGCTCCTAGCTATGGATCAGCTCAGCTCCGGCTGTTGCGGCCATTTGGGGACTGAACGGGTGGAGGGAAGACCCCTTACTCCGTGCCTCTCCTTTTCTCTCTATAAAAAAATCTGCTTTGTGGGATAGTTGGTAAAAGCCTCCACCTGCAGTGCCAGCATCTCATTTTGGACATTGCTTCCTAGTTTCAGCTATTCCACTTCCAGTCCAGCCTTCTGCTAATGACCTGGAAAAAGCAGTGGAAGACAGCCCCTCCCATCCCTTCCATCCACATGGGAGACCAGGAGCCAATTCTTGGCTTCTGATGGTCTCAGCACAGGTTGTTCAGGTCATTTGGGGAATGAACCAGGGTAGGAAGATCTCTCTGTCTCTCCTTTCCTCACTGTAATTCCACTCTTCAAATAAAAATAAAAGAAAATATTAGCAAAAAAAAAAAATAGTAAAGTTGAGGTTAATACTAATAAAACAGAAAAGAAAATAGTCTTACAGAAGACCAACCTCATCAAAAGTAGTTCATGGAAAATCTAATCAAAGAAATTAACCCAGAGGTTACTGTATGCTTAGCACTTGGTGTTTTTGAGATAAAACACAAGGCACAACCCTCAGACCCCGTGAGCTCTGTATCTTCTCAGATCAACTTCTCATATGCCCAGGCTACTTCTACCTTCTTGCATTTGAATTTTAATGACCAGACTTTTGTGGTCAATGTAGTGACAGTAAGTTTTAACTTCTGAAAGGGACAGTTGATAATTGCAAGTCTGTACTCATTCTGTGCTCTCCTTCATGAGGGAGAAAGAGTAAAAAATTATAAAATGAAGGAGGAAGTGCTAAGACAGGAAAATCAACAAAGTGAACCACAGAGAAGGGCAATGTGGCACAGCAAGTTAAGCTGCTGCTTAGGACACCTCCATTCCATAACTGAGAGTCTGGGTTCAAGACCAGCCTGGTCTTCCAATCTAGCTTGTTTCTAATGTGTATCATGTGTGGCAATAGCTGATGGCTAAAGTATTTTCATCCTTGCCACCTATGTGAGAGACCCAGGTGGAGTTCCTGACTCCTGGCCATCCTGGAAGTGGCAGGCACTTGGGGAACAAACCAGTAAAAGATCTGTCTCTCTTTGCTACCCCCGCTTCTGTCAGTCTACTTTTCAAATAAACATAATCCATACTACAGAGCAAATCAGACATTTAATCAGAATAGGCAAATCAACACTTTTGAGGACACATGTGCAGAACATCAGTGAGTTCCTTCCCTGACTGAGCCGCAGAGATCCTGAGGAAGACAGGCAGCAGGAAGAAGACCCCCGCACTGCTGAGGGGTGGACTGTCTCCAGAAAGCCACTAACTAGTTTATGAGTAGGGATGGGGGAGTAGGAGATAGGGGGAGCCCTGGATTATACTGCAACTCCGATTCACTCTCAACAGTTTACTTTGAAGAACAGAGATTCAGTATAGTGGGGCTGGTTGAGTCGAACTAGGCTTCAAGGCCCACTGACATGTACAAGAGCTAAATGGGATGTGGGACAGACTGAACAAGTCTGCGGTACATACTGGCATGCATGGGAGCAAGGGTAGGGGGCAGGCCGGTGGGGATTATGGGGAGTCAGCCCAACTAGGCTGCAGCTCCCACTGGTTTGCGTGAGGGCTGACTATGAAGTGGGTAGGATCAAGCTGGACTACAACACCCATTGGTTCGCATGGAAGACAGGGCTGGAAACAGAAATGACCCAGCAACTGCAACGACCAGCATGTGCATAAGTTGACTGGGACGGCGGACAGTGCCGAACCCTGTATTGGCAAGGACACACAAGAATCAGGTCTGAGATCATCTCAGACGAAGTTTCTTTGGGGATTCCTCCAACCGAACTGCTGATCTCAGAACCCCAACCATGAAGAGACTAAGTCAGCCATGGATTCTGAAGAGATCTCATCATGCTTGGAATGGCAAGATTGGCAAGAACTCAGAACTGCTGAACTATCAAAACTGCTTGAGCAGGACCCTCGGAATATGCCCCACATCGGGGACCTGGGATGGGTGGGAGGTTGGGTGGGGCTTCTCCCTTTGTTTCTCCCCTTACCCCAGATACAGATACAAAAATGTGGAAAAAATGGTCTTACCCACTTTCCTGTAGCCCTTGACCCTCTGTGCCCTAATCAACTATGTAAAGATTATAAAGAAGAAAAAAAAAGACAGATTCAAATTTCAAGCACCTTAATCTTAAATGTACACAAACACCCCCCTAAACTAGTATGTTCAAACATGAATTTTAACATAGATCATTATCCTACAAGTCTGTTCTCTAAATAACCACCTGCAAATCAAAATGGATGACCACTGAATGTTCTCTCAGACCAATCAATGAATACTGCTTCTCAGTGTAAGAACAGGTTTTGTAATTGGAAAAAAAGAACAGGTTTTGTATAATATATCTGAAGAAATTACAAAGCAGGAAGCTAAAATTGTATTTCAGAAATATGTTAGAAATGAAAATCATTATATATCCTGTAATCTAAGAAAAAAGAAAAGGTATAAAGTCTACCTGCCACAGAGACTTATACATGAAACCTGTCTTAATAGCTACAAGAAATACTTTTTAAAACCTTAAGCAATGAAACAAGCAAAACAAGCCAAAGATACATGATATTAAAACTATACTGATCTCTCCGAAGATTAGAAAAGGCCATGGGGGGCCCGGCGCGGTAACCTAGTACAAAAAGTCCTTGCCTTGAACGCACCAGGATCCTATATGGGCGCTGGTTCTAATCCCAGCAGCCCCACTTCCCATCCAGCTCCCTGCTTGTGGCCTGGAAAAGCAGTCCAGGACGACCCAAGGCTTTGGGACCCTGAACCCACGTGGGAGACCCAGAAGAAGCTCTTGGCTCCTGGCTTCAGTTCAGCTCAGCTATGGCCATTGTGGTCACGTGGGCAGTGAATTTTCAAACAGAAGATCTTCCTCTCTGTCTCTCCTCCTCCCTGTATTTCTGACTTTGCAATAAAAACAAATAATTCCTTTTTTTTAAAAAAAGCCTTGGGATGTTTTAGCACTTATAAACTCTTGAAAGTCACAATTTAATAAATAACTCCAAACAATTTATTTAGACACCCTCACCCCTTTCAGAGATAAGCTTCCAGGAAAGTTAATAAAAAATGTTCCATTCACAAATTCACTTTGGCGAGATTACAAGGCATCCCAAACAGAAAAAATGATCACAACCCTTACAAAAAATAGAACATTACTGAATCAACATGAATGCGACAATGGTAGCTGTACTCATACTACCATCTGTTTCAGAATGCCAGTAATTCAAGCTCATTTAGGCAGGACCCTTTCATTAGTAACAAAATAAGTGACAGAAGACACAGTAAGGTAACAGCTTATCTTCATTTAGAGAAAAAACAAAATCTTTTTTTTTTTTTTTAAGATTTATATATTTAGCGGTCAGCACTGTGGTGTAATGGCTAAAGCTGCCACTGCAGTGTCAATATCCCATATGGTTGCCAGTTCAAGTCCCAGATCTAGCACCCTGCTAAAGGCCTGGGAAAATAGTGGAAGATGGCCCAAGTGTTTGGGCCCCCTACTACCCATGTGGAAGACCTGGAAAAAGTTCCTGGCTTCAGGCTGGTCCAGCTCTGGCTGATATAACCATATGGGGGAAAGACAGATTTATTTACTTGAAGGGTAGACTGAGTGAGTGAGTGGGAGTGAGAGAGAGAGAGAGGTGATGGAGAGATGCAGAGACAGAGAGATCTCCCATGTGCTCATTCACTCCCCAAATGCATGCTATGTCCTGGGCTGGGTCAGGCCAAAGGCAGGAGCCAGGAACTTCATTCACATCTCTCACATGACAGGCAGAGTCAAAGCACTTGGGTCACTACCTGCTGCGACTTGAAACTTCATAAGGAAGCTGGATCAGAAGCAAGGCAAACCTGTATTCTGACATGGGATGTGAGCATGGCAAGGGATGTGGCAGCTGAATATGCTGTGCCACAATGCCCACCCCGAGAAGTGCAAATTCCTACCCCAATTGTCAATCATATTCAACTGATGTGAAAAGAAGGCACAGAAGGTGTGTATTAGTGATAGTAATAAGGAAAAGTCAAGTAAGAACTGATTTTCTCATTTTTTTCCAAGCATGTCTTTATTCAAAACACAAATTTCATTTTAATGTTGAACCTAGTTTTTTTTAACTGGACAAAGAAATGAAATGCATGTACAAGAATGATCAGAAAATCTACTCGAAAAATTTATTTTACTTGACTTATTTAAAGTCTAAGTTATAGAGAGGCACACACAGAAAGAGAGAGCCATCATCTGCTGGCTCACTCCCCAGATCTCTACAGCCACAGCATTCAGTTCCCTGCTTGTGGCCTGAGAAAGCAGCGGATGATGGCCCAAAGCCTTGGGACACTGTACCTACGTGGGAGATGCATCCTGGCTTCAGATCGGCTCAGCTCTGGCCATTGACATTGCAATAAAAATGAATAAAATCTTAAAAAAAAAAAAAAGAAGGGAAGGCAAGGAAAAGAAAAAAGTAAGGAAGAAGGAAAGAACAAAGCAGAACCAGGATAAACTTTGTGGCTTATTAAGCTTGGTCTTCGCCTATGATTTGGGCATCCCATGTATCTGTTGGTTTGAGAGGAAATTCCTTCACTTCCAGTTTAGCTCCCTGCTAATGCACCTGGGAAAGCAGGAGAAGATGGTTCATGTGTTTAGGGCTGTGTATCCATGTGAAAGATCCAAACGAAGCTCTGGGCTCCTGGCTTCAGCTGGCCCAGTCCTGGGTGTTGCAGTTACTTGGGGAATGAACCAATGGATGGAAAAGTCTCTTTATTTCTCTCTCTCTCTCTCTTTCCTCCTTTATGCAACTCTGCTTTTCAAATAAGAATGATTTTTAAAAAGTTTTTTTTTTTTTTTTTTTAAGTGGAGCAGCCAGGACATGATCCAGTACTCACATGGGATGTGGGAACCACAGGCACAGGCAACCACAATCACTACAATGCCAGCTCATATTAGATAACTGCCAAAAGTCTTAAGAACATGCTTTTAAAAGTCTTACTTTTTAATATGATAATGTTGAGAGTCAAATCAAGTTTACTATTTTCTTCCTAGACATTCATACATATATATGAGGCACATAGATACTTAGGAGTCTTTCCAAAAGGCAAAATTCATATAATTAGTATCTCCATGTATATTTTAACACCTAGATCGAGGTTTCTCTACTAGTTTCCCATTTGAAGTGTGAATCTGGGAATCTGGAGAAGGATTCATATTTAACTCAAAGTTAGT
This sequence comes from Ochotona princeps, assembly GCF_030435755.1. Classification (NCBI taxonomy): domain Eukaryota; kingdom Metazoa; phylum Chordata; class Mammalia; order Lagomorpha; family Ochotonidae; genus Ochotona; species Ochotona princeps. The sequence continues at coordinate 50,420,011 of NC_080839.1, read as the reverse complement.
TTTGATGTGTTGGGCTATAGTTTTCAGTGGAACCTCAGCTCAGTCCTTATTGAAGACATCCCCAAAGAAGGCTTTGATGAAATAGTTAACAATTGTGCCCAGGAACACACTGGAGTATTTCAAGGTAAAGAAGTGAGGAAATTCCATGTAGGTATTGTATTCCAAAGCTCCTCTGTGTAAATGAAACATGGAATTTTGTTATGCTCCCTGAGAATAAAATTTCAACTACACCTAATATAAGCGGATGAGAGGCAGGTTGGGACATGGGCGTGAAGCAAACTATAAGGAGTTAGGGTTTAAAAATGAGCTGGCTCATATGTCATGTCCATGGCACTTTTCCAGCAGACAGAAAGAGGGAGGGTAGGTGGCGGTGAGAGATGCAGAGATGCTTCCTTTGTGACTTCCAGTCCAATTTGTTTGCCCTCCCAGTCACCTCATCCCTTCAGTAGTTCATTGTACAGTACTGAACTACACCTTGTAAGTGGGTCATGACTTTCTTAAATGTGGTTACATACTTATTTAAAAATTTTGATTCTCACGGAATACTTGTACATTGTATAGGGTATCACAAGCATTTTAACAAATATGTACAGCATAGACAGATGAAATGAGGCAATCAGCTTTTTCACAACTTTATCTTTCATGTTTGGAGCCTGTGAATGCCTCTCTTCCTGTTCTTCATACAGTACATAATACATTACTGTAAAGTATAACTTAAATCATATCGAGGTTACCTGCAGTCACTAATATCTAAAACTTTTTAAGCAGTTATCACACAATATTTTATATAACAACAACAAGAAGAGTGGCTTTCTTTATGACCTGAATGAGCTGTAGCCACATCCTGTTCCAAAGGAAGAAGAAAATCAAAACTTTACTGAATAAAGGTTTTCAACCAGGGGCAATTGAGTCCCTCAGGAGACATGCAGAAACATCTGCAGGGGAGATGCTATCAAACACACTGCAATCCACAGGGCAGCTGCCTGCACAAAGTCCACAGTGCTGAGGCTGAAGCCCTTGCTATAGGACAGGACAGAGGGCTGGAGACATACAGCACAGAGAAATACAACAATGTCAGCACATGGGTTAAACTAGGAAAAGCGTATTCATATTTAAAGTTTCCTTTAGAGGGCTGGTGCAGTGGCATATTACTGCCTGTGGCTTCAGCATCCTATATGTATGTTGGTTCCTATCCTGGCGGCTTCACTTCTGGTCCAGCTCCCTGTTAATCATTTGGGAGGGAAGTAGGAATAACTCAAGTCCTTGGGCCCCCTCACCTATGTGGGAAACCTGGAGGAAGCTCCTGGCTTCTGGCTTCAAACCGACCCAGCTCTGGCTGCAGAGGCCATTTGAGGAGTGAACCAGTGAATGGAAGATCACTTTCTCTTTCTCTGTCTGAGTAATTTTGTCAAGTATAATTTTTAAAATCATATTCATTTTCTTTAAGATTTATTTATTTTCATTTGAAAGGTAGATTTACAAAGAGAAGGAGAAATAGAGAGAGGTCCTCCATTCCCTAGTTCACTCTGCAAATGGCTGCAACAATCAGAGCTGAGCTGATCTGGAGCCAGGAATAAAAGTTTCTTCTGGGTATGCAATATGGGTGCAGGATCCCAAGGCTTTGGACCATCCTCTACTGCTTTCCTAGGCCACAAGTATGAAGCTGGATGGGAAGTGAAGCAGTCAGTCCTCGAGTTGGTGCCCATATGGGATGCTGGTGTTAGCAGGCCAAGAGTTAGCCTACTGAAGCACAGGCTGCTCTCCAAATAAATCAATCTTAACATACATAAAAGTTTGCTGTTGGCCCAACAGGTTGATAGTACTTCAGGTCTCTGGGGGTGGTTGCCAAGTGTCTGGCTATACTCAAGTGACAGTGCTTTTTAAGTGGTCAACTGAGTCCTCAGTAACTGAAACATACCAGCTGCCCTAAATAAATTCCAAGGCTAGGGACAAGTTCAGACTCTGTAATGTCAAAAATGACACTTCAATAAAAACAATTAGGCATTATTTTTTGTCTAGTAGATTGTCACACAGTAAAAACACAGAACAAAAAGGATGACTATTTTCACTGGGTAGAATCTCCACACAAATCTCACTTAGATATTCTAGAAATCACAGGAGTAGGGCTGTGAGCACAGTATGATTTTTTGTTTTGTTGTGTTTTTAAAGTACATTCAAGGGTGGCATGGTGGCTGACAGGTTAATTTTCTGCCTGCATCGCTGGCACCCAGAAGGTATCTCAGATGCTCCTCTTCCAATGCAGCTGTTTGCTGCTGGCCTGGGAAAGCAGTGGAGGGTGGTTCAAGTCCTTGAGCTCCCGCATCCATGTGGGAAACCCATAAGAAACCCCTGGTTCTGACTTTGGTCTGTCCGTTTGGGGAGAGAAACAGCAGATGGAAGGTCTCCCCCCATTCTTTTTCTCTTTCAAGCAAAAATTTTTAGTCTTAAAAAGCCAATGAAATGGGCCCGGCGGCGTGGCCTAGCAGAAAAAGTCCTCGCCTTGAACGCACTGGGGTCCCATATGGATGCTGGTTTTAATCCCGGCAGCTCCACTTCCAGTCCAGCTCCCTGCTTGTGGCCTGGGAAAGTAGTTGAGGACGGCCCAAAGCCTTGGGACCCTGCACCCACGTGGGAGACCCAGAACTCCTGGCTCCTGGCTTTAGATCGGCATAGCACTGGATGTTGTGGTCACTTGGGGAGTGAATCATCGGACGGAAGATCTTTCTCTGTCTCTCCTCCTCTCTATATTTCTGACTTAGCAATAAAAATAAAATAAATCTTACGAAAAAAAAGCAAATGAAGTACACTCAGAATTATATTCATTCCCAGAAAGTCATAATCTTTAAAGAGTGGGATGGCTGCAAAAGGATGCAGGGTGCTGTCTTTGGAGAAAAAAAATTAACTTGGAAAAGTGATATATTAATCTATCTAGAAGGATCCCATATCTCCTTTCATGTTGTGAGCTGCAAATTTCCCCTTCAGAATGGTAAAAGAGCCCTTTGTATGAGACACTGTGACACTGTTCCTCTTCTAACTCATTAAGTTTCTGATAGGATCTGAGGTAAAGGATGCAATTCAAAACAGAACAGGTTCAACAAATAACAATTTGATAGACATGAACTCTACTCTGCAAGATCTAAATGATTTTCAACTCTTGTAATGCTTAATATGACCTGCAGGAACGCAGGGAACAGAGTAACTGGGCAGAGGAACCCCATGGTGAAGCACATTAACACACAAATTCAACACTGTTAAAAATGGACTACTTCTGTCTTCTGCACGTACTCCCATACCAGTCCTAGGTTTGAATCCCAGCTCTGCTTTTTATCATTTCCCTTCCATAACTTTAGTGAAATCTCACAATTCCTTTGCCCTCCTTTTTCCTTATCAGTAGGATAGAAGTAACACACACAACCCACACAATCTTCCCCTTTCCACGATGACATTTCTACTTGACCTTCAGCAGCACCAAGAACCTGGCAACCACTGGATCTAAGTTGCACCTGACCCTCACTGACATAAAGGGTATAGAACATTAGAAAACCGTAGCTGCTGGGGTATTTCAGGTTAAGCTGCTACCTGTACCACCTGATCATGTCCAGCTGCTCTATTTCCAATCCACGTCCCTGCTAATGGCCTGGGAAAGCATCAGAAGATGGCCCAAGTCCTTGGATCCCAGTACCCACCAGGGAGACCAAGAGGAAGCTCCTGGCTCCTGTTTTTGGGCCTGCCTAGCCCTGGCCATTGTGGCCATTTGAGGAGTGAACCAGCAGATGGGAGACTTCTCTTTCCCTCTGTCTCTGCCTCTCTGTATCTCTCTTTCAAATAAATAAATAAATAAATGAATAAATAAATAAATAAATAAATAAATAGCAGCAGTAGGCATTGCCCATTACATGACAGTCAGTGCTCTGGAATCTGGTGGCCACCAGCTGCCTCCCACCAACCAGCCCAAGCCACCTCAGTAACACACACCAAATGAAAGCTCATAGATGTTTATTAAGGAAGAGATTAATTCATCTTTTTAAGTAGCATTTTAATTAAAAATGACTTTTCTGGGCTTATATCCACAAAGGTATATATTGCCAGAACGTAAGATTTAACAAGGTTCAGTTCTATTTTTTCTAGTTTTTGTTTCTATTCAAACACTCAACACTTCCCAATCCTTTTCACGTCAAGGTGCACATAGAAAGTAGTCTTTCTTGGACACACTGGAGATAAACCAGCTGCTGCGGCTCTGTAATCTGCAGGTGCTGCCTGGAGCCTCAGGGACCCTCAGGGCCCCTCTAAGCCACCCTCACACTGCCCGTGTGAGCTGAAGGATTTGGTGAAGACCTTGGTACATGCACAGTCGGACCTCCGGGGAGGCTCTGCCCTCATCCCCCTCAGTCAGGGAGCGTCCAGAGAGAGATCAGTCCTCTCCTTCCTCTCTCAAGTCCTCAAGAAGAAAGGGTGATTCTGGCTAACCGGGGAACAGCAAGAGGGAGCCTTCCCTTTAAACCATGACTGTCTCCAGAAACAAAACAAAACAAAACAAAAAACACTGACCAGCAATCCATTTTTAACTTCCAACCTCAGTGTAATTTCATGCTTTTGTTCTGGATTTTCCATTCTGAAATTATATTTTCTGGGCATAAAATAAACAGCAGTAGACACAGGCCAACATCTTAGGTCACCAAATGGAACCTATCAAGTCATATTCCATTTGCAGACAGCTTGAACATTTTTGCACAATTGTTTCACAATTTTGTTCTTTCAAGAAACATGAAAAGACAGTAAAATTCTTAAGGCATCAAGCACTGTCTTACATGGATATAATTTTTAAAGATGGAAATGATAACTAAAAATTACACTCAGTCATTTTTTTCAAAGATTTAACTTTATTTGAAAGAGTTAGAGGGTGGGGAGAGGCAGCAGCTTATCCCTCTGTGTCACAATGCTGGCCCTTAGTCACAAATTTTAATGGCACAGTATTAGTAAAAATATTTTCTATAAAAACTTCTTTCTTATTCTTCCTTTATTTAAAAAAAAAAAAAGATTCACTCACTTATTTGAAAAACAGAACATCAGAGAGAAAGGGAGACAAAGAAATAGAGGTGGGAGGTGGAGGGGTGAAAACTTTCATCTGCTGCTGGTTCAAATCCCACATGGCCGTATGATCCAGGGCTACATCAAGCTGAAGCCAAGGGCCAAGAACTCCAGTCAGGTCTCCCACACGGGTGGCAGAGGCCCAAGTGCTTGGGCCATCTGCTGCTGCTTTCACAAATGTATCAGTAGGGAACTGGATCTGAAGCAGAGCTGTTGGAGTCTGAGCCAGCATACCCATGTGCAATCCTGGCATTCAAGTGGTATCTTAACTTACTGCACCAAAATGTCATACCCAAACAATTTTTTAAAAAGATTTATTTGTATTTATATGAAAGGCATACTTACAGAGAAGAAGAGACAGAAAGAGAGAGAAATCTTTCACTTGCTGTTTCACCCTGCAAATGGCCACAATGGTTGGAACTGAGGCAATCTGAAACCAAGAGTCAGGGGCTTTCTCGGGGGTTCCCATGTGGGTGTACTTGTTCTATTCTCCACCTCTTTCCCAGACACATTTGCAGGGAGCTGGATTGGAAGAGAAGCAGCTGGGACTTGAACCTGCATCCAAATGGATACTGGCATCACAGGGACCTATTTAACCTGCTACGCCACGATGCCCTTCTCCTTTCTTTTCAAGAGATTCTGCTAGAATGTACAGTTAAGCTTCACTGCCAATTTTACTTTAAAAAATACATTTATTTTCATTTTATTTGAAAGGCAGGGAGCCAGAAAAAGATCTATTCACTAGTTTATTTCCCAAATGACTGTGACAGCCAGAGCTAGGCTAGGCTGAAGCCAGGAGCCATAAATTCAATACAGATGTCCCATGTGGGTTGCAGGGACCTAACTACTGGAGCCATTATCTGCTGCCTTGCAGGGTGCACGTGAGCAGGCAGTTGGATCAGAAGGAGAGTTAGCGGGCACATGAACCAGGCTTCCCAATACAGAATATGGGCATCCCAAGCTGCAGCTTGACCATTATTCTGTAGATATATCTGCTTATTGCTATTTTTGTATTTATTTCCATTGCTTTGGTCTGTAGCAAGGAAGGTTGGTCTCACTCCAGCTTCATGAAGTCATTGTTTCACACAAGTAGCCAGCACAATCAGCCCACAAAGGTAATATATGACTGACCTGCTTCTCTTTTGAACCACATATTGTGTCACCTGCATGGAGTCTGACTCTGACCCCAACACATTTTTTAAAGACTTTTAAATGTATTTATTTGAAAGGCAACTAACAGAGAAATAGAAAGAGAGAGAGGGGAAGGAAGGAATCTAGCTGTTGGTTCATTTGCTGAATGGCCACAAATGTCAGGGTTGATCCAGATGGAAGCCAGGAACCAGGAATTCCATCCAGGTCTCCCAAGTGTGTGCAGGGGCCCAAGCGCAGCATCCTCTGCTGCCTTCCCAGGCACACTAGTGGGAAGCTGGATCAGAAGCAGAGCAGCCAGGACTTGCACTAGTGCTCCGATCTGGTACGTCAGCACTGGAAGTGCTGCTCCACAAGGCACAGCATTTGGGGTGTTCTAGTGGAAAGCATACATGGCTCCAGAGTCTCTCTTTGTACTTGACCCTCTGTCTGGACCCTTTATCTTCTGTTCCCTTTCCCCTCCCCACTTTTTTTTTCCTGTATTGCATATTCTCTCAATTTCAGAGTGCTCACTTGGCTTCTATCCCACACTTTGAGCCAACTCCCATTTCACCAACTCCTGAGACAGGGTAAGTTTGACTCTGTGTCTGCTGAATTAAATTCAACCTTGAACGCTTCTGTATGGGTCCATCTCCTCCAAGAAATGGCAGTCACAATTCCAACAGTTGTCCAAGATGGGGAAGTCTCGTCAACCCCCTAAGGATGACAGAAGGCTTGGTAATTATGAAATTGGCCATAGTCTGCATGGCAGGGCAAGGTATGTATATGTGGAAATTGTGTATTTTCAGGCTAGCAGCATTAAATGGAGGAACAAAAATAAATGATGACAGAGAGGAAAGTGGAGAGAGGAGGAAATAGTTATGCCAGTTGTGTGGCTCCTCTGGATTTCACCAATTTGTGTCCATTTCTATGGGGCTGATAGACTTTGTTTCCAAATCAAGTCAAATCAAATTAGATTTAAAGAGATTAACTGAATGGGAAGGTATAAAAGAGCAGAGGTGGGTTCTTGGTTTGGTTTCCCTAGCCCTATGAAGTTGCTATTCACTTCACATCAACTATCAAAGAAGCAGCAGGTTCTACATAGAAAAGACAACAGGCTTTCGAGCTCAACATCTGACCTACCAGTACTACCTCCATGACTGGATGCAGGTCACCCCCTGAGGCTGACTACAGCTTCCTCATTAGAGTCAGGGGACTGTGCCCCATCCTCAACACATACACACACAGCACAGCACATCTATCCTGCTCCTCTGCCTGTCTGCGAAGGGCATTATGAAATCGCACATATAATTCAGGTGAAGTGCAGGTTGTACTCTGATGTTTATTTTACTTCTCTCATGTCAGACCTGGCAGATGTGTTAGGCAGTACCGATGCTCAGCTCCACAGCCAGAAAAGTGCTTCTGACTCCAATTCTCTAGCAGAAATCAACGATCCAAACTGAGAAGAAAATCACATAAACATCAAAGTGTTCAAAAGGCTCTGCTGGTACACACTGAGAAAATTCCACAGAAGAGTTCATGAAAAGTGAGACTGCTCAGGCCATTGAAGAGATGTGTGGAGTAGGGAAATCACATCACTTTACTGAAGATAAAGGGAGGCTTCTGACCAGAAGAGAAAGATAAATGCAAAACTGATTTTTTTCAACACAGCTGTCTTTCTTTTTGCCTGCACAAAGAGTTTGAGTCAAGAAAGGGCAGGGGTCGCCCTCACTATTTTTACACCATCAGACACACACACACACAAAAAAAAGCCAAAAGAGACAGGAAATGAAAAACTCAAAATCCAAACTCTTATTTGAAAGGGTAAATATTTCTTTATGAAACTTTAACATCTGCATTAAGTACCAGAGCCACGATTTCCCAAGACTGTGGACGGGCCTGGTGCAGTAGCCTAGTGACTAACGTCCTTGCCTTGCACGCACCAGGATTCCATATGGGCACCGGTTCTAATCCTGACGGACTCGCTTCCCATTCAGCTCCCTGCTTATGGCCTGGGAAAGCAATTGAGGGCAACCCACAGCCTTGGGACCCTGTACCTGTGTGGGAGACCCAAAAGAGCCTTCTGGCTTCTGGCTTTGGATTGGCACAGCTCTGGAGAGTGAATCATTGAATAGAAGATCTTCCTCTCTGTCTCTCCTCTCTGTATACCTGACTTTCAAATGAAAATAAAATCAATCGTTAAAAAGAAAAAAAAAAAAGATTGTGGATCTTACTCTTCCTCAATAGAGAACTTCCTGAACTCTAGTACGATGTCTCAGGGGTGATACGTAATCTAGTAATAAGGTTCAGTCCCCAACATGGAGAATTTTGGCCACAAAAACAGACCATTAATTCTACTTAACAGATGAGGCAGCACTGCCAGTGTTGTTCCCGAATGAGGTCATGTTCATGGCTCTTATCAAGCCTTTATTAGGAGTTAATGTCATTTACTCCTGGCTTTTACGAACCTGCTGCATAATCTCACCTTTCCTGATGTGCACTGCTTCCAGCCATTTCAACATTGCAATTAGGAATCTCTATTTTTTTTAAAACGATTAGGAAATGAGCCCTACAGGTTCTTCTTTCCTCTTCTTTTTTTTTCATATATATATATGTATTTTTTTTTCAAGTCCTGCCTGTAATTTGAATCATTTTTTGCATGGTTCCAGAAAAGCCAGAGATCAACACATTTCTTATTTTCCAGATATACTGTAGAAAGTCTCTGAGGATTGATATATTTATGTAAACATTTTCAAAGACGTCAAAATGCATAACTCAAGAAAATGTTCTGTGAAAGAATTTGTTTTCTGATTACAAAATGATTTCCTGGTTTTGAAAAAAAAATAATAATAACAGTTTGATATTTACTTAGCTGGCCCTGCAGGTCCCAAGGAGATTATCATCCTTTACAGGCCCAACCATCTTTTCCAGGTGCAGGCCATCAACTGATTTCAAAGGTAGCTTGATGCTGAGAAGGAATCTCCATGCTGTAGAGAGGAAAGAGTTCTTCCCAACTTAACCCCTTCTGTTCACCCTAGGAGGCACAGAGTGCAAGAGTTTCATTATGACACAGATGTGACACCTAATGGACACGACAAATTACACATGCTGCTGGCTCCCTTTCTTCAAGCAGCATAATCCAAACTCTATAAAGGCAGGAATCTGACCAACAGCACAATGACCCCCAACTTCAAGGCTGGTTTTTCTGGCATGCCTTCATTCCCACTATGACAAAGGGCAACAGCTCCAGTCCCAGCATCCTTGGCTAAGTGAGCCTTCGCCTGCAACCCATGGTTCACAATCCATGTAGCAGAAAAAAACAAAGCTTGAGCCCTGAGGCAGCACAAGAAACCATGTGTTAGTTGCCAGGCCGACTGGAAAAACATGGCCAGACTAGTGGGATGGGAGGTGTGGGAGAGACAGGAGTGGGGTGGGGGGTCGGGGAGTGAGCTGTACGACTGGTCAAGAGCCCAAGGAGAAGTTGCAACCACACTACCTCTGATGAAGCTTAGCCAAGAGTGGATCTTCGACAACAAAAACCTGATGGCTGATCCTCCTGACATCGAACCTTCCTCCCAATGCAGCCGCAGCTCACACTTGGAGAAGCCCGTTACGCTTTACTGATTACTGTCCCTCCCTTTAAAGAGGTGGCAGAATCTTTCAGCATTGTGAGTTAGAACTTGCTTGAGCAAATGGCCACTCTGGGCTTCAGTCATTCATCTTTTAAACTAAGACAATAAATAATGCCTGCCCCTCTCTTCACCACAGGGATATAGTGAATATCCAAAGAACACACCTGCTTAAGAGTTTATCTTGAAGACGCCATCAAAGACTCCAATGTGTTATCTGACACAGATGTTCTCAGAGTGTGATCTGGGACCCTCACGGGTCCCAGCAGGTCTGCAGGATCAAACTATTTTCAAAATGATGTGAAGATGTTGATTTCCTCCTTCACTGTCCCTCATGAATACACAGAGGAGTCTGCCAGAGGCTACAAGGTGAGGATGTCATCACCCTGACAGATAACGGAATAGGCATTGTGGGTTCTTGTGTTTCAGTGATTTCTCGGTTTTACTCCTTAGTTAGATAACGATATATAAAATCTTGTGAGAACTCTCAATAACTTTTAGAAGGATGAAAATGTCCTAAGGCCAAATGAGAACTGCAAGCCTAGAACTTAAGCCCCACCCAGTTACCAGATGGGTTAACCTCTTCTCCACCAGAAGCATCCCTCCCTGCCACTCTCTCTGCCTCATGGAGTCTTTCCCTCCCGTCAGTTGGCTAACCTCCTTCAGTGACTGCTCAGCTGGCACTTTATCTGAGATTCTGCCTGACATCTCCAAGCCAGGCCAAGAGGCCCTGCCATGGGAACATGTAGCACTTGATACACTGCCCTGCAATTGCGTATCTTCGGTCATCTTCTGTCCCTGGCTCTTTCAACTGCACAAGGGCTGCCTTAAGTCATTGCTCTGACAGTGATGCTGTTGTGCATAGTACTAGTTCAAAAGGTATTTGTTGAACATATAAGACAACCAAGGGAGAAAGGGAATCTTACCTAGAGGCAATTACTTACTTCCTATATTAGTTTGCATTATAGTATTGGCTCATTAAAACTATGAGATTAACAACAATAAGAACTATCAGTATCATTAAGTACTAAACCCTATCCAAACCACTTCAAAAGCAATCATTCATTTAGATCTCACAGAATCTCTATGAGGCAGGTGCTACAATAACCTGCAAACCAAAAACAAAGACACGGATGAGCAGGCAGTGTGGGTGGATTTGAGGCTCCTATTAAGACTGTCTGGCTCTTGAGTCCCATGCCCTGAACCACATTACAGAAAGCCTTGTAATGCAGTAGTATAGGCTTCAGGCTAATCATATGTATTGAGGCCTTAACATCACCTCTCAGTTCTCATAAAACAGGAACATACCTAATATTTAAATCCTACATGGAGGGCCTGATGTGATGGCTCAATGGCTAAATCCTCTCCTTGCAAATGCCAAGATGCCATATGAGCACCAACTCCTCTCCTGGCTGCTCCCCACTTCCCTTCCAGCTCCCTGCTTACGGTCTGTGAAAGCAGTCGAGGATGGCTCAAAGCCTTGGAACCCTGCATCTACATGGGAGACCTGGAAGAAGCTCCTGGCTCCTGGCTTTGGATTGGCTCAGTTCTGCCCATTTGGGGAAGGAACCAGCAGATAGAGGATCATTCCCTCTGTCTCTCCTTCTCTCTGTAAATCTTACCTGCTTTTCCAATAAAAATAAAATAAAATAAAATAAACCTAAAGGAAAAAAAATCCCACTTCTAGTATAAATGGTGACAGAAGCAATGGGAACAAAGGTGATCATCAATCCTTCCTATTCTATTCTCATGGTAGAATTTAAGTAGGACTGTTTCAATAAGGAGTCTATTTCTCATTCATCTGTTGCACTTTAGTCTCTTCTAAAAGAAGTACTATATCAAAAATAATGAAATAAATCAATATGCTTATTCAAAATAAAATTTGTCCCGCACTGCAGGGGAACCAGGAGGGAAAAGGTTTGCTATAGGACCGACTCTGCCTTCTGTGTGTAATTCTCCTAATGCTTCATGGGCTAACTTGTTTCTCTCCAGAATATTCATAGTTTCATCCTGCACTAGGCATTGGTACTGCAGACCCACTTGATGGAAAAGAGCAACTCTATAGGGTTCAGAGAGGTGCTTAATGAGAAAGGATATCACAGAAAACACAAGGTTTGATACAAAAGATAACGTGATGAGATTGTGTTAACACTGTAGTCATGTCTGGTATGGCAAAAGCATAGTCAAAGAAAGAGCTGATCTTTCAGCCATAGGAAAAAAAAATTTACCGGTAAAGGTAAAATCTTGTGTATCTAATCCTTACCTGCTAATAGCACATGAGATAACAAAATTCATCACATGGCATTTGACATTAATTACACAAAGTAATTCTACTTACCTGAAGAAGTGTCCCATGAATATGGTTTTGCCGGAGACACTGGTCAGTGCAGTTAGGGAGTGAGGCCAATAGAGTTTGGATGGTATTAGGAATCTGGTCTAGTGTAACAAATGGGACTAAGGCCCGAGCTGCCATCTCACGAGAGCGGTAGACAGGTGAGCGTCCACACCTGGGAAGAAACAGAAATGCAAAACTATTCAATATTCCTCTCCACATCTATGTTTTTGCAGTAATGATATTCTATCTGGTGCAGGCTGCAATATCAAATCTGGAGGAGCAAGGGTCAGGAATATTCCTTATTTCAAATGGTTTTTAAAAAATACTTGCCTGGGACTAGTCCTTGTTTTGTGTGCAGCAGGACCCCATTTGCATGCAGGGTCATATCCCTGCTGCTCCACTTCCCTTCCAGCTTCCTGCTTGTAGCCTGAGAAAGCAGTCAAAGACAGCCCATAGCCTTCTTGGGACCTTGTACTCATGTGGGAGACCTGGAAGAAGCTCCTGGCTCTTAGCTTTGGACTGGCTTAGCTATAGTCACTGCGGCCATTTGTGAAGTAAACCAGCAGATGGAAGATCTTTTTCTCTGTATCTCTTTCAAAACAAACTTCTCTTATTTCAAATGATATTCTTTTGTATTTGTATTAGCTCTAAAAGTGACTCTACATTTGTAAAAAAAAATCAACAATACCTATAATTCCAGCCACAGAAATTACATAGATAAGTTAACAGTTACATAGAGAGCAAGAGTGAGTGCTTATCTTTAATAATCAAACAACTATTGATTGTATAAGCCTGTGTACCAAATCTTGACAATGAGCAAAAAAACTGGTAAATGCCAAGAGTAAAATAGTCATTATTGTGTTTGATGAAATGATAAGCAGATGATCTTGACATTACAGTTACAGGAAGCCTGAAGTCGGAACATGGAACTCAGGGAAGCAAATGTGATTCCAGAAAGTCACCGGAAGCCAGTAAGTTGTTTCAAGCAGGAACAGAGGTATAAAGCAAGGGTAAAAATGCTCAGGGAGATGTATGTGGCTGAAGTCAAGGCTTATCAATTAGTCTGAAAGTTGAGATGAGAATGTGGGTCACACATTCATACTGCGGAGTGTCTCAAATGCTAGCCTACATGGTTTGAACTTACTGTGAAGGGATAAAAGGTGGTTGTCCCCAAGTCATAGAATCATTGCCTCTAGGCTGATTCACACCCACGGACACACAGGACTACGTGAAGGTCATTGAAAAAACAGATAATCTCAGGGGATCTTAAGTTGCAAACACTCAAAACCTGAGAGGCTACAACCATTTTGCTGACGACTGAGATTAAAGTTCCACACGTAAGTCCTGGCATAAATGATCTCCTGATTAGAACTTTCAAGAATTCATGACCTTATAGCCAATGAAAAACCTAACTCAATGTCTTCAGTTGTCAAGACTAGGACAAGGAACAACAGAAGGGAAAAGAGACTGCCTCTTGATCATTTTCAAAATTAATCTGTGTTCCAAGAGGAAATTACAGAGTCACATGGCCTTGTAGGATAGGCAGCACAGAGGATAGAGCTCTATGACCAAAATGTCTGTTACACCCCAGAAGTGTCATCCTCTAACATGACAGTACAAATACAATTTTTGTACAAATGGAATAACCCTGACAGGATTTCATTATGGGAGTGGTGAGGAGGAGGAGGTAAGGAGGGAAAAAAGAGGTTTAGAGTAAGTGGAAATACAGTGTCACTTTTCTATCACCATGTAGTTTCAAGCCTGAGAAGCAACCGATGCCCATCATTCTCTGGGAAGACATGTCACCCTACAGAAAGGGACCAGGTCACAATAGATAGCTCAACAATTTCTACTGTTCTTCGGTTAAGTTCAGTCAATTCATGTATTTTCTCCACCGATTTTCCCTTTAAAATGAATAAATATCTAATCTGTAATTGGTAAACACAGTAAAATATTTGCTTTAGTCTGCAGGGTGTTGAGGTGGGGTGGTAAGAAAACTTCATCTGACAAAGAAAATCTACTGAAAATGTCAGTAAGCTTAATTAGCAAATGACTTCACTCAATACAGCATAGTCATTTGTTAGAAACTTCCCTGGCTATCTGTCCTCCATCCCTCCATGTCTCTCTCTCTCTCTCACATACACACACACTCACACTCTCTGCCTTACAGTGTTTTATGTTACCAAAAAGGCTCTTGTATATAAATGTTTCTTTTCAAATACAAATAACTCTGACATAGTTACAGATGTTCAGCTTTCAATTAGCAGTAACTGTACACTAAAGAACGCCCCTCCTTTTGCCCCCGACCTCTTGCAAATGATGATTTCCCAAAGGAATCTGGCATCCATACAGCAGGAAGAATGGAAAGTGGGAAAAAGGCCAGAATGTTCTACTTTCGGATATCCCGGGTTAGGGGACTTTCCAAATGCACACAACCAGGTTAAAAAATAAAAGATCTCCTCACAAAAAGCAATGCAATTATAGAAAAAGAAAGAGGAAAGCCACTTTTTAAAGTGATACTTAAATAACATTCATCATAAAGCAATGATTAAATGTAATTTCAAGCTCCTTTCTACTGCAAATTGCTTAAATGGAAGTATAGATTACAGTCAAATTTATATACACACACACACCAGGGCCCTCCAAAAAGTTTGTGACAAAGTAGAATTTTAGTGCAAGGTGTTCTTATAATACAATTTTCTATGAAATACTTGAAAGCCCCTTCTATACCATATATACATCAAGCAAAAAGCATTTCCAGCTACTTTTTTCGTCAGCTACTAGGGAATGAAGAGAATCTGATTAGAAAATTTAGCATCTAGTGGTTATAAGGATTGAAAACTAGAGTACCTGGGTATTCATTCTGCTTGAAAAACAGTTTTGTGACTTGCCCAAGTCTGAGTAACATCTCTGAGGCTCAAGAACTGGCAATGCTTTACCCCCCAGTACCCTGATGTGAAGTCCAGGCCACTCTTCAGTATCTGAAAGGAAGGTATAAGTTCCAGGGCTGCCTGTGGTTACCAAGCTCCATGAGTGACCGAGTCCCTCATAAAAGTCTGCACAGTATTTGCAGAAACTTCAAAACAAAGTTACCATACTATGTTGTTTAGGGAGTAATGACAAGAAAAAAGTCTGTCTATATTTAGTAGAGATGCCTTTTCCCAGTGGTCTGCAGCTCGCTGAGCTCACAAGTGCAGAGTGCACAGGTGGTTTGAAGAGCAGCCTGGAGAAAGGTTTCATAACACACCGTGTGTAGGTCTGGTCTGCTAGCACTGTATTCTGAGAAATGCAGGGCTCCCTATGGCCGCATCCAAGATAATTAAGACCATGACATGAATTCTGCAACATTTTTAAAAGCTAAGGCAACAAACTGATAGGAAAACAAGGAAATTTCCTTAGTGATATTGAAAGTGGCTGAAAGAGTGAGACAGCCTGTTGCCTTCCTTGAAACAAAGCAAATGAATTCTGGGTCATGATGGTTATTTTTACTTTTCACACCCTGGGAAAAATCACTTCCTCAATAGCCCTAACTGTGGTCTAGACCTGAACAGCAAGTCCTGCACAGAATCTGCAACACACACACACACCCCAATAGTGTGTTCAAAGCTCTAGCCCTCTCACTTGAACAAACCAGTTCTCTGTGCATTCTAATCACACAAGCACTGATTGCCTACCATATGTTCTGCCTTGTGTGACAAGACACATATGTAACAGTAGTGTTTTAGTCTCACAAGTATATAGTTCTTGGTAATTAAAAATGTGTCTGCCTGCACACCTGTGATCTCTTTACTATGCAACATGGTTGTAGGGCAAGAGAGCATTATAAAACTCAAAAGCAACAAATAAATGAGGCTCAGAAGGCTAGCTGAACCATGTAGGATGTGTAAGCAGCAGTGCCTGGCCAGAAGTGCAGGTCAGGGTTCTAACAGAATTTCTCAAGCCCAAGCTGTAGTTCACACCTGGAAACCAAGGGAACACAAAAAATATCCCCTGGCTTCCATAAACACAAACTTTAACTTATAAGTATGTGAAAAATCTCTAAATAAGTGGCTTTTTGTTGCTGTTTAACATTGTTTTGGATCATGAAAACATTTCAGAATCTCATGTAAACCAGACTCCCTCATAAGGGAAACAGATTTATGAACATATACACACAGTGTTCCCTATAACCTCAGGAAGTTTGTGATGTGCATTCAGAACCCCTGGGGTGGGCCTTCAGCTTAGGATTGGAATTCTTGTGTCCCACACTGCAGTGTTTGGTTTTGATACTTGACTCCAACTCCTGTCCCCAGCTTCCTGCTAATACATACAGTGGAATGCAGTGGTGACAGCTCAAGGAACTGGGCCTCTCACCGATGTGGGAAAACTGGACTGGCTCCCAGCTTTGGCCTGCTCTGGTTTCAGTCCACGCAGTTGTGAGCACTTAGGGAGTGAACCAGTAGATGTGAGCTCTGTCTCTTAATGTTCTTCTTAGAAAACATGGGCTAATTATTGCTTCTTAAAGCAATTCCTAATACAGGACTTTATACTTCAAAAAAACAAAACAAAACAATCTTTTATGTATCTGAAAGAGAGAGAAGAGAATTCTTTCATCTGCTGATTCACTCCCCAGATGGCTGCAGTGGCCAGTGCTGGTCCAGGCTGAAGCCAGGCGCTTCATTCAGATGTTCCAAGCAGGTGGCAAAAGTCCAAGGTCTTGGGTCATCTTCTGATGTCCTTTCCAAGCCATTTACAGAGAGCTGGATGGAAAGTGGAGGGGCCAGGACATATCCGGGATGCCAGGCATTGCAGATAGCAGCTTTATCTAGAATGTTGCAATAGCAGCTCCAAAAGTATTAAATTGAACAAAACGAAACCCTTGAGGCATATTTCCCAGACCCAGGTTAAGAATCTGCAGCTGTTTCTTTCCACACAGTAAATGACTTAATAGTGTGGTTGGTTATCAGCTGTGTGTCCTGCTTCATCTAACACAGTGATGGGGCTTAGGACACTGCTCACAGGGGGCCCCGGTTTAGAGACAGAACATACCCTGCTGATACTAAATCCTTGGTGCAAAAGGAAACACACACACACACACACACACACACACACGGAGTGGCACAGAAAAAAAGAAAAGAAAAGTGCTGGGGCAGCTCCCAATGGAGATCAAGGACCCTTGGATGTATGACATAGAGTACCTCTGGACTTTGGGGACACAGGGGAGTTGAGCCTGCAGCTGTTTGAGCTTGACAGGACCACTCTGCCAAGATCGTCCCCAGACAGGCAGCTGGCCACAAGGAACTGCCAGCCATGGGAGGTGGGCCCCTAGAGAGGGGGTGGGCGGCAGATGAGAGGAGCCTGAGCTGTGCCTAGGTGGGGAGGCTGAGAACATCTGCATGTGATGGCAGAGTCTCCCTCAGGCCAGCACCTTTCCCTCCATGAGCCCAAGTGTACCGCAAGGGTCCCAGGCAGAATGCCAACTGGAAGCAGGCGTGGGCTCCTGCAGAAACACCTTTATAATTTACGCTGCTCGTTTCTGCTGGGAGATCAAAGTCATTATCATTTTAAGATGAAGAAAATAAGAACTCCCCATATTTCTTCAGTTATAAAACTAGCAACTGGCAAACGCTGTATGTTAACAGGACCTTTCCACCCGTACGCTTCAATCTAGCTAAGACTTTACAACACAGTTGCCTCAAAATCCCCAGGGCCCCAATGTTTCCACAGCCATTCAACCTAATCACACTGAGACATCATGCTGTATGGAATCTCCCAGTCTGCAACTGGTAGACTGTGAAGCAGAGTAGTAAGGACGAAGCTGACCACACCACCATTTAGTGAGTACTGATGTAGGATGAGACTTGGTGTCCTCAGTCTGACCAATCCTCAAGCTCCCTGCTAAACTCATACTAGAATGCCACACCATTATGGTGCTGGCAAATGACAAGCCAAAGTTGAGGCAATCCAAACTTACAGGAGGTACCTCTAAAGGTGAGAGGTAAGAGGCTAACACCTCTGCTATACCATTTTCAGAAAATTACCCTGTTTCTTCCAACAGGTTGGCTTCTCCTGAGTACAGGTTCAGCCTCGCTGAACTGAACATCTCTCCAACCTAGTGTCTGGGGGACCCTCCCTTTTCCTCTGAACTCTGCTAAGGTATAACTTTGTTTTGTAAACTCTAAACTGAACTGCTCCTGGTCAGAACCAGTCACTTCCTTTCCTGTGCCTAGCCTGCAGCTGCACATCTGGCTCTGTCAGAGAACAAGTGAATTTCATTTACCTTCCCCCAGAATCATCAAGTTTACTACTCAAATGACCTTCAGAGCAAAGAAAGACATATTTTACAGAGTGAGAAAGAGAATCAGGTAGGTCCTGATCTGCTATACTCTGCAAATGGCTGTAATGGCCAGAGCTGAGCTAATCTGAAGCTGTGAGTCAAGAGCTTCTTCTGGCTCTCCCAGACAGTGGCCTAAGGACTAGGGCCATCCCCAGTCCCAGCAGGGAGCTGGATCAGAAGTGAAGCAGCTGGGACATGAACCAGTGCCCATATGGGATGTTGGCAACAGTGGTTAGATTAGCTTGCTACAATACCATAGCAGCCCCAGAAACAAGGTTTTTATAATTCTTTTATCATGGAGCACACAGGACAGGAGCTAAGAGTATGTCCTAGCATCCAGCAGACCTTATTAATTCTAAGCTCTGACACCAGTGCATGGATCTTAGACAAGCAATTAAGACTCCTACATTTTTGTCTTCCAGATAATGGGGAAAGAGTACTTGCCTAACAGGACTGTGGGAAAACTTGAATAAAATAATGTGTGTCAGACACAATTCCTACTAGATAGGATGTGATCAATAATTGGTAGCTACCATCAAATCTAGCAGATAGGCTAACTCAAAGACTTAAACCTTTTATGGACACACGCAGAACCTGTTTTTCCCCAGTGTTCTGTTTTAGCCAGTGACCAAGGAAAACAAAGCCCTGCTGTACCCAACAGACCCCAAGTGCTCACAAAGACCCACCTTTCTCCAGCCCTTCCTGAAAGAGCTGGAAAGGAGAGAAGGAGGTTTAAGTTTCCCTAGGGCCTTTTGACTTGTTAAGGAGAGACCCACTGGCTTTCTTCCCTATGTCCAGGGCCCAAGTCTATTTTCTGTTGATTCCATGCCATTACAAGAAAGATTTTTTCCTTTTGTTGTATGCGGTTCAAAGTTTCAAATCTTGCCTTCAGGAAAACAAGAACATGAGTGGGTATATTTACATGCATGGAAGAGGGAAACCACTAAAAAATAAAGCTTGTACCCAGTGAGTCTGAAAAAGCAAACCATGTCCAATGCCTATGAAATATGTCTTTGTTATGAAAGTGAAGTCCCTCTTCCACATTCTCAGGTGAGCTCAGCGAGGAGTTGCCAGATTCTCTGTTTGTTCCTCCTGTACCAATGTTCGGTTCAAAGGCTTGATCTACCCTCATTTGGACAAACTGACCTAGCACTTACTGCAGTGTTGCCCTCCTCATAACTCATGACTTTCCTTAAATATTTTTCTTGGAAATGTAATGGGTTCAAGACTTTTTGAAATTTTTATTTCATTTTATTTACTTGAAAGGAAAACAGAGAGAGACCTCTCATCAGTTAGTTCAGGGATTCACATACCTGCCCATCACCTGCTGGCTCCCAGGATACCCATCAGCAGGAAACTGGAATCAGAAATGGAGCCTGGATTCAAACCCAGGCTCTCCAGTATGAGATGTGAGCATCCAAGGAGGTATAACTAGTAGGCCAAATGCCTGCCCCTTTCTTTCTTTTTTTAAGAGCAGACAGTACCTAGGCAAATATATGCATATTTTTACCACTGATGGACAACAAAACAAACATTTCTGCAGGAGGTATAGCCACTTTTTCTAACTCTGTCTACTGGCAGCAACTGCTTTTTGCAAATTAATATTTATGAGCATATTAAAATATGTTTGTGAATAAATACTAACATTAAGCCACAATAGAGCATATGAAAACTGTAATGTGTGTCCACTTGGGACAAGACTAACCACAGAGCCAAAGTCTTAGAAGATGCACCCATTTCAGGTCACTTCCACTCTGCCTCACAGTTCCCAAGGCTTTGCCAAGTCTATTGACTCCTGGCTGTGAGAATGCTGAGCTGGAATCAGCCTGTGTTACCTGGTGATCCCTACACTTGCTGCTGTAAGAAGGCGGCATAGCATGGAGCCACACAAGGTGGCAAGGACAAAGAGTCACGGATATAGTGGCCAGGGTGACATGCAGTCATCCTTCGAGTGCTAGGAACCAAAGTGAGGGGAATTCTTCAAGTGGGGAGAACTGTGTTTTTACTTGAAAACGCTCTGAACCACACATTTTAGTTACTGGGAATTACAAATGCCTTCAATAAATGAAAGGCTGCATGACTGTTGAATGTTAATCCTTGATTATGTGAAGATACAAACACAACAGGATCAAGTATGAAAATTACTTCTCATCTGAAATTTCATTTAAGTCTTTCATCCTTCCCTGCTCAGACAAGAACAAATATGATTGGAAACGAGCTTTCCAGATTCCACCCAAATGTTTTGGACAGCTGGAAAGCAGGTTTTCCTCTGGAACACCAACGTGTAGGATACCTTAACAATAATTCTCTGACTCTGGGAAAAGTACGAACAAACTTTGTAGCCACATACGCAGACATTAGAAGTTCCACAGAAGGAAAGGAAACTATCAAAATTAGTCTTTACCTAAAGTAAAACAGTGTTATAGAAGATGAAAAAAACATATAAAGAGCTAACGTAACACACATAAAATTTTTCCTAATCAAATGGAAGTAACCACTAAATTTCATTGGAAATTTTGGCACAATCTCGCCTGTCAGTCAAGCTGTGGGTCTCCTCTCTGATGTTGGTTCAATGAGCAACTGGGTCTACTGGTCTCCAGCAACAGCTGGAAAAGCATTCTGCATCTGTTCTGGGGGATCTTGGGCTGGGGGAGCCACCTACAGGTAGGGGCTGAGGATGGCAGCTTCTATAGACTGAGTAAAAGGACTGCACAAAATCCCTCAAGATGTCACTCTCCTGGCTTCCCAAATAACCAAATGACACTCAGGGTCCACAAATTTATCCTAGGGGCTGAAGGCAGTCGCTAGTGGCAGCATGTCTTCTCTCCTGGCAGCAAGTGAATGGGCCTGACCATCAGTCCTCAGCAGGCAAGTCTCCTTTTGGTGTTGGTCACTATTCAAAGGCCAGGTTTCCAGAGTGATTTTAATACAGATGGAACGAACTCACTACGCTTTAGAGCAAGTGTTTACATATTTATATATAGCAAGTGATTTTCTTATTATTAAGCACAGCCCTGAGATGTCAATTTAAGAAGCTGTACAAGGTAAAGACAGAACTTACCCAGTTTTCTTTTCTTTCTTTTTTTTTTTTTTTTTAAGATTTATTTATTTTATTGGAAAGGCAGATGTACAGAGAGGAGGAGACAGAGAGGAAGATCTTCCATCCGATGATTCACTCCCCAAGTGAGCGCAACAGCTGAAACTGAGCCAATCCGAAGCCAGGAACCAAGAACCTCTTCCGGGTCTCCCACGCGGGTGCAGGGAGAAGGTTTAAAAAGAAATTTTAGGGCCTGGCGCAGTAGCCTAGTGGCTAAAGTCCTTGCCTTGCATGCACCGAGATCCCACATGGATGCCAATTCTAATCCTAGCAGCCCAGCTTCCTATCCAGCTCCCCGCTTGTGGCCTGGGAAAACAATCGAGGACGGCCCAAGGCCTTAGGACACTGCGCTGGTGTGGAAGATCCAGAAGAGGCTCTTGGCTCCTGGCTTCAGATTGGCGCAGCTCCAGTTGTTGTGGCTGCTCAGGGAATCAGCAGATGGAAGATCTTTCTCTCTGTCTCTTCTCCTCTCTGTATATCTGACTTTCCAATAAAAATAAAATAAATCTTGGGCCCAGCATGGTAGCCTATTGGCTAAAGCCCTCACCTTGCACACACCAGGATCCCATATGGGCACCAGTTCTAATTCTGGCAGCCGCGCTTCCCATCCAGGTCCCTGCTTGTGACATGGGAAAACAGTCAAGGACAGCCCAAAACCTTGGGACCCTGCACCCATTTGGGAGACCTGAAAGAGGCTCCAGGCTCCTGGCTTCAGATCAGCTCAGCTCCGTCTGTTGCAGTGGCTTAGGGAGTTCATCATTAGACGGAAGATCTTTCTCTCTGTCTCTCCTCCTCTCTGTATATATGACTTTCCAATCAAAAAATCTTAAAAAAATAAATTTTAAAAAGCTATTTTTAGTTTTGATTTTCAGCTCTCAAATATCCTAGAACAAAGATGTCTACTGCCAGGTCAGGTGTGATAGCACAGTGGTTAAAGTCCTCGCCTTGTACACGCTGCGTTCCCATGTGGGCGCCGGGTTCCCATGTGGGCACCGGTTCTAATCCCAGCAGCCCTGCTTCCCATCCAGCTCCCTACTTGTGGCCTGGGAAAGCAGTCGAGGACGGCCCAAGTCCTTGGGACCCTGCACCCGCGTGGGAGACCCGGAAGAGGTTCTTGGTTCCTGGCTTTGGATTGGCTCAGTTTCAGCTGTTGTGCTCACTTGGGGAGTGAATCATCGGATGGAAGATCTTCCTCTCTGTCTCTTCTCCTCTCTGTATATCTGCCTTTTCAATAAAGATAAATAAAAATCTTTAAAAAAATATGTCTACTGCCACATGAAATGCAAGTTTCTCATTGTGGCACACAAAATAACTTAAATGTAGCCCAACACTGCTTAGACAAACCACAGATGCCAAGTAAACCTTTCTTTGGCCAAATGTTTTTGATTTTTCAAAACACTATTTTTATTTGAAAAGGAGATTTACAGTGAGGGAGGAGAGAGAGGGAGAGAAGAGGGATAGAGAGAGAGAACTAGCTCTCTTATGGGATTCTGGCAGCACAGCTGGAGGCTTACCCTGGAAGCCACAGCACCAGCTCCTTCTTTTTAACTTGAAAGGTAAAGAGACAATTCTCCCATCTTCTTGTTCAGTTCCCAAAGGCCCACAACAGCCGGTGCAGGGCCAGACCAAAGCAAGGAGCCAGGAACTCAATCTGGGTTTCCCACATGGGTAGAGGAAATCTAGCCACTTGGGCCATCATCTGCTGCCCAACAGGGTACCCATTACAGAACTGGGAGCAGAGCCAGAATATGAACCAAGCATTCCAAAGCAAGACCTTACTTGCTGTGCCAACCCTCAGCCCCTCTTTGACTAATTCAACTTTTCAGGTGAGTATCTCTGAAACGCTCTATTAAAATCTTACAACACCTCAGCATCATGTCAGTCAAGTGAGTATGCAATATGGTGCTAATTTTAAAAACAAGTACTTTCAAATATGAACAAGTATGTTCGTTTCCTTTTGAGAAAAATCAACTACATTTCTGAAAGATTCCAATATCCCTGCTAAAAGCTAGGAAGAAAAAGAAGGGATGGGAGGAGCCCTCACTAAGTGTCTGCTCCATGGCAGGCAGTATGCTAAGTCCTTTCAAATAATTTATCTCATCTTAGTATTCAGATAAGTCCCTTGAAATAAATATAGGCTACTATGTAAATACAAAGAGATGAATGTTTTCACTCTAGATGGTTTAGTGGGAACATGTACTGAATGATGTTACCAAATAAAATACAATCATAACCAAATAAAGTGCCTGGTACCACTTTGTCTTGTGGTCATAGAAACGGAATCCTTTATGAGCAACTTATCCCACTAATTCCAATGGTTAAAACTCATATTTTCAGATCTCATATACAATAAATTTGTAAGTCAAATATGTTTCCTAATGTACTAGCTAGAATTTAACAAAACAAAGTTCAATTATTTATAATGGATAAATCTTTCAGGAGGGCAAATTGGTCACTAGAACTTGGATTCAAATTCATCCACTCTATTACAGTTCTTGTAGCATAGCCTTCAACCAAGTTATGAAGAAGTTATGAAATAAAAGCTTATAAATGTAATGTATTATTTCTCTCTCACACACACACACTCCAGACTCCCTAAGGGACTCACAGTGTCCTTTGCTGTTTTCTATCCATACTGACCAATTCAGGTCATAACATTTCCAATTACATAAAATAATACTTACAGACAAGCTCAAAATGCCCAAGAATAAAAATATTTAACATTTATAGTGAAAAGAAAAATCACATACAATTCAGGATGTTGACAAAATCATCACAGGCTCGCGGAAAAAAAACGACATGTGTCATGCCATGTCATGGGACTACTCTGGGGAAGTGAAAGCTGCTGTAAAGCAGGCACACACACTTACGGGATTTCCTTTATGTCTGTTAAGTCAGGCTACATTTAAAACATCCTCAAATTAAAATATTAGCATCTATCAATGTGGCCGGGGGCAAGTTACATAATGTCCTTCTGCAACCTCATCTGGAAAGTGGTATTAGAATAAGTGATCTCCAAAGTCCCTGTTGATAACAAAATCCTGTAATTCAATGGACATTTAAGCATTCCAGGCAGATAACTATCTTTTTTTTTATTTTAAAATATCTTTATGACCTCTCTTGATATGTTCCACTGCTTAATCTCATAATAATACTGATGCTGATAATAAAAGTTTTATGTCTAACGCTAACCACACTCCTCCACTCTACAGTTGCAGCCAATTTTCTCTAGTCTCAGCCTCTGTGGAGTTGCCGAACAAATGACCAGTGTTTTCTACACACAGGAAAACCCTTCATTAACCATATTGGAATCCTGTCATTAAGCACCCCTTACTCTTCCCTTCCGCAGGCTACGACTACCCCGACTCCTTTAATCATGTAGAACCTTTTCTCTAGAATCTCGCTAATTATTTTTCCTTTGGAGGGAATTAAATGAATCCTCTCAATACCATCAGCTCAAACAAGTATGGGTGCTACTGCCTGGATGAGAGAAATCTGAGCATTTCTTTTAATATGATTGTTCTGCAGCTATTTCAATTTGTTTTTTGCTAAAGCTAATTAATGCCCTAAATGACCCTTCTCATGTTTCGCAGCAACACTCCAAGCTAAGATCAGAAAGAATGAATTTTTAAAAACCATAAAGTACATGGAAAGTTTGGAAAAATTCTAGGAAATTACACTTTGCTTTTCCTAGAAAAACAGCACAAAACAGGAAGGGATACTGAGATATTGGGAATAGACTGGGAAAGTTGTTTTTTTTTTCTCATGTGAAGATGGTAATTAGGTAAACCAAGTCATATTTTAACCTACATCATCTTTAACTATTGCCAGGCTGGTTTTAAACACCTTCAGGGGAAGAGCTGCCTCGATGCCCATGTTTAGTCTGCCACAGTCAGAATGTACTTACTTAGGTATAATTAGACTCTTTCTTGGTGCAACTTAATTTTGTTTTTCTGGTTCTACATGCCAGGAAAATAAATGGATTTGTGCCGAAAAGACTTGTGTGTAGAATGTATTCAAAATAATAAGCAAACAAACCTAATTTTTAAAAATGGGTCAAAGCCTTGAAAAAAGACACTTGAGCAAAGACACGGATGGGAAAAAAATAATCACCACACATGTAAAACTGCTCAACACTCTGTCGTTAAGGAAGTCCAAATAAAAACGCCAAGAAGATACCATTACATTCTCCCTAGAAAGGCTAAAATTGAAAAGGCTGAGCAAACAAAATGCTGGCTAGGATATGGAACAATTGGAACCAATATTTTGCTGGAATGAATGTAAAATGGTATAATCACTTCAAAACACAACTTGGGAATTTGTTTTTAAAAATTAACTATACACAGCCCACCCATTCCTTTCTCATGTGGTCAGCTTAGAGAAATGAAAGTCTACATAAAGACTTGCACTGAAAGTCCTCAGCAACTTTCCTGCAACAGCCTAACTTGGACACAGCACAAACGTTCATCAGCATGCGTGTATGCAAGCGACCTGGGCTGTATTCATAACTGAATATTACTTGGGAATAAAAAAGAAGAAACTACTAATACAAGGGGACTTCAAAAGTTGTGGAACATGGAATTTAAAAGTAAGTTTATCTTTGTGTAAAAAATGTGAAAGTGCATAAAAAGGGGTCTTCAAAAGGTTATGGAAAATACACAATATTTTAAAAACTGCATGGATTTTAATTTTTCTTGTACTAAAACAAACCTTTTAATTCAATTTTCCATGAGTTTTTTGAAGCTCTACCCATGCACATATAACAATGTGGCTGAATCAAAAAATACATTATGCTCTATGAAAAGGCTTCACAAAATACAATGAATGAATGCATACTGCATGATTCCTTTATAGAAAAATCAAGGAAATGCAAATGGTCTAGTGATATAACACAGAACAGTCATTGCCAGATGATTAAGGAATGGCAGGTAGGGGAAAGGGAGGTTGGATAAGGATTAAAAGGATGATAGACATGGTCACTATCTTGACAGTGCTGATGGTTTTATGGGTACATAAACTTATCAAATTGCACACTTGAAACATCTGCACTATACTTACTGCCAACTATATGTCCATAAAGTTGTTTTTAAAGAAACAACTCATATACATTACAAAAGTTAAGTTATACATCTGGTCTTGTTTTCTCTTCTAAGCCTCTATCTCCAAAACATTCCCTGTTTTCCTTCAACTAAATAAGCTCAGCTATTTCCTTCAAATGTTTATGGCCAGAATTAACTTGTGGTGTTCTCTTAAAAAAATTAAGAAAGGTATCCTAAGAATTCATCATGTAAAACTGTAAAAAATAAAACCAAAAATACATCTTCTACTTGCCCTTTAGACAGGCTCAGGGGGAAGAAGTGACTTGCCCTAGCTCACAAAGAGCAAAAATGGGCAAAAATCAGTTCTATCTGACTCCAGACTTTGTGCTAATTGCAAAAACTCGTATGCCTGTACTCCAAGATATTTTTACCACCAAAGGGATTGAATAACAATAACATATATTAAAAGAAAGTCAACAGTACTACTTTTAAGTATAGTTGACAATACAAAACTATTCCAGGATTATTAGGCTAAAACATACTTACCCCCACTAGACTTGGGTGGTTAAGCCTACTTTCCTAACATCTTAGGATCATTCTTTTAATTTGCTTATTCCATACTGCAAAAGTGATTTTCAACTCACTTTAGTTGGAATAAATCTAAATTTTGAAAAAAGAAGCCCTATCCATATACTATTATTTCACAGAGTCTAGATGAATGGACAACGGGGACTGCTGTGCAAAATTTGAAGATGAAACAAAACTGATTACACACACATATATCCCACCATTGATTAAAAATACACTAGCCTTACAAGTATACAATTTCCTTAGTGGTGTTATCTTTGTTCAGAAACATACTACATTACTATATGGCAAAGCCCTTTAGAATTTAATTAGGATACTAATTATGCAGAGAATCACATTACTTTCAAGTCCTTCCTTGGATTGTGACCAAGGCTTTAACATATTAAGTTCACATGGCTGCATTTCAAGATGGGGACCATGAGAATAAAGAATACTGCTCTCATACTCCAAAGTGGCCATTGTGCCTCAGACTTTAGCTATGACACAATCTGAGACATTTGCTAGAAAAAAAAAATCACTACTAATTTCCACTGCTAATTTTTAGTAGTCAGAGGTATTTACATTTCACTTGAATTTAGCTTTAATTCAATATCACCTTATTCCCCAGAGTTCCTCCTTGCCTATCAAAAAATCTAAAACAAAGTCAGTGCAAAATTATGAGTCATTCTTCAATCAAGCCAAGGACATAACCCTCAACCTAAGATTAAAAATAAAGTGCTATGTGTGAAATGTAATACTGTTTAACTGTGGGTGCTAAGGTCTAATAAATATAGCATTTCAAAAGAAAATTAAACAATCTGGATCACTTCCTTTCATTTCCATGATTTCATCAGTAGATTTCTATGGCTTTGGCTACATTTGCTAGTATTTGGAGACTAGGGAAATTGGTGGAACTTGGCATCATTTAGTTTATAATCTGTAGCACCAGTTCGTACATGGCACAGAAATATTTTCCACTCCTCTATATACTTCAAAGCATTTCACTTATTATCCAAATGGTTATTCTGACAAAATCATTAGTCAAAAAGAAAGCAAAGAAATCTTACTTTTTTTAAACTTGCCCTTTTCATACTACACTGCTTTAACCACTCAATGCTATTTCCGGAGCAGTCTTAAGTTCCTAAAGAATACCCACCACATCCTGCAATGCCAATTTTTCTTGCCTATGAGAGGTCAGGGCTTGTTTTTGCTGGCTTTCACTCAAAGTGCGTTACTATATATTTTAAATTTACCTTTTTACTAGATCCCTGTATTTTCTAGAATCTTCTAAAGAACATGTTGGCTTAAACATGAGAAAGGTATTGCTGATCATGGTGAATGCCTCAAATGAAGGCAGGGCTGAGTATGTGGGCATACATAGTCTTGTAGACAATACTCAATAAGAGCTTTCAGTTAGAGCTCTGAGTTCAGGGCTTCCAGGGTTAGCAAGAAAAAGTTTCAGGATTTGGAATAGGTAAGATGTATGTGTGTGCTTCATACTAAAACTCATACTGCAGCTATGTAACCAGGTATCTGCCACATGTGATCTTGGCTTGATAATAGTCTACTCTCAGGGCCTCCAACTCAAAGTAAAATTGAGAGGGCTGGTCAAATCCAGTCTTATTAGCAAGGTGGGTGGTGTCGCAGACAGCACCTAACAAGACAACATAAGGTGAGAAATGAATTTAATTGGGTGAAGAAACATGAGCTTGGCCACATACCATAGATGAGGTTAACTTACCTACCAACACTGCTTCTAGTCACAGAGCATTTCAAAGCTACTACTTGAACACCAAAACCACAGGCAGTACTATCTCAACCATCAACAGAGGCTAAGCCCCCTTCTTTGAATTAGCCTATAGAAGGAAAGTCAGAGCATAGAACCAGGTGCCAGGTACTGATACAGAAACCAAAGCATCATAACCAACATCTTAAATGCTAGGCCAAATGACTGCCCCAACTATTGCTAAGTGCACAGTTCAGTGGGATTCAGCCAACTTACCAAGTGGTTTTATTTTCACACTCAACAGGACTCTGGTCTCAGTGGATTTCCAGTCATTCACTGGCTGATACTCACAGGTAACCTCTTGGCTAGGTCTTCAAAATCAGGGTTCACTCACACAGTGGGGTCTGTATACTTAAGGTGAAGGAACGAACGCCCAAAATCCAGCATATGCCCATTTCCTTCCAGATGGAAGATAGAAACTTTGATCTTTTCCTTCCCATTAAGTTCTTTTGGAAAATAAGGAACCCACTATTCCCTGACCTTTGGGATTTTTACAAACTTCAGACTGCAGTTTAGAACACAGACAAGAAACTGTCCAAGGAAAACATGCCCCAAATGAACAGGATATAAACAAAGCTGTAACTAGGTAATTAATGGTAGGGACTTGCCTTCCCTCACTTGAGTCTCTGATAACAATCTGGCATTTTATCAGCAGGGTCTTTTATCTGGAAGGATTCACTGTGTTCTGCTGCCTGGAACTATTCTGGGAGGGGACAAAGAGAAGCTTTCATCTTGGAAAGGAAATGGAACTGCATCTAGAAGGGGTAAGGAAGAGTCAAAGCTGTAAAAAGACCTCTGAGTCGTTCCCTGCCAGAAAGGAGAGGTGAATAGAAAATGGGATGCCCTGTTCACTGACAGCAGAGGAGCACACTCCACTGCGAAAGTGGGCGCGGCAGCCCTCACCCTCGCCACACCGCTGAAGAGGGTCCCAAGCTCTGCATCTTCTGGACAAGGTCTTCCATTTATCTTCCCTTCCAAAACAGAGGAACAAAGGCTCATCTCATTGAGTCCTTTTACTGAAAAAAAAAGACCTGTGAGTCTTGAAGGTGCAGCTCAAAATGGAGGTAGCAATGAGAAAACGGGTTACAAGGGTGGTGTTGAGTGAGCATCCTCTGACCTTGCATATCGCTTCATGTAGGTTTCAATTACCCTAAGTGAAGGCTGGATCTAGCTGATGGTGATCACAAATGAGGACTATTGCGGGTGGAGGAGTCTGCCATGGTAGTAGAAAGTATCCCCTTATTCCCTATCCAAACATAGCTACTCCACTCAGTCTTCCTAGCAACATGCCATAGATTGGTTGTGGAAGGACTTGGGGGAAAAACAGGGTTTTGAATTCCCCATTCTACTTAGAACTCGGAAATATTTATCCAAGGTTGAGCCAGGGTGGCGAACCAATTCCAAAACCCACAGCCTGGGGCTTCTAAACTGGGCATACGTTGCCCAGTGACACTCATTCCCTTCTGTCATGTGCTGCAGCAGTCCTTTGGGGGCTCTGGGTTCATATCCAGGACGCTCAGGACAGCTCAGTGTTCCAGGCTTGGAAAAGGGGCCCAAGGAATCTGCTGGCTGGGCCAGCTTCCAAGGGGACAATGGACAGGGCACTCTCAAGCCATGCAGCAGAACACAACCTCCTCTTATTTTTTCAAGTATTTCTTAAGTCCAGTTGTCATTCTGGCTACAAATAATTCTGAGGATTTGAATGATGCAAGAAAAGAGAGAGAGGTATGCTTGGATCATATTAATTACAGATACTGGCTCTCAGCTACAAAACAAAACGCCGATTTCTTAAGTCTCTCTCACTAGATTTAGGAGAGTTATAATTAGCATTAAAGAAATTCATTCTTCATTTTTTTCCAAACTGAATCAAAGGTGGACCTAAATTATATAGGAAATTATATACAAAAAAGAGAATATCTAGGAAAAAGAGATTTTTTTTTTTTTCAGGAAAGTAATGGATAAACAGTCCAGGCAAGCAACAAACTCACATAAAGTAACCCATCAGTTCAAGGGACTCACTTGACAAATATATTCAGATATTTTCTGCCCACTACTTTATAAATGATTTTGTCTTGCGACACATGCTTGAGTAACAATTCAGTTTCCCCTTGGCTACCTAGATGTTCCCACAGCTTCTACCAAAACATGTGTAACTACAATCACCAAGAAGGATCTAGCACATTTACAACATAGCACGTTTCATACAACTCTGTGTTTTGTTAAAGCACTGGACACTTTAGAGATGGAACAGAAAAGCTCACGACTGCTGTGCATTATTCAGATGGGGGCTGAGCAACATTTAGCAGTTTTCACTGAAAGGAGAAGTGTGCATCTCTTACGAGCTGGTAGTTGGGGACTGTAAGTTCCAGCCCAGGAATCCTCCCTGATGTCCAAGAGCTGGGGCTCAGGAGTTCTGCTGCCCTCAGAGTGCTTTCCAGTGGATTCCACTGTAATCTTAGGGTGGAGGAGGGAAAAGGCACAGGGCACACGGAAATGCAAACTGAGGGACAAGAGGGCATCTGAGCCTCCTTCAGAGCCTCCTAAAATGGCTAACCCAGAGATTAGACACACAGGAAAGCAGCTCCTTAAAGCGCTTCCGTACAATTTTGGAGTCATGAAATTTTCACTTCATGATATTTAGTACCTTAGATAGTTCACTGATTTAGATTTATCTTTCTTCCAAGTCAGTTAAGGATTATCACATAATAAAACATCGGCAATTAAAAAATATTGAACATGTACTTATGCTCCTGCAATTTCTGTTTTCTTTCGAACTAAAAGGACAAATGCAGAAGTAAGTTATTAGGTGTGAAAGTATTCTGTAAACTTCAAATGCTTAGACAAATGTTTGCCACTGCTACTTTTTCTTTGTGTTTAAACAACCCTGAAGATTTTAAAAATTAGGTAGTTCTAGCAGTGGAAACTTAAGATGACACACTAGAAGACACACAGGAAACATTTTCTGAAAGTTTAAAAAGTATGTGTTTTATAAATAGCAGTCAGCCCACAAATAATCTCATTAAGATTTCATGCTTCCTAGCCTCCAGTCACATTTGCTTTTTACTAAGACACTTAAAACTGTGCAGTGACCCATAATTTCCTATAATAAGGAAAATTCTCTTGTAAGAAATTCTCAGTATTTCTCAAGCATCTCAGAAGTTTAGCTGAGAGGTTGTATTTAGCAACATGTCACAACTACTTGGGCTTAACTGCAACTTTTCTTCCTTCTCTACTGATTTTATATTAGAAAATGCGACGACTGTCAATGCAATGCCCAAAGGGGGAACATCTGAAGCAAGCAAAGGGAGTTCTAACGTGTATTATGTGAAACTGCACGTGAACTGCAGAATGCTGAGAGCTAGCTAGTCCTGTTCCCCTGAGGCAGGTGAGTGGAAGGGTGTCTGTGGGGTTAGGAGCAGGCACAGCCAAGGCAGTGGCTGTGACGATGAGGCCCAGAGCCAAAGGGCTTGGTTCAAATCCAAGTCTGAACACCTACTAGCAGGAAGACCCCAAAGCATAGACTTTCTACCACCTGACTTGCCCTTTCTGTGCAATGGGACTAACAATGGTAAAAACCTAACAGGATTGCCATGATGACTAACATATACAAAGTCCTAAAACAGTGCCTGGCCCATAGTCAACATTTGCTAAGTATTAGCAATTACCAGTAATTATTAGGGTGGGAAAAATCAGAACAAAAACAAGAGGGGCCAGAAGCATCACAGTAACAGAAAGATACTTCACAATGCCCATAACGTCATCTGTCTGATTCACCACTGTATTTCTAGTATCTGACACGTGATTCTTGTTATCAACAAAAATCTGCTGAGAGACTGAATACAGGAACTGATCCCTGATTCCTTTGCAAGTCACTTTCTGACTGTGGACACACTACATTTACTCTTTCCAGACCTCTGTTGCTCCATCTCCAGAGAAAGGTACTAAGACCTGTAGCTGTCTCACAGGAATGATAATATAAGGGGAAAGAAAGATATTTCAAATTTAATGCAGGGCTTCCAGAAGCCAACAATTTTTATTCCAATGCTCCTTGGGTACTGAGTATCCATGTGCACAGTCAGGGACAGCTGAGTCTCTGAAATACCTGGAGCACTGATTCTGATAGGCTTCTTCTTCTTCTTCTTTTTTTTTTTTTAAAGATTATTATTATTATTTTAATTGCAAAGTCAGATATACAGAGAGGAAGATCTTCCGTCCTTTGATTCACTCCCCAAGTGACTGCAATGGCCAGAGCTGCACCGATCCGAAGCCAGGAGCCTCTTCCACATGGGTGCAGGATCCCAAGGCTTTGGGCCATTCTTGACTTCCCTCCCAGGACACAAGCAGGGAGCTGGATGGGAAGTGGGGCTGCAGGGATTAGAACCAGCGCCTACACAGGATCCTGTTGTGTTCAAGGTGAGGACTTTAGCCACTAGGCCGCTGCGCCGGGTCCCAGATAGGTTTCTATTTCCAGCTGTACACACCAGACCAGGGAATACATCCAGGCTGGTGAAACATGGTGTAACACATCTTGCAGGCTCTACAAAGGGCTACTTAAACCTTGGTGTGAACAGTTAACTGAACTTGGTAACTTTCGGATGTCTGTAGGACAGGAAGAATTCGTTCAATGGAAAGCCAAATCTGTAACTCTGAGGGGGGCATCCAGATCTAGCTCTGATCCCTCAGCATAGGCGTGGCAACCCTGTTACTGACATACAGAGTAAAAAAGAAGAGGGCAGGATAAAGAGGTCCACTAAAGTTTGAAACGCAGCAAGAGTAAGGCGGAGGGAGTGGCACTGTTAGAGGAGAAAGGTGAAAGCCCAGAGAAGGATGTGAAAAAAAGAGTATAATGAAAAGAGTGTTTGCTATTGCATCAAATTCCAGAGAAAGATCAGGAGCATTGAGGCCTGCAAAGTAGCCAAGGGCTTTTTAAGTGTAAGATCACTCCCAGCACTCCCTGGTCACCTCTGTAGGTACCCTTCCCATGAAGTGGCAGAAACAGCAGCCCTGCAATGATTTAAGGAAGGAGTAGAAGTGGAGCAAGTGGAGTCGATTAAGACAGCCCAGCTTTTCTGGCCACGGAACAAAGGAGAGAGGGCAAGGGGTCGCTCAGGACTGCTGGCCTCAGCTTCCTCTTGGAAGGGTTAACGAGGGGAAGGGTGCTGGGTTGAGCAAGTGCACACAACAGGCCCTCGGAAAACACACTGAACAGATGGGTGAACCAGGGATTAAGAAGGCTCAAAGAATCAAATGAAAGACCAGAATGAAGGGTGAAGGAGATGATGCCAACTACTGATTTGAAGGGAGGTAAGATGTGTGAGGCGAGAAAGGTAGGGAAGAAAAAACAAAGGTGTGAGAGGCTGTGCATCCCAACCAGATGAACAGAATAATTTATTTATCTAGGTTATAATTACAGCAATTCGCTTATCAAAGGTACAGCTTACTGCAGTTTCAGTTACCCACAGTCAACTATGGTCTGAAAATTTTTCTGCAGAATTCTAAAAACAAACAATTTCTGATTTTTAAGTTATGTGTCTCTCTTAGAGGGCTGGTGTGGTGGCGAAGCAAGCTATTCTTCTACATACAGTGTCAGCATCCCATATGGGAGCTTGGATCATGCCCTGGCTCCTGTACTTCCCATCCAGCTCCCTGCTTAATGGCCTGGAAAAGCAGTATAGGATGGCCCAAGGCCTTGGGACCCTAGACATACGTGCAAGACATAGAAGCAGCACCAGGCTCCTGGTTTTGGATTGGGTTAGCTCTGATTGTTGCAGCCACTCAGGGAGAGAACCAACAGATGAACTCTCTCTTCCCTGACTTCTCTCTCTAAATCTGCCTTTGAATAAAAATAAATAAAATGCAAAACAAAACAAAACAAAAGTGTCTAAGTAATGTGATGAAATCTCCAGCTGTCCTGCTTGGACCAGCCCAGGGCATGACTCATGCCTCCATCATCCTCACATTCACACTGCATCCAATACCCACCCCTGGGGCACTTAGTAGCTGCCTCAGTTTTGAAAGCCTCTTCAGATGCCGTATTGATAAGCCAAAAAAAAAAAAAAAGTCATAAAAAGATTTGCTTCATGTGAAAACACAGAGGTCCTTAACTTAGTAAGAAAAAAAAGGGGGGGGGGGAATAGGTTGAGGCTGTGAAAGCCTATGGTATAGGAACAAATCACCCATTTGTGAAATTGTAAAGAAGAAATTTTGTTAGTTCCTGCCACACCTGAAAGTGAAACAGGTACAGCACAGCTCATAAGCGCTTAGTTAAATGGAAAAGGCCTAAAATCTGTGTAAATCAAGCTAGCAAAAAAACACAGTATATAAGATTTAGTACCATCTGGGGTTTCAGGCTTCCCCTCGGATCTTGGAATGGATCCTGAGGAAAAGCGGTCACTACTATAGGCTGGCGAGGGCCAAGGCCCGGCGTGGGGATGGGGGAATGACAGCCAGGGAAACATACTATGTTGTTCTTTCCCTCATCATTTTAAGTCTGCTATAATTAATTTTTACCTACCTACTCTAATTATTAATTCATATTTTCTGCCTAAGGAGAAAAAATGCTTTTTTTGAACTTAGAATGTTTCTTATTGAGAAGATGACTGCATATTAGGCAGCGTTCGGAGCTTAAAATTATAAAATCCTTCAATTCTTCAATAAAAGTGCCTGCTGAGTACCTTGGCTACAATTTTTGAGAAAATATTTAAGACCAAGGAAATAAAAGCTCCACATGGGAATACAATTAAAACATTTAAAAATTCTAAATAATATGATTAATACAATATTATTCTCCAGTCATTATTATTTGTATAAGCCTTTTGTAGCCTTTGGGGGTAGGGGGCAAATATTGTTGTTAACATTTATCATGAGAGTTACCAAAGACTAAACATCGATGGTTTCTGCTGGTCAACAGCAAATCACTTATTTTGTGAATTTTCTATGTTACCTTTGCAAGAAATGAAAGGGAAGTTCTTCATGACGACTCTTGAGTTATCATACAGCTCATTGTGAAAAACCTCTTCCTGGCTGGATCCCACTTCTATAGGATCAACAGCCTCACTCTTCTCTCCTCTTAGGTGAAATCACAAAGGTTAATTTTTTTTTTTTACAAAGGTTAATTTTTAAAAACTAAATATTGGGGCCAACATTGAGATATAGTGAACAATGCAGCTGCTTACAATGCCGGCTCCCACATGGGTGCTAGTTGATGCCCTGGCTGCTCCACTTCCTGGCTAGCTTGCTGCTAATGCAAAAGCAGCAGAAAACAGCCCAAGTATTTGGGCCCCTGTCATGCACATGGCAGATCCAGATGAAGTCCCTGGCTTTGGCCTGGCTCAGCCCGGCTATTATTCTTTCCAATACTTCTTGCTACTCTGGGAAAAGTTTCTGGACTTCTCCCTCCCTTCCCCCCCCTTCTTGGTAAGCCTTGTCCTCAGTGGACATACCATAGAACTAAGCAGATAACAGACACTATGTCAGGTTCATTAGCTGACACAGGTTCTACTGACTGTATGTTCTATCCAGACTGTATGTTCTTCATGAATGAAGATCTCTTCTTTACTCTGTGTCTTACCCAAGACCTGACTCAGCTACGGACACAATGAATGTTTAACAAACATTTGGCTATTCAAGTAACTGATTGGACTCCTACTTTCAAAGAGTGAATGGCAGTAACAGGACATGGATTACCATCCTTGTCAGAAATTTCACTAAAGAATGAGACTATTTGCAAATCAACTTACTTGTTCTGACATGACCTGAATGGGTCTGTTGAAGTAATAGATAACATTGAAGCAAAGCTGGTCCCTACAGGTTTTGTTTTTCCAGCTTGCTTTGTCAATGCATTCCATGGGAAGTGAACTCCTCACTCCTTTTGCTCAAAAACATATTTAGAAAATGGTCTTAGAGATCTGGCACCAGTGATGAGGTTGGCTGGGCCCCTCTCTAGGAACTGAGAGATAAAAATCCATGACAGATGACAGAGTGTCTTTCTATGCCAGAACTCTTTGCAAAAATTCACACCATACAATGAACATGATATCACTTCACACACCGAACCTCAGTTACCCTTGGGTGGGAATCAGAACCTGAGGTGGCCATGACCACCACGCTCAGGAGAGCCGCAGTAAACCAGGGAGGCAGAGTAGGTGCCTGCCTACACATTGTGATCTCACAGGCATTGTAGAACAACCTTCTAGTCTGGTTCCAAGTCCTCCCTTTGTAAGGCCTAACATGCCACCACAAGAGCTGCACTGGCTCAATTTCGAAATGCATGGCTCCATACTAGAAGAAATAGCCCCAGGGGAGATGACAGTGTGGTCATTGCAAGGATTTTGTGAAAGAAGAGGGGGTGGCACCTATTGGTAAAGAAGACATCTGAGCAGTGACCCTCTGCACTTTGACAATCCTGCCCACAGCCTGACCTGCTGTCAGAGTCTTAGCACTGAAACCAATGGGCCAGGGACCAAGTTTCCCATAGATTGGTGAGATAATAGGTCCCTTCTTTTACCCAGCTATTGTTAGCAGATTAGGATAGTGGGAGAAACCCTTCTTGGAGTTTCATGTTTAGTAGTAACCACAGGCAGAGTAGAGTTTTCAGAGCTCAAGGCTGGCCAGAAGGGAGGAAGTTCTAGGCTAAGCACCGCAAAGCTCTACTCTCAGGTGACTTCTAACCAGCAAAGCCTGACAACTCCTACACTCTTTCTCCAGACACCTCTGTTAAAAGAAGCTCCTTTGGGAAGACTGGATAACAAAGAGTTATCTAGTTCAATCAGTCTCCAAAAAAGCATCTCTGACTACTCAGAGACTCAAATGTTCCCTATGCTTGTCAGAAAACAAATGCAGTTTAAGCCAACATCTGGAATGAAGAAAAACATAGCAACCACAAAAAAAAAAAGATAATTAAATTAATAAGGAATGCTTTTCAGACATAACATCACATAGGCCAAAAAATTGTTTTCAGAACTATCCAGAACAAAGTTATAGAAGTTACTTAGAAGTTAAGTTTAAATGAATTAATCGCTGGGGGGTGGTACCATTTAGGAACGGATCACCATGACCTTGTGGACCGTGTCCAAAAAGGCACCCCCAACCTCCTGTCTACAGGAGACTGAGAAATCTTCATACAAAAATACAAAAGTGTATGTCACAGGCTCTGAAGCAGATTTATCACTTCATTCACTGTACAATGAGAATCCACAGCTAAGTTGTTTAGCCATTCTGAAATAAGACATTCCAGACTGGGGCATTGCAGAGATCTTTTAGAAAATAACCCCAATGTATGATCAGTTTTCTTTGATTACTTCCACTCACAGTATATGGAAATCTGTTGATTTCTTTGATGGAGAATAGTGATCTTCATAAAATAATTCCTTAAATTAAAAAGCTAAAATCTCTATTTCCTCATTAGGAGAAAATAGTGTGCTATCTGCCACATGGCAGCCTCTCAACTATGTAAAGACCATTACCATGTTGCCTCTAACAAAGTCTTCTCCAGCCTAACTCTTTCCAGATGTTCAACTTCCTCCACCTCATGGTCACCACTTCCCCCTGCTCCCAGGATAAATATTAGTTTATCTCCAAAAATGGAGGACCCAAAACAGAATAATGTGGGCTTAGTCCAACCAGCCGAGTTCAGGAGGACCCTCAGGAGGCAGCAACAATAGCATGCTGCTTTCCCATGATTCACTAGGAAATCCCACTGTCTGTGATTTATGTTTTCCATATAAACCACAATGAAGCCAGATTTCCTTTTTGGTATGAACATATCATTGACTTTCTTAAAACAGAATGATATATATCTCTATTAGATGTTACCTGGTCTTCTAGAGGTGTTTTGAATTTTAGTTTTCAATTAAAGATATCAGACACACACACACACACACAAGAAAAACATGACATTCAATCGTTTGCCCTGCATCAGTACACATCACAAAGGAAACTGAGGTTCTTGGCATGGAGCTCCTCGGGCTCAGCCCTTTCCGTTGCAGCCACACACAGGCAATGGCCACATGCCTGCAGTTGTATTCATCACTCCCATGGTTGAAGACTGCTTTGAATTTTGATTCTCTTACCTATTATATTTACAATATACACAAATCTGATAAACATG
Organism: Ochotona princeps; assembly: GCF_030435755.1. Classification (NCBI taxonomy): domain Eukaryota; kingdom Metazoa; phylum Chordata; class Mammalia; order Lagomorpha; family Ochotonidae; genus Ochotona; species Ochotona princeps. Next base: position 50,380,918 of record NC_080839.1, on the reverse strand, counting down.
TAATCTAGGTTGTCTTCCACAGAGTGAGTAGCTCAAACACTAAATAATGCTCATTGTCTTCATTTACCACCCTACTAATCCCACCAAAACAATGAGCTGACTCAGGTCTGACTTATTCTCAGAGAATCCTAACTAGTTCTCAGCAAATAAAGAGCAAAGCACCTGCAAGGGATACAATTACTGATCCAGTCTAACTCAACACCAACACAACTGTGGGTCAATAATAAAATATGCCTTTCCTTTTTTTTGGAAAATCGTTCTGTAAGCTCCTGGTACAGCATGCCTATCCCACATTTCCATTACAATGACTGACTTGTTTTCAAGGCTTTCATTTACCTAACTCCCAGGATGTGCCCATTCACAGGACCTGGTGCTCTCTCTGGCTCTGGGGCCTTCCTACCAGTTTACTGGCAGAAAAACACCAAAGCAGGAGCTCTAAGAGTCTGCTCACTCTCTAGCACCATTATCCTATTAACCCATTCCTTTCCCTGGCCTCTTAGCAAACAATGCAAAGAGCTCCTATCTGTTAACTGAAATCAAAATTAGCCCCTTTTAGAGACTTACAGGCTTAAACACATGGGGTCTTCCTACAAAGGTCCTCTATTCATACTACCTTTATCAGGGAGATTTTCCCCACATGCATTGGCTTCTTCATAATTTCATACCTTTGAACAGAAAAATGATCCCACTCTGCTCATCTTTCCTATCAAGTTAGGCTCTTCTTCGGCTCTGGTCTAAAGCCCACAGCATGGTACTGCAGGGTGTCCCACAAGGGCTGACTTGGAGGAGCCAGAGAAGAGTTAACAGTTCAGAAACAACTTGGGTCACAGACCCTTGCAGCCAGAGAAGACATTGGAAATATCCAGTCTAACATCTTAATTTGACAAAAAAAGAAACAGAGGATCAGAGAATTCGAGGTCAGAGCTCATACAAGGACATGAGACTGCTCAAAGACCAGTAAGACACAAAACGCGGCTGAGCTGCTTTTCTACATAACATGTAACCCGAGGGATACAAAATGTGGCTCTAATATTGCAGGGCTAGAAGTCCCTTGAATATTTCATGACACACAACTTGATTAGACACAAAAGTCTCAAACTCCAAATCAGCTTCCTTTTTACATTATTCAGTCTCACAAGGTACCCAAATCTGGGGTAGTTAGAGAAGGAATAAAAAAGAAACAAATCAATCCATAAGGAAGATTCAAGATTCATTAAGACCATAGCATTGAGCATTACCAGTATGGGACAGTAGGCGTGAACAGCAAGAAAAGTGGCTTAACGAACAAATGCTTTAGGCCTGCAAAGGAGGGAAGGTGATGAGGAACCCAGGCACAGAGGGAGGCGGAGGGAGGTTTTTGTTCTCCTCAGGTTTTTAACTGCTCCAGGCCCCACTGATCTATTTAGGTAGTCCCCCTACTTGTCTAGAAGAAACCCTAAGGTGTGGCCTGGGGGGAGCCTTTCTGGTCTTAACAATCACCAGTGAAAGTAGAAACCAACCACTTTGTTTACATCAAAACCTCAACCCCACACCATGAAGTAGAAAGCTTGCTCAACTTCAAACCTGGTGAAGGAGCAAAGCGGTAAGGCCTAAATTATGTAATGCTCAATGGAAAGAAAACAGTGTGGATATTCTTCCTCAATGTCATACATGAAAAGAACCAATTAATTGGTTTTGCACTGATACTCCTTTCTTTCTTTTTTTTAAACAATGGGATAACCCAAAGATTTCGTCAAGTATTTTCAAAATATGTAAGATGTATATTTCCCAATTCTTTGTTGAACATATTAACCTAAAAAAGTTTCCCTAGCTTGGGTCTCTATGGGTGATTTCTACCACTATGAGCTTACTGAAGCACAACTCTTCAATATTTGTTAGAAAAGACAAGGAGCTTTTACAGAAAAATTGTATAAAGAGAATAATGACTAGCATGGATGGGAAGGGGTGTGCATACTGCAAAGCATTTGCTAGGAAAATAAGTTTAAAAGGCAGGAGTGGGGAAGAGGTGCTTAACACCAGATAAGAGGGATCCTTTTTAAAGGCTCTCTGAAAAGCAAAGAAAAGGCGCCATAGGGATTTTTTCCCCTTAGATACTGGTCAGCTGTGAAGGGCTCAGCTGTCAACAACAGAAGGTGCTTTCTTACTTGGTCCCCTTACTCCTGGCAAGGACACTGCTACAGTGACGGGGAAGAACCTTCCCCAAGCCCAAGCGTCACGGCTGGTGAGAAAGTGGCAGAGCCTCAGCCTTGGACACCACGGTCTTAGGTTTGGGGCATCTTGCCTACCTGTGGCTTTTCAGTTGAAATTTGAAAGTCTCTAGTAAAAAGAAATTCAAAGGTGCAGGGCCAGAGAATTGGGTCTCTGAAGTGACTTTGGAGTCTCCTGAAAATTCAGCAAGTGGGCACTGGCGAGCTGCACTTAGAAAGCAGGTCAGGGTGCCTTGTGAAACATCATTCATTACTTTGCTTTGTGGTATTTGAGCTGAAAGACGAAGGGTCTGAAATTGCAGGATTCATACTCATATGCACATGGGTGCGATATCTGCACACAGCACAGCATCAGACAAGTCAAACACAAGGGAATTTTTTCTTTTAAGTTTGCAAACAAGATGTTGGGATAACATTACTTGTATTTCAAGATGATGCAACAGTCATAGCTAGATAAACATATGACATTGGAAAGTCCAAATCGGTTACCTCCTAAGATCAAGTCAACAAAGAAAAGCAACAGAGAAATAAGCTAAGATATATTCTTTTTTTTTAAGACTTATTTTATTTTCATTACAAGTCAGATATACAGAGAGGAGGAGAGACAGAGAGGAAGATCTTTTGTCCGATGATTCACTCCCCAAGTGGCCGCAATGGGTCAGTGCTGTGCCAAAAGAAGCCAGGAGCCAGGAACTTCTTCCAGGTCTCCCACGCGGATGCAGGGTCCCAAGGCTTTGGGCCATCCTTGGCTGCTTTCCCAGGCCACAAGCAGGGAGCTGGATGGGAAGTGGAGCCACCGGGATTAGAACTGGTGCCCATATGGGATCCCGGTGCGTGCAAGGTGAGGACTTTAGCCACTAGGCCATGGCGTCGGGCCAGCTTGGATATATTCTTAAAAGTGTCATAAAGTGTAAGAATACAAGTAACAGTTACAAATACCTTACAGAGAGGAAGCAGCGAGTAGGCAAGTATACAATCAAAGGAAAATAAAATTCTATTTGTTGGAGCCTTTCTTCTAATCATTGCACAGTTCACTTCAGCATGGTCAGGGCACCCTTCCACTAACCCCACCAGCTGACCATTTTCTACTTAGATAAACTGAGTATCTGTAGACTAGACTCTTTCAATGCTACAGAAACAGCTTACTCTTAAAAATGCTACAGAAACAGCACACCATGTATCCACTGTGCATACATTCACCTCTTCAGTTACTGCCAAATCTAGTCTTCTTCATGACTAGAACCATAAGTATTACCTAGAATTATGGTTTTATGATGAAATTTTTACTTTATTTATGCATAATGTTTGCAGGTTTATCCATTTCTCTTATAACAAAAATTCATTCACAGCTCATCTTCCCAGAAAAAAAAAATTTGGAGTAGCTGTGGTTATCCCTATTATACGTTTATGAAACCCAAAACTTTCTAAATGTTCCACTTCCCAGCAGTAGATGGTCAAGATGGAAGAGCTAGTTCCTCTCTGTTTCTGGTGAAGGATCCCCACTGTTAGCCTGGCCAATTGTTTCCTAAGTGTGTGTCTTTCAATCCAATCATCTGGCTCTAGTAATGGAAAAGCAAAGTTAAAGAGCAGTCCCCACCTCTGCTATGCACTGACCATTCACACAAGCTTGTCTTGTCTCACAGTGGCAAGCATTTCAGGGTCTATTGGCCCATTCAGTGCAGCTTAAGTTTTTGGCTACATAAAAGAGTGCTGGCTATTTTGTTATAAGAACATAGCCAACAGTCTTAATAAGCGCTGTACTCTTGGGTTCATATTCTATTTCTGTAACTAGCTTGCTCTATGAACCTGTTTCCTAGATGAAAAAATGAGGACGATGGCACCTCTTCTCTGAGTGAAATAACCTATCATTTAGTAGACTGTTCATTTAAGGAGTTTATAAGGAAGATCTTAGTACTGTCAAATTTATAAAGACCATCTGTACGTGTCTTTGTGTGTGTGTGTGTGTGTGTGTGTGAGAGAGAGAGAGAGAGAGAGAGAGAAAGAAGCAAAGGTATGGGTGGGAGTGGAGGGTTCTGATGGTATATATAGATTCCCAAACTTCATCTTGCTGCTCAAAGTATAGCCTACGGCTTAGAAGCATTGGCATGGAAGACTGAAACGAACATTCTACTAAATGACAGGTTATTTCATGTTATTTCACTCATCAAACCAAAAGACATTTTAGAGAATTAAGGAATTACAATTTTAGGGGCTGGCGCAATGGCTCAACTGGCTAATCATCCACCTCCAGGTGTTGGCAACCCATATGGGTGCTGGTTCATGTCCTGGCTGTTCCACTTCCCATCCAGCTTTCTGTTTGTGGCCTGGAAAAGCAATAGAGGATGACCCAAAGCCTTGACACCCTGCATCCACGTGGGAGAACAGGATTAAAACCCTGCCTCCTGGTTTAGGGCTGATTAAGCTCTGGCTGTTGCGGCCATTCAGGAAGCAAACTAGTGGACTGAAGATCTTTTTTTAACTGTATAGATTTTATTTTTTGATAATTTTTACATATTTGATTAGGATGTGAAGAGACAAGGATTGGGGAAAGTGGGTGAGAACATTGTTTTGACATTCTCTTTTTTCCTTCCTGTATCTGCGGGGAGGGGAGAGATAAGAGGAGAGACCACATCCTGGATAGAAGATTTTTCTCTTTGTCTCTCCTCTCTGTAAATCTGTCTTCCCTTTCTAAATAAATATTTTAAAAACTGACATTCTAAAATTAATTTTAGTGCAATACAAAAAAGCAAAGTGAAATATATGCTTGGAAGGACTTGGAATATTGACTTTAATAAAAATGGATGAACACTGGGGCCCGGCGCCATGGCCTAGCGGCTAAAAGTCCTCGCCTTGAACGCACCAGGATCCCATATGGGCGCCGGTTCTAGTCCCGGTGGTTCCACTTCCCATCCAGCTCCTTGCTTGTGGCCTGGGAAAGCAGTCGAGGACGGCCCAAAGCCTTGGGACCCTGTACCCGCGTGGGAGACCTGGAAGAGGTTCCTGGCTCCTGGCTTCTTTTGGCACAGCACTGGCCGTTGCGGCCACTTGGGGAGTGAATCATCGGACGGAAGATCTTCCTCTCTGTCTCTCCTCCTCTCTGTATATCTGACTTTCCAACAAAACAAAAAAATTTAAAAAATGAATAAATAAAAAAAATGGGTGAACATGAAACATATATTATTTTCTGTAAGTAATTAGCAAATACATCATAAAGTTGATAGATTTCTTTACTATATAATAAACTGTCAAAAGACATAGTACAACAAATAACTAAGCTAATTAAAAGCTTAAGTTAAGTAGCAAAGGGACGAAAAAAGATCAATAAGAAAAATTTGGGGGCCCTATGTGGTAGCGTAGTGGCTAAAGTCCTCAACTTGCATGCGCCAGGATTCAATATGGGTGCTGGTTCATGTCCCAGCTGCTCTACTTCCCATCCAGCTCCCTGCTTGTGGCCTGAGAAAGCAATGCAGGATGGCCCAAGACCTTGGGACCCTGCATCTGCATGGGAGACCTGGAAGAAGCTCCTGGCTCCTGGCTTCAGAATGGCTCAGTTCCAGCTGTTGTAGCCACTTGGGGAGAGGACCGACGGATGTAAGATCTTTCTCTCCTTCTCTCTATAAATCTGACTTTTCAATAAAAATAAGTAAATCTTAAAGATAAAAGAGAAAAAAAAAGAAAATTTTCAATGTCAAATTACCACATGTACTAAGGAGGGTTAATGTTTTGGGAACACTTTTAGTTAGTAATGTCCTGGAGCTCTGGAGATGTTAATGGAAGAATGAAGACAGACAAGAATGAGACACGTGAGCATACACACACACACACACACACAAATATGTAACTATTTGAGTAAAATATTCAAACTCACTGGGGGAGTTTGAAAACATGATGTATAAAAAACATGATGTAACATGATGAAACATGCCTGTCAAATCTGAAGAGTTTTCAATAACCTGAAGAATAAAATACACTTGAAATAAGAATTAAGGCAAGGAAATGATCTCTACCTCAAGTCTGTAAAGTTCAAAGACAAAAGGCTGGAAGGATGCCAGCAACAGTTACTTCAGGAGTGAGTTGCTTTAACCTTATTTTGCTTTTTTACATTTCCATACTTTCAGATAATTTTTTAGAACTGAAAAAAATATTCCTAAAGTTATGCCCACAAGAATGACTGGTTCAACTAAATTTGGTTTTAAAATAAATAAGAAACGAACAAACAAAAAAGAAAACAGGCTGATTCTCAGACCCAAGCCCATACCCAATGAATCAAAATCAGTAAGATCCCTGGCGATATGTCTGCATTTTAGTGTTTGAGGAAACACTGTTACATAACACACATGGCCACTCCATAAATTCAAGTCTACCTTCTCTAACCGAGGAATCAATGGGGGCACTTCTGTTGGTAATGCTCCATGAATTGTAATTTGGGTAGCAAGTAACTTACTGACCACAGCATTTTTACTGAAAGCGCATGATGATCACAAAATTCTCATTCTGTAATTTTTACGTTATAATACGATGCACTAAATACACTGGTTTCAAAGCAAAATTTCAATTTTCTCTATTAATGCAATCATTATATATAATGGGTGTTTTAAAAATAATAATACAAGCATTATCATTACATGTAAGCTAATTAAATAACAGGAAGGCTATTCTGATGTAGTAACTTCTGGTTACTAGGATGTAACAAATAACAGATTGATTAGTAGAAGGCTCCCACAAATTGAATGTTCTCCACCAAGATGACAAGGTTCTGCAGCATGTCTTGTTTCCAGAAGGCCCTGTGATTCTGTGCATGTGGATTTCTCTCTTGCATCCACTTTCTGAAAACAGATATTAGGTTTTTGTTTTTCCCCCAAGGTATTCGCAAAGGAACACTTGGTAAGGTCTCTACAAGTGCACCATCCAGATTCCTAAAACGATTCACCAAGTGCTTGGGTGATGGAGACTGGTGACTGCAAATCAGGAAACAAACACCAGTTTGAGTGAGTCACCTGTGATCCCAGATAACACAGCTGCAGCCAGGGCTTGGTGCAAACAAACGGCCACAGCAATCACAAACCAGAATCTCATGTCTGCTGGTTTCTCACATTAAAATGCACAAGTCAGCTCTGTGAAACCAGGAAGTGGAAACCAGGATACCACATAAATAACAGAGTTCCTTGAGTTCAGTGTTCTTATCCTTCTACTTCAAGTCCATTAAATTTTTCAGTAGACACATAAAAATGAAGATGCTGTTTGTCAAGCAGTAAGCAGAAAGGTAATATGACAGGCTTTTGAAACGTTTCAAAAGGAAATGTTAACACGTTTTGGAGGCCTTACTTTGATCGAAACTGAGAACAAAGGTAATCAGAAGATGGCTGATGCATCAAAAGAATGTATCGGAGCAAGTGGCAAAACAGCTGTAGAAGCAGAAAGGCCTGGCCCCACTTTGGTTCATGCATATTCTATCTTCCTGGCTCTATTTCAGGTAACTTACACTTGCAAAAGATGAGGAGGAACTGTGCCACAGGGCACTGCCATCTAAATACTACACCAGGACCTCTTTGCAGGCTCCCCCAAGTGAAGAAACCAGACATCTTGACGGCCTCTAAAATTCCTGGACAGGGGATATACCCTGGACCCAAGCCCGCCCCTTGCCGACCAGGCTCAACACAGGGGTAAAGCAAACACTCAGGCTATATTTTTCAAAGGGGGTATCTCCTATCAACACCACACGCCCATTAGTAGGCAGGGCTCCAAGGAAAACATGACTTAAGCAGGTTCTAATGAGCTCCTGTACCATGATATAAGCACCTTCTGCTGAAACACTGCAAACCAGCTGGAAACAATGGCAGTGAGCCCCAGACCGCTCCACCCACAGGACCCCTCTCAAAGTTAAACATAAAAATATCCACCGTGGTCATTTCTGAAATAAGAACAAGAGAAAACATTCCCGCAAAGCTCCCATGTTTGCCTGACGTTTCCATGCAGCAGGCAATACTACCTCATAATGAAGGGAACAAAAGGCGCCAGGCTCAGGGCAGAAGAGGTGCCATCCATGGGGGATGGGTAGAGTCTCTCCAACACCAAAAGTAAGAGAAACATGCTTGGATGACGGTCCGGCTCTCCCGCATCACTGCAAATCAATTAATACACAGAAGATTTAAAACCTAAGAAGTGAGACACTATCTTCAAACACATTTTCTCATTCAGTAATTACATATATGGAGACTACAAAGGGCCAGTCTTCTTTTCTTCAGTTTTGGTTTGTTTGTTTGTTTGTTTTGTATTTGCCGCAAATTTTCCTAACTGAATAATAAGAAAAAACAACTGCAATGCTGGAGACTGGCTTTTGTGCAGGATTCCCTTCTCAAAGCCCATGAACGCTTACACAGAGTTTGCAGTTTTGATTAGAGTTGTTCATACAGCAGAGGGGTGGGAAGTCTACCTCAGAGTTTGAAATGAGAAACTTTCCAACTTCCAAATGTATTTAAAGAAAGCATCAACAGACAGTCACTTACTATGGCCAGGAAAGTTTGTGTAAACAAACTACTAATGTAAGAAACAAGTATTATAAATTGAAGCAAAATGCACTGATGTCATTTTATTTTTCCATTACAGATAATAAGTACACATGCATAATAACGGCAAATATCACGAGGAGACTACAAACCTTACATTGTAAGATGTCCACATGAACAATCCAACTACCAGCAAAAGAATGTGATTCAAAGGACAATGGTAAGACTGGGGGCCTTCTTAGTGGCTTTGCGTTCTAGAATTTCATTTCCAAGGTCACTGCTCATTTTTGTTCAGGAGAACCAGTACCATTTCTTATCGCAGGTGACCAGATTAGTCAGCTAATCACTACAGTTTCACAATGGCAAACTATGAGCTGGTAATGAAAAATGGCAGGTGTGCATTACGCAAACTCAATATATAAACACACAGAATTTAAAAAACAAGAGGAAGAAAAATAATTCTTAGAAGAAAACATCATGTGTTTTTAAGAAGTTAGTTCCTATAACACTGAAAACAGGATTAAATTTGATAAAAAAAAATCAATCCATAACAAAAATATTTTAAAAGATGACATATAAAAATAGACTCTGCATAATTTTTCAGGTAAAAAAAATCTATCATTGAGAGACAGCCAAGGATGCAACTCTGAAAAGGCATCATTTTAAAAAAAAAAACACTATATGTATTATAAGAAAGTAAGTGATTGAAATCTGTTACCTAACAAGGAAAGTTACAATTACTAAAGTCACATCTGTGATTTCAGTCACTCCGCCCCGTTCTTGTCTTACCTGTCTGCCATATTGGCCACAGTTTTCAACTGATTGAGAAGAAAAGGAAAGAGTTCTGGGAAGCGAGAGAAAAACTGCGTCCCTGTCATTCTGCAGAGAGAAGGAAAAAAAAAATACATGACTATTACGTAGTTCTTCTGATCTGTTAATAAGGACTTTGTTATACAGGGAGATAACCTACAGTGTATTAAGAATTTAACAGCAGAATTCTTATATATAATTTTGATTTAGGAAGTATAATGAATGCATGGATGTTTATCTTGAAATTAATATTATGTAGGTGGAAAGATATTTGATATTCAATTCTGTCAGGGAAGAAATAATCTGTGAAAACATCAAGTTTGCACAACTGATTTGGACTATGAGTAGAGTCAACATCTGAGACCGACTCAACCTCAGAGCTACGGGCAGATCCACAAAAAGGTTTCTCAGTCTTCACCCATCACACCTTCACCTAACCATGACAATCAAAATACCTTCAGACACTGACAACTGTAGCCTGTGGTACAAAATAGCCTCTGACCAGGAACCTGTGGTCTGGAGTATAGGCATGAAAAGCACACACTTGGCCCGTTAAGTTGTAGAGATCCAACTGCCATCAACACTGTAAGTTTTCCATCTGTATAAAAACTACTTTTTAAAAAGGATTTATTTATTTCTATTGGAAAGATATACAGAGGAGAGACAAAGAGGAAGAAGATCTGACATCCGCTGATTCACTCCCCAATCGGCCACAATGGCTGGAGTTGAAGCAATCTGAAGCCAGGAGCCAGGAGCTTTTTCTAGGTCTCCCACATGGGTGCAGGGTCTCAAGGCTTTGGTCTGTCCTCCACCACTTTCCCAGGCCACAGCAGAGAGCTGGATGGGAAGCCAGGATACCAGGATTAGAACCGGTGCCTGTAAGGAATTCCCGGTGCATTCAAAGTGAGGACTTCAGTCACTCGGCTACTGTGCCGGGACCCCAAAACTACTTTTGAACTCTGCCAACTCTAAAAATAGGTCCTCTGACCACACAAATGACCAGAACGTTCAATCTGAACACAGCAGTGAGGAAATATTTTGTCAGCAGAACTATTTTAAGCATTACTTAGAAGAAGTAGCATAAATATTCCCTAACCTGCCTGGCTGAATAAGCTCTAGATGCATGCTCCTATTAATGAAGGCAGAGAATATAATTATTTGTTAAAAAAAAAAAACCAAAACCCTCAGATCCTAAGAGTGTACAGCATCCATTCATGTAATTAATATCCCTATGAAGACTCACAAAATTTCCCATGTTTCCTGTGCCCCTTCCCAGCTAAATCCAGACCCACCAAAGCAACCACAGACTTAATTTGTATCACCACAGTTTGGTTTTGTCTAGTCTAGAATTTCATAGAAATATAAGAATATATGACATAATTTTTTGGGTCTGGGTTTCTTCACTCAGCATAAAGTTTATGAGATTTATCCACGTTACTTGGCATATCAATAGGTTGTTTTTCTCTTTAGCAATGTTCCAATGTATGAATATTTAAGTTTGCTTATTCATTCTCCTGACAGACAATGGGCTCTTACCATTTTTGGCTGTCATGAACAAAGCTGTTATGAACATTCTTGTATAAAGATTTTTGTGGATATACTTGGTCACTTCTCTTGGATTAAAATCTGAGAATAAAGCTGCAATACATTTAACCCTTTCGAAAATGGACAAAATGGTTAAAACATCTTATATTCCCAATGACAAGTGAGAGTTCTGGTGGTTCTAGAACCTTTCCAACATTTGCTTTTATCTTTTTTTTTTTTCTTTTTTCCTTTTCCACTGCAGCCATCCTTGGTAGGTAGGCAGTAATAGCTCCCTGTGACCATGATTTGCATTCTTTGGCAAGTAATAAGCATTTCTCATGTTCTTGTATTACTGATAAGGTCTTTTGTGAAGTAACTAGTCAAGAGTTTTTTATTTTAAATAAGTTGCCTTTTTCCTTATGCTTGTGTGTGTGTGTATAAATTTATGTTTTGTATAGATATACAAATACTCTCACATATATATATATATCTCATAGCATACATATTCTCCGAAGTAATTTTTCAAGATTTTTATTTTATTTGAAAGTCAGAAAACCAGAGAAAGTGAGACAAACTCTATTTCACTTTCTAAGTCCAAACAGCTAGGGCTAGGCCAGGACAAAGCCAGGAACTGGGAATTCAATGCAGGTCTCTGGAATGGGCGGCAGGAACTTAGCTACTTGAGCCATCACCTGCAGCTTCTCAGGGTATGCATTAGCACAAAGCTGGAATTGGGACCTGGAACTGGAACTCAAACTTGGACACTACAATATGGGATGCAGAAGTCTTAAGTATTATCTTAACTGTCGATACAGTCACCATGATTTCCATTTATTTATTTGGGGGTAAGAGAGGAATGTCTTTGAATGAGTAGATGTCTTTAATTTTTATGAAGTTCTATAATTTATTAATTTTTTTTTCTTTTATAAGTCTTTTTGTGGCATAAGAAATTTCTGCTTACTTCAAAGTCACAAAGATATTCTATGCATTCTGTAAATTCTGCTCTTTTTTCCTTTAAGATTTATTTATTTTTACTGGAAAGGCAGATTTTTACAGAGAGAGGAAATACAGAGAGAAAGATTTTTCATTCACTGGTTCACTCCCCAAGTGGCCACAACAGTTGGAGCTGAGCTGATTCAAAACCATAAGCCAGCGGCTTCTTCCAAGTCTCCCACGAGGGTGCAGGGTCCCGAGGCTTTGGGCTGTCCTCCACTGCTTTCCCAGGCCACAAGCAGGGAGCTGGATGGGAAGTGGAGCAGCCAGGATACAACTGGTGTCCATATTGGATCCTGGCGTGTACCAGGAGAGGATTCAGTCAATGAGCCATTATGCCGGGCCCTAATTTTTGCTCTTATGTGAGGTCTACAATCCAGCTCAAATTAATTTTCATGATGGTATGAAATAAAGGTCAAACTTTTTTTTCTACATTGACATATACTCTAAAACTTATTTTGGAAAGTCCACCTTTTAATTATTTGAAAAGCAGAGTGACAGAGAGAGAGGGAGAGACAAGTGGGAGATGGAGATCTTCCATCTGCTGGTTCCCTCCCCAGAGGCCACAATGCCGCTGAGGCTGAGACCATGAGCTTGGAACTCCACCTGGGTCTCTCGGATGAGGCCAGGATTGAGGTACGAAGGCCATCCTATGCTGCTTTTTACAGGCTCATTAGCAGGAAGCTGGTTCTGATCCAGAACATCTAGGAGGGACTCAAACCAGTGCTCTGACTAGGGGTGTCAATGTTGCAGGTGATATTTTAACTCTCTGTGCCACAGCACCAGCAAAATCTATCATATTTTTGTTAACTTTTTTTAAAAAAAGGTTTAATTATTCATTTGTTCAAAAGGTAGAGTTACAGAAAGAGAGAGGAAGAAAGAATCCTCCAACCACTAAGATCTTCCATTTGCTTGTTTGCCCCTCAAATGCAATGGCCACAGCTGAGCTGGTCTAAAGTAAGAGCCAGCTGCTGCTTTTACTGTTTAAGGATCTCCTACATGTGTGCAGGGTCTCAAGCACTTGAGCCATCTTCCTCTTCTTTCCCAGAAGCATTAGTGGGAAGCTGTATTGGAAGTGAAACAGTCAGGATTAGAACCAGCACCTATATGGTATGCTGCTATACCACAGGGGCAGCCCTTATCTATCATATTTTAACAGAGATGTAGTAAGATATGACTTAAATAGGAGATATATACCATGATCATTGATTAGAAGACTCGATCAATTTCCAGAAATTGCTTGAAATGCAATGAAATTTCAATTAAAATAATGTGCATGTGACCTCAGTAGATGTGAAAATGTATGCAGACAGAACAAAGGGTAAGAGCAAGAGCATCAAAAATAATCCTGAAGAACAAGATTAGAGGACTCAGTCAACCAACAGCTTGAACATGCTAACATTTTAGTAATGAAGATACAGCGGGGACAAATAAGGCAGTAAACTACAATAGACAGCACGAGAACAAACCATACACAAAGACGAAAATTCGATCTGTGTAAGAGCTGATCCTGTAGAGGTTGGAGAAAGGTGCCATGATACCTGATTTAACAAACAAAACTGGATCCTAACACCGTGTAAATATACCACTAAATTCTATTGAATTCAAGACTTAAAAAACAGCACAAAGAAAAAACACAAAATAACACACATTGTTTTTAACCCATTTTCAAAATTTGGGATCCTGTCTTGGCTGTTCCTGGCCTGATCCTGCTGGGTTAGATGCCTGTCCTTGGCTCCACACTAATACCTGTGCTTGCCCTATCACAGTGCCTGCAGCAGGTCATACATGAAATTTCCTGTTCACTTACTTACTTCTCCCACCAGATTACACATGACACAAGGGCAGAGTGTATAGCTTTCCCTGTCTCCTGAAGACACACAACAGGGTTCCAGGAGAAAGACTCTGAGCTCCACCACCACACCACTTCTCTGTCCAGAGAACCCAGTGAGGCCCTGGAACAAAGCAAGTGACAGCAGAAAGCCACTGAATGAAAATGCCTACCTGGAAGCATTCTGTTTCACTTGAAAAGTTTCATTAAAATCATCTTAGCACAACTTCCATGTCGAGGAACAACAAGGTAATAAAGAATACTGCAAAGAAAAACTCAAAAATCACTCAAAAAATTGATCTCACAGCTGTCACAGGTGCCTCTCACCAACCCATCACACTTACTTCACTTGTGCTAAGCTGTATGTAGATTTGGGCACTACTCTGCAGTTTCCCTTTGTCTATACATTCCACATTTAACCTTGATAATAATATACGGGATCTAGCTCTTTGGCCATTTTTGAAATCTTTGAACCTAGAAAAAATCCTAGAAAAACATTTATTTGAATCAAACTTCATTTTGTCTTAGGAATCCTGTCTTTTGGAAAAGTTAAGGACGTAAGTGCATGCTTTGGAATTTAAAAAAAGAATACTGATGAAAACAATTAGGCAATTTTAAAAAAAAGCACTTGGTGAAACATGATAAAGAAGAAAGTATTTGCATTCCCCAGTTCCTACAACACATCCTGTATCATTCTCAATCTTTTTTCAGGAATAAGGATCAACACATTTTTTGTACAAAGGCTTTAAAGAAAAAAAGCTAGCAAAGGCAGGCAAAAACATGCAGGAGTACGGAACTGTACAGTAAACAGTGGCAAAGACATAGGTTGTGTCCAACCTTTTAAAAACAGGACTTATTCACAGGCAATGAAGCAAACACCATAAATCTGGCTGTTAGATGGAAATGAATGTTAAAAGCAAAAGCTTGGAGGTTTAGCTGGTATTTCATATGGGAGTCCAAAAAACTATTAAAATTGAACTACTCCCTACAATCTGGCCTATACAATCTCCCCGGAGGAGAGAAAGCAGTTAAGGATCTGCCTCCTTGCCACAGAGACTGTTGATAAAACAGCAAGCTCATCCTAAGAAAAACAATACCCCTCAAATGGAAACAGAACTACAAAGAAGATAAAGCTTCTTTGTGTTTCAAAGGATCTGATCAAATGCAAACCAATAAAATAGAAACGACTAATAAAAAAGAAATCTAGACCTGAAGTCCCATCAGAAGGACCATCTCTTTTGACTTTGTTTTTGGAACCTTCTCCCCGCCTCTGACTGGACTCACATCTCCCTAACACAGCCATGAACCAACATTTGAGAGATTACAAGGAGGAGCTGTCAAGGAAGTTGAAGAAGGAAAGACACTGTTGAGGTCTCCTTCAAGTTCCCCATTTTCCTTCTCATCCTCTGCAGATGCTTAGTAGAATCCTGGATTTGCTGAATGCTTTTCTAATCCTTCCCTCTCAAGACAGAATTCCCAATCACTAAACTGGCTATCCCTTTACAGTATCCAGGTAGGGAGTGAAAGGTCTTGGTTCTTAAAAATGTCCATCCACTCTCCTTGGGAAGGGTGGGACTGGAAATACCATTTCCACTCATTTCACAGCCAGTTAGTGAGTCACTATGTATTGGTTGAACTCATGTGTGCAAGGGTCTTTTCTGGAAGCTTACATGAATTCTCTTTCATCAAGAGTAATTTCTCAGAAAAGTTTTGATGTTGTTGTAGCCCATCTTCTCTAAAATCTTTTATCCAAAAATAATTTTTTTCTCAGAAAAGTTTGCCACAGACTTTTTTTTTTTTAAGATTTATTATTATTGGAAAGGCAGATGTACAGAGAGGAGGAGAGACAGAGAGGAAGATCTTCCATCCGATGTTTCACTCCCCAAGTGACCCGCAACGGCCGGTGCGCACCGATCCGAAGCCGGGAACCTGGAACCCCTTCTGGGTCTCCCACGCGGGTGCAGGGTCCCAATGCCTAGGGCCGTCCTCAACTGCTTTCCCAGGCCACAAGCAGGGAGCTGGATGGGAAGTGGAGCTGCCGGGACTAGAACCAGCGCCCATATGGGATCCCGGGGCTTTCAAGGCGAGGACTTTAGCTGCTAGGCCACGCCGCCGGGCCCTGCCACAGACTTTTTTAAAGATGACCCGCAACTCTTGTTTTCCCTCAGATGTAGGCACCCCCTTTCTTTCAAGAGGTGGGCCTCCTCTCCTCTCCCTGATTCTACAAGACCGTTTAGCTTGCTTTTATAACAGAAGGTATTCTGTGCAACTTCTGACTTAGACTTTAAGCAGCCTTAATTTCTCAGGCTGAAGAGAACTGTCATTTAATCTCCTACATTGAAAATCACATAATGTGATCACATAATGTGCCACTTCAGTCCCAGGAGAGCTGACTGCCGTCACGTGAGCAATCCCAGATGACAGCGATGGGGAAGAACCACTACCTAACTGATTCCAGTCAAGTCATAGGATTGTAAGAAATAATAAATCATTGGTATCTTAAGGCACTACATTTAGAAGTGGCTTGCCACGCACCAATAGGTAACAGAAACATGGTTATACTACCAAAGACATTTATATAGACTGTGGAAAAGGGGTGCTGATAACAAGCAAAATACGGTTGACTTAAGCTACTCTATTGATTCTCTCACAGTTTCAGAGGTCTGAAATCTGAAATTAGTAACAAAATGGGATCAACATCAATGCGTCAGCTCAGTTCTTCCGGCTCTTGGAAGAATCCCATCTTGACCCCTTCCAGCTCCCTGTAGCTACGGCATTTCCTGGTGAATTTGATGCTTTATTTTCCTATCATAGTCTCTCAAATCTCCTCCTATCTCCCTCTCACAAGTGATGATATTAGTATCCATTCAGCCAACCCAAGGCAATTGCTCTACCCCAAGCCACCCTAATCCTTAATGTTATCACATATACAAAGACCACAGCTCCTCTCCTTAAAAGGTAATGTTTGCAGGTTCCAGTTCTAAAGACCTGACACCTTCAGAGGCCCATTATTGTTTCAATTGTTAAGACACAGGAGTTAAGAAAGTAAAGAATGAACGTAACTGACATAGACCAAAGTAGTTGTTTTCTGAATCTTTAAGTCAATGGATCACTATTTCTCTTTAAAATATAATCCCAATATTCAAAACTTAAAAACAAAACAGGATTCTATAAAGGTGTCTGAGTGGGAAACACCAAGAATGTGTTTCTTTACCGAGACAATAATAATCCTGGCAGACTATGTCTAATGTAACTTGTTTTGGAACTAAGAAGTCTACCTAAAAGTTTGGAAGGTAGTTATCTGCATTCGTTTCAGTCCATTTGAAGTTACAACACTGAGTTCCAAGGCAGGCAAACATGTTCTTGCCCCAAGGAGCAGTTTGCACAAAGCCTGTGGGACAACAGAGACCTTATCATTGCCTTTTAGGTTTGAGAGTGATAACCACACAGGAAGGCAGTGAATGTTGGAAAGGACCCTACAACAAAGGTCCCCTTCCCTCTCTCTGAAGCAACTTCTATAGATTTTAGGAGCAGTTACCAAGCAAATATATAGATAGCTATCAGACCAGTATTATTGAAAGTTCCATTTTTTTTATGTTCTACATGGTTTAAGACTGCAACATTTCTAAAATACTATTGTTGGGTTAAAAGCCAAGTGTTACTGGGACAGGAGCAAAGGCATAGTAGACTAAGCTTCAGTCTGTGGCACCAGCATTCCATATGCTGCCTGGCTGCTGGCTGGAGCTGGCTGGAGCTGGCTGCTCCAGCTTCCTGGTTATGGCCTTGGGCCATCCTCTGTGGGAAACCTAGAGGAAGCTTCTGGCTCCTGGCTCCTGGCTTCTGGCTTCAGATGGGCCCACATCCAACCACTGTGGCTATTTGGGTAATGAACCAGCAAATGGAAGATCTCTCGTTCTCTCTGTCTCTCCTTTTCTCTGTAATTTCAACTTTTAAATACAAATTAAAATGGATCTTTTTTTTTAAAGGAAGCTAAATATTACTGTAGCTTTAATTTGTAACATCACATTTCATTTTGCATATAATTTGATATTAATAAAAATTTTACTATTAGTTTATGCTTTGGGACACACACTTGACAAATATTCAAATATCTGACATCAGTAAGTGAAAGCAGAAGTGAAGACAAACTTGCATAGGAGCAGTGTTTTTGTATTTTACTGAAATTAAGGTGGCAGAAATTGAAATTAGAATGTAATCCCCAGGTTAACCATAAAAAAAAAATAGCTGGAGAATACACACACATGAAGACAAGGGAATTAAAAGCATTTCATGATAAAAAAGAAAATCAACTAAACACAAAACACAGTGCAGGAAACAATGGATAAAATACCTGCACTTCTTAGCTAGCAGGCATCCCGACACAGGAAAGGCAATATCTCATGATAGCTTTCATTTGCATTTCCCTGATGGTTAGTGTTGACGAGTACTTTTCCCCACGTATTTGCTAGCCATTGTGGCGTTTTTAAGAACTGTCTATTGAGCTCCCTGTCTACTTCTTAACTGAACTGGTTGTTTTTATGTTGATGACTTTTTTGAGCTGCTGTCATGTTTTAATATTAACCCTTTTCCCCATTCTGTTGCCTGCCTCTTACTTTACTGACTGTTTCCATTGATGTTCAGAAGCTTCTGAGTTTAATATAATCCCATCTGATTCAAGAGTAATAAATTCTGACCAGGATGTAGAGAAAGGGGATCTCTTGTATACTACCTGGTGGCAAAGTAAATTAATGCAGATTGTACAACACAGCATGCAGAGTTCTTTTTATTTTTAAGATGTATTCATTTTTAGTGAAAAGGCAGATTTATAGAAGAGACAAAGAGGAAGATCTTTCATCCGCTGGTTCACTCCCCAAACGGCCACGACAATCAGAGCTGAGCAGATCCAAAGCCAGGAGCCAAGAGCTACTTCTGCGTCTTCCACGCACGTGCAGGGTTCCAAGGCTTTGGGTCGTCCTCCGTTGCTCTTGCAGGTCATAAGTAGGGAGATGGATGAGAAGTGGAGCAGCCAAAATACAAAGAAGTGCCCATAGAGGATCTAGGCGCTTTGCAAGGGGAGCATTAGCCAATTGAACCATTGCACTAGGCTCAGTATGGAGACTTTAGAAAAACTAAAAATAGGTTGGCAATATGATCCAGCAACCCCAGTACTGGGTATACATCCATAACACATGAACACATTGTATCAAAGAGACACCTGAATCACCTGTTTATAGCAGCACTGTTCACAACAGTCAAAACATGAAATCAGCCAAGCTGCCCATCTTCAGATGAATAAAGAAAATGTTATATTCAAGAAAACATTACTCACCTATTTAAAAAAGTGAAATTCTATCATTTTCACCAAAATGACTACAACTGAATGACATCAGGTTAAATGAAATAAGCTGGACATGAACTAATAACTGCCATTTTCTCCATTACACAGGAATATCAAACTTTAAAAAAAAATTACGAACAAAAACAAACAAACAAAAGGGCCTATGCATATCAGATTTCCAACAAATTGTTAAGAATTAGATTGGGGGGTCCGACGCCATGGCCTAGCGGCTAAAGTCCTCGTCTTGAAAGCCCCGGGATCCCATATGGGCGCCGGTTCTAATCCCGGCAGCTCCACTTCCCATCCAGCTCCCTGCTTGTGGCCTGGGAAAGCAGTTGAGGACGGCCCAAGGCATTGGGACACTGCACCCATGTGGGAGACCCGGAAGAGGTTCCAGATTCCCGGCTTCGGATCGGCATGGCACTGGCCGTTGCGGGTCACTTGGGGAGTGAAACATCGGACGGAAGATCTTCCTCTCTGTGTTTCCTCCTCTGTATATATCTGGCTGTAATAAAATGAATAAATCCTTAAAAAAAAAAAAATTAGATTGGGGCCAGCATTGTGGGGTAGTGGATAAAGCTGCCTCCTATGATGCCGGCATTCCATGTGTGTGTCAACTCTGTGGATCCACTTGTGATCCAACACTCTTCTAATGTACTGGGGAAAGTAGTGAGAAGATGGGCCAAGTCCTTAGGCCTCTGCCACACATGGGAGATCCTGGAGAAGCTCAAAGCCCCTTGTTCCTGGCTTTAGCCCGGCCCACAATCTTGGTTGTTAGGGACATTTCAGAGTAAACCAGTGGATGGAAGATCTCTCTATGACTCAGCCTTTCAAATAAAGAAAACAATTCACAAAAAAGTGACTATTATACTTTTACTTACATACTTATGTATTACATGTTATAATATATGGAAATACATCATATAGCTAACATCATATACTATAGTATTAGTGACCTGTGACTGTTTTAAAATTTACTATATATGGGGATCAGTGCAATGGCCTACTGACTGGTTCCTTGCCTTGCATGTGCCAGAATCCCACGTGGATGCTAGTTTGTGTCCCGGCTGCTCTGCTTCCCATCCAGCTCTGTGTTTGGGGCCTAGGAGGGCACTGGATGATAGTCCGAGGTCTTGGGACCCTGTACCCACATTGGGGACCTGTGGGAGGCTCCTGGCTCTTGGCTTTCGATCAAGGTTGTAATGGGACCGGCCATTACAACCTCTTAGGGAGTGGGGCAGTGGATGGAGGGTCTCTGTCTCTGTATCTCCTTCTGTGCTTCTTTCTTTCCAATAACAATAAAAATAAATGTAAAAATATTACTATATATGGGTAAGAGAATCTTTTCATTTGATGATTATTTATACTCCTTGCTGATATTCCTACTTAGCTACAGTCTTTTTACTTTGTATTATTGAAATCTGCACTTACTGGTGCATCATGGCTTTAACTATACATAAATTAAAAATGTTATCTCCAAAATGAAAAACAAGCTATAAATCATATATAAACCAAACTGCCAAACGATGCAAGTGAGACCCCACTTATCAGTAATTACTTCAAATATAAATGGATTAAATTCTCTAATCAAAAGAAGACAGGGAAGGACATTTGGGTAGCAGTTAGGAGTCTAATTTAGATGTCCATATTCTATTCAAAGTGCCAGGGTAAATCCTGGCTCTTCCACATCTGTTCCAGCTTCCTGTTGATGCATACCGTGTTTGACAGGATGTGATGGCTCAAGCACTTGGATCCTTGTCATCCACATGGGAGACCCTGACAGTTCTAGACTCCTGGCTTCCAATCATGCCTGGCCCTTCTTTTTACAGGCATCTGGGGAGGGAACTAATGTGTGAAAGATCGTCTGGTCTCTTTGCTCTTCAAATAAAAGGAAAATAATTTTTTTTTCAATTTTAAAAATATAAAATGGATTTCAAAATGGATTAAAAACAGAACCCAGTTTCATGTTAGCTACAATAAATTTATTTTAAACCTACAGAGACAAACAGGTTGAAACTGAATACACACAAAGATATGCCACAAAAATGGAAACTATAAGAGGGTAGATTTACAATAATAAGCCAGTTACAAAAAGATAAACACTATATGACTTCATTTATAAACAGCATTCAAACTCATAGAGAAAACAGAAGAATGGTAACCAGGGGTTGGGTGTAGAGTTTCATTTTATAGGATGAAAAGAGTTCTTGAGATGTTTGTGATGGCTATAGAAAGTACTTACTTAATACCATTGAACTAGACACTTA
Organism: Ochotona princeps; assembly: GCF_030435755.1. Lineage (NCBI taxonomy): Eukaryota > Metazoa > Chordata > Mammalia > Lagomorpha > Ochotonidae > Ochotona > Ochotona princeps. The sequence continues at coordinate 50,359,442 of NC_080839.1, read as the reverse complement.
AAAATGGCTGAGATGATAAATTTAAGGTTATGTGTAATTCTCACAATCAAAATGTGGTAAGAAGTTTTCACAAACAGACCAGAGTCGTTCTGTGTGAAGCAGTACAAGTGAGTGCTTGTCAGCTTGTCGTCCCTCGGATCCTTAGCACGCTCGGCCTCTGCTACATCATCATTAGCTCCAGAGCAGCTGAGGGTTTGAAAGTTTGGGCCAACAAAGCCAAACTCCTTCCCCCTTCACTTCCTAGTCCTTGTCTGATACACACACATTTACAAAAATTGTGTTCACTGGGGAAAATGAAACACCCAACCTGAATAAGAACAAATATGTAATTTTCCTGGTTTGATTTGCATGGATATTGGAAGTTTTTTTTGGGGGGGGATAAGGGTTAAATAAGGGGATTCTAGTATGCTACTAAGAGTCTCTTAAATCTGAATACAGCAAAGACAGGAGACTTATTGGACCAAATGGAATTATCTGTGGTCCAGTGATCTCAGACAATGCTTTGTAAGAGCAGATGGGTAGATTCTTTTAAAGATTAGTTGAGCTGGCAGTTGGCTTGCTCATCTATGTCTACCCTTGAAATTCAGTAAGTGGGCCTCGCCCAGTGTGTGGAAGTGGCAGCTCAGGTGGGAGCTCCTGTTCTGACCGGTGTGATTGACAGTGGTGCAGAGAGCTTGCTGTCTGACCCAGCCATGGGACATGAACCCTGAAAACTGGTCTGTCCGGGTCACAGTGTGTCTTCTGCTTGTTAAGCAGAAGCCTTGCATGGGGGTAGCTGGATTATCCGTGTATTAGAAACCTTGAAACATCCAGTGACTAGACTGGGGAAATGAAAAGAGTTACAGTCTAGGCTTGTAATTGCCTCCAACCCGTATTTTTTTTAAGACTTTTAAATTTTTATTGGAAAGTGACATATACTGATAGGAGGAGAGACAGAGAAGAAGATCTTCCATCTACTGATTCACTCCCCAAGTGGCTGAAACGACTAGAGCTGAGCTGATTTGAAGCCAGGAGCCAGGAGCCTCTTCTGAGCCTCCCATGCGGAAGCAAAGTCCCAAGGCTTTGGCCACCCTCAACCGCTTTCCCAGGCCACAAGCAGGGAGCTGGAATGAAAGCGGGGCTGCCAGAATATAAACTGGGGCCCATATGGTATCCCGGCACACACAAGACGAGTACTTTAGTCACTAAGCTACTGTGCTGGGCCCCCAATCTGTATTTTAACCATTGGAGACTCAATTCTGCTGGGCACTGATTTCTTCATCTATCAAGTGAAGTGATTAGAGTAGTAGTTCTTTAAAAGTTCTAGTAAATTCCTTGATTTCTAGGACTCTGTTGGCAATTCCTCTTCATATAAATAAAATGGGCAATTAATATTAGGCTACCTACATGGATTGGGATGGAATCTTGAAGCAATTAACTGAAGAGAAAGAGCAATAGAAACTGAAACACTGATTTTGAAATACTGAACCTTATAGTAAATTTATTAATTTTTTACTAATGAAAAAATTGGCTAAGTGATTTTTGATAGTATATCAGAGAGTCTGATGAATCTTTGTTTTGAACCGTTTGCTTATTTTGACTGAGGTTTTAATATTTGAAGGAACTAAGAATTGTCAAATAAGAGTTTCTTCAATTCTGTACGTATCTTTGGAGTCAATAAGGGATAGGACTCCTGCGGTGGAAAAGAATACAACCCATCCATAAGTGGGGCAGGATATGGACAATGAATTCTGTAAAAGCAGTAAGAATTCAACAGTTATTAGACACCTTTCTAAGTACTGGGGTTAGGGCAGAGACAAGACAATTGTAAGACTTGAGGAGCCAATATCCAAATTAAAGGAGATTCTAAACATGTTTAAATTAAAAATGGTAACTAAATTAAGAGAAAGAATTAGTGATGTGGTGAGTAGTTGGCACTGGGAGATGGATTACACATCTTTAACCAACATACTGGAATCCCCTTACTTAACCCTTATCCCCCCCAAAAAACCCTCCACTATCCATGCAAATCAAACCAGGAAAATATATATTTGTTCTTATTCAGGTTGGGTATTTCATTTTCCCCAGTGAACACAATTTTTGTAAAACTGTGTATAGTCAGACAAGGACTGACTTACAGGAAAAATAAAACAAGAAAATTAAGCAGACCATGAGGCAAATGTTACACTTTCAATTAATACACAATTGTTTTCCATCTCTAGTTACAATGTGATGTCTGGTTTATGTTTATTTGCCAAATTCACAACTAAAAAACAACTCAGAATTAAAAGTATGGCTTTTCTCTGGCACAGAAATATGGAAAAGAGTCCCCATTTAGCGGCTGTTCATCTGAAACTGAATGAGTGAGTCTTCTATCCAAACTGCCTGGAAATATTCACACACACACACACACAAAAGGGGGGGTGGTGATAATTTTCAACAGATTGGCTGGATCTCCAAAGAGGAAAAGTCAGAGTTTGGCAGAGTTGTTATAAAACATTTTGGACATCTTAGCCATTTGTTTTTTGGAAAGCCAGAAAACTAATCAGGGAAGAAGTATAACTCATTATTATTATCATTCAAAATCTTAACCCCTGGCTCCTGGGGTTGGCGGCAGGAAGTATGTTGGTTTCTGCATAAATGCAAATGAAATTTATTAAATTAAATATTGCAAGATCAGGATCCTGTCTTTGCTGTATTCATGAAGGCTCATTAATTCATAGGCTGCCACCTCTTCTCCCACGCTGGAAAGCCATCTGCTTGGCCACAGGAGCAGCCCATACCTTGAGATCACACGGATGCACACTTCTGACACGGCTGGGAGACATTCCCTTCCACCCATGCTTCCCTTTAACGGCCAGACCATAATCCTACAAAGGCAGTGGCTGTGTGTGCTACTTCAACTAAATCTCCCTCAACACCTAGCAGGGGAAATGGACCGAACATGCACACACCATGCTTTTTTTTTTAAACTTATTTTTAAATAAATGAAGGAACAAATCTGTTTTATTTCCTTTCCATCTCTTTAGATATATTCTATGAATTACAATGAGTATCTGTTCATTTAAAAGCAGCAGGACATTTACAAGTGAGTAGGACTAAAAGAAATCATAGCTTATCTATGCTTTTTCTATAAACATAGAAACACTAGCAAGGGAGGAAATATGATGTTCTTAAAACTTTACATACAAAAAAAGCTGTACAATCAAAATACATGAATTTGTTTTATATAAATAAAAACTTAAAATATTATACATAATTAGACTTACAAATGCATATATATAATTTATATATAAATTTACAGGTATCATTAATATATAAATCATACACAATCTATGTGGTTGTTTAAGAGGAACAGAAAAATTGGTATATTGAGCTGTATTGTTCAGAACTTGCTTTTCAAAAATATTTGGGAATGTATTTATTTATACCCTGAAAGGAGAAGGGGAAAGAATGCAGTTTTCCTTGTCTTAAACTTGACAGAAAACTTTTTTTTAAGACCTATTTATTTTTATTGGAAAGTCAGATATACAGAGAAGAGGAGACACAAAAAGAGGAAAATCTTCTGTCCGATGATTCACTCCCCAAGTGGCCACAATGGCTGAAACTGAGCAATATAGGTGCCAGTTCTAATCCAGACAGCCTAACTTCCCATCCAGATTTCTTATTGCGACCTGGGAAAACAACCCAGGACGGCTTAAGGCCTTGGGATCCTGCACCCACGTAGGAGACCCAGAAGTTGTTCCTGGCTCCTGGCTTCAGAGTGGCTCAGCTTTGGCTGCTGTGGTCACTTGAGGAGTGAATCAGCAGATGGAAGAAGTTTCTTTCCGTCTCTCTTCTTCTCTGTATATCTGACTTTCCAACAAAAATAAATAAAACTTTAAAAAATTAAAATATTTTTTTTTCTAATTTTTATTGGAAAGACAGATTTATAGATCTTCTCATATGGCTGCAATGGCCAGCGTTGCGCCCATTTGAAGGCCTTCCTCTGGGTTTCCCATATGGCTGCAGAGTCCCAAGGCCTTGGGTCATCCTCTACTGCTTTTCCAGGCCATAAGAAGGAGCTGGGATGGAAGTGGAAGAACACGTACTGGCACCCAAATGAGATGCCAGTGCTGCAATTGTGCCAGCCCCATTTTAATGATTTCTATCCTCCACTATTTTTTCTTTTCTGAACTCTTAAAAGCTGGAGGTATGAGTGCCTGAAGGAAATAATCTAGTTTTACTATATTTCCTCTCCTTGTTTTTTTTTTTTCTCTCTCTCTTGTCTCTATTAACAAGAACCAGGGTTCTTTTATTGTGTCTTTCCTAGACTTCATTCTTATTCTAACATTGTTCTTTTTAAAAACACAATCCTGTTCTGATCTGACATAGCCAACTTTACCTCACACATCTGAAAATGTTGACTTCAGCAAGGGATTTATTTAAGGGATAGGTTCTGCCTTGTCCTCATATACAAGCTTTCCACTAGGAGAATCCATTGACCTCCAATTCTAAACATAAAATTAGGGGATTTTTCTCTTTTTTCCAATTCAGTGGATTTTATGCTCTAAAGAAACAGAGACACAATAGTAACTATGGAGGCAGGATATCCTTCCAGCTAACCAACTTTCACATACTGTTCCTTATGGTCAAAATATTGACCACACTGTGGTAACTCTTTTTGACTTTATGACCTTATTACTAAGACCGTCAATTATATTCACTGTTATTTGAGCAGAGGAACTGCTTGAATGCCAAGACTACTCTACAGTGCTATTTAACCTTTCCCAACAGAGACTCATTGAAACTGGGAGTTTGGTAAAATGTTTTACCTAACCTTGCAAAGATACTTCCCAGTAAATATTTGAAGTATATAAATACCTCCAAGTAGTCTTAAAAATGTGTAAAACTCACAAATGCTAGGCCAAATACCCACGTTAATTATATAATCATATTTAAAGTAAAATAATGCCATGGGTTCAGACAAAGGTAACAATATGCCACATAAAGCAAGGGAGCTCAGATGCTATTTATCCGTCTACAGTATGCCTATTTCTAGTAGCAATTTCATACGATTTTATTTTAGAAAACTGAAGACTGCCTCTGCATGGAATAAAATCCCAAATCATACTCCATAGGTTCTTTATTCTGTGGTGGGGCAGACATGAACAAACGATGAAGAGAATGAGCAAAGATGTGGAATCAGCTGGACGAGAGGAGCAGCAGTTACTGGTAGCACAACCTCAGTGTACTTTCCCATTTTGTTTTCTACGAAGTGGGATTAGCAGTGCCCACACTTGGAGACTCATTGTGAGAAGTGAAATGACATAGCTACAAATCAAACACTGACCTTCTCAATAAATCATACAGAAAGATACACATGTACATTTCTTTGTCCCTGGTTCCAGCCAACCAGGCCCCATCTTTCCCCCTTAAAGAGGAAAGCACTTGAAAGAGAAATGAAGGAATAGAGAGGAGATCAGTATAAATCACTATTAAGGAGAATACATACACTCTACGATTCCAAGATCCCAAGTATTAGAGAACAAAACTCACTTTCACTCTTAGGCTACACGTGTGTCCAGGCAAAAGGGTAGGAAGAAAACAAACACATGATGTGTGTCTGGTGCTTAAAGGAGAAGAAAATGTTGTTATACACTATACAAGACTGCTCCACTATTCTTTCACTTCCACTTGACAAGAAAACAATATTTGCTTTTGATGTGCCTGCTCCACTAGTAACAACAGCAGACATTTCCACAGCTGAACACAAATATACAAAGAGGTGCAGATGCTTCGACGGTAAACATACTCTTCCTGGAAGAAGGAAATCTATTTCGCACAATTATTTGGGATTTTAATGGAGTGTCTAGTGCTGGAGTCTGTACTGAAATAATTTAAAATTAGGCTAACATTTACGCCCCCCCCCAAATCTTCAAATTTGCCAGAAAACATGCCACATACACAAATCACAAATGACTGATATAAAGACTAACAAAAATAACTAATTGATGGACTAGTCAGTGATAGCTTTCATATGAAAATTTTGGCATTCTACTAAACTTTAAATTAACACTATTAAACTGGCGTTTCATAGGTCAGAGGATTTTATGACTATACAACAAAAACGTTGTTTATAAAGCATTAAAACAGAAATACCCACAAATATTTTCTAACACATTTTTTCCTTTTGTCCAATTCAAATTATTATTGCTTCATTTTTTTTCCTTCCTAAAATTAAACTCTGTTCTTTTTATTCACTTCTACTTCCTTTCTTTGCCCCTTCCCAAGGAGAAGCCCATTATAAAATCTATTCCATTCTTTCTGGAATTTACAAAGCACCAAACCACTTTAATCTGCAAGTACATTAAAGCAGAGAATGGAAAATAAAAGGCAGTGATAGGAAATAAATATCCTTACATACACTAAAAGCCACACTGCCCCTTCAACCTTCCTCCCAACAAAAGCCCAGAAGCAGAGTGACCATGACTTATTTATAGAAAGGACAAAGGGTAGAACAGGATAAAAATGAAAATACAGCCAAAGAAGCCTCTTAGTTTCCTCTGGCCTAATTTAAATAGGGTTATTCAAGTGCAAGAATTGGTAATGAATGATGTTGCCAAGATAAGGATGAATCAAAGAGTCATCATTAAATCAATGTTTTATTCTAAGGACAGACTATCATATGTTTTGACCTAAAAGACATGACTCACAGAGAGTCCAGGATTTCTTTTCCTTTCTTCCCTGAAATGTGAGCAAAACAAACAAAAAAAAGGTGGAGTGTCACATAACATGAGCCCCATACCAACTGAATGGTGGTTTCAATTCTGCTAGTCATCAGATATGGGACTTGGGTAAATCACCTAACTTCGGAATCTCGGTATCCTCACTTATTAAATGGGGGATGATTATACTACTCTAACTACTCCACATGGATACCATTATGATCAAATGAGACAATGACCAAGTGCTGCTAATTCTACCTCCTAACTTTCAATTCTATTTATGTTTTCCAATCCCCATTGCCACTCTCCTAATTCTAACTGCAATGTTTACCCTCGCCTAGATCACAAAATTTACCACACACCTGTACTCATTCATGAGAAAAAGTTGAAAAACCAGGACAATGTAGCATATTTTGCTTAAAACTAAGAGGTCATTTAAATGTTTATTTTTCTTTACATTTATTTGAGTGTATAGTTTTATTTTATGAAATGATTTTGATAACATGTTTTAAATATCCTTATTTAATAGAATAAAAAGGCTTCAACTCCATTATGCTAAGATCTTCAATTTTTTTTTAATTTTTTGCTGCTACACAAAATCTGAAAGTCTGGGTAACACAGATCTACATTATTCTAATAAATAAAACTTCAAATAAACAAAATGATCTCCTGATTTCCAATTTTTATTTCCAATTAGCTATGATATGTTCTCTACATATCAGCCAAAAGGATCATACTAAAACAAATTTAATCCTGCACACTAAAGTTTACAATCCTTCCTTTGCCTCCATGTCCTCCGCTCAGCTGAGAGAATGCCCAGTTCACTGCCGCCTGGCATTCTGCACATTTTTACCCGTGGGCTTTTGCATCAGGGGTAGTCCTCCCCACCTCCACTCCTCTTTCCCAGAGAAATACTGCACACCCTTCCTTTCAGCCATAATCATCCTGCTTTAGAACACCTTCCTTCCTGCTCACAAGCCTAGATTATACCCATTTCTCAGGTGTTCTTAAAGCAACCCTTACACCCCTCATCACAGACTTGCACTTGTATATTTGATTGGCACCTACTGGTATCTGCTTATATCAGGCACTGCTCTAGGTGCCTGAGAAACAACAAGCAATTTGGCAAAGACCTATCCCCATGGAACTAGCATTCCAGTAACCAAAAACAGACTAGAAATTAATTAGAACAGTAACAAAGAAACAAAAGATCTAGTGACTGTTTATCATTGTAATCCACTGAACTCAGCACAACCTTTAGGTTCTAGCTTGAGCTCAAAGAACATTTGTTGTATTGTGGATGTTGTAGCGCAGTGAGTTAAGCCTCCACTCAGGATATTCATATCCCATAGTGAAATGACAATTCATATCATAGTTACTCTTCTTTTAATCCATTTTCTTATTGATGCATCCTGGAAGGCAGAAGATGATGACTTAAACCCATGCCACTCACATGGGAGACCAGGACAGAGTTCCAGGCTCATGGCTGCAGTGAAGCTCAAGCCATATGAGGAGGGATCAGCAGCATCTGGAAGAACTTTGTCTTTTTGTCATTCTATCTTTCAAGCAGATGAAAATAAATAAATAAAAATAGACATTAAAAAGTACTTATAGGATGAGTAGATGTAAGAGTGTCAAAAGATTTTGTTATGTGGATGTGAGGAAGCAATTACTACGTGAATGGGTCCATTACTGACCCAATAAAGTCTCTTCTTAAGTCTCACGCATGCTGTTTCAGTCACGTCATGGCAGGTCCTCTCACAGACTTGCTTTTACAGTTGGAAAGAGTTAAAGTAGTTGCACCAGTAATTTCCAGGTCACATGAGCTAAGCATTGAAATCTCCAAAGTCTGAAACAACCTGGCCCAACAGGTATCTTCCTCAAACTCAAAAATACAAAATTAAAACAAAGCCAGCTCCTATTCAGTCTGGAAACCAGGACATTTGCTTCATACTATATCTGAAAGCTTAATACCAGAAAAGTCAATAACAACCATGAACAGGGACCTTGTCAGATCACTGTCAAGGCATAATCCCAATCTGAGTTATCATCTGCTGAAATAAATTAAAGTCAAGAAAGTAAACACTTAAAGAATATTCACTTGTCTCTTGTCCAAAAAGGGGCTCAGAAGGAAATTTTGTTTTAATAAAAAATGAAAATAAGCCAGGAATATGAACTCAGATCTGAGGAACAGTCCCTGTGGGTCAGCTAGTCAGCGTAAGAAAGAGTTGGTGGAGCTCAGGGGAAACTGCTCCAGGGTGTGACTGTGACACCATCCTGCTCATGTGAAGATTTGGAAAATAGATTTTTTGGACAGACCTGGGCCTAACATCTCCACTACCAACCTAACAAGCCAAAAAATAAACCTGGTACAAAGGTGCCCACTGGTTCTGAAAATAGCTGGTTGTCCACAGACTGCAAACACTCATTCATCAAGCCCTGGGCCTGTGACAGGCACCAATCCATCATCAGCCAACTCAATGAACAGGTCCTGAACACTATGTTAAATGTCTGGAAGGAGAGGGAACTGTAAGCCTCAAGGAACTTGAAATCAAATTTAAAAAATAAGACAGAAATGAAGGGGGGTGGGAAACAGAAATAAACACTCCAAAAACAACAAATTCCCCCCTCCCCTAAAAAAACAAAACAAAACAAAACAAAACAAAACCCACATCCCACAGAGTCTGTTGCTTCAGGAAGGCTGTGTCTCTATGGAGGGGACACAACCACAACGCTGGCACTCAGAAAAGTAGATGAGGTACTCAACTACTCTGGGTGACACGTGACCTTCAAGAAGGGCTAGGAAGCACCTCTTCCAGGGAGGCAAAGGGGAAGGAAGCAAAAGCGTGGGGAGGGGACAACAGGACTGCTGAGGCAGGGACGTGTAAGGCCTATCTAGTGAAGGCCAGGGCCCAAGGCTCTAGCAGAGCAAGCTGTACTGTGGGAGGCCCCGGATACCAAGCTAATGAATTGGAAACATATTTCTCAAATACTGGAAAGCTACTTGAAGTTTTGGCAAAGGAGTAACATGATGAACTCTGTTTGGGTCTATCCTAAAAATTTTCACGTAAGTCTACACTGCTCACACACACACACACACACACAAATTGGAGAGAAAAAAAAAAATTTAACCATGTGCCAAAAGTTTTAAAACCAACACATTTTCATAGATATTTAAATAAAATCATACACCATGACTAAGTCTTAGATCATTCTGTAAATCACATATATTGAGTTAAGTGCTGTAACCACTAAAAGGTCCATTTTAAGAGCACCAAAAAATTATTTCTGAAAGGCAAATCCAGTTCTAGTTACGCCAGTTACCCTGCCCCTAACCTGACTAGAGTCTTTATTTTCTTGAAGCGTTACAGATTTCCTATGTACCTGGAAGGAAGAGCTGTTAGTCATCAATCTGGATGGTGTGGGTTAATAGGGTCTTTGTTCAGAAAATTTAATTACAAGTTTGAGCTCTGGATGAATGCAAAATGAAACTATGGGAGGGGACTCTTTCACTGCTGTTCAGCCAACTTAGCAGACCCAGGAACCTTCTGACTCATTTCTGGGTGCCTTTCTTAGGAAGCCAGTTTCTTCCCTGATTTCTGTGGCATGGCTGGCCTTTGTTTACCAGCTTCTCTGGTTTGAGCTCTGGCTCCCCTGCACCAATACTCCCAACAACAGTTCTGTAATCAAAGGCCAGAGATGTTCAAACATAATTTTGGCAGTTCCATGTTCCCATAGCAGCTTCTGCCTCAACATGTTGTTAGTCTGTACCAACTCCAGGCTCAACAGAATTTTACCACCTCTGACCTACAGAGGCTTTGTGGAGGGAACACAGAGTTTAAAATCAAGCTTTAATTTACTTTACCAAAAAAATTTTCTCTGGCAAGGAATTATTTGAGGAAGGCTGCCAAAGCAAGGGAATTTGAAGCTGCATTTTATACCTTGTAGATTATCTCAGAAATGTCAGCAATAGAAACTATAGACAAGAGACACAATAAATTACACTAATGACATTTAAAGACACCAGAGTTTGAAAGTTTTCTGAGCAACAAAGCAAGGAAAAAACACTGATTGCTAAAAGACCTGCTTTCCAGGCCTATAGGGCATTAATAACAGCAATATGAATGGCATAAAGAAAACCTCTCAGAGCTGTACAGTGAATGCCTGCAAGTGTTAGAAAAATCTCTCAGTCGTTTGCTCCCAAAGCACCATTCCAGTGATGGTAACATTTCTAATTTTAAAAAAGAAGGATAGCCTTTCAAATTTCAAATTCAACCTCTCTTGTATGTCCAAACCTATATATTTTTGGAGTAAAATAATACGTATGTGTGATACACAGAGAGTATTAGGATGATATTCAGTTGTAAGGCATCTAAACTCAGAATCAGTCATTTTAGAAATAAGATGAAGGAATTTTTCATGTTTCATACTTTCTGTCACTCCTTCATTCATGTAGCACACTAGTTGTTATTTGGGGGGCGGGGAAGGACTCCAAAACAAAATCATGAAACAAAACAAACTACAGCCACTCCTTTCTTTAAAAAGCATTTCCAGTTCAAACTGCAAAAGGAACCATTCCTGCAGAAAGCAGATTATTTGGATAAAGACATGTGGTAAACATTTCCCAGGGAATCAGCAAATGAAGAAAAGGTCAAAGGCAAAAGTCAACCGGAGAAGAACTGCACCATCTCAGCAATTTATCAATTTAAAAGAGAGCAACAGTTTGAAGTGGGGGGCTGGGGCAGGGAGGGAAAGGCACACAGGCCACCTCCATGCATTCTCAGCTGAGGTTGAAGAGAAATCTCTGGCTTCTCGGGGGAGAATACCATAACATCTGTTCACTTGTCATAACAGCCACTCCGTTGATTTAAGAAAATATTCTCTCTCTTTTTCAGAGCTGTTGGTTCATAATTACACGATTTCTCTTGAGCCTTGGTTTCCGCAAGATGTGTTTATTCTGCACATCTGCTCTCCCCATACCTGATTACACAAAGGTATCATAAAGAGCAAACCAACAGGTATAAAGAGACCAGCCCTCAAAACAGATCAAAGCAACAGCCCATGGAGTCCTTTGGAAATCTTGGCTGGCAGCTCTTGTAAATCAAAGTGCTTCTAAAGCAGAAAGCATTCAACTACCGTATTTATATAGGGCGTGATTGACAGGTCAGTTATTAACTTCATAAAAACACAGGCAATGTTAACTAGCAAGAATGTTTGTTCTAGCTGTTCTATCTGAAGGAAAATGAAATCCAAGATAGAATGGCTTGCTCTCTGTTTCTTTTAAGTATTTATTTTAGAACTGTGCAGTATAAAAGAATGTTTTTTCAAGTCAGTGAACTTAAGCTATTTTGCTTACTGTTCTGGAATTTAAGTATGTTGTTATAATTCTTTAGAAAACAAATGTTACATTTACTAAAGGCAAATTCCAATGGCTTGCCATGATCTTTTCAAGCCCTCAAAAAAGTTTTACTCTTTTGAATTACTAAAATTAAAAAAAGTTTTACATTAATTAATCTTTCTTCCAGTAACCAAAATGTATCAAATCAGGGAATCAAAGAGCAGGAAGGCCTCGGCCCAGTGATCTGGTTACAGGCACAGATACCTTGAACTGCTTATGGCAGCAAGGCCAAAGTTTGCCAAAAGGGGATAAAAATATTCTGGTCTATAACCTATTATTTTCTTTATTATTAATATGTCCTATCACAGATGGTCATTTATTACCATAGATGCAGTATATTCTATTTTTTAAATGCTCTTAGAAAATAACAGTTACATGTAGATACATGATCAGGAATCTCACAGGAACAGCCTGCAACAGTTTTCCTGGATAGGGCTTAATATGGTTGGCATCTACACTTACCCCAGTGGCTACTAAAAAAAAATGTGCGCCTGTGACTCTCAAATCTGAAGAACAGCTTCTAAAATAGTAGTCTTAAGCAACTGTATAGCACAAAAATTCAAAGGTTTTGCATTTATCCGTCTATTATTCACTTTCAAACAATTTTTTAAAAGATCTAGAGGGAAAGAAAAAAGTTTTGCTGTTTTGAATTAATCAGTAAATATTTTTGAGATTGAAATGAAAAGTTGGCATTTCCTAGCTAAATAAATGCTTATGAACTGGATGGTTGTTTATGCGCCTGTTTGTTTATGTGTATTTAACAGCCTTGGGCTTTCCATGCAAACATAAATTTTGCTAAATGTTTCTTGAATTAAATGCAAAAGTCTTTTTATTATCAAAATAGTCCACCCTTAGCAAAGGCTGTCATACAAACTGGATACCAAACACAAGAGCAAATCAGAAATTTCCAGAAAACCCTTCCTTGCTCATCAGTATAGTGCATGTATCACACTCCTGGTTCCTCCAGCATTCTTACAAACAACAGTCTTTCAGAACACAGAATTCTTACGAAATAAATACTCAGCCTTAGAACATGCCCTGGCCTCCTCCACTATCCACGCCACCTCCTTCCCCCGCAGGACCATATTTTCAAACTAGAATATTTGTTTTGACAGACTTCTGCTTGCTTAATTCTCTGGCAAAGGATTTCTTGTGCACTCCCAGCCAGTTATAAACATTTTGCCAAAAATATGCAACTCTTGGCATGACAAGAATAGCGAAGGGGGTTAAAAAAAAAAAAAGCCCTGCCAGCAGACTTCTAGAATTAAAGATAAAAGCAAATACACTGAATGGACAGAATCTTTTCCCTTAACATATGATAATTTCCTCTTGCTTTCCTGCTTCTCACTATCCTGCAGAAAACTTCCATTTGACAGTTTGGAGTACCTTCCCTACACTATATAAAGCAATGGTAAACAATTGCCTAAATCTTGGTTTCTAATTAAAGAACTACTTGTCCAAATGAAAAATGTACGTTAGTTAATCCTACTCTGTGAGTAAATCTCCAAAACAATTTCTTAATAACAGTTTATCAGGAAATTAAAATCCATTGAACTTGTTTAATCCAGTGGAATACTTCTCTTTCATTATTTCTCAAGTTACATTTAAGGACCTAATACTCTAACATTTAACAATGCAAGATGTTCAGCCTTCCCCCACTGCCTTCAGAAGGGCTGGGCAGAACATCACAAAGCTCTCCAGGGAGAGCTTAGGATGTGGGTGTGGTACCTCCTCTACAACTAACCAGATTCTTGGGAGGCGTAGCCCACAAAAAAGTTTCCCTGCTTGGGTGGATTCAGGCACTTCCCAAACAAAACAAAACATTCCCGGATCCAGACTGCTCAAAAACTCAATCTCTGTTGAGAGATCCTCTTCCTTCACGTATTATGTAAATGCCTCTTGAAGTCTATCTTCAACCAAGTGATCTCATTCATTCCGCTGGCCATCCATACAAGGTTACTCCTTCATCTAGCCCAGATTTCACTCTTAGCACCAGACCTTGTATACCTGCCAAATGGATATGTCCCACTGGATGTCCTTCAAGCACCTCAAAACACAGGTGCTGCAACACTGAAATTGTTTTCTCTCCCACTGTTTTGTTCCTCCTCCTACAACTTTGCCTGTCAACTGTATTGTTAACCCAGGAAACTGTCCAAGCCAAAAATCTGCCATCATCCCACAATCTTTATCCTTCCCTGGTTCTCTAACCTATCATCAAGCTTTGCTGAGTCTACTGTCTTAATATATCTAATCAATAATGCCCTCCTCATCTTCCTTGTTCACTCTGTCTCTGACTTGAATGCAACACTCCTCTTTCTCACCACTCAAGCCACCCAGGGTTTCACCAAATATGTTCTTTAAAGGATAGTTCTTCCTAAAATGTTCCACAAAACTCTAAATGAGTGTTTGACATTATGGCTGAAGAGTTACAGTGCAAAACAGCATATGAAAGATGTCAAGAAACCTGGGGCTAAAAAAACTCCCACCGGCCATGCACTGTCCGCATCCGTCTGCCTGGCTCCTCTTCCCTCGACAGGTTTTCTTCACAAGCCTGACTTCCACTTATTCTTCAAGCTCAGACACTGGCCGATCCTTACAGGAAGCCTGCCCAAACAGCATGTGCTCATCTGCACTTGGGGTTTTTGGATCTCCCTTGGCATGCCTCTGTAAGAGAATACTCGAGCTATTGGCTTGATTTAGAGACCCTTGGGAAAAGACTGACTCATTTATCTTTTAATGCCCAGCACATTATCTGACACATAGCAGCAGGTCAATAAACTCCACTGAGCAAATAAGTGCTAACAATACTGAAATGTATGGTGCAATTTACTTTGTGCCAGGGCCCTCTTCTAATCTTGCATGCACAGTATTAACATATTTAATAACACAAAACTCCTCTGGGTTATTTTCTCCTTTGGATACATGAGGCAACTGAGGCAAAAAAAAGAGTGAATGCATCCCATTATTCCTCCAACGGAATCTCAGGTTTTCTTATCTGTAGCAAGGTAACCCTGAGTAACTTCAGTTCTTAGGAAAAACAGAAGTGATTCATCCACTTGAAAGTGATCTGGCAGAACGGTTACTTGTAGAAATACTGTATACGACTGAATAATAAGGCTTTGAAGCAATGGAAAAATAAATGGGTTAGGAGGAATATCTGAATTTGAACACCAGCTCTGCTTCACATTTTCATATGTGCCATGTAGGAAATTAATCATCTAAACTCCAAGTGTTTCCCTACCAAGAGAATATGAAATCAAGTATGTGAAACCCATTTGTAGCCTTCATGTTATGAAGTTAGTATTATATACTGAGGCTGTTACAAAGGCCAATACAATGGAAAGAGGTGTACCCTTCCCATACAGCAAATATTTATGTTGTGATTACTGGCTCTATTTTTATTTCCCTTGTAGATATCTGGCCCAAATAATTAGAAATGCTTTCAAATATGCATAGGGATTTCTACCCAAAGTTTAGAAACTTTCGATTACAATGAAGCAATTAAACCCCATCTGCTTGGAGACTCACTGTACAGGGAAAAATAAGACAAATTACTGAATATTAATAAAAATGCTTGACAACAGTCTTAAAAATTTCAACAAGTTCATGACCAGCACAACTGACAAAACTATCCACACTGGGGTGACTGTCTACACTCTTCTGTCACTAATGGAATCTTATATAATACAGCCAGTGCTCTCAGCCCTACAAACTGTGAACAGCTCAGTAGATAAATCTCAATAAGCCGCCACATCAAACAGACTGGAAGAAATCAAAAGACTGCTGAGCTAAGCCAGACCGGCTGAAGTTTTGGTTTATTGGTTAACTGTTACACTTGGAAACGCATAAACTTTAATTGCAAGACTTGAGGTGTATGTAAAAAATGCCTGACTTAAGGAGAAATACTGATCAGAGCATCTGTCACTAGTTAAAAAATGTGGAGATCTTTATCCAGGATATTTTTGGTTGTTTATAATTTAAAGAGATGAAAATAGCCAGTCACATGGTGACTAAACATGAATCATTGTTTCAGCTTTTTGAGAATGCTTGGAAATCCCAGGTGTAAATTAGGCAGTAACACTGTTGTTAATCCAAGTCATGTGAAAGTTAAAAAGGGGGAAAATCTGGTTTAGTTTATGACTTTTCATGGTATTAACTATAGGTTTCTCAGAAATATTAAGGAATATAGCACTCTGAAACACTATATGGAAAAGTGAAATCCGGTGGTAAAATTTGGATGTTTTTACCATTTTCTACTGAATAGCTAACCCCCTTTGGTAGAACAAGAACGAAAACTAAACATTTTTTTAAAAGCCCTAGGAGAAAGTTCTCCCAGTAAAAGTCTAATAAACATTTTAGTGAAAGACTGAAAATGAGGTCCACTTCCCTACACCAATCCCTTTTTCACTGCTACCCAAGCTACTCAGCTAAACTCAGTCAGCATTTACACAAAGCTTTAGGACAGAAAATTTCAAAATATAGTCCCACCCACTAACTGCTTCAGATATGATGGCACAAAGCTAATTTACAGAGAGGGGTAATACACAAAGACTGGGGCACACCAGGCAAAGTCTTCAGGAAAGACAGAACGAGAGCTAGAACGACCAATTTATGTGCTTCATTAATCAAAAACAAGTTCACTACTGAACAAGAGCTTCCCAAACTTCAAACACCAGCAAATTAGTACTTTCCTGAGTGAGACCGTGTTTATTCCCCACAAAAACTCTAGAGAAAAGTACTGTCATCATCCCATCTTAGCATAATGTGGAGATGAAGAAACTTTCTCCAAGTCAGAGTCAACAGTTAAATCTCGACATGCGTGTCTAGCATTCATCTTTTGAGACACATCAACGGACACAGCATTTCATTGCTTCTACATAAGGCATATCCTGAATATGGCCTGAAGTACAAGGAATACATCAGACCAAGACTCCAATCTCAGGCAAGGAACAATCAAGTTTGGCAAGACTTCCTAATGGAAAAAAGATTTAAGCTGATCCGGAAGCAGGAAAAGCCACGATACAATAATACGTTCCTAGCTTGTGGCTTTATCCTGGCCCAGCACCAACTGCTACGGCCATCTGGGAGTAAATCAGCAGATAAATTTCTGTTTCTCTCACTCTTTCTCTGTAACTTTGCTTTGCAAATAAACAAAATAAATATTTAAAACATAGAAGTAACTATACATAAGTGATTCTCTCTACAGAAATTACTTCTGCATGTTAAAGCACTATATAAATAAAGTTACTGTGCTTGTATAGATATTATAAAAAAGGAAAACACCAAGTAATAACAATGCGATTATCAAGTAAACTATGATTTGTCTATTATTAGGAATGCTAATTAAGCAGTCATGAAAAATAAAATGCATAGTGTTTATGTAACAACAGGAAAAAGCCTTCCCATAAGCAACTAGTGCAGTATGCAGCCTATAAAAAATTACTAAAAATACATTTTCTTAAAAAAAAAAAGATTTATTTATTTTTATCAGAAAAGCAGATATACAGAGAAGAGGAGAGACAAAGAGGAAGATCTTCCATCCACTGGTTCGCTCCCCAACCGGCCACAATGGCTGGAGCTGAGCCAATCCAAATCCAGGAGCCTGGAGCTTCTTCCAGGTCTCCCAGAGGGTGCAGGGTCCCAGAGCTTTGGGCCGTCCTGGACTGCTTTTCCAGCCACAAGCGGGAGCTGGATTGGAAGTGGGGCTGCTGGGATTAGAAACGGCACCCTTATGGAATCCTGGGGTGTCCAAGGCAAGGACTTTAGCTGCTACACTATCATGCCAGGCCCACAAATACATTTTCTAAAACCACAATACTCATGGGCAGAAAAAGTGTTGAGAACATACATCAAAATTATGATGAAGGTTGTACATGGGTAAAAAGGAAAAGACTATTTCTAACTTGTCTTTTTCCCCACATTTTTCTTAGTTAAGCAGATAATACTTTCAGTGTAAAGAAAGAGACCATGAAGGAAACACAGTAAGGCCAGAGAAGATTCCTGGAAGCGATGGTACAACCCTAGCACCCAAAGGGCTCTAAAAAAGTCTAGCGCTCCTACCAGACTTAACCAATCTATAAAACCAGTAGTAAGTATGCTGGTGGCAAAGAGAAAAATATTACAGATGGAGAATCATTCTTTTGAAAAAAGGAAAAAAATAGCTCATCCATGGGTCCGACATCAGGAGGATCTGAGTGGCAAAAGTCCAGCTGTGTTAAGAAAAAATAATAATAATAATAATAGACTTAGGAGAAGAGCTGGAGCCTCCAGGCCTACTGAAAAGGCACATAAGTTCTTCTTCAATTCACAAGTGCACTCATGTCTCTAACGAATCAAGGTTCTCCCGAAGTAAGAAGGTCCGAACCCCACAGACACTATTGCTCGATTACTATTTTTTGTCCTCCCCTCAAAGAAACAAATATTCACAACTACATCATAGAGCACCTGATTCAACAGAAAACACATAAAAAATCAGAAAGTTAATCTGAGCAGTCTGTTTTAAGTCATAAGCACAGGTCCAAGCATTACTAATCCTCAGGTTGTGGCACCAATCTCTTAGAACATATGAGAATAAATCAACTGCTTACTTCTTGGCTGTATGAAATCATGACAGTATTTGACTCCTAATGATCAATCTCTTCTTTTTTCTTATAATTATTGCCATTTCACAATGAGCGCCATCTGTGTCTTTTGATGGCTTTTTAATTAATTTATTTTCATTTGGTTTGAAGAAGCAAGGAGCAAATGCCAAAGGAGGGGAATGAGAATGAGAATGAGAGAGAGACAATCTTATATCCTCTGACTGACTATCCAAATACCTGCTAGAGTCAAAGCTGGGCCAGACCAAAGCCAGGAGCCCTGGACCTCAATCTGGATCTCCCACATGGGTGGCAGGGACTCAAACACTCACACCATTACTTGCTGCTTGCAGTATGAACCCCACTAGGCATTTGCAGGGAAAGCAGAGGAACCAGGCCTCCAAGCTGACACTCAGAAATAGAAACCGGGTGTCCAAAGAAGCTTCATCTCTGCATCAAATGCCTACACACGGAATGCTCCCTAAGAACAGGATGCACCTGCACCCCCTTCGTGTCGAGCACTAAGCCACACATTCAGTTCATGCTCAACATCAGATCATGCCCACAAATACATTGCAGGATAAATTAAAGAAAAAAAAAAGAAAAGAAAAAAGAAACATGATCCCATTATTTTGATTTTTAACTGATTCTTTAAAGAGTGATAGCACATTCTTGGCTCTGAAAAATCATTAAACTTCAATTTGGAATGTGGGGATGGACACAGGAACAGAAAGATTTTTAGATAATGAAACACCCACAGAAATGCCGTGGATCGCATGGAATTCAATGTTCATGAACAAGCCAGCCAGTCTGGCAGAACATAGGGACACAACTCCGAAGGCAGCCAGGGTTGGAAGCATGAAAGATATCAATAATCAGGGGCCCGGCGGCGTGGCCTAGCAGCTAAAGTCCTCCTCGCCTTGAACGCCCCGGGTTCTCATATGGGCGCCAGTTCTAGTCCCGGCAGCTCCACTTCCCATCCAGTTCCCTGCTTGTGGCCTTGGAAAGCAGTTGAGGAAGGCCCAAAGCTTTGGGACCCTGCACCCGTGTGGGAGACCTGGAAGAGGTTCCTGGTTCCCAGCATCGGATTGGCACGCACTGGCCCGTTGCGGCTCACTTGGGGAGTGAATCATCGGACAGAAGATCTTCCTCTCTGTCTCTCCTCCTCTCTATATATCCGGCTTTCCAATAGTAATAAAATCTTTAAAAAAAAAAAAAAGATATCAATAATCAAGTGTGTAGGAAGGGTGTGGCCTGTGACTGGTTGCGTGGTGTAATGGAATCTAAGCTAAGCATTCACCTGTGGCAGTGACCAAGTTTGAGTTTCAGCTACTCCACATCCCATCTGGTTCACCTTTATGACCTGGGAAAGCAGTGGAGAATGGCTCAAGTTCCTGTGCCCCTGCACCCACATGGCTGACCCAGAAAGAGATCCTGGCTCCTGCCTTCCGACAGGCTCAGCACCAGCCATTGAGGCCATGTGGGGAGTGAACCATCAAACAGCAGATCTCTCTCCCTCTTTTTCTCTCTGTAAATCTGCTTTTCAAATAAAAAGAAATAAATCTTTAATAGAAAGAAAGGCATGACCATCTATGGAAAGGTTACAACTTATAAATCCTCACGTAGGAAGTGAACTCCATTTTTTCCAAGGACACAAATGATACAATGGTGGTGCTGCAGAGAGCCCACAGAAATTACTGACTTCACCAATCAAACAAAACACTTTTATGATGATAAAAATCCTGAACTCTGTTTAAGGCGCAGTCATGTCATGGGGCTGCCATAAAGTTACGTGTTTATTTTCATTCTATTTGGAAGATTCAGAGACAGAGAAAGACAGATCTTCTATCCGCTAGTTCAGTGTCCAAATGCACACAACATTCCAGGATGAGCCAGGCCAAAATCCAGGAACTCCATCTGAATCTTCCATGTGGGTGTCAAGGGCCCAACTTCTTAAGCCATCACCTGCTGCCTCCTAGAGTATAGACTGGCAGGAAGCTGGATCAGAGGTGGAGAAGCCAGGGCTCACAGAAGGAGATGCATGATGTAACCAGAATTTCCCAAGTAATGATTTAACCACTCTAACAAATGCCCAACCCAATTATATAAAATTTAGAAAAATCATTTGACTTTATATCATTTAGTCTATCAAACAAACAAACAAACAGGTAATCAGTGCTGTAATATACAGGTCAAATTTCAAAAAGCAACATTAACATTCTGCTGGCTTGAAATTAGCCTTGAACCAGTAAGACATTTCATATTGAAGAACTGTATTTGGGAGCATAGAAATGTGTTGCATTCTATTCAGAATTTCCAAGTTAATGCTCTGTGAGACATGATTCATATTTAAAATGTATACGTAGTTCCTAGGTGCTATGGTTGGGATGTGATTTGTCACCCAAATATTTCTGTGCTAGAAGGTTGGTGGCCAATGTAATGGTGTGAAGATGATGGAATCTTTCAGAGAAAGGGCCTAGTGGATGGGAATTATATCATGGATGCTCCACTCTCACAACCAAATTAATGTTGTCTTACGGAGTTAGTCCAGTTTGGATTAGTTCTCACGAGAGTGGGTTTGTACAGAGCAAGGTCACGTGTGCTGTTACGGAGCTTGGCCCTTCTGCATGTAGTGGTTTCCTTTTCTACGTTTCTGCCACAGTGTGAAATAGTCAGTAGGGCCTCAGCAGGACACCAGTGCCATGCAGCCAACAGAACTATGCATTAAATGTACCCATTCTCTTCAAACATACCTAGCAATAGGTGTTTTGTTATAGCAACACAAAATGGACTGAAGCACAGAGTGAGGTTTTGGTAATGCAAACCACTTATGAGAACGAATCATAGGAGTTAGTGCTGTGAAGTGACCAGTTAAGCTGTCATCTGCAACTAAAACAACCCATACAGACCAACATCCCATTCCAAGCCAATTCCCAGCTAATTAATGAGCCTGGGCAAAGCAGTGAGGGATGTTTCACACATGGGAGACTTTCAGGCTCCTGGTTTTGGCCTGGCCCAGCCCCAGCTATTAAAGCTATTTGGGGAATGAAATCAGTGGATAGCAGAGTAATTCTCAATCTCTCTTTTTCTTTCTCTCTCCCTTTCTTTGGAACTGCCTTTCAAATAAATAAATAAATCTTTTTTTTTTAAATGAGAATTATTATTCATATAATAATCATTTACCAAGATATACAATATATCATGCCTTTTAAAATTTATATTAAGAAAATATATAAATAAAAGATAAAACATTTTCATATTGGATGGAAATACTACACATGTTTGTTGTTATTTAAGTTATTGTTCTTACTGAAAACACTATCAAAGCTTTCGAAACAGCCTAGAAGGATGCAGCAGCAGACATCATTAGTTGCCTAATCAACATTCATTCTCCCACCCCTCCCTTTCTTTTGGTTGGGTATTTACTCTTCTCCAAGCAGTCATCTGCTTCAGGGAGGGCTGGCACCGATCCCAGGACCCACCTAGAGAATCCTGATTAATGTAAGCTAATTACGGCAGATCCATCTCTCTCCAGGAATAAGTTGAGGCATGCTAAGAGGTTAAGTACGAACAACAATTTGTACTGTAGGGTGTGGGGTGGGAACATAAAAACACATACTGGAGGAAGTAATCTTGCTTTTAAATAGAAATAGAGACACACAAAAGCCCCTGAATGTTGGCAGCTCTAGTACTTGGACAAGATAACAGGAACTACAGCCATTTACAACCATAAAGCATATCTGCACAATGGCCATGCCATCACCCCAAGGATGGCACAATGGAAATATGTGAAAAACCTGTATCATTGACAAAATCAATCAATCCGCCTTCGAGCTTTCTAGTTGAAAATGAGATACTTTTCATTGTTTAGGTTTTAATTCAAATTTTATATAACTTGTAAAAAAGTGGGCCCGGCGGCATGGCCTAGCAGCTAAAGTCCTCGCCTTGAACGCCCCGGGATCTCACATGGGCGCCGGTTCTAATCCCGGCAGCTCCACTTCCCATCCAGCTCCCTGCTTGTGGCCTGGGAAAGCAGCTGAGGACGGCCCAAGGCTTTGGGATCCTGCACCCACGTGGGAGACCTGGAAGAGGTTCCTGGTTCCCGGCTTCGGATCGGTGCAGCATCGGCCCGTTGCAGCTCACTTGGGGAGTGAATCATCGGATGGAAGATCTTCCTCTCTGACTCTCCTCCTCTCTGTATATCTGACTTTGTAATAAACTGAATAAATCTTTTAAAAAAAATAATAACTTGTAGAAAAGCATGAAAACACTCTAGCAGTTTTACTGTGAATGAATTTGAGCCTATGGTTAAATATTAACAAATATAGCTTGACTGAGGGAATGATGGATGACAAGAACAGAATATAATGAGTATGCAGTCTTGTAACACATACTGACTGAAGGTATAGAACTCAGCCCTAACGGGAGGTACTAAAGCCTTACCTATGGTGTTTCTCCTTAAGATTTATTTATTTGAAAGTCAGTAAGAGAGAGACTAAGAAACAATGAGATACCTTTCATTTGCTGGTTCACTCCCCAAATGTTTACAAAGAACAGGCTTGGAAAGGCCAAAGCCAAGAGCCAGGAGCATCTTCCAGGTCTTCCACGCAGGTGGCAGAAGCCCAAGCATTTGATCCATTGTCCACTACTTTTTCTAGCCATTAACAGGGATTGGAAGTGGAACAGCTGGGTCATGAGTCAGCGTTCATAGCAGATACTGGAGTAGCAGGCAGCGGCTTTACTCACTGCACCTCAAGACCAGCTGCCACTTACACTGTATTTCAGAGCTGGTTTATTATCTTGTTGCCCTCCCTATATGCTCTTCTTCCCAACCCTACCTCCATCCCAGTCAGAAAGGTTGCCTACTAATAAGATTGCTACTCAGTTCATCCACTGTGCCACAGGCACTTTTGCCCCACACCAATAATCATGTGTTTGGGAAAATAAAAAATTAATCTAATTTCAAAAACACAGCAGAAGATTCTAAGCATACAAGGTACACAATAAGCATTCAATGAACAACAACAAAAAGTAGGACCCAGCACAATAGCCTAGTGGCTAAATCCACACGTTGCAACCACTGGGATCCCATACGCTAGTTGATACCCTGGCTGCTCCACTTCCCTTCCAGCTCCCTGTTTGTAGCCTGGCAAAGCAGTAGAGCATGGCTCAAGACCTTGGAACTCACACCCACGTGGGAGAACTGGGAAAAAGCTCCTGGTTTTGGATCAGCTCAGTTTTGGTTGTAGCCACCACTCCCAAGTGAGCCAACAGATGGGAGAATGAGAGATCTTTCTCTCTGCATCTCTTCCTCTCTGTAATCTGCTTTTCCAATAAAAAAAAAAAAATCTTTTCTAAAAAAAGATTATTAAAAAAGTCTATTGATTAAAAAATAAAGAAGTTCAAGTTCTACGTATAGCAATAGCTAAAAATTGCCAGAATTTTTAAACTTACAATAGTCACAGGAACCAAGTCCTGAGCAGAGACAGATATCCAAGTTCTAAAGAAACTGCTTCCTCTGCTTTAACCTCTGTGACTCTGCATTTGCAGCATTTCTCTACAGGAAGTGAGAGAACACAAATAGTGCTTATGAACCCCTCGTTAAATGGAGACTTGATCTCACAGTCCTGGAAGCAATCCTGATGTCTTGAATTATGTAATCCACGTATTACATTATATTAGTCTGGCTCATCTAAAACATAAGCTACAAAAATACCAAAGGTACGAAAAACTATTTACTCATGCTTTTACTAAGATGCAGAAGGAGGATGCATGCATTGCCAAAATTCCATAAAACATGCTCAAACTAAAGCAACAATGCCTTAGTTATTAAGGAAGGCAATGGCCTGCAGCAGTCCTTAAGAACAAAGATTACTCGGTCCATGCAAAAGTCAATATTTAAGAACACAATCAGAATTCCCACTTCAAGTTCATGTATTCTTTACAAAAACTTCTTTTTTGGTTACAAAAAAATTCTTTCATGGTTTTCTGATCTGTAATCCATGAATCTAAGAATGAATAAAAACTTGAAACATAAAACTCTCTAATAGGCCAAAATGTCTTTATAGGCTTTATTCTTATTTTAAAAATTCCTCAACAAATGATAATACAAGACTGGTATCTTAGGGGCCAGTTCCAAGGCACAGAGGGTTAAACCTCCAACTGTGGAGCTGGCATCCCAAATGGGAACCCATTCAAGTCCCAGATGTTCCACTTCTGATTATTCTCCCTTCCAATGTGCCTGACAAAGTAGCAGAAGAGGGCCAAAGTGTTTGGGTTCCTACACCCAGAAAGGAAACCCAGAAGAAGCTCTAGGATCCTGGCTCAGGAGTGGCCCAGATCCAGCAGTTTGAGCCATTTGAAGAGGAAATCAGTGGATCTTTCTCTCTTTCTTTTCATCTCTCTCTGTAAATCTGCCTTTCAGAAAGTAAATGTATCCTTTGAAACAAGACTGGTATTTTATAACTATATTAAAGGTTTGTAGGAAAATAAAAGATTTAAATTTAGCATAAAACCATTTGAAATCCATGCATCATTTCTTAATAATATGAATTTTCCATGAATCTTGTAAAGAACCCTCATAATTATCATTTTCCAAAAGTATTCCTCACTTACATCTAAAGAACCACATGGAAGGGCATGTATTTTGCACAGCAGCTAAGATGCCAGTTAGGATGCCCACTTCCCATATCGGAGTGGCTGAATTCAGGTCCCCAATTCACTTCTGATTCCAGCTCCCTGTTAATGCACACCTTGGGAGGTAGCAGGTGATAGCTCACAGGCTAGCTCTCTACCACCCATGTTGCACACTCAGATGGAGGTCTTGATTCCTGGGCTTAGCCTGGCCCATCCCTGGCTGTTGTGGGTACACGGAAAGTGAACCAGCAGATACGTGTGTGTGTGTGTGTGTTTCTTTTCTCTTTGTCACTCTGCCTTTCAAGTAAATAAAGGTAAGAAATGGGAAAGAAAAGGAGAGGGAAAGAGGAGGCCAGTCTGCATGTTGTACAAACTACAGAAAATGTATAAATAACATCTCCAGACCATATCAAAATATCCTGGTTCTTAATCTCACTCATTACTATTTAAAATCTTATGATGGAGGCCAGCATTGTGGTGCACGGGTTAAGCATCCACCCATAATGCCAACAACCCACATGAGCACTGAGTAGAGTCCAAGTTATTCTACTCTGAATCCAACTTCCAGCTAATAACGCCTGGGAAAGTTGGAAAGCAGAAGTTTATCTGAGTGCTGAGACCCCTGCATCCACATGGATGACCCAAATAGAGTTCCAGTCCTGACTTTGGCCTAGTTTCATCTTCAGCAGCCATTCGGGGAATGAACCAGCAGATGGAAGATCTCCCCTTCCCTCTCTCTACTGGTAAATCTTTTTGCACCAACATTGACACCTTTTTGAAGTGTCATCTTTACTTGCCAACCAGAAAATGAAGATTCCTACCTTCGGTTTTCACAATACGTCAGATATCTTGAGACACCTGTTCTTCCCTTACCTCTGGTGGCACAAAACAGTGGAGTTAAGGGAATGGGAGGCAAAGGTTTGTTCAGTGAGGAAATGGCCATTTGTGGGTCAAAAAACACACAACCCATGTTAACTTCCAACATCCAAAGAAAGGGTCTTAAAGTCACTGCACAGCAAACTTGTCCTCTGGGCCCTCACAATTTCTACTAAAATCATCATACCACAGCAGAAAGCAGAGATTATGGGTCCAAGTTCAGGCTTTGAATGAAGTGCCCTTTCCTACAGAGTTTGACAACGTAAAATCTCAAAAACTAGACTCCACAAGGATGACTCACGGCTCTAGAAGGGCTCCAGGCTGCGTTGGTGTGATTCAGCATGCGTTCTTCAGGCGGCACTCGAGTGGCTTTCTAGATCTGCCACTTTCTAGCTGCGTGACTTTGTTCTATACTGTGAAATCAGGCTGGGACCATCTTTCTCCTAAGGCTGTGATTAAGGCTTACATTAGACCTATGAAAAGCACGTGGGGCCCAGCGGCATGGCCTAGCAGCTAAAGTCCTCGCCTTGAACGCCCCGGGATCTCACATGGGCGCCGGTTCTAATCCCGGCAGCTCCACTTCCCATCCAGCTCCCTGCTTGTGGCCTGGGAAAGCAGCTGAGGACGGCCCAAGGCTTTGGGACCCTGCACCCACATGGGAGACCTGGAAGAGGTTCCTGGTTCCCGGCTTCGGATCGGCGCAGCATCGGCCCGTTGCAGCTCACTTGGGGAGTGAACCATCAGATGGAAGATCTTCCTCTCTGTCTCTCCTCCTCTCTGTATATCTGGCTGTAATAAAATGAATAAATCTTTAAAAAAAAAAAAGCACGTGACACGTGACAAACAGAGCACAGGCCCTCAAGAAGCACTGGCTCCTTTCACAATTTCTTACTTCCACACCAGTGGAACACAGACTCCAGCACAGCACACAGCTGCCATCTTCTGCATCGCATTGCCAGTTCTCCTGGCACAGAGAATATTTCTGATTCATTTCTGGAACCAGTATTCAGCCTAGGGCCAGGCACAGAATAAAAACATAATAAATGCATGCTAAATGGGGGGAAAAAACACATTGGGT
This sequence comes from Ochotona princeps, assembly GCF_030435755.1. NCBI lineage: Eukaryota > Metazoa > Chordata > Mammalia > Lagomorpha > Ochotonidae > Ochotona > Ochotona princeps. The sequence continues at coordinate 50,332,190 of NC_080839.1, read as the reverse complement.
CTGCGAACATTAACATGGTCACAGTCAAAAAAGATCCTGATTTTCAGTTTGGCTAAATAGGCTGTTGCCATAAGCTACTATATAGTTCAAAGCAAGCGAATTCTTCTCAAATAATTACATTCTCTAACACATAAAAACCCAATTGCCCTGCAGCTCTCAATTTTAGTTTTGAGAATCCAGTTCTTCTCCAAACAATGGAGTGGGTAACCACAGAAACTTGTGGAATCTCTTTTCCTAGAAAACATCAAGAACAGGAGAGAAGCCAGTCTGTCTGGAAATGACTTCCAAATCTGCCTATAAGCAGGATGAACTGGGTCAGATGCCCTTCGGAGATTCCTTCCAGCCCTACTCCACTAAGATGTTAGAAAAATAACTAAAATAATTCTGTCATTTATACTCAGGAAAATAAAATAAATTTAACATCTCCTAACAAGTCACTGGAAATAATTTTCCTTGGACCTAGAGAAGCTTCTACAAAAACATTTTCTTTCTGAAATTGTACTAAACCATTGAAAGCTATTAATCTGAACCTGAGCTCTCTTTAGTAAGAAAGAATACAGAGTGCACTTAACATGAGATACAACATTATTTTTTTATTTCTCTTCACTTGCCTGCATGGGACACATCTACCAAACCTCAGTCTTACAAAAACAAAACAAAAAAACTACTTCTCTTTGAATACTCCATTCAATTCCCCTATTTCTGAGTTTCTAAGGCATACATATACTCACATCACATTGTCAGGTGATTAATTGATCGTGTCTTCTTTTTTCATCTAATTCAGAAGTAACAATTCCTTTCTCCCTAGCCAAACTGTGAATTCATCAACTAAGGTCCAAGTTTTATATTCCTCATGTACTCTTCCATCATGCAACACTGAGTTCATGATAAACGGTCTCCTGTTCTTATTGGCTCACTTACTGATTCAGAATGGAGAGAAACGAAGGGAAAGCACAAGAGTCACACTGTACTACTCTGGAGTGGAGTGCCTGGATGAAGTTTTGGCTAAACAGACAGTTCAAGTAAAAAAAATAAGGCTTTTCAAAGGGCTATACATAGGTAGATGCCATTTAGCTGGGACTAGCATAGTTGAGCGTTAACAAAAACCAGAGGGATATACCTAGAACTTCAGAACACAATGGTTTAGCTCTGGCCCTATCAGAAATGAGGAACTATAAGGTGACCCAAGTCCCACACAGATGCAGCCTATTTAAGAAAGCATAGCACATTTCCCCAGTCACAGAGCTGTGCTGGTTCCGACTTTTCACAGGGCCAGTTATTCATTCTGTCAAGGCAAGTCAGGTAAGGAACAACAAATAAAAGGAACTCTGAAAAATAAAAATGTAATAGTATCTGAAAAATACTCAGGTAAAACTTGTGTTTGTGCTCGCTTCGGCAGCACATATACTAAAAAAATTGGAACGATACAGAGAAGATTAGCATGGCCCCTGCGCAAGGATGACACGCAAATTCGTGAAGCGTTCCATATTTTTAGGGTATACCTAAGAAGCCGTTGAACTTGACTGGACAATAAGATGCTGGACTCTATGTTTGGTATACGCTTGCAATGGGGGAATCTCAACTGAACTTGAGCTGTGGTTATGCAACAAGGTGGAGGAATCCACCATGGTGGGAGGGTTTGGGGAGGGGTGGGGAGAACCCAAGTATCTATGTAACTGTGTCACATAATACAATGTAATTAATGAAGTTAAATAATAAATAATTAAAAAAAAAAACTTGTGTTTTCTCTTTCTTGGTAATCCGAAGAACACCTCTAGAACAAAACCAGTGGGCCCAAAAGTTCCAATGCTACAGATTCCACACAGGGAGGCAGAACCCTGTTCTTTTTTTATATAATGAAATAGGAGCTTCTTACCCCTACTACATGATGGACACTGAATATTTTACCAAACTTGTCATTATTCTGGAACATGATTGAAAGCATTTGCTTAGGGAGATTTCAGGAACAGCACAAACTTCTTGCTTAAACAGAAGAGCAGTGAAGGCCTAGAAGGGTTAACTAACTTGTTATCCTGACTGCACAGCAACAAAGGCAGCAGCAGAAACCAGATTTCCTATCTCTTCTCTTGTAACAAAATTTACTTAATTCATTAGGCAGGTTATTTCTGCATGCCTCCTATAAGCCAAACACTGAGCTACACAGTAGGTACACAGAAATGGATAAGATAATAACCCTGTTTTTGAAAACCACAGTGTAACAGCAAAACAAGGGCCACAAATAAAAGAAGCAGTAGCAGGAAGAAAACCCAAACATATCTCTAATTGCCTATCACTACCAACATTCTAAAAAAGAAAAGCAAAAAGAACTTGTAATGGCCTGCTCTATCCTCGCAAGAGCTTGCCAAGCACACAGCCCAGATCTTACTGTCCCTGGTATACAGATGGAGAAAATGAAGGACAGCATGGGTAAGGGAGTCTATTAAGGTCACCTCCCAGAGAAGCGTAATGCCTAGAAACGAAGTTTGTTTACTCCAAATTGACTTTTTCCCCCACTAGATGAAAAAGGCAGATGTTCTTTTTTTATGTCTAGTTCGCTTCTGACCAAGAGCAATGGTTTGCAAGAGTATGCACAGGGCAATCTGTGGTTTCAAAGCAAACTCAACAGCCTGTGAGGTGTCACCAGCTGAGCTTAGTCTGCGGCTAAGTAACTAACCAACAAGACATCATTATTACCAACATTCTTTTATTATTTTTTATTATTACCAGTATTTTTTTAAATTGGAAATTCAGATATACAGAGAGGAGGAGAGACAGAGAGGAAGATCTTCCATCCATTGACTCACTCCCCAGGCAGCTGCAACAGCTGGAGTTGCACTGATCTGAAGCCAGGAGCCAGGAGCCTCTTCTGGATTTCCCATGCAGATATAGGATTCCAAGGTTTTGGGACATCCTCGAATGCTTTCCTAGGCCACATGCAGGGAGCAGGATGGGAAGCGGGGCCACCAAGATACAAACAGGGATCCATATGGGATCCCGGCATGTGCAAGCAGAAGACTTTAGCCGCCAGGCTACCACATCAGGTCCAATTACCAGGATTCTTAAAAGTGACCATTATCCAGACACATAATAGATGGAAAAGATCCTGCCCTTGGGGAATTAAGATTATAGGGAATAGGCAAATAAACATTTCAACAAGTGACATAATTAAACAAAACAACATATAAAAAAACACCCCAAACAATGGCACAGTTAGGACAATAAAGGTTTCGCAGATCAAATCTAATGGGAGTTGCCAAGAAACCCTTCAAGGGTTAAACAGAGACCAGAAACCTTGCGTATAAAATGAGACAAATCAATCTTCAGATTAATGAAATAAAGGCCATCACAGAGAATGTGCACCACATTTTTAAAAAGTTATTCACATCCTAAATCCTTCACTTCACTTTGCATCTTTACTCAAAACAATCCTACAAACATATACCTCTTTCTAGGAAAGTTACATATCTTGAAACATTTCCTTTCCAAGAGGATTGAATTTATAATGAAGGTTTCCATCAGCATAATTGGCAAAGATTTAAACTTGCTCTGTTGCCCTGTTCTTCCACCTTCCTCAGACACAAGCTAAGTGAAGCAAATCTGATCACGTGTTCACCTCATAAAATGCACATACGTGGTCAAGAATCACTTCATAAGGACTAAAAGAAAAGGCATTCCTTCATTTTTCAAGCTCAGTTTTAAACATTCATCTCACTTGTTTGACAACTTAACATTTTACTTTTTTCACTACTTCCCATGGCCCAACTATTTCATATCTTAAAATTGCAGTTATTACCAAAACAGACAAAATTAAGGAAAAACAAATGTTAGTGAATTTTAGTGGCAGACATAATTGCTCTAATAGGTTGAAGAGCAGAAATTATAAGCATCCATACAAAGGAATAACGTTTCACTTATTTCCAAAATAAAAGAAAGAAAGAAAGAAGGAAAGAAAGAAGGAAAGAAAGAAAGAAAGAAAGAAAGAAAGAAAGAAAGAAAGAAAGAAAGAAAGAAAGAAAGAAAGAAAGAAAGAAAGAAAAAGAAAGAAAGTCAGCCAGCCAGCCAGCCTGTGGTATTTACTCAGGGGATTCATAGGTACAGCCAGTTACCTCCCTCTTAAATATAGCTGGTGAATTTTATAAGGTGGTAAGTAGCAACTCAAATGATAATGCACAACTACCACAGGTTTCATTAGAATTGCCACCAATGTACAATAAGATTCATTTTGCAATATTTTTCAATTCCTACATTCCATAATATTAGCTAATTCCTAAGACTAAGTTCCATCACAAGAAATTACATTCCTTTGAGTACACAATAGCTTAAACTCTCACTGGGAAGAGTACTAACTTCTACAGGGAGCTGAGTACAGGCCTGAAAGGCTCTCCAGACCCTCAGGGGTCAAACTGGACCCTAAAGGAAGTAATTATACATGCAACGACAGTGACATCTAGTGTTAACAACTGCAAGCCACCCAGATTATCTATAAGTCCTTGAAGGGCTAAAGAACAATTCAAAGCATCTCTTTAAAAACAAACAGAACTTGTTAATGATACCTCAAAATGGTTCCATAACATATAAAAAAGAAAAGTCTCATAAAGAAAAAAACATCTTAGAGAGTATACTAAATACCATAAAAGTAAAACGCATTGTTTATTCCCCATAGTCAACATCTGTAACTACTCCTCCAGGTAATGCTTTAATGCAAAGTAATTTGGGATCTGTTCTGATGATTCTATTAGTCTACTTATAAAACTAATGATACAGCACAAGCTAGTACTTGCTGGTTTTCTTGATCAAGAAAAAGTAGTTTAGGATATTGCAGGGATACTTAAGGAAGATGCAAAATAAATAAGGAAACAAATGAAATAAAAACTCCAGCTGTTATATGGAGAAACAAGTTCTACACTTCTACCCTTGCTGCTACTATGCCATATTTATATTGCTTTGAAAGGTCCACTTATTAAAGAGTTGATATTTTTTGCTCAAGGGCTTAAAATCCGGCAGCACAGGTTAATTGATTATAGTAATTATTTCTAATTTATCCTAAGGATCAATCTATAAAAGTAAGCAAAATTTCAAAAATTATTCTTGGCCAGGATAATATTGTATAAAAACTAAAGTTAGCATTTGATGGTGCTTACCTATTTGTTTTGGAAAGTTCATCTTTTCCTCTCTTAACTCCAAAAATTCTTGTGATCAAGGAACTAAAGAGAAGTGTGGATGAATTTCTCACCTAATGCAAAAACAAACATACAGTAAGGGTTAAGAAATATTCATGGCATGAAACCAACGCTTACTGTGTTAAAGCTACATATTCAAAATCATTACCCAATTGGTTAGGATGCAGCTAAGGAAAATACAGTTTGTATTCATAAAATAAGACAATGTTCAAAAAAGCTTTTAGTAACTGACTTAATGATTTCCTCTAAAACTGTACTTTATAATTCAAGTACATGCCCAAAACGCAGCACTTTCTCATAATTCTAAAATGACCACTATAACATTATTTCCATTATGTCTTTGTATTTCTAATATTAATTGTTACTTGCTATTAGGAGAAAAAGAGAAAGAGACCTTCCATCTACTGGTTTGCTCCCCAAATGATTGCAATGCACAGGGCTGAGCCAGGCCAAAGCTCAGCCCTAGAAATTTATCTAGGTCTTGCATGTGCGTGGCAATGGTCCAACTACTTGGATCATCAGCTGTGGCTTTCCCAGACACTTCAGCAGGGAGCTGGATCAGAAGTAGAGCGGCTGGAACACAAACCAGTGCCCACAAAATACACCAGCATAGCAAGTAGCACCCTAATCCTATAACAGCACTTCAAGATTTCACTTTCTATTTTCTTCCTAATGGTAAATACCCCCAAAAAAGATCTCACCTCTTTACAACTTATTTTCTATAATCATTTACCTACTACACACCTGCAAGATCTGACTCCAAAGAATCCATGTAATTAGTATAGCAAGAAAATGTTTGAAATCCAACATGTTGTCTATTAATTTCACAATACCAGTATCCTACACAAGTAATTTTACTTTAACATTATCTGAGATAACTGATTTCCAAAAAGAGAGGCAAGAATATAACCAATAAACAAGAATTATTTCTCCAAGATGACAATGGAATATATCTTTTTCAAAAGCAAAGTTAAGATACTTCTGAAATACTGTACAAATGTTTTGAATATCATGGCATCGTCAACCCACCACAATTCCTTTGCCAAATCAGAGCAGAAACAATTTAGTAGGAACGAACCTCTCTGTGGTATGTTACACATTGTACTGCAACATGGAAAATATTCAGAATTAGAAGACAGACACTTAGTGTCATCACAGAGCTCACATTGTAAGTAGACAGGTGTTTTGTGGCCATACGATAATAGTAAATTGAAAGGTTGGTAAAAGTAACGATGAGGGCTTAGCGCAATGGCCTAATGGCTAAATCCTCGCCTTGAATGCGTCTGAATTCCCATATGGGCGCTGGTTCTAATCCCAGCTGCTCCACTTACCATCCAGTTCCCTGCTTGTGGCCTGGGAAAACAGTAGAAGATGACCCAAAACCTTGGGAAAATAAATAAATCTTTTTTTTTTTTTTTAAAAAGATGACAATGTGAGATTCAGAAACAGTTTCCTGAAACTACTGCCCAAGAGTCACCAATCCTACAGGGATTGGAGAGTAGCAGACTGTGTCAACGCTGGCACTGTTCAGCCTCAGTGGAGTTGTGGCTATGAGTGGAGACAAGTACAATTTTGCCAGATTTTCAACTTTTTCAAGAGAAGCCAAGAAATGCTGACTTTTATGTGAAATCTCACTGATTTGAAATGTTGGCTCTAAATAAGGGAATGGGAGGGAAACAGTGTGGAGGCCAAATAAAACACAAAGACGGACTACATTTGTCCTATCACCCACCAGTGTGCAATCTCTACTCCCGAAGACGAGCTCCCTGAATCACCCATGATAACCCTGGCAGCTGACTTTTCAGGTCCATTAGTATAATTCATATCAAAATTGCAATGAAGATGATATGATGTTATGTATAACATATTATGTTATGTATGTTATATGTTGTGTATAAACCAAAATTGAAATGTCAATGAGGTGGTCACAGAAGGTGGTTAAGAACTTACATTTACTTTTAACATATTGGTTACTCATTACTATGTCAATTAATTCCATAATGATGGAAATTTTCGCTGATGGTATGTTGGAACTTTTAATGGACTGGGATGATACTCTGCTGTTTTCAGACCAGAGAGGGTATACCTAAGAAGCCGTTGAACTTGACTGGACAATAAGATGCTGGACTCTATGTTTGGTATATGCTTGCAATGGGGGATTCTCAACTGAACTTGAACTATGGTTATGCAACAAGGTGGAGGAATCCACCATGGTGGGAGGGTTTGGGGAGGGGTGGGGAGAATCCAAGTACTTAAAAAAATCCCATAAAACACAAACTCCACCTTGTTTTAAACAAAACTTTCTGCCAAAGGCTGCCAGAGGCAGTTAAGTTAAAACCTGAAGTAGGGCCAGCACCATGGTATAACAAGCTAAGCCTCTATCTGTGGTGCCAGCATCCCACACGGGCGCCAGTTTGTGTCCCAGATGCTTCATTTTCAACCCAGCTCCCTGATAAGGCCTAGGAAAGCAGCAAAGGACAGCTCAAGTCCCTGGGCTCCCACACTCATATGGGAGACCTGAAGGAAGTTATTGTATCCTGGCTCTTAGGTCCTGCCATCTGGCTCCTAGCTTCAGACTGGCTCACCTCCGGCCACTGTGGCCTTTTGGGAGTGAACCAGGGGGTGGAAGACCTCTCTCTCTGTCTCTCTCTCTCTCTCTGTGACTCGTTTTGACTCTATGACTCTGCCTTTCAAATAAAAATTAAAAATACATTTTTTTTAAAAAAGGGCAACTGGAGTACCCAGAGATGTTGAGAACATACACCCTCAAACTTACAGGACCTATTAACAACCTGTATGGATACCCCCAGAAACAAAAACCACCTTAACTGATTCCATAAGCTGGACACAGGAAACACTAGATATCTTTTGGCAATAGTAAAATAGATCAGTGGGTTCAGGACTATCATCGGTCTGATCCATGCTACTACAGTCTGTACAGGAGAGCCCAAGAGAAACACCTCTCACTCCTTATACCATGTAAGCAAACAGCAAATCGGTACCCTCTGTGAATCAGAAAAGTGGGCTTGCTGCAGACACTGGTTCTGTCAGGAACTTGACTTTCAATTGCTCAGCCACCAGGATTGGGAGAAATAAATTTCTGATTAAATCACTTGAATGTGAAATTTTATTATAAACCACACAAACACATCCATGGTAAAATCCCAGCAGCAGCAGTAGCTTCTATCCAGCCCTCTGTACTACTTACATTCACAGAAAAAGGCCTTGCTTAGCCAATTATTTAGTTACCCTGTTACTCAGCACAGATTTACTTCCATAGGTAATCAGATTATGAACTTTTTTTGTTGTTTAACAGACATATCTGTACATTTATTTGAAAGGCAGAGAAGAGAAGCAGAGAGAGAAAGAGAGACTATCTCTTATCTACTGGCTCACTCCCCAAATGCTCAGAAGAGCCATGGACGGGCTAGGTCAAAGCCAAGAGTTAGGAACTCAGTATAAGCCTTCAATTCCTAGTTTATTAAGTGTTTTATTCACAAAATGATATTGGAAGTTGCCAAATGCTTTCTCTGAATCTGCTTAAGCAATCATAAGGATTTTGTCTTTTATTTATTTTTCAGATTTTAAAAAAAAGTACACCCTTTTAAAACTGTACAAGTTATATTGAGAACATCATGAAGTTATAAATGTAGAGCAAAATAACTAGCATAGTAGAAGAGTGTCTGCATTTCTGTGTGACTATTCAAATTGTTGAAGGACATCTATTTCAGATACTGTTTTTCCTTTCTCACTACTTCATTCATATATATATATGTCCCAGACTATGGAATTAATGAGGAGGAAAACAAAATTGACACAAAATTGAGTAAGAAGTTGTGACAGACTGACAAACTGCAATTACTGATAATACATAATAATATGAATCACTGATTGGTAAATATTAATGTGAATAATGCAAAAGGTCATTAACAGGGCTAATATGTTTTGGGAAAATCGCAATCAGTAACAGCAATGAAAACATGTCCCTTCTTGGGAGGGTGAGTAAGAATGCAAGTCAAAAGGACAGTAAAAGCAAAAAAGAATAAGGAGTGTAAAGTTAAAATGGAGAAATCAGAAGGACCACCACACAATTCCATTAACCTTCCTCACAAGCAAAACATCAGAAAAACTCTCCTGACCCCTGCATCCTTCTCCAAGCCTCCAACATATTGCTGCCAGAGACTTGCTATTCTGTTATCAGTTTTTCTTTCCTTTCACAAGAAAACTTCTAAATAAACTTGTGTAAGAGAAAGAATTAGGTAAATGAGAACAAAATTAAGTTACACAAAACTGTGTGTGTGTGTTTACGTTAATACAAATGTTCCCCTGACAAATAGCCAAAAAGTGTTGGGAGCCTATCACATGCTATCAGTATTTAGTGTGGTCATTTACATACCATTAATTCTTACCCTCAATACACAGTGAAGCCCTTTAGGACAATATCAACATATTTAAAACATTTTGTTTGATGTTTCTGGTGTAAGTTAATAAAAGAAATACATTCTAAAAAAAATTATTGAGATTTGGACTCTAATTTGCCTTCCATTATTTCTGAACATGTGACCTTGAAAAAGATATGAGAAGTATCTTAAGTGTCTCATCCATAACCCAAGAAAACTGTGCTGGAATTTCTGAGACTGTGCTGTAGCAGACAGCTACTCTTGTTCTGGAGTTCATGGTGACCTGCTCCCAAACCAGCGAGTGACTTCTTCAATGAGAAGCCAAGAAGAGTTTCTACCAGTAAATCAGCAAAAAAAAAAAAAAAAAAAAAAAAAGTAGGGGGGGGGACCTTCTCCTCTGAGTCAACAGAATGCCTCAGCCAGCATTTAGAGTAAGGAGCAGGGCACAGCTGGGTTTCAGTACTACACACCCCTTAGCTGGCACCCTGGAGACAGCCTCAAACCTGCCAGAGCTTGTTGATAGCCACATAAGCATGAATACGTATGACAGTACTGGTCTTTTTCCCACATGCCTCTGAAGCTCACTGGATGCTGTTAATGAGCTGGCCTAAGGGAAACTAGTTGAAGATATGCTAGATGAAAATATAAACCCAGGATGGCTCCTAGAAGGATCCTGAGTTGGCATGCCCTGTGGAGTTTCTGAGTCCAGCAGAGAGGATACAGGCAAAGAAGATCAAGTGTCTCACGAGATATGAATCACATCTGTAAGCAAAAACTGCCCAGAAAATGCTCGGATATGACACACATATACAATAAGTTACTCTGATACTTAAATTTTTTTTTTTAAGATTTTATTATTTGTTTTATTACAAAGTCAGATATACAGAGAGGAGGAGAGACAGAGAGGAAGATCTTCTGTCCGATGTTTCACTCCCCAAGTGAGCCGCAATGGCCGCTGCACGCCGATCCGAAGCTGGGAACCAGGAACCTCTTCCAGGTCTCCCACACGCGGGTGCAGGGTCCCAATGCCTTGGGCCATGCTCCACTGCTTTCCCAGGCCACAGGCAGGGAGCTGGATGGGAAGTGGAGCTGCCGGGATTAGAACCGGCGCCCATATGGAATCCCGGGGCGTTGAAGGCGAGGACTTTAGCCGCTAGGCCATGCCGCTGGGCCCGATACTTAAAATCTTTTACTAGTTTAATCTCCAAAATATACGTCAAAGATAACCAACACTCACTCTCTCTACTAATCACTTCTCTGCTCGGTGCCACCACAGTATTTTGTCAGAACTATTACAATTGCTTCCCAAATGATCCTTCTTCTGTCTTGCCACCTTAAAACTCAGTCTCCACTTGAATTCACAGTCAGCTTTCATGAAGCCCCTGTTGGAAAACTCTTTCCTGCAGGGCTCTGAAGCAGCAGTGGCAGCCAGTTTCAGATCCCAACCACATCCATGGAGTTTCTGACACTTTTTAGCTGTTTCTAGATCCAGACGAGATATCACATCCCAGGACATGGTATCTGACTTCCCTAGTAGCTCCCCAAAGACTGTGCCTATACTCAGTTAGATTGTGTTAATTTCCCAAGGGGTGAACACTAAAAGAGATGGGAGACAGGACTCTCCCAAGAGGTGGTGGCGTCTGGCTAGCACATGTACCATGTGCCAAGACAATCCAGTCAGTCTTTGTCCAAGGCTGAAGTCTACTTGGTGATGCCTTTCTACTTTCCATGCTTTACTTCCTTTTTTCTTTTATTCTGGCTGCTTTGGGTTGTCATCACTCAATAAAACTGTAGAGTGTAGGCTACTTCGAGTTGTCTTCTAAGGAATGCTTTGTATTTCAACAATACACAAAATGTTTCTGTACAATACAGATTCTGGATCCTGACAGATAATAGCTACACACCCTTTAAGTTATTTTAGCTATCCAAGCTTTATTTTCCTTATCTATAAATAAGGATAATAATAAAAACATATTTCACATGTATTAAGACACTCTAAGTGACTTCTACAATTATGATAAGGTATATTTTATAGTAAAATGTCAATTTTAATTTTGATCTGCCTTAGATCATTTTTTTAGGGAAGAAAACCTAACAATATAGTAAAGGAACAATGTGGGTCACTATAGTATAAAAATAATTTCAATAGAAACAATAAGCCTCTCACAAGAGTATCTCAAGAAATAAATCTATACCAGACTTGTATAGACTTTGAGGATAGATGTGTGTAATTCACATATGAAAACCACTCAGAAAAGGGAGAGGAAAGGTACTAAGTGATGAATATATCCACAGGGTAGTCTAACAAGTGATTTACGGTTCTAAATGCTTTTCCTCCTATTGAAAAGTCAGGTAGTGCACATATGTGATTGTTTAGATTCTCAGGAACACTTTTCCCCCAAAATTTAATCATTTCTGATACCTGCTTTTGCAAAAACACTAAAAAAATTTCACTCTCAGAAAGCCCATTCACATAAGAAATGTTTTAGCATGTCTGACATTAACATCTTGAAGAAAACAGTGGTACCGCTGATGATCAGTTTTAGCACCTCCAGTTACCCTGATGGTCAAGACAAATCCCTACCTCTCTGATTCCTGTAAATGCAAGAGGTAAATACTGTCCTCAGGAACAATGTTGCAATGCTCCTAGACAGAATTCCAGAAGTTGCATCTCTTCCAGGAAGATGCACAATCTTCCAGGAACAAGCTGGCAACCTTGAGGATGCCTCCTGGCACTAAGTGTCTGTCTGAGGCTAGCTGCCTCTGCAATGCCCTGCCTCTCAATCAGAGGCTTATCACACAGGTATCCAACAGTTTGTGCAACTTGCTAGCTGGAAAACCTTCCTTTGTAGTAGATACTGCACTCTGCAGGCAATGTATTTAAACTTCATTTATCTTCTTCCCACCTCTTTTTCATATTTCTTTGTAGAAATCACATTTCAAGCATCTACAAACCCTATACTGTTCACCTCTGTTCTAGAAAACATAATAGGAAAACAAAGAAAAAGAAAGCATTTCCCTTAGGAATCAGGAAAAAAAACAACATTTATTTACTGACTCATTTAAACCTAAAAACCTAAAAACAGTCACTATCCTCAGAATTGTGAATCAAAAGTTTTCAGGACAGTGATTACACTGTTAAAGAAAACATGACTATGTGTTTAATTACTCCATTTAAATATTTATATTTGTCCAACTTCTGATGGAATACATTTATAGCACTTACTTAACACACTGATATAAAGCATTCAGAAGAAAAAACATGTAAAAATACCAAGAAGCTTTTCTGTTTCAGATAAACATTACTCATCACAAGAAAAATGCAAATCAAAATCGGAATGTGATACTACGTTGCATCACCAAAATAGCTATTACTGCACATTGTACACATACATTACAGGATACCACGTAATTAGAACAGATGCTATGTGCCAATTAAAAATGTCTTCAAATTTAATGGTTACTACAATAAAACACAAAGCAACAAGTGCTGGTGAAGGTATCAAGAAACTAGAATTCTTATGCCTTCCAGCATGCCTATAAAATGATGTTGCTGCTTTAGAAAACAGTTCAGCCATTCCTCAAAGACTTGAACATAGAGTTGACATGATATACTCCCCAAAGTTGAAAGCAGGAACTCCAAAAATGTGTACATCAAAACAGCACCACTTATAACAATCAAAAAGTGAAACATCAATCAATAGATGAGAGGATGAATAAAAATGTAGTGCACATATAGAGAACATTAGTCAGCTTAAAAACAATATACTAAGTGAAATAACTCCACAGAAGAAGTACAAAGTTAGCAGGTTCTACTTAGAGGAGATGTTAGACCAGGTAAACCCAGAGACACAGGATGTAGGAAAGAGGTTGCCGGGGGATACAGGGATAGGAGATGGAGAATTCATGTTCTGTTGAGGAAAAGACAAAGTTCTGAAAATGTATAATGGACATGCAATGTTGTGCACTAAACTGGGTACACTTACAGATGATTAAAGTGGCAAACTGTTTAAACCAAAGTAACAATACAGTGTGTATATGCAACATACATAAAAGTAAAATGTACAAATACTACAAGAGGAGAAAAAGAAGTATATTAGCATTAAGTTCTGTATACATAAAACATAAATCAACAACTAAAATAAGAAAACAGAGTTATGGATAATAGGTCAAACAAACAAAATAAGCGAAGTCACAAAAATACCAAAAATCAAAATGTAGTATAATCCAAAGATTTACTCTTTAAAAACACTCCTTGATAATACACAGTACATATTTTTTTCTCATTTAGTGAGAATTTACTAAAATTACCCAGGATCTTAATTAAGTCAATGAAAATAAATGCCAGAAGTACTTACTGCCCACACTGGTGACGTAAAGCCTAGAATAGCAGCCTTCGCTCCATCAGCAACATAAGGAATAATATTTTCTCCCAGTCGTGTATCTCTGAACAAAGCTCTAAGGATATTTAAGGCATGAACCTAGAACAAACAGTTCTAATTTAGTTATAAGTTGAAAACTTGAAAACTATGATAATTCTAAACAGTATATACCCACCAGCACAGCCTCCAAAGCAAAAATATTGCTGAATTGTGAATAGGGACAACAATAAAAAAAAAAGATTTAATTAAAACAAAATAAACTCATACCCATTTTTAAAAAGTAATTCATTTTAACAAATTTACTTTTTACATTTATTTCTTATTTTTCTCTATTTGAAAGTAAGATTTCCAGAGAGACTGAGAGAGCTATTCCATCTGCTGTTTTACTCCCCAGGTGGCCACAATAGCCAGAATTGACCCAATCGGAAGCCAGGAGCCAGGAGCTTCTTCCAGGTCTCCCTTGTGGGTACAGGGTCCCAAGGCTTTGGGACATCCTTGACTGCTTTTCCACACAAACCAGAATCCATATGGGATCCAGGTGGTTGCAAGGCAAAGACTTTAGCCACTAGGCTACCATGCTGGGCCCAACAAATTTACTTAAAATTTTTTTTTAAAGATTTATTTATTTTTATTGGAAAGTCAGATATAGAGAGGAAGACAGATAGAGAGGAAGATCTTCCGTCCAATGATTCACTCTCAAAGTGACCACAATGGCCGGTACTGCACCAATTCGAAGCCAGGAGCCAGGAATCTCTTCCAGGTCTCCCACACAGGTGCAGGGTCCCAAGGCTTTGGGCCGTCCTCGGTTGCTTTCCCAGGCCACAAGCAGGGAACTGGATTGGAAGTGGAGCTGCCAGGATTAGAACCGGTACCCATATGGGATCCCGGCGCTTTCAAGGCGAGGACTTTCGCCACTAGGCCACTGTGCCGGGTCCTAAAAAAATTTTAAAAGCTTGATCCCATAGACAAATGTAGACTCCTGCTCCTAAAAATAAAACAACACATTCTTTCAAACATACATGAAATGTATGTATTATTAATGATCCAGCCACAAAATCTCAACAAATATTGAATAATTATCATCATTTCTGCTGATTATAAAAGAACTGACTGTGCCTATTAAATGCTGATACTTTTAAAACTGCTGAAAATGAATGTGCTACACGTCCAATGAAGATGATAAGAATAAACAATATTAGAGAAAGAAAATAAAAACACAAGAGGGGCAACTGTTTGCCTAGTGCTTAAGCTGCCAGCTGGAAGGGCCAAGTGCCAGATCAGAGTATGTAGGGCTGCTTCCGATCTCTGGCTTCTACTTCCAGCTTTTTACTAATGCAGACTTTAGGAGACAACAGCGAAGGCTCAGGCATCTGGACGCCTGTCAGCCATGTTTTACACTTACATCATCACTCTGTCTCCTGGTCTAGTCATAGGCCAGCCCTGCTACTGCAGGCATTTGGGGAGTGACCCAGCAGATGAGAATTCTCTCTTTGCCTCTTCAAACTAAGAAAATTAACAAAGAAAAAAAAAAAAACTTTGATTCTCATAGATACTAACACAAAAGAAGGAAGGGAAGAGCTAAGGAAGGAAGAAAGGAAAGAAGACAAGAAGGAAAGCAGGGAGGGAAGGAAATCCAAAACCAAATCAATTAAAAAAAAAAAATCCAACAAATTAGCCATAAAAATAAAAAACCCATGTGATTTTATCAACAAATCCTACAAACACTGAAAGAACAGAGATAATCCCAATCTTACACAAGATGCTCAGGGAAGAAAAAACTTCTAAATTTCCTTTATTGAGTTTAACATAACCTGGCTTTGTATCAAACACGGTAAGGATGACTACTTCAGGAAAATTG
The DNA here is from genome assembly GCF_030435755.1 of Ochotona princeps. NCBI lineage: Eukaryota > Metazoa > Chordata > Mammalia > Lagomorpha > Ochotonidae > Ochotona > Ochotona princeps. The sequence goes on along the minus strand of NC_080839.1, from coordinate 50,316,370 downwards.
CAATATCTATCAAGGCTTAGCATAAACATCTCTAATAACCACTCCTAAGTATATATTCATACTCACATACATTCACTATATTTAAGGATGCTCTTAGAAATACTACTCTCTTCTTTTTTTTACTTATTTACTTTCATTTTATTTAAAAGGCAGGACATTACAAAGAAATGAGAAGAGATTGACCTCCCATCCACTGTTTACCCTGCCCAAGAAACACTGTTCAGAAAATGAACAGAAAATGAAAGGTACAAACTCAGCCTAATGGTTGAGATGCTTATACTCCACGTTAGAGTTGTTGCTCTGATAATACACGTCAGCTGCCTCGCTCCAGTTCCCTGTAACTGTGGACTCTGGGACGCCACAGTAATATGTCAAGGACTTGGGTTCCTGGCTCCCTCCGCCAAGGCCATCACATGCATTTGAAGAAAGAACTAAGTAAATTAAATGGAAGCTCTCTTTTTCTTTGCATTTCACTTTCTGTGTGCCTCTCACAGGAACTATTAAGTAAAGAAATGAAATTGAACTACAATTTAATAAACTTAACAAAAATAAGGAAATAAACATGGAAGATCAGCAGAAAAGTAAATTACCAACTAAAGCCTAAAAGTTAAGTCAGGAGATAAAATTTTCAAATTTCACTAAAATTATCACAGAATGCAATTAGTCGCCATGAGGCAGAGTATGGCAAAAATTAGCTAGCACTTCCTAAAGCCAAATTTCGTTTTTTGATATTCTTGCAAAAGTAATACTGAGTGACAATTTAAGAAAATGGAAACAACTATATTTTTCATATTTCATTGGAAAATATTTTGAAATGATCATTTTTTGAAAGATAATTAGTGACATTTTGGTTAAATTTCTTACACAAATTGTATTTTACTGTCACTGGTCACCATGCACCATATGTTAGACCCCATCATTTTCCCATGAGGTCCCGTCCCACAGGCCAGAAGAAAACTTTCCACAGGCTCTAAAATAAAACCACGTGTCCTGCAGGTCACAGTGAATTCTATGACTCAAGAAGGGGCTCTCATGGTGGAGTAGCAAGGGACATCTCTGAAGGAACCACTGAGGAAGCCTGGACTACAAAGCACAAGGGCATAACAGGCAATTTCTTTTTTTTAAATACATTTTATTATTGTTGTTATTATTTTATAATACAGTTTCATATTCCCTTATCCCCTCCCCAGTTCCCTCCCCCCCCCAGTTCCTCTATATCATTACTAACATACAGTTCTTCATACTCAGTCATATGTCCATCATTGCGGGCATGGACACTGGCAGAGAGTCCAGAATCCTATTGTCAAGATATAGTAAACAGTTTCATTGTAAGTCCATCTTTGTCTGGAAGTAGAAACGCATACCACACTATATCCTCACATCTGAATGTTAGTCTCAATTTCGCAGCTACTGTACATCTCCTTAAATGAAAAGTCATGATTCAAAATCAATAATAGAAAGAAGAAATTTACAATGCCATGAAGTTAAATGACATATTACTAGATATGACAGTTTCCATTACACAGCTACTAAACATCCCCTTAAATGAAAAGTCATGATACAAGATCAACAATAAAAAGAAAAATAGAAATTTACAATGCCTGAAGTTAAATGACATGTTACTAGATATGACAGTCTCCATTACACGGCTACTATACATCCCCTTAAATGAAGAGCCACAAAACAAAATCAACATCTGGAAGAAAAAAGAAATTAACAACATGAAGAAGTTGAATAACATGCTATTAAATGACTAATGTGTAGCTGAAGAAATGAAAATCAAGAACCTTCTTGAAGAAAATGATGCCACTTGATGATCTACAAGTCACTGAATGACTTAATCAGAAGGAAGTGTTTTGAAGAGATGGAAACAACAGAAAACAACAAAACCCATGAGATATAGTTTCCGCTGATCTTTGTTGAAGTGTGTCTCCTCCAGACAATAAGCAGGTGGGTTTTGTTTTTTAATCCGGTCTACTAATCTATGACGTTTGCTTGAGCTTAAGCCATTTACATTCAGAGTTTAATATACATGGGTGTTACTTTGGTCCTGTCATTTTAGGAATGGGTTGTTCATTGGTTTAGTCTTCTGTTGTCATTTTACTGGAATGTTCTTCACATTTGCCTTTGGTTTTAGTAGGTGCTATTCCTCGTTTCTGTCAAGAGAACTTCTTGAAGTATCATTTGTAGGGCAGGTTTGGAAGAGGCAAATTCTTTTAGTTTTTCTTTACTGTGGAAGAATTTTATTTCATTTTCAAAGACGAAAGAAAGCTTTGCTGGATATGTTATCCTAGGCCGACAATTTTTTTCTTTTAGAATCTGGAATATGTCACTCCATTCTCTTCTGGCCTGTAGAATTTCCTGTGAGAGATCTCCTGTGAGCTTAATTGGCATTCCTTTATATGTCAATTGATTTTTTTCACGTGCACATTTAAGGATCTTTTCCTTATGTTCGATTGAAGAGAGCTTGATTATCATATGTCGTGGTGAAGATCGCTTTTGATCAAGCCTGTTGGGAGTTCTGTGTCCCTCCTAGAACTTGTTTCCCAATTCTTTCTCTAGATGAGGAAAATTTTCCTTTATTATTTCATTAAATACATTTGCAAACTCAGCTTCTCTTTCTGCACCTTCTGGGACTCCCATAACTCTTATATTTGGCCTCTTAATAGCGTCTTTCAATTATTGAATACTTTTTTTGGCCTGATCCAGCTCTGCTTCCAGCTTTTTGTTTGCTTTCCCCTGATGACAGGAAATACCTTCCAATTCTGAGATTCTTTCTTCTGCTTTCTTCATTCTATTTTGGAGACTCTCCACTGTACTCTTAATTTGCTCTACTGTGTTCTTAATTTCTGATATACCAGCCTTGATTTGCTTTATTGCTTCCTTAAATTCTTTGAACTCTTGCATGAGCTTCTCATTGTTGATCAGAATCTTTAAAATGAGTCTTATGGATTTTGTGTGCCCCATTTTCTCGATGTCTTCCTCAGTTAACTCTGAGGTTGGCATGGGGTTTTGCTCCTTTGCAGAGGAGTCTTCGGTAATATTCATTGTGCCTTTGTCTCTTCTTTTGCTCTTGTTCATTGTACTTCTGGTTAGCAGAGTCTTGAATTCCTTGGGGCAGGTTTCTAAGCTTTGTCACCCACAGGTCTACAATGCGAGTTTACTTATTGCGGTTGGTACACAACTTTTACCTTGCAGCCACTTGTGCCACAACCTCCAGCGAGTTCCAGGTCTGGGTTCTTACGTCAGATTTCCACCGTGGTCTCCACAGCCCCAGCTCTTGGCTCACCACTCTCCACCTCCTGTGATACCGTGCTGAGGCTGCACTGTTGTCACTGCAACCTTTCTCCCACTTCCGGTTGGAGCAGGTCCCAGGATTAGAGAGACACCAGGTGTCCTATATAATTAGATTGTTGGTGGTGCTGATCTTGTCGGAACCTGTTGGACTTTAGGTTTGGGTGCCACACGGACCTATTTTGACAGGTAGGCTGCCAGAGTCAGTATTAATTTCCTGTGCGACCTGTGCTATCACGGACCTCAGCAAGTTCTCGCGAGATCAGCACATGCGCAGTTCACTATTGTCCCCTGCAGTCCCAAAGCTATTGCCACAGTGCCCAAAATGGCGCCTGACATACAACCACTACAGTTCTTGATCTGCTGCCCGTCAGATCCGAGGGCTACCCAAACCTGTCCTGGGTGGAATCTGTAGAATGCCACGTCGTTGCAGTTCACTGAGACAGAAATGAGCTCACTCCCAGCTCAGCGCTTGCTCTGTCCCTTCCCTTGCCCTTTTCTTCTTTCGCAAAATGGCGCCCGATTCAGCTCTAAGGAGCTGACTTGGCTGTGAAATACACTCTGTTCTCGCACTGCCCGTCTGAGATCTGCTGCTCTGTCTCTGCTCCTGGTCAAATCAAACGGACCAGCAGAAAGGACATTTCTTTGTCTGGGTTCACCACCCGAGCTCCCAGTGAAAGTCCCTTCCCACCTGGTTGCTGGTGGCGTTCCGGATGCTGGTGGAGTTTAGATTGCCGTGCTGGAGTATCAGTCTCTGCAACACCACACCATTGTGTCCGCTGCCTTCCTGTGTCAGTCAGTCTCCAGGTACCCCTCTGCTGTTGTTCTGTCCCTTCCTATTCCTGAAATATGTCCTCTCTGCTTCATCCTGATTAAATGTTTTCGGTCCGCATAAACGTGTCCTTACCCTATTCCGCCATCTTAATTCTCTATAACAGGCAATTTCTACCGAGTAATTTAGTAGATGTGTGAGAAGTACCTAATTTGACACTGTGATTATAAAGGGAAATATAAGCTAAAATTAAAATGAAAGTAGACTAAAAAGTTACATACATTTAAGGAAAATCTGCTAATTTAAGAAATGTGCATCAACTCAGAAAGCAGGTATTAGCATGCTGATTTTAAAGCTTTCAGATATCACAGCAGCATTATAAAATACTTCATGTAAGTCAACTGTTCTCTTTTTTAAAAACACTTCAGTTGATCAATATAAATCAGCTAAAGAAATGGTTCATTTTATGGACAAGAAAAGTTGAAGAAACCCAAAAAAGCTTTCATTTGTATACTTCAAAGAGCTCTCCATCTTCAAGAATTCAGCAGATCCTGTAAATGAAAATACTGTGAAGATCTAAACACACTGCCTTCCCAGCAGGGCTTGCATTCTTCCATTATTACCTGGGGGATTGTGCTCCTTGAGTCATCTGTAGGCCCAGCCAAAGAAATTAACTCCTTCATTGTTATTTTCAACAAATCCATTTTACCTTTCTTTGGTTCCGATGCCAACAATGCCTACAGAAAAACATGGCAAAAATGAAAGGTACTCTTCTTTTCCATATACCTATTTTCCCCTAAACCAAACCCAAATGCAAATTCTCCTTCATAAAAATGTGGCTATCATGGCCTTCTACAAGTGGTTTAACCTCTTTATTACTCAGATTTCTCATCTGTAAAATTATTTACTTATGTATTCAGTTTTTTTTTTAATTTGAAAGGTAGACAGACATGCGCACAGACACACACCTCACTCACTGATTCATTCCTGCAATGTTTAAGACAGCCGGGGCTGCGCCATACTGAAGCCAAATCACAGGCTTCAACCTGGGTCTTACCCCAGGTAAGGGGCTGGGGCCCACTTGAGGCATCAACTGTTGCCTCCCACAGTGCACTTTAGCATGAAGCATGAATCAGAAGTAAAGCTGAGACTCAAACTCAGGCACTCCGGAGTGAGATGTGGGCATATGAAGCAACATCTTATCCACTGAGCCACGTGCCCAACCCTGAAAAGTTAAGTTAAGGTGAAATAATTTCTAAACTCATCTACAGTTCGCTTCCCAATTACATAATTCTAAGAGTCTAAAAAGCAATTCTCACTAACAGTTCCTTGAAAACTTCAATTGGATGGCAGTTCTCAACTACATTAAGCAACTCAGTCTGAATAACAAATTTATGTTCTTCAAGTTTCTTTTATTAAAAAAATAAATTAAAAAAAAAAAAACCTGGGTGCTGGCATTATGGTGTAGCCAGTTAAGTTGCCTCCTACAGTGCCAGCATCCCATATAGGCACCATTTTGGCTCCCAGCCGCTCCATTTCCAATCCAGTTCCCTGCTAACATGCCTGGGTCCAACTGCTTAGATACCTGCACCCATGTGGGAGACCCAGCAAAGGCTCCTAGTTTTGGTCTGGCCTAGTCCTGTCATTTAGGGAGTAAACAAGTAGATCAAAGAGACCTCTGCTCTGTCTCTTTCTAACTCTGCAATTCCAATAAGAAAAAAAAAAAAAAGACCTTTAAAAAAACTGGATTAAATTTATTGTAAAAATTTTGAGTCTCGGTGCTGGCACGATGGCTGAACTGGGTCCTGGTTCTGGCTTTGTTATCGGGCCAGCTCTGGTCATCATGGCCATTTGGGGAGTGAAACAGCAGATGGAAGATCTGTCTGTCTCTCTTTCTCAAAGTAAGTCTGCTTTTCCAAGAAAAATAAGTAAATCTTTAAACTGTCTTGATATTCTCTAGAGATTGATCATTTCTTTTAATTCTTTCCAAATGAGTTTATCACAGCACTGCAAACTTCTTGAGATGAAAAGAAATACTGCAAATTCCACAGGTATCATATATTTGAATTTCCAAGGAGCTGCCTATCTACTTCGTTTCTAATTCTTTGCTAACATCCGATAAACAAAAATAAGGAGGCGGGCTCGGCAGCGTGGCCTAGTGGCTAAGGTCCTCGCCTTGATCCCATATGGCCGCTGGTTCTAATCCCGGCAGCTCCACTTCCTCTCTGTCTCTCCTCCTCTCAGTATATCTGACTTTATAATAAAAATGAAATAAATCTTTAAAAAAAAGGCAAACCTCTTGAGGCTATAGAAACGAGTAGAGTACAGAGTTTCATGGTACAAAATGAACCTTGAGCCAAACGGAAGGCCAGACTATGCCGGACACTGGTCTAACACCCACTGGCATGTATGAGAACTGGGTCTGGGAGTGGGTCAAGTGGAGGAACTTGGGGAAACTCCCTTGGTGGGTCATAGCTCCCACTAGTGAACACATGGTCCAGGCCTGGCGGTCAGACAAGTTGAGCAAAGTAGCTCCAATGGCTAGCTAATGTGTGGGTCGGTAATGGAACAGGTTTGCAGGGCCGAGCAAATCTTAGCCCATAAGTAAAACTAGAAATCAGGATGAAGCACAAGTCATGATGAACGAGGCTCTCACACCTACTGGTCTGCATGAGCCAGGGACACTGGGCCACAGCACCTAAGGCAAAGGCCAAGACAGGTGAGGACTTTGCCAGGCTGAGTCAGAGCAACCACTGGCATGCACAAGATCTTTGGCTGGGAACAGGCCAGGTTAGAGAGCTAAGGGGGCACCCTAGCTGGGTTGGGGTTCCCACTGAGGAGTACAGGGGCTGGAGTGGGGCTGCGTACTGATCTGAAAATGGCTGCAGTCTCCCTTGGCACAAGTGTGGACTGGGACTGGATACATCAAGCCGGGTTAGACTCCAGCACCGTCTGGTGCTCGGGAGGACCAGGGTAGATGTAGGATGGACTAGGCTAGGTCTCTGCCCCTACTGAGCCATGTGTGAACTGTGTTTGGGTATGGATGAGCCTTGGCTGGGCTGAAACATCCAACAGAAAGAACCAAAACGGGTTGAAGGCCAGTCAGGAAAGACCACTGCTCATGCTAGGACAGAAGGTGGACTGAGTAAGGCTGGCTCACAAACCCACTGGTATGTGCAAAATCTGGCATTGGGAGAGGTTCTGACAGAGGAGCCTGGGCAACTCCTCTGGCAGGACACAATCCCTACAGGTAAGCGCAAGAAGCATAATAAGGAATAGCCCAGACCAGGTCAGGGAAAGGTACCCACTGGCATACATTTGGCACAGGTCAGGATTGGATCAGGCTAAACCAGATCACATCAGCCGCTGGCGAATCCAAGCACCAGAACAGTGAGGGTCCGGCCAGGTATGTTCGCAACACATACCAATACACATTACAGCTGGGATAGGGTACACCCTGGGCTGGGCTAGACGATAACCCTCACCAGCTGGAATTGGGGGGTGGGTGGGGCTGGGCCAGGCTATGGCACCCACTAGCAAACATTGAGGTGAGGCGGGACATGCCAGACTGGGACACAGCGCTAGTAGGAACCAGGAAGGGAGGGGTTAAAGCTGCTAGGGGGAATATGGAGGGCCCCCCTGCTGGAGAGCACTGGAGAGCATGAGTTGGGATGGGGGCAGACCAGACTGGGCAGGGCTACAATACCTGTGGGTTTCATGTGAGCCAGATCAGAGAAGAGCCAGACTTAGCTGACTGTCCCTACTGGTACGAACATAAAGCAGAATGGGTGAGGGTTTGTTGGGCTTTGCCGCAGCATCAGATAGCAGATGCTGGCACCAGTGGCTAATCTGTCAAGTTAAACTCCAGAACCATCCAGAAAGTGCATGATCCAGGAGTGGCCTAGAAGGGAAATAGTGGGCAAATCCCTCTTGGGTTACCACTCCCACTGGAGAGCATGAAAACCAGGACGGGGGCAAGAGTGGCTGGAAAGAATGGCACCCAACAGCATGTGTGTGGGCTGGATAGCAGAGCTGGTTGAGTTGAACTAGGCTTCAATGACCATTGACATGTATGAGAGCTGAATGGGATGTGGGACAGACTGAACTAGTCTGTTGCACATAATGGCAAGCACAGGAACCAGGATAGGGGGCAGCCCTGGTGGGGGTTTTTGTGGGTCACTCTGACTAGGCTGCAGCTCCCACTGGTTTATATGAGGGCTGAGTGTGTGCTGGGCAGAATCAGGCTGGACTGCAACACCCATTGGTTCACGTGGAAGACAGGGCTGGAATCAGAACCGACCTAGCAACTGCAACCACCAGCTGATTGGGGCGATGGACTGTGCTGGGCCCCATACTTCGAAGTACACACAAGAATCTGTTCTGAGATCACCTCAGACAAAGTTTCTTTGGGGATCCCCCCAATCAAACTGCTGGACTCAGAATCCCAACCATGAAGAGTAGTGCAGGTTCCATGGTCTGCCATGGAGTGCAAATGCCAGAGCTGAGCCTCCTCAGAGACTCAGACGGAGCAGTGGACAACACAATCAGGTGTACATGGAGGATATGGCAATCTATCAGAAGCTGCAGAGGATACCTGGCATCACAACAAAGGACAGATCTAATCAATCAACTACCCTAGCCATTTGTTGGCAGTGAAAAACTGGGCAAATGGAGACTCTAAACTAGACTATGTCAATCAGTGGATTCTGCAGTGATTTCATTGTGCTTAGAATGGCGAGACTGGCAGCAATTCATAACTGCTGAACTATCAAAACCACTTGAGCAAGACCTTCAGTGTATGCCCCACATCGGGGAGCCGGGATGGGTGGGAGGCTGGGTGGGGCTTCTCCCTTTATCTCCCCATTTACTCCAGATACAGAAAAAAAGAGAATGTGGAAATAATAGTCTTACCCACTTTCCTGTAGCCCTTGAACCTTTGTGCCCTAATTAACCATGTAAAGATTGTCAAAAATAAAGAAAAAAAATTAAAAAAAAAAGACCCTTAAAAACTTGATGCTAAGTAAAAGAGAACAAATATAAAGATCACATATTATATGATTCTATTCACATGAAATATCCAGAAGAGGCAAATCTATAGAGAGAAGGTAGACTAATAGTTGTCTAGTGCTGGGAACAGCAGAGGTAAACAGAGGCGGGTATGACCACAATTGGTTGATTTAAAGGATTTAGGAATGATGCTTTAAAAATCAGACTGTGGTAATGTTTGTGCAGCTCCGTGAATACTCTACATACCATTGAATTGAACATGTTAAATACAAAAAATCATATATTAAGTGAATGATATTATAACAAAGCTGTTACAAGGCCATTAAAAATCGGTTCATAGTTTCAGACTCCCTCTATTTCTACTTAAGTATGTAGTTACTGGTTCCCAATAGTGATAGTTGTAACTTACTGAGCTCCTGCTAAAGTATTTACAATCCATATAAGAAGAGATGAAAACACACACACACACACACACACACACACACACACACAGAGTTAAGACATTTCCTGGGGTTGCTGCTATGGTGCTGCAAGACAAGCAGCCACATTTCTCCATCGCATCTAGGGAGTCCTACCTCTGCTGCTGATCTAGCCTCCCTGTAAGGCAACAGAAGGCAGATCAAGTACTTAGGTCCTTGCTACCCAAATGGAAGACCAAGACAGAGTTCCTGGCTTTGAACATGCTCAGTCTTGGCTGTTACAAGCATTTGGGGAAAGAACCAGCAATGGAAGATCTCTCTCTCACTTTCAAATAAATGAGTAAAACTAAAAACAGTGCTCATGGTGCAACTGTGCTCAGAAACAAATTTTAAATGAATATTCAAAAATAATATTTAACTGTCTAGCTGAAAGGTCAACTCAAAAATTCAACACTTTTTCTTGATAAATAGTGATAAGCAGGTTTCCAGAGCAAACACAGACTTTATTGCTAAGTCACGTTAAACGCAAAAAACCTCAAAAACCATCTATCCCTTAAACCAATACTTGTAACTAGCTGTATACCACAGTGGAATAAGTACACGGCACAAACATGCAACAAGACCTGGCTCTTCTCTTAACACTCATCCCCAAGCAGGCAAATAAGACACGATCATATCAGGTCAGAATGAATTACAGGCAAGAGACAGAATTACACTGATCTAGTATGAACAGGACCAGAGAGCAGGTGATTTCTGAAGGTCACCAAAATCCATCCAGAACAATTACAATCAATCTGTTTAAAAAAAAAAAAAAAACTCTTGCAATTCACACCCACTGGCACCAGAATAATCATGGAGGCACTCTTGGATTTGGAGGGAGGAACAAGAGAAGGAAACCCTTCACGGGCTCTAAAGCAGAGACCTTTAATTTCCCTTCTAGTCATGGCTTTTATTTTTTTCCCACTCCTAGACCTTACCAAATATTAAACAAAAGACTTTAAACATAAGACCGATTAAATATTGGGAAGTTCCTGCTTTTTATTCTTTGAGTCCATGAAGGTGAGGCTTTCCTAATATCTATGCTGTGAAAATAAATATTTTCTAATCAATAGCAGTATCTAAGTAAATTGATGGGAATCAATCTTTAAGACATAATCATCCATTGAAAAACCAAGGAGCACGTAGCGTATGTCTTTCCATTTACAGTCCTAAGCAAAACATTCTCTAACACATATTCTCACAGCAATAGAGACTGAGGAATCAGACTGCCTATGCTCAACTCTTACCCTGGCTTTGACAATGCTCTTGATTTGGCAAGTCACTTAACTTTTATAAGGTCTAGTTCCTTTACCTAGGATATATGGATGTTAACAATATTTATTCCACAGGGATCAGGAAAGAAGAGAAAAAGGTAATATATGTGGAATAACCACAAATAAATGCTAACTAGAATTGAGATTATGATTAATTTATGAATGTATTCAAATAAATCTGGTAAAATTGTTGCCTACAAAAGCAATTTTATGGGTCTTGAAATGAAGACTTTACCTCTAAAGATTTATTATTTATCTGAAACACAGAGTAACAAAGACAGAGAGAGACATCTTTCATCTATTGCTTCATGACCCAAATGGCTGCAATGCATTGGGCCAGGATGAAGCCAAGAGCTTCAGCTGGTCTCCCATGTGAGTGGCAGAACTCCAAGAACTTGGGTTATCTTCTGCTGCTTTAAAGCAGCATTAGCAGGGAGATGGATCAGAAGTGGAGCAGCAGGGACTTTAAATGGGTGTCTGAACACTGACACCACAGTCTCTATTTAACCTTGTACACCACAGAGCTGGCCATGAAAACTTTTTTTTTTTAAATAAAAGGTAACCTGTGCACTTCCTAGAAGGGAGCAATGAATGTACCTCAGTGATGTCTGCCCTACTTAACACACAGGCGTACACAGGCGGAAGTCTATACCACCCCCTGTTTATATTACAAGATTGACCTCTTTGTTCCAAGAATAAATCTGCCACAGGCACACAGCGTCCACCATCAAAACAAAGTCATAGAGAACGAAGGCACTGAAAAAACAAATGTCCCTTATACAATATTCACACTCACTTGTTACATGGATTAGAATACACTACCATTAGTGTATACATACATACACTAAAAAAAAGAAGAAGGAAGAACCACCAAGCAGCCGCAGCCCTATAGAGAAGTACCTGTATATAAAATGGGATTCCAGCACTGCGCCTTGTAGCACAGAGTTTAGATGAAGGATCACTGCATTTAATTTCCTCCAGAACATTCCATAACCACTGCTCAGGTAGCTTTTGCAGACTCACATTAGGGCACCTAAAAGGCATATCAACAAACATTAGGAATTATGAAGCACTGGAAGTTAAAAACACAAGCAACTAATACAAGTAACATGATTAGAAAACAGTTATCCTTACACAGGATGGGAGATGCTGCACTAAAATATGCTTCACATATATTATTCATCTACTCTATTCTTTACTATGGCTCTTAGCACTCAAACCTACTGAAGATGCCATGTACGACTTGTGCATGCGAAGCAAGTGGCTGGTCCATGAAAGAAGCTTTAACTCATACGTTTATACTATTTAAGCACACACAAGTTTTTACTATAAGATGCAAGACTTATAACCAAGAAAACAGAACTGCACATTTTATATTCTATACTTAGAGAAACTGTATCAAATAAAACCTTTTAAACTATTCCATCATAATCACTTTCATCTCTCTTACAATGTAAAGGTGAAATTTTCAATTAGATCCTAGAAAGAGAGTCAGGAAAGTCGGATAACAATGGGGAAGCATAAACATCTTGAAGCTATTTTGAGTACTACATGAAGGAGCTTCTGCCAAAACACCTTTAGTGTTTTCATAGAGTGCTTCAAAACATTCAACTTGCTTTTATTTTTTTTTGAAGACTTATTTATTTTTATTAGAAAGGCAGATTTACAGAAAGAAAGAGAAACAGAAAGATCCTCTCCACTGTTTCACTCCCCAGAAAGCTGCAATGGCCAGAGTTGAGCCAATCCAAAGCCAGGAGCAAAGAGCTTCCTTAAAACAAACAAACAAACAAACAAACAAAAATATATATATATGTATTTCTTTTGATTGGAAACTCATATTTACAAAGAGAAGGAGAGACACAGAAAAATTTTCCATCTGCTTGTTGACTCCCCAAGTGGCTACAATGTCCAGAGCTAAACTGGTCCTAAGCCAGGAGCTTCTTCTGCATCTACCATGCAGGTCAAGGCCTTGGGCCATCCTCCACTGCTCTCCCAGGTCACAAACAAGGAGCCAGATGGAATATGGAGCAGCCAGGACATGAATCAGCACCCATATGGGATCCCAGAGCATGCAAAGCAAGTATAGCTATCACACCAGACCCAGGAGCTTCTTCTGGGTCTCCCATATGGGAGTTTTTGAAATTTTCCACAATGGAAATAATTTTCTCATACTTTTACATTTTTGAAAACTGACGTTATTTCCCAACCACTGGATTTAAAAAATTTTTTAGATTGAGATAAATGTCCTATTAGTTTCATGAAATATTTTTTAAGCTTTATTTATTTATTTGAAAGGGAGAGAGAGAGAGAGAGAGAGAGAGAGAGAGAGAGAGAGAGAGAGAGACAGGGAGAAGGAAGAGATCCTCCATTCACTGGTTCTCTCTACAAATGCTTAGTAAAGGCTGGACCAGCCCAACGTGAACTGCCAGGAACTCTAACCATGTCTGCCATATGAGTGACAGGGCCATCATCTCCTGCCTGCCTCCCACGCACATTAGCAGAGAGCTGAAATGGAAATGTGTTAGCCTGAAATCGAGTCAGCACCTTGATAAGGGATAGGGTATCTGCTGTGCCACAACACCCACATCCTGCAATAACTTCTTCAGCACTAGCATGGTTACTTTTGTATCATACTCACACAGTGGTCCCATCAAAAACTGAAATCAGAGGCAGCCATCTGACCTAGTGGTTAAAACACCATTTCCCATATTAGAGAACCAGAGTTGGCCACCTGACCCCAGTTTCTAATTCATACTCCCTGCGAAGACACTCTAGCAGGCACTGGATAGCTCAGGTTATTTGGTTCTTGCCACTCAGACCTGGACTGAGTTCCCAGCTCAAGGCTTCATTTTCCTGGTCACTACAAGCATTTGAGAAACAGACCAGCAGCTTGGAGCACTCCTTCTGTATGTCTCTTTCTCTCTCTCGCTCTCTCTCTTCCTCTCTTTCTGCTTCTTAATAACTTATTTCATTTAGACAGAGAGATATCCAGAAGATCTCCCACACTCTAGATCACTTCCCAAATGCACCTAACAGCCTGAGGCAGGTCAGGCCAAAGGCAAGAGCCAAGAGTCAGGAACTCAACTAGGTCTTCCATGTGGGTGGTAAGGAGATCCAAGAATTTAGTTCATGACTACTGCATTCCAGGGTGTGCATTAGCAGGAAGCCAGAATCAGGAGCAGATCTGCGGCCAATAGAAAAGGTTGTGCAGAACCAACCTAGCAACCAGAAAAGGCAGGCAGGCTTGGAACCAGAGTAGACTATCTCTATAAGTGCCACCACTCCTTGCAAGAACTAGCTTTTAGCTAATATAAAAATTTTGATCCGTCTAACTCCTCTTGATCTTGACCAAACTCTTAGCTTGAAAGGTCACCTATAATCTGGACTCAACCTGCCACTCAAAAGTACCTTAACTTTTCCAAACTATTATATAGACCTTTCTTAATGAGGCTGTTCCCTCTGCTGGTTCCCATACTAACACAACTAATTAACTCACTCACTCACTCATTCACTCACTCTCACTCCATATTTGCAACCAAGAATGTCTCCACATATATCTCTACTTATTCAAATTCCTACAATTTCTTTCAAGTACTACTGCACCTCCCAGAAATCTTTCTCTAAGTCTCCAATTTTCTTGGAGCATCTAGTATGCATAAAGTGTATAAGAGGCTGGCATAGTATGCTATAATTTGAGCTAGACTTTGAAGGATACATACATAGAATGGTAGAAAGCCCATTTATGCGAGGCTGAAAATATAAGAGATGAGAAAAAGCTTAAGTCAAGGCCTGGAGGCAATTCCCTGATTTAGATTCTTGGCTATTATAACTGTAAACAGTTATGCAAGCCTATTTATTCCCCTGAGTATTACATACTAAGGACTACATTCTCCTTGTTAATTTTGGGAATTGGAAAACAAAGGCCAGAGGAATGTGCCCCAAGGCCAAGGCTGGCAAACAGCCCTTAAGAAGAGCCCTACCAGTTCAAGGTTAAGGACTCAAGAAGCTCCAGAACTCTGGAAAATGCTCAAAGCACCAAGTCCTGTCAGGCTAAAGCCTAGTCTGTTTTAGAATTTCCCAGAATCAAACCAATATTTATGTTGTGCCCTTGAACTGTCTAGGCTCCATTTTGGACTTGTCACTGGATTCTGTATCTCTGATTCCCTTGCTTCCTAGTTCTGCGTCTTTCCCAAGGCAGTCCTGCTCCCACAGCCACATGAGGAACTTAAGCCAAATAATAGAACGTCCACACTTTTTACCCAAATGACATATAGTGCACTTTAAACAAACGTGATCTGCATGTTTTATATAAATTATTCTACTATTGACATCATGTACAACAGCAGGCTTTCACACTTTTATCTTCATCCTTGCAACACAATAGCTCAATGACAAAGTATTATTCTACCCCAACTGACAGATGAAACAGTATGTCACAGGAACTCAAGCTTTAGAGGCTTAGAAACCTTCTCTGCCATCTGATGGTTGTGTGATCCAGGGCAATTTACAACACTTTTCCATTTCTCATTTTCTCCTTCTGTGCAATGCAAATCATCAAAAACATTAAATGAATTAATTGTGTAATATGTACAATAGGGTCCTTTGAGACTTATTTATTTGAAAGGCAGAATTACAGTGAGAGAGCTAGTTATCATTTGCTGATTCCACAAATGGCCACACTGGCCAGGGCTGGGCCAACAAACTCAGGGGCCCAAGTACTTGAGTCTTCTGTTACCTTCCCAGAAGGTGTGCTAGACCAGAAGCAGAGCAGCTGAAATACAAACCAGCACTCCAGCATGGAGTGTTACAGGTATTGCAAGTGCCAGCCTAAATCACTATACCAAAATACTGCCCCAATAATAGCTTCTTGACTATTTACTAAACTATTACGGGTGAAAAAAAGCAAGTTTTAAAATGTCAATTGAACTTGTGACAGAGATGGAACAGTTGGCTTACAATCTGACAAGGCATCCTACAAAACACAATGTATATTAGTTGTAACTGAAATGTACAAACAGAAACCCCAAAGTAGAAAAGCTCAACAAAGCAATCTTCTGCGTAAAACCAGAGCTCTGAGAGTGGTGATGGTGGAGACCCACTGATGGACACCCACTGGTGGACCAGAAGTCAGCTCCTGCAGCATCACTCACCTTACTTCAGGAAACTCTCCATGAGAGGAGAATGAATAAGACACTTAATCAGAGCTGCCAGGGGCTTCAGCATAGCAAAGTCACGGGCTCAGGGAAGCACTGGACCACACTGACTACCAACTCAGAAACTTAACCTGTGACATTCCCATAACAGAAGAGGACAGGGGAAACCCAAAATGCTATTACCCCATCTCCTTCTTCTGATAGGGAAGAATAAGCCCAGAACACAGAACAAACCTGCCCCAAAAAAGCCTCTAATCACAGCCAGCAAACCCAAAAGTCAAAAATGTGCACCTTCCAGGATGTGGGAGGAGAAGTTAAGTAACTTGCCCAAGGTTAGACAGGGAATAAGTGCCAGAGAGAATTAAAATGTAGATCAACACCAAAGTCCTTGCTGAATGAAAAAGGCACAAGGTGTCTGCCATGAATGCTCAGCTACACATCTAGGTTGATCTGGTTTATGATAAAGACACCATCAACTCTATAATTTGCTTCAGTGGATTTCATGCTTTCATTTAAAAAAAAAAAAATCTCCTGAGTACCTGGTATCTGCCTTGCACTAGGCTGTGCCCTAGAAACAGAAGAGCGTAATAAAAATTCCAAACAGCACATAACTCAGAAAGCATATTCAGCTTGCTTTGAAAGGTATTTCCAGAGTATATTGGTTTGAAAAATCCTAATCCTAACCGTATTTCATTTGGGTCACCTTTCAGATTGAGTTCAGTCCCTAAATATCTGCCCAAGGGTGGGGTTAAAGTAGTTCTAAGGGACCTGAGTGATATGGATGGAAAACTAGCTGGAGAACTAAAACATGCTAATGAAAATCCACTCAATGGGTAACCTACTTGTGACTGACTTGAAATGAACTGTATCTCATTCACTCTGGAAGTACTCCAACTCCCTTGGGGAACCAGGGAAATTTAAGACTGTTCATAAACTGTTTTCCTATATTAACTGAATGATTCATGGTAGCCTAAAGAAATTACTTCACCTGAAAACATAAAGCAACTAATTTCACTTTTAGACATGAAGTACATTGAAAGACAATATATGAAGCAAATTTCCCAGTAAAGCATCAAGACCGAACTGCCAGGAAACTAATCATTTGTAACCTCAAGTGAGTCAGGGGTAAGCCTCTGCCATTATCTTTCTTTACCAAATCATAGTTACCACATTTCAGCACAAAACAGGAGATTTCTTTCCTTTCCCCATAAACAGACTTTTATTCTGTCTGGTATAAAAACAAGCCTAAGGCTACTGGCAAGGTATAGCGGGTAGAGCTGCCTCCAGGTGCCGGCTCAAGTCCCAACTGCTCCATTTCCCAACTAGCTTTCTGACCAAGCTCCTAAGAAAAGTGGCAGAAGTGACACAAGTGTTTGAGCCTCTGTTTCCATGTGGGAGACCAAGATGAAGCTCCTGGTCCCTGGGTTTGGCCTGGTTCAGCTCTGTGTAGCAGTCAGAAGCGGGGTGAACCAGTGGATGACGATCTCTCTCTCACTCTCTAGCTGTTTCAAATAAACAAATAGAAAGAAAGAAAGAAAGAAAGAAAGAAAGAAAGAAAGAAAGAAAGAAAG
Source organism: Ochotona princeps (assembly GCF_030435755.1). NCBI lineage: Eukaryota > Metazoa > Chordata > Mammalia > Lagomorpha > Ochotonidae > Ochotona > Ochotona princeps. The sequence continues at coordinate 50,298,841 of NC_080839.1, read as the reverse complement.
AAAGAAAGAAAGAAGAGGAAAGAAAAGAAAAGAAAAGAAAAGAAAAGAAAAGAAAAGAAAAGAAAAGAAAAGAAAAGAAAAGAAAAGAAAATAGGGCTCAGCACAGTAGCCTAGTAGCTAAAGTCCTCTGTTGGGATCCCATATGGGTGCTGGTTCATGTCCTGGATGCTCTACTTCCCATCCAGCTCCCTGCTTGTCGCCTGGGAAAGCAGCTGAGGACAACCCAAAGCCTTGGGACCCTGCACCCATGTGGGAGACCCAAAGATGCTCCTGATTCCTGCTTTGGGGTCAGCTCAGCTTTGGCCATTGTGGCCACTTGGGAAATGAACCAGGAAGTGGGAAATCACTCTGCCTTTGCAATAAAAATAAATAAATCTTTTTAAAGAAGAGACCGACAAACGAAAATAAAAGAGAAATAGGAATTATGATAAAGTAAAAGTTTATTAACAATCAGCAAATATACTGATTTACTTTTGTTAATATGTATTTCTTTTACTGGAATTTTCATTTTGAATTCTTTTTTATTTTTATTGCAAAGGCAGATTTATACAGAGAAGGAGAGACAGAGAGAAAAATGTTCCATCCATCCATCTGCTGGCTCACTCCCCAAGTAGCCACAATGGCTGGAGCTGTGCTGATACAAAGCCAGAAGCCAGGAGCCAGCAGCTTTTTCTGGGTCTCCCACGCGGGTATGGGTTCCAAGGTCTTCAGCCATCCTCTCCTGCTTTCCCAGGCCACAAGCAGGGAGGTGGAAGAAAAGTGGAGCAGCCAGGATATAAATTACTGCCCATATGGGATCCCAGGCAAGCAGGGCTAGGACTTTAGCCACTAGGCTACCATGCCAAGCCCTCATTTGTCAATCTTCTAAATATAATCTGAATAATGTCAAGGAAAGAACTGAATTTGTTTTGAGGACAAAATCAGAATCTGTCCTTAACATTGGTACAAAAATAAAGATACATGTTTGTTTACTTCAGTTGATTATCATCAATAATTTAAGCAGACTTCATTTAATAACACATTTGTAGATTCTTTAAACACATTAGTACATTAACAAACACATAGCAGAGCAAATGATATTCTCAACCTAAAGAGAGAATAGTCAGTACTGTTCTAAAATACAATACAAAGACATCAAAGTTTCCCTCTTGCATACAGAGAAAATCAGGATTTTAGACAGCATGCACCTATCTACACATGAAGAAGAAAAAGAAGGGAGGTGGGGCGAAGGAAGGAGAGTCTTTCAGGGCAAGAAAACAGAAAGAATGTGATAACATTAAAATCATCTGCAATTTCTGCTGTATTAAAATTACTATGAGGAATTCTGTTTTTCTCATACATTCATGCAAAACCAAGTTTTGCACAACAAAGCTGTCCTGCCTATAACACAGAAAGGAAACAGACTACAGACTTTGGAGGCGGTTGAGGAGAGACAGTTTTAAATTGAGATACCATGCCCTTTAAATTTAGAACAGAAAAACTTACCTGACATGTTAAAAAGGAAAAGATGCTTGCATTCATATATATTCAAACATTCTATGCACTAACAGAAATCACCTACTGATGACACTGAATAAGCTGATCTATGGTTTAATCAAAGGTAAGGGAAAAATCAGGAAAACCTGGCAGTGGCTTAAGGAAGAACAGTAAACTCCCCAGTAACAGTAACTATCTCCAAATATGTTACAGGTAAATTCAGGAAGTTTCTCATTTTCCAATTCAGTCTCCTCCCAGCACCCAGAAAACTTTAACACACATATTTGTGTACTTATTTATAATATTAAAGCTACTTACTAGAGTCCACACATATTAATGTTTGTAGAGTTTCTAAGATACTTCTGATTTTTTACATTGATGTGGTTAGAAACTCTCAGAAAAACATTTATTCCAGAGATAACAGAATGCAAACTCCTTATCCTGGCCTATAAAGCTCTACATACTTATAAAATCTCATTCATTTTCATCTAATCCTATTCTGTTTAAACACACCAAAGACTTTTACACTAGTGGCTTCTGTTGCTTGGAAGGAAATCTCTCCCCAGAAAAGCTGTTGTCTCCTGTCTTTCAGGCCTTGGTTTAAATACAATTTCAGTGTAAGAGGAAAAGGAGACTTTTCCAAAGTTTATCATGCCAAAATATATACCGCTATCTAATCATTTCTTTTCAATTTTTTTCTTTATATCTCCTTTAAAATGAAAACACAATATCAGGAAAACACCCTTTTCTTGTTTGTTTCTTCTATCCCCAGGATCTAAAACAATGTCGAGTACCCAATAGGGAGCTCAGTAAACATCTACTGAAAGAATGAATTACTAGGGCTCGGCGGCGTGGCCTGGTGGCTAAGGTCCTCGCCTTGATCCCATATGGCCGCTGGTTCTAATCCCAGCAGCTCCACTTCCTCTCTATATCTCCTCCTCTCAGTATATCTGACTTTATAATAAAAATAAAATAAATCTTTAAAAAAAAAAAAAAAGAATGAATTACTAACTCCATTGATCTGCCATCTAGGCTGACAAAGACAATGACCCTTAAAATACATATACCTAAACTCCCAATGATATGTCCCAAAACACTGTGTCTTGGTCCCCACACAAGTTGGTGCCTTATTCACATTTTCACATATCCTTCTTAGTTCCAAGTGGTTACATTTTCAGATTTAGAGCCTAGTAATTATCTTTGGGTTTACAGTAACTGCTTACCACACCATCCTCTCAATGCCCAAAGAAGTTCCCCTAACACTATCTAGGACCCAGGAAATGTGCAAGAAATCTTTTGTTGAATGAACAATGCTGGTTCCAGTGTCTACACATTAGCTAAGCCCAGGTAGGCACAAAATCAAAAAGCCAGGTGTAGAAAGGTTGGTGAGGTCATCGTACCAACAAAAACACAGCACCCTAACTTGGAGTCTGACTACTCAATAAACCTTCTGTCTGCTTCCCAGCAAGGAAAGACTTCTTCATAAGGAAATTATTTCCAAACTCAAGCGTTGCATACAGTTTATGATAATGGATGGATTTAGAGGTAGAAATGGAACTATGCAAGGCTCCCTAGAGCAATGCAAACCCTCCTTGTTTGTTCTGGTCACATACTCCAGTGGTCAACAAGGGAAAGGGAATGGTTCCTGAAGGAAACTATCCTTGGTTCTTCATGAGAGCTCTATGCAATCACCAACCACAGCCAAGGGGAATTCCAAAATCCTGCTGTCAGGAGCAAACGTCTCTCCACTAAAAGGGCAGACATCTTCTGCCTGAAAGCTCTTTTGTTTTATTTGACTATCTCATCAACCAACTACTAAATACCCAGAATCTTTAGCCTCTGAGTACACTATAAAATTATAGCTTTCTCACAAGGGGTTCAAAGTTCACCATGAACAAGTTATTAATGATCAAAATACTTCTAGATCAGTTTACCAGTTCTAAAGGAAGCTTACCAAAAATGTATCCAATTTATTTCAATCTTTCAGATTCTAAATCCCCAGAACTTTCCCAATAAGAAAGTAAAAAGCAGCATTGTACAACGAGAGTGTTCAGGGAAAGAAAGAGGCCACAGAGAACTGAATCCTCTCATTCCACCAAGAATACAGCATCCCAGGGAGGTTAAATGACTTTGCCTACTTGTTACAAAGCTGACAGGCAGGACTCAACTCCAATTCCTACTCTCACACCTACACTCTAAGGAAGGAGAGTGAGAGGATAGATTCTTGATTTCCATGTTTATCATAATATGGAAGGGGTCAGAAAGTTTTTTGTTATAAAAAAAAATGACAGGAAAGAAGTTTTCAGTTGTTGTTATTTTCCTATTGCTAACTGCTGAAAGGTCTAATCTCCCACAAGAAAAGCGACAGACGGAACAGGCCAGTTTATCTCTGGGGTTCAAGCATTTGTGTTGTCACTGAAACAAATAATTGTTCTATAAACAGATTAGCTCAACTTCTATCCTCAGAGCTATCTCACCACTAGGGGATAAGCATTCTAAGATAAGCATAAACCCACAGACTGAAATCAAATTACAAATGCTGTATTCTCAACTAATTGGTCATTAGACTGTTTTGCGACAATAAATCAGATGTTCTGACCACAAAGTAGCTTTCCAATGGCTTCATCCATCCGCACGCACATGGATGGTAACACAGCTATGTATTGTTGACTTCTGATTAGTTGTACACTGTATCGTTAATTGAGAAATGCTAACACCTTTTCCTCAATATTTGAGTATGGGTATTTTTCCTAACTTATAGATTTTTCCAATCTCCAAATATTTCATAAGCTGAACTCTCCACCTCATTCACTCTTTGGTCAGGAATTCTGTGTATTATTTCAAGGCTCATGTTTATTATTTCAATTAAATTAAACACTGACAGATGTGTGCAGGGAGGTTATGTGCACGTGCGTGGACACTTTCAAAAAGGAACATAAGCCTGAAGCATGGAGAAACTTGAAGCCTGAGAAATGATTCACCTAAATGAGATGCAGTGAGGAAGCTACACATCGACAAAAGCCATCATAACATCCCTTGCCACCAACAAATCTGCTGAGGTTTACTGCAGGCTACACCTTCAGAGGCTGAGTATGAAAAAGAATAAATTAAAAGAAGGCTGGGGCACTGGCACTGCTGTGTAACAGTTTAAACCACTGCCTGCAACACTGGCATTCCATATGAGTACCAGCTCAAGTCCTGGCTGCTCTGCTTCTAATCCAGTTCCCTGTTTGTGGCTGAGAAAGCAGTGGAAGATGGTCCAAGCACTTAGGCCCCTACCACCCATGTGGGAACCTTGGATGGAATTCCAGGTTCCTGGCTTCAACTTGGCCTAGCCTGGCTATTGCAGCCATTTGGGGAGTGAATCAACAGAAATTTCTCTTTCTTCTCTAATTCTGTCCTTCAAATAAAAAATCATTTAAAAATACATAAATAAGTAAAAAGAAAAAAAAATGGAGGATGGGCACTCCAAACACTTGGTTCTCTTACTGCTTACTATGACCATTCCCAAAGATTAAAAAAAAAAAATTAAAAACTCTTAACACACCTTTACCAAAAAAGCTAAGCTTCTAGTTATTTACTGAGAATAAGGTTCCTCTGCTATTGGGTTTTAGTGACAAAATATTATTGCAACAAAAACAAGTTTTCAGAGTTACAAAAATAACAGCTAACTCAACTATAGAAGTACACTTAAAAAGGATGTGGGTGTTTGGCTTACCTGTTAAGCTGCTGATTAGGATAAACATGTCAAGTTATCAGAGAGCCTGGGTTCAAGTTCCAGCTCTGATGTCTCATTCTAGCTTCTTAATAAAGCAGACCTTGTTAGGCAAAAGGTCCAAGTAATTGGCTCCTTGCGTGGTAGACACAGACTGAGCTCCTAGCTTCCAAATTTAGCCTACCTCAGTCTCCAGCCATTGCTGGCACTTGGGGAAGGTACCCCTCTCTTTCCGCTTCTGGGTCCACCCTCTTACCAATGCACATTCTGGGAGGCAGCAGTAATGGCTCAAGTGATTTAATTTTTGTTATCTACCTGAGAGAACTGGACTGAGTTTCTGATTACCAGCTTCAGCCTGGCCATACCTGGCTGTTGGAGAAACATGGAGTGAATCAGCACATAGAAGATCCCTCACCTCCTCTGTGTGTCTTCCAAATACATAAAAATATATATATTTTTAAAAAAGAGCCGAGTATTTTATCAACTAAACAGAAAATATTACATAAGAAAATCAGGTTACAGAAAATGAACTCAACATATTATTTGTAAATGTGTTTGTGTATGTAAGAGTGCCTTTCAAAAGATTCCCAGGAAAAATAGTGTCTCCCTTTCCTATTTATTCCGAGCTGCTTGTTTAATAGTGAACTCAGTTTACATTTGAAGACATTTTGAACAATCCTATTAAAAACCAATTCAAACAATGTGGCTCATGTTTAACTCTTCAGTTATTTATCCATTAATCTCCTTAAGTGCTTCCTTCCCTAACACAGCTGTAGTTCAAGAGGTGGCCAGCAGTTGGCTTCCCTTCCTACAGACATTCAGAAGCGCCCAGATTTCTTTTTACAAGCTTTTTTTTTCTTCAATGTTGTATGCCTAAACAACTTTTTTCATAATTTAGGATCTTACAAAAAGCTTTCAAATTTTTTTAAAAGCACAAATTTTCTTTGAAAAATAAAAAGCAAGCAAAAGAGAGTCACACACTATAAATATGAATTCCCTGTAAAACATTCTGTTCAGCAGATTGGAAGTGTCTCCAAGGGATTAAGAACCACTTGGTTTGCAGGCAAAAGCTGAGAATGCGCAACAGGTTGGTTAAAAGCCAATACTGAAAGCCATGAGGAGATCTGGAAAGCAGATTAGGAGTAGCTGAGATACCAGGCACTTGCCTCCCTATTCCATTTATCTGAAACGCCTTCAGCTAGACCATTCATAATGGTTCACTAGCCTCTGTCCTTTATCCTCTGTGATTTTCTCAATTTTTTTTCTCTCTTACCTAAAAACTGCAACCCTAAGTATGACGTTTTTGGAGACAATCCACAAATCTACATGTCTGTTCTATTCTATCACCCAAACTAATTGCTCATCTCCAACTGTAAGTACTTCCATAAGGATATGCCCCATTATCTCACATTTACCAAATATAAAGCAAGCTGATTCTTCAAACCAATTTCCTTGGCTTTTTTTTTTTAGCATCAAACTCATTTTTCTGGCTACTTATACTTAAAACACATGAGCAATTATGGACTCCATGCTGACCACCTTTCACATTCAGTTGGTTCATGTGACAGTTTTTCAAAGATGACCACCACAAAGTTTCTCCTCCACATATACTTCTACCATATGATCTTTCCCACTTCATCATTATAAGCTAAACTGAATCCAGGCTGGTCTAGAGTCTCACATATAAGCAAAAGAATATTGAAGCAAAGCCCTGAGATTTCCAAAGTAGGGCAAAAAGACCCATGGCTTTGGCCTGGCTCTCCTGGCACATTACTGCTGGGGGAAGCCTGCTGCATAAGATGCTCAACAACCTCAAGACAACAAGTAGTTTCAACTAGGGTGAGGCTTCTGTTCTCCATTAGGAGGAATAAAGGTGAGCAAAGCCAACTCGGATCCTTCTGATCAACTGATGGCCAGCTAAAGGCCATCAAACTCGGGATTTAATCTAAGAATCACACAGCTAAGTCCTGCCCCAATTGTGTGTGCATATACAAGAGAAGCTGTGAGTGTGCAACATATAGAGAGGAATAGAGGGAACAAGATCAACTGTGGGTTCACACCCCAAATGTCCACAAAGGCTAGAGCTGGGCCAGGGCCAGAAGCCAGGAACTCCACCCCGGTCTCTTACAAACATGGCAGGAATTTAATCATTTGAGCCATCACATCTGCCTCTTAGCACTAGCAAAATGATTAGCAGGAAGCTGGAGTCAGAAGCCAGAGCTGTCAATTAAACCCAGGCACTCCAATATAGGTTGTGGATATCTTAACTGCTAGCCCGAATACCCACACTGTAATTCTTGATACACAAAATCAAGAAATGCAGCAAAATGAGTTCATAGCTTTCCTTCTGGATCATTCCATTTACATGGAATTGTTGCCACAGCTACTAAATGGTAACTGAACTATCACACCTTTGTTTCTATTCCTTTAGCCACCATCATGGAGGAAGTCATCAGATCTAGATTGCTGTGACACAAGTGGTGCTCACTGTAATCTGTCATTACCATCTATTTAACACTTTCAACTGAAAAACTTCTTTCATGCACCTACTCCACAACCAACATCAATCTCATAATGATTTACATTTTCAGGTAATTCTATAATGCAAGAGTTTTTTAAAATACCTATGCTATTTGAATCATATAACAAAAGTTAAAGAGATGCCATTGAAGTAAATATTATTTTTCTTATTTTAGATATGAAAAGAAATTCGTACTAGAAAGGCTAAATTTTGTAAAATTGTACAACACTGACAATAAATGGGATGAACAGACACAGAACCAAGAGCATAAATCACAGATCACTACAATTTCTTTATTCCACGATACTTATGATGCATTTCAGAAAAAAAAAGTCCTTTCTATTCTTATTACAACAAATTTATTTTCAAGACACTCCATAATTTTGTCTCACTCTATCCAATTAAATGCTATTTCCTATAACCCCACCACAACTACCAGCCTACAGGAAGGCTGGCTTATTTACTCAGCCTAAGTTGATTCTGGCCTCTGAATGTTTGCTCATAATGCTTCCTTTTTACTCTTCCTATCTACTTACTTATGCCTTAGCACAAACCCTACCTCCTCAGTGGAGACAAACTAGCCTATCCATTTTGCTCTCCTACAGGATTTGTCAATTTCACCCCCAATTTGGCAATTATCTTATTCACGTCCAATGGTGTTACTTTCCCACCTGATAAGCAGCCAATACAAATCCATATATTGATGGTTATGCTAGGTACTTGCAACCAGTGTCTGCTCTGATCAGTCAGTGCCCATGAAACAGTTTTTGTTAAATATATCGAATTTCAACCCTACTTATTTCCCAAATTAACCATAAGATCTTTAAGAAAAGGAACCATGTCTTATAAAGCCATATTATATCCTCCAAAGTGCAGTTCTAAGCACACAGCTAGTATTCAATATATATTTGCTAGAGGATGGAGGGTTTTGTGTTGTGAGAAGAAAATATTCATAAGTCACGTCTACACAAAAAACAAAAAGTTGAAAAGATAACAAAATAGTTGAGCAATGTGAAGTCAAGGACAGTTTTTAAGTATCATCTAAAGACATTAAGTGTAGCCTCTCTAACTGCCAAAATGTTTCACAAATGTTTTTACCAGGAGTGTGAAAAGAAGTTTCAAAAACATTGAAGGAGTAGATGCCTTAGTAGCTCAAAATAAAATGTTTGCTGAGGCCACAAGGCTGGCAGAATTCTGCTTCATTTCAAAAAGTTTCCAGGCAATGAGAATGTTTTCCTGGAAAATAGTACCTTTTATTTAGAGCACACTTGCCATGAACACTTAGTCATTAAGTAATTGAGGTTTCCTCACAAGCTCTTTGCAGGAAATCTGCTATATGATGAATGAAATTATCAGCATCTATAGTGATACAAAAAATCCATGAGTTAAATATATGAAACCTATCAAAGTATTTTCCCAGTATAAACAGGGAAAAAAAATCTTCCATAGTCTTTGGCTTACTTACTGTTATTTAAAATTTTATGTGAGATAAAATTATAAAAAATAGACAAAGTCTGTATTTGTTTGTAATACATACAAATCAAAGAACTGTAGTATTTATTTTATGCCAAATGCCAAGTTAATTTCCAAACAGACAAAACATTCATTTCATTCAATGAAAAGAAAAAGTCATTCCAAAGCTATTTTTAGCAAAAACTTTGCATTTGCTTCAAATCACCTTTCAATGAGAAACTTTGGTTTGGACATTTCATTCAATCATCTGCAGTAAATCACACAATGAAACCTAAGAAAACAATTTCTCCCCAAGAACTTTTTTAGCCTTTATTCTGATGAACATCAAAAGACCTAAGTTCTACTCCAAGCACATGGTTTGTACATTTAGTTCTTTTAAAAACATACACAAAAGTATATTTGTCTTACCTGTTTAGTACTTCAGTGAGCTTCACAAAACCAGTGTAAGCCAGTTCAAATGCTCCTCTGTGCCTGGACTGTAAAAGGTGCAGTTTAAAGTAACTTCCTATTTCTTTTACCTTAAAAAAATAAGAATAAAAATGATTGAATTCATGATTACACAGATGTATTCAATCAACAATTAATTTGGAGCTCAGGACTAGATACCCATTTGCTGAGCACCTGCTCCATGGCAGGTAGTGTTTCAAGTAATTTTATAATATCTCATGTAATCCTTACACTCATTTCATGAAATCGCTACTGTTACTAGAGTTGGCTCACGATAGAAAAGCTGAGGCCAGAAAGTCTAAGTAATTCACCCAGGAGCACATAGCAATTAAGCAGTAGAGCCAGAACATGGCCCCAGACAGACTGATACCACAGTCCGCCATCTTTAACTACTACACAAGGCTGTTTCCCTATGCCAGCTCTACAAACCTCGCTGAATCCCTTTGTTAGCTCCTATTATTCAACACCAACAGCAAATCATACAGAATGACAATGCACACCCACACAGGTCTAGGTGAAATGTCTTTCCCTTTTATTTCTATCACTTTTTCTTTTATTGTTGAAAATATACATAAAATAAATTTCTCAATGTGACCATTTTAAGTGTACAGTTAAGTAATAGTAAATATATTCATGCTGTTGTGTAACCATCACTATCATCCATCTATGTAACTTTTTCATCTTCCCAAACTAAACTTTTATATCCATTTAACAATATCATCTATGGAGCTAGTACTGTGGTGCAGTGAGCAAAGCTGCCATCTGTAAAGCAAATCCACCAGTTCATGTCCCATTACTCCAATTCTGATCCAGTTACCTCCTAATGGCCTGGAAAATCAGCAGAAAATGCCCAAGTATTTAGGCCACTGCCACCCCTGTGGAAAAACCAGATAAAGTTCCTAACTCTTTATGGCCATCTGGAGAGTGAACCAACAGATGGAAGATCTCTCTTCCACTGTATGTCACTCCTGTGAATTTTAAATAAATAAATCATAAAAAAAGTAATACTCAATGATTACCTTTTAGAGATATACAAACATGAAAAGCAAGATTTTGTAGAAAAGAGCTCCTGAAAAATTAACAGGCTCTCTTTGCATCAGAATGCCACCCAGTTATGTCTCTACATGTTGCCTTTCTCCACCCAAGACAAATATATTAACTGTTAAATATGTTAGGTAATTCAAGCTTACACGCTATTAGATTTGGTGACTATATGCTTTAGAAAATCCAAGTTTTGTATAATACTCATACCCAAAGATAAAGTCAGATATTTCTTGTTCTAGGACTCCCCTATAGATCATCACACAGTGAAGACACACACCAAATCAAGAGGTCTCTGATCCATTTACCCAGAGACGGCTTGTACCTGAGTACAGTGACCATGTTAGTGTTTCTGCTCACAGAGATGATGAACAGTATGAACAGTTACAGATGTGACCAAGGGCAACAATCTGTTGCCTCAACTAAATACTGGGAATAATAATAATCTTTACCTCAATAGATTGTTGTATTAAAATAAGCGAATAAATGAAAAAACTAAGAAAGCCAATAACCCACAATATAATTCAGTTCAATATGCGTTCTGCCTGAAGATATGATCTAGGCTCACGGTATATCTGTTTATACAGAAACACCAAGTGACACACATTTACATTTACATGAATTACACATGAAATCTACAAAGAATCAGAAAAACAGTATAGAGCAGAATTAAAAAAAAAAAAGACTGAGATACACACACAGACACACACATAGAGAAAAAATCTTTCATCCATTAGTTCATTCCCCAGATAGTCACAACAGCCATAGTTGAGCCTAGCAAGAAGCCAGAATCCAAAAGCCACTTTCAGGGTGGCAGGGGCCCAAAAAATTCTATCAACTCCTGTTGCTTTTCCCAGACATAAATTACCAGGGAGCGGGACTGGAATCGGAGGAGCCGGACATAAACTGTTGCCCATGTGAAATAGCAGCATTGCATGTGGCAGCTTTTCATGCTATACTACAACGAGGGCTCTACAAGATAAGAATGTGTTTCAGCCAGGAGTAAATACAAATATAAAGTGATATATAGAGAGTCTAAAATTCTTAGTCAATCATTTGTTCCTAAAGATTTACTGACATTAAAATTCATAATTGAACTAATACAGATACTAAATGCTAACAGCAAAGTGCTTGTTCTTAACAATGGTTCACCATTTTCTTCTTAAGTAAAACTCAGATTTTCATTTCTTCCTTTATCCTAACTCTCGTTATAGGGGCCTAAGCCAAAACACGTACAATAAAATCTAAGAATGTAGAAGTGTACCAGTGGGTGCTCTTATCGAGAGTAAATCTTAACTATTAGTAAGCTGGGCCTCAGAAATCAGAACATTATATGGATAAAAATGAAATACAATTTTCTCTCATTTAATTTTGCACAAACCCACATAGATAATATCTTCCCCTTTGAAGAAACTACAAACTTTCTGTTCATCAGAAGTCTTTCTTTAGCACTTTGCCAAACCAGCTTAGTGCTGACCCAACAGATGTCAGGGAAGATGAAAAAAAGATGTCTGTTGTCCTCAGTAGGCTTTCAGAATTCAGTCTAGCTGAAAAGATCTGTGTCCTGGCTGGTTCACATCAGAAACCTAACAGTTTCAAGAAATGAAAGATCCTTCTACATTAGAGTAATTTTAAAAAGTTCCAGGTCCAGACACTGAACGATATGGATACATGGGTGAACCAAAATGGAAAAGGGTGAAAGACACTTAGAGGCTAGTATGAATGAATAAATATTAACTAGGTACATTGCTACCTACCAGATACTCTGCTAGGTTTTAAATGAATGAACACAAGTTCAGGCTAATCAATCTGGCTGAAAGACATGTTAGAAAACGGTGCAAGACAGGGTTGCAAGGTTGTCATGAACCAATAACAAACAGTGGGAGGAGTCAGCAAGGCAATGTGGTCCGTGAGCAGCTGCAATGGGCAGGGCAAGTCCAGCGGACAACAACAATGGGTAATCAGACTGCAGGGAATAGATTTGACTCAAAGCAGTTACAAAATTACTAACAATAGTCAGAAAATCAGAAACAGAATTTTTAAATTTAATTTGAAAATTGAAAAACTCCTCTGAAAACTCCAACTCAATGTCTTCTATGTAGATGACACTGGGTTCCTATTTAAAATTCACAAAATCTTTCTTTTTGGATGATGTTTTTTACAAAATACTTTAAAAACAAGTAACACACATCTGAGGGTTTTTTGAAAGACAATTAAGGTAAAATGCCAAAAAGTATCATGTATTTGTGTTCTTAAAATTAAATTCAGGAAAAGCTTTCATGAAATTTACTTCCATAGGCACACTAACATGCCTTATGGATTTACAATGTGCAAATTTCCACAGGGGACAACAGTTACTTGCCATGTCTCCAGGCTTCTATAACTTACCAACAGACTAATTAGCAGAGGTAAATGCGGGGAGCCAGGTGCTGAAGCCACTCAGGGATTGATAGGGGCCGTCGCAAGATGGCGGCTGGCCCAGGGCCAGGAGGCAGAGTTGGTCTCGCCAGCAGGTAAACAGGCAGTCACAGGGATAGGCTAAGGCCCTCGCTGTGATTACTGGCCTATCACATAATGCCAAATGGACCCACAGGAAGAAGTGATTGGTGGAGAACGATATAAAAGTAGCCAGTAAAAGCTAGGCAGGACGGACTGGATGACAGACGGACAGACTGGGACGACCGGGGGGGGGGGGGAGACAGATGGACGGACAGACAGAGAAAGACGGGACGAGGGAGAAGAAGGATGGGCAGGAGGAAGGGTGCCAGAGAGGAGAAGCGGCAGAGGAAAGCTTAGACCAATGAGGACAGGAGCAACGGAGATAAGGATTTAAACGCAGCCGCTTTTGGCAGTGAGGGGTCCGGTTGGTTGCGGTTCCAGCTTTTCCCGGACCCTCAAGAGCGTGCCTTGGTGTTTTAGTGCCGCAAGCACTCACTAAGGACAAATAGAAATACATTTTTAATTTGTCTTTTACTTATACTGTAAATAAGAGTAGAAAAATCAAGGCTAATTCCATTCATCATAAACTAGGTAAGCATAAGGGGATTTAAATATATACATATAGCTAAGACATTACTACAAAGAGCATGTGCAGTGGCTGAGAGCTGGGCCTTTCCAATTCAACAGCACTGATTACCAGAACCAACTCCACTACCCCTCATCTAGAAAAGGGGGCTAAAACTAGAACATTACTTCTCAGGATTACTGTGGGAAACAAATGGGATTATGCCAAAGTAGTTAGCACAGTACCAGAAAAAGAGTAGTAACTAAAATGTTCACTACTATTCTTACTTTGCATTACAAAGTAGTAAAATGTCATCCTTAAGCATTAATTTAAAGTCTAGAAGACAGCCACATCTTACAATCTCAAGAATATCAACAATACGAAGTTTCTATGTCCACTTAGGTTAAATGGGATGCATGACAAAAGTCCATACTTTGCTAAGATCATTCATGTTTTAAACTATGCACTCTCTACTATGGTGATTTCTTATTAACACTCTGGCTTTTTTTGCAAAGTACAAACATTGTTCTTGTGCATAATAAAAACAAAGGTCAGTTTTCTGGTTTCAGACATCAGCTTACCAGAATGTTTATCCTTTGCTTTCTAGAAAATTCTTAACTATGAGACATTTTAACTGCTTCCTTTTAGTCTAGTGTCTTCTAAAAATCTATTTGTTTCTTATATCTTCTGTGATATTTCCGAATGCTTTGAGGCCAAAGAACCAAATGCTATACTTCTTTATGATCCCCTATTACCCTTGCAGAAAGACAGCTGATCAACAGGTAACTAAACCGAAGTTTCACATTCAACTTCAACTCAAAGCTTAAAAGCAGTAATGGCCACTCAGCACAATCCAATGCACTGATTCATAATATCTAAAAACTAAACTTTGTCAAAAGAAAACACAAAAGGCAATTTTTAAAGACTTCAGAATGTTAACAAACATACATACCATTTGCAGCCCATTACAGTGAATCTAAAACAGTAACAAGGACACTGGGAGAATCTATCAACTCGGCACTAAGATTCATGCAAACCACAATAGAATCCAAAGAAAGAACTGAAGAAAAAAAAAAAGGTGGCTAATTTCAAAGTTGGCAATTATTTTTACGGATGCGGTTTGCATGGCTCGAACCAGTAGGAGGGTACTGGAAAGCAGGTAAGAATATACCAGAAAGCTCTTCAGAGGAATATTTAAAGGGAAATGTGAGTATAACTTGATACTACAGACAGAAGTTGGCTCAAAAAAATTTCATCACATACGAGGTATCAAATATTCCATGAAAAAGTACCAAAACACTGTTATTAACCCAAAGCTCTACATTAGCAAAACATCCAGTTTAGAAGCAAGACACACACCAAGTTGTGAGGAAGTCATGAGACAAGGGCGGGTGCAGTGCTTACTCCTGAAGGGTCCCCGCTTGGTCTCTCCAAGCTGGTTTTCTCTCTGCCTCTCACACAGGGACATTATGAAACGACCTTTCGTTGGGCGATTGCAGTGTGGGAGGAAAGTCAGACATACCTCTGAATGAACACATTTTCCTCCAGGAGAGTCCAGAGACTACCTCACTTCACAAGCACTGCTCAGGGAAATGGGAATCTTTGCTAGAAAGTTCAATAGTGAGTTGTCTTACTGCCTTGAGCACTGAAAACAGGGAAAATTCAACTTAAAGATGAAGTGAGCACCTCATAACAAAGGCAGCAGTGTGCCATGTGAGAGCCCAGGCTGCGAAGCTGAACTGAGATCCTGTCCTCATGCTGCCACAAACCAGCCAGGTCATCTCGAGCCAACCAGGTGAAAGCCAAAGCCATGACTTCCTCTTGTCCAAGGGCAATGGATGTTCTTATCACTCTGACGCTTGCTGGGGTAACAGTTTGTGAAGATTGCACTGAAAAACCCAGCTCCATAGACAAGCACCAATCCTCCTTTGCCTACAGCAATAAAAGTCCTCAGATTCTAGTTTTTAATTCCTGGCGGCAGGTCAGAAAATCAAGTATATTAGATTTAGTGGCCATAACATCTTAGCGATCTTAAAGAAACTGGAGCACAAAAGAAACTTTTCTTTTATTACAATTTTCTATTATCCTGGAATGATTATTGCTTATTTAAGAACAAAGGAAGACTAAAAGAAACATCAGGCTGAAAACCAGCTTTTTAGGCTGTGCGGAACAGCTGCCTTCAGCCAGCAAGAGGAAAGATGATCAGTTAGTTTTAGGTCCCCAAAATAACAAGAAATGAAGCTGCGTATTGTCTCCCATAACTGGAATAGAATTCTGGCTGCAGGACACTTTGTTGCACCCCCAGATCTGTGGTAGGCACATTTGTTCAAGGTGCTGACTCCCACACTGGTGGGTCATACACTGGTCTCAGTAGATAAAATTAGGGCTGCCTGGGTGACTCTGCCCTGGGAAGGAAGCGGTGTACCTTCCGTGTGGTGGCTCAGCCACCTCAATGTAAATTATATTCTTCTTGCTTCTATTTCTAATTCTTTAAAAAAAAAAAAAAAGGGAACTAAGTACATGGAGTATTTTTATTTTAAAGGAGTTTGGTGGAGCAAAATCTTAAGTTGAAAAGTAGGCATCTCCTAGAAATTGGAAATAACATTACTTTCTTCATGACGTTGCATATGCATTTGGCTACATGTCCCTGAGCAGAAGCATTCTTCCTTAAGTTACTTGACAAGCTCAAGGACAGTTTTCCACAAAAGACAGGGTTTTAAGTGTTAGAATGCATTTAACACATACACTCTGGTCTCTTCTTCAGTCACTCATTTTTCCACATACCT
This sequence comes from Ochotona princeps, assembly GCF_030435755.1. NCBI lineage: Eukaryota > Metazoa > Chordata > Mammalia > Lagomorpha > Ochotonidae > Ochotona > Ochotona princeps. The sequence goes on along the minus strand of NC_080839.1, from coordinate 50,282,378 downwards.
ATATATGTGAGGTTGACATGTGAACGGTGCCACAAAAAACTGACCGCACCCCATCACAATGGGAAGGATATTCTACAGAAAAATAAAGACCACTCCTATTCAAAAGCATTTATTAGAAGAACTCTTTGGTTTATAAGCTCTTTTTTCCTGTTAACGGTTATTTTTTTGTATTGTTACAAATACACCTTTTATCTTAAATTGCTGTCTAAATTTAACTCGGTTATTCTACATCATTTCCTAGGATGTGGGTGCGTTGCAAAAAAAGTCAAGGCAAAATGATTTTCAGAAGACACTGTCAAAATACAGTAAAAATAGAATATGTTTCTCTTAATTTGTTTTGTTTTTCTTAATCTGTTTACTATTGAGCAAACCCCCCAAAAATGAGACATCATAACTTGTCCTTGGAAAGAGAAGCTGAGAAGTCAAGAGACGCTAGCACATGTTTACTTCTTAGCAAGACAGTGACCATCCGTCAGTAATCATTAATCACGACTGGATCCCCCAGCCAGGATGCTGGCATTGACACTCTGGCCAGTCACCAGCGCTGCCTGCATGTACCTCTCTGGACACCAATGCCTATTTGATTTGGAAGAGAACAAGGAACACAGTGCTGCCTGCAGTGCACTGCCTGCCTATGCCTCTCTGCAGCTCTGACTCTTGCAACATCACAGTCCCAGCTGTGAACCAGATGGAGGCACATGAGCCACAGAGTGTGAGAATAAAAATATTAGCATTTTTTCCATGCAACCAGTCATGTGGTTATTATAGAAATAATCAGCATTAGCATACTACAATATTTGTTTTGTTCTTGAATGTTCTAATACCCATAGGAAAAAAAATTATCTTGATTTGAAAAAGGTTAAAAATGAAAGTACATGTTATATATCTTTTGCTGGCAAACTGTGGGAAATGGGTTTGTTGAAACCATATGGAAAGGAAGAGGGAATCAATTAAAAACAGAAATCTAATAAATCTAAAATATTTCCAAATGAAATGCTTGTGGTAAGCTAATTTCTTGTAAACACTGCACTCAAGACAGTTGAACAGTCCCAGATGGTGAACTAACTTTGTGGTCTTAAAAATAAAAGTCAGCCAAAAACACCAAAGTGACTACAACTTTATTATCGATATAGTGGGAAACAGGAGATCTATAATCAACCAGTATGTTACTTTTTATTCCTTTGCAAAGTGTAAGCAATTTGTGGCGTTTATTACATAGACACTTTTAGCTAAAATATAAGTTTGTACATATTAAATAGAGAAATAAAAACTTAAATAATATTGAAGTTTAATGTGGCGTAAAATCTACAGTTACTTATATAAAAATGTTTCTTAGAACGCCAAAATTTTCAAATGTGCTGCAAAGTCTAACATCCTAAATTATTATGAAAGTTCTTCAACTACCAGGCATAAAACATATAGCCTAGAAACAGAAAACCTGTAAGATATTATTTAAGAAAAATGCAAACATTTTTTTAAAAGATGGATTGTAAGGAAAAGCTTGTGATTTATGTTTTGGCCAGAAATTACACGTGGTTGAATAAACATCTACCTTACCTGCTCCACAGTTAATAATCCATCAGAAGATTCTGGCACAGATTGTATGGGCAGAAATTGGCACAGGGTGCCTAGAAGTAAAGCAACTTCCTTCATGCTTCGCCAACAGCATACCAGGACCATCTGAGCAGTCACATCACATGCTTTTGCTTCTTTACCTTAAAATAATAATAATAACCTATTGCAACACTAGACACTCTTGATTACTCACATTCCAGGTTTCTTAAAATAAGCTTATTCATAATTTCCCCAGGAATAACCTGCTTGAACCAACAGACTTGTCACATGTTATATTAGTTTAGGAGAAACAAGCCAACCTTTGACAAGCATGTGCTATGATGAAGAATTACACTAAGTATCTTTCAAATTATTTTGAAACCACATATAAAAATAAAACACAAAATTGTTTCAAAAACGTTTAATCTTTGTAAATTAACAAAACAAAGTCTTTCTGTTACCCATATAGCATTATGTACAATAAGTAAATATTTCTCTAATTTATTTTGCTGTGGATGGCTGTTAGATCAGTAAATGTGCAGAACTTCTTAAAAGATGGCTCCTTTCCTACACCACATTTTTAATTTTCTTCATTTATTTGATAAGCAGACGAAGAGATAGAGAAAGCTCCCATGAATTAGTTCAGGCCAGGAGGCAGGGACTCAATCAGGTCTCCCACGTGGGTGGCAGAAGCCCGTCTGCAGAAGCCAGAGCTGTTGATGAAAGCCCAGCACTCCAATATCGCAAGAAGGTGCCCTAACTTTCGAGATTAAACAATCACTCCCAGGATAGAAACTGTAAGATCAAATACTAATTTTCTGTCAAAATATACTTAATTCCCACAGTTAATAAGCTGTAATTGCCCTACTTATTCTCTTGTTCTAGCTTGAGCAGAATTTTAAGTAATAAAAAAAAAAAAAAAACTAGGGCCCAGCGGCGTGGCCTAGCGGCTAAAGTCCTCGCCTTGAATGCCCCGGGATCCCATATGGGCGCCGGCTCTAATCCCAGCTGCTCCACTTCCCATCCAGCTCCCTGCTTGTGGCCTGGGAAAGCAGTGGAGGACGGCCCAAGGCTTTGGGACCTTGCGCCCGCGTGGGAGACCTGGAAGAGGTTCCTGGTTCCCAGCTTCGGATCCGCGCGCATCGGCCCGTTGCGGCTCACTTCGGGAGTGAATCATCGGACGGAAGATCTTCCTCTCTGTCTCTCCTCCTCTCTGTATATCTGACTTTGTAATAAAATAAATAAATCTTTATAAAAAAAAAAACTAAAAAGACAAAATACTGAATTTTTTTCAAACTGCTCAGATAAAAAGGCAGATTAACAAATCACATTGATAGTGTAATTCCATTTCTGTGAGTAAAAAGCCCACCAAACAAAAAGGATAAATATAGACAGTGTCACATATATAGAACAAGTATATAAAAGCATACAAGAGGGAAGAGGCGTCAACATTGCGGCATAGTGGGTGGAGCGGTCCCCTTGATGCCGCCATCATCACATGTAAGCACCAGTTCATTTCATGGTTGCTCCACTTCCCATCTAGCCCCTGATAATGGTGTGAGAAAAATAGCATAAAAACAGTTTCCCGCCCATGTGGGAAGGTAGGCTGAAGAACCTGGTTCCTGCTAGTAGCCTGGCCCATCCCTGGCCATGCAGCAATCTGGGAAATGAACTAGTAGATGGAAGATATCTCTCTACCTCTCTGTAACACTCTCAAATTAAAAAAAATAAATCTTTGAAAAAACAGTAAATAAATAAATAAGAGAGAAGCAGGTTTTTTGTGTCACTTGAAACTATTACGATACACAAATATTTTGTGTAATTTTTTAAAAACACAGGAACCTTTTATAAGACAATATCCCCACCTAGTGGAGAATACAGAATATATAAATTACTTAAATGCTTCTGATGGCTTTTTATAACCCTGCAGAAAAATCAAAAACAATGCTAAAACAGTTAAAACAATGGAAATTCTTCAAGCTTCACTAAACCAAGCAGGTCACATTTTACTAAATAATATGGTGCATTTCCTTAAAAAGCTGTCTGTCTTTTAAGAACTCCCAGAGCCTACAAAGAGCTGCACTGCTGAAGAAGACTTACTGCTACCCCAGCTAGCTTCATAAACCACTCCTCTTAGATCACCTGGCTTATAACGACAGGCTTTAGTGTTCGACGGCTTTGGGTATAACCTCATTTTCTAGTAAAATCCCAAGGAGGGCAAGTGTTTGGCACAATTGTTAAGTCACTGCTTGAGACACCCCTTACCCCATATCAAGTGTCTGGTTTAAGTCTCAACTACTCTGCTTCTCATCCAGCTTCCTACTAATGCACACCTGGGAAGCAGCAAATGATGGCTCAGATAGCTGGGTCCCTGTCACCCACATCAGAGACTTAGGTTTATTTAATCCAGGTTCCTGATTGAAGACTGATCCAATTTTGTTTATTGTATCTGGAAGTGAACCAGCAGTTTTGAAGATTTCTCTCTTTCTGATTTTCAGATAAAACTAGCAGGGTGGGATGGGGGGAAGAGTGTGGGAAATGCCTGATTAATTCATTCCTAACATCAAATAATTACCAAAATCAAATTATTAACCTTTTCTTTTTTTTTCCATTAATTATTTTAATTTTTTTGATGATTTTTACATGGTTGATTAGGGTGATAAGGATCAAAGGCTACAAGAAGCTGGGTGAGATCACCATTTCCACATTCTCTTTTTTTCCTTCCTTTAGCTGGTAGAAGGGAAAAGATAAGGAGAGAAGCCGCACCCAGCCTCCCTAAGGAAAACCCTTTCTTAAAGTCTGAATTTAATCGAGCAGTTCACATGCTGCTTACAACGTTCCCCATTGAGTGTTTAGGTTTGATCCCAGCTCTGAATTCTTGATTCCAGTTTCCTGCTAATACAGACCCTAAGAGATGCTAGTGATGACTCAAGCAATTTGGTATCGCCTTGAGTTCCCAGCTCTCAGTTTCAGCCAAGTCAGTTCCAGCAGGTACTGGCAGTTATTAAGCAAGCCAGCAGATGGCAACTACATCTTCTCTGTATGTGCCACATTGCCTCAGAGGTATTTTCTATAGATAAATAAATATGGGGCCAGTACAGTGGTATAGCAGCCTAATTCTCCACCTGTGGCACCAGCACCCCAAATGGGCATTGTTTTGTGACCCAGCTGTGCCACTTCAGATTCAGCTCCCTGCTTATGACCTGCGAAGGTAATGGAGGATGACTCAAGTCCTCGGGTCCCTGCAGCCACATGGAAGACCCAGAGGAAGATACTGGCTCCTGGCTTCTGATCAGCTCAACTCCAGATGCTAGATCCATTCTGGGAGTGAGCCAGTGGATGGAATACCTCACTCTCTCTTCCCTCTGTAAATCTGCCTTTCAAATAAAAAAACAAATCTTTAATAAAGAAATAAATAAAAACACTTTATTTTCTAAAAAGGTTCTGCACAGACCTTCAGTCTGATTTACTTTTATAAAACTAATTTGTGCACATTTGATTCGTTACTTAAATTCTGACTGAAGTGCATATTGTTGTTACCTTTGACTTCAGTAGTATTAATAGTCAAGTCCTCCAAATTCAAGCTATCACATTCTTTCAACAGTTTCGCTTGGTTGAAGTAATCGTTAGTATCTCGTGGCTGAATCTCATTCAGAATCATCTGTAAGCGGCTTGTTGACTCTGAGGGAAGAGATGAGAACACGTGAACTTCAAGCTCCACACCGCATGCAGGACCCCTAGGGCTACATGCCTCAAAAGTCTGTAAATGTTAAAACCTGACAATCAACACTAGTTGAAGCGGCTCCTGGGATGGACAGCATGGACATCACCTATCTGGAGCTAACCCATGTCAAAGTGCAATAAGCTTTCAGAGGTTGCTTCACTATCTACAATATCAAGGTTTGCAGTCAGAAAGGGAGACACTGTATAATCCTACCAACAGTCATTTACAGCCCAGAAGCAACATGGACGTGTCTTTGAGATACATGATTTCCTATATTGCTTCCTCAACACGTTTACATTCCTAGTTCATCAGACAAGATCTGGAAATGTAAGTTCCAGGAGTGCAGAACTCTGCTCATTGCTAAGCTACAGTGCTAGAACAGATATGAGCTCAGGACAGAGGTTCAGTAACGCTGGCTAAAGGAATGAATGGGGCGCTACATTAACAGGGAATTAGCCAGGTTCCAGTTTTCTTTGCATGTGTGTTTGTGTGTACATTTGGCTTCACTGTAAAACACAACTTGTACTTTTTTTTAACATTAAAAACTGAGCATCTTTTTCCTCCAATGAAGCAAAAAGAAAGTTTAAAAATAAACAGGAACAGAATTACAATACAGAATGTCAATCCCAATAAAGATCCTGTATTCTGCTGATTTTCCCGTTAATGGCAGGGCTCAGGTCAACAGGAGACAATTTTATTTTTTTCAAGAGTTAGCTTTAATTGCAAGGATGCCCATTAAACCTGCCATATTGCCAAAATACCCACTTAACCCACTCAAACATCTCAGACCAACCCTGGGCTGACCTTCTACAAACACATTTCTAAAAAGCATCTTCCCTACACAAGACAGGCAGATACATACTAGGAAAATGCTACCCTCCATATTCACACAGAGATACATCTCTGAGCTCAATATATGAAAGAAGAAAAAGGCTAGAATCCCCTGCTCTTGTGCGCAGGAGCCTGAGCACCCTCCAACTTCCCACAAAGCAGAGGCAGATTTGTTTTTTCCCCCACAGAGCACAATGGTGTGGACTCCAAACAGTTTTTGTCAAGATAAAAAGGTACACAAATGAATTTGGAGCAGGAGGAAGGAGAGACTCCTCTCCCATTGTATTCCACTTGAGGTATTTCCCCCTCACAACAAGGTGAGAACCAAGGTAAAGAAAGAGATCTCAAAAACAGGGAGTGAGAGTACAATAGGGAGATAGATAGATAGATAGATGGAAAGAAGAGACAGAAAGAGAAAGGAAGGAAAGAAGGAAGGAAAAAAGCAAGCAAGAAAGAAGAAAGTTGGCAACTTGCTTCTCAGAGCTGGGAAAAATTAAAAAAAAAAAAAGTTGGACATTATCAACATTTTCTTTACTTCACCCTCCTTTCCTTCTTCCCTTTTACCATCTTCATCTGCTTCACCTTCTTCCTCATCCCCTTTTTCATCAAACATATTCCAATCCTTCACCACCATCTTAGCCTTCCCTTCTTCATCAGCAGTACCAAGTGCTACCAAAATAGATTGAGCCAAATATCCCCTTTCGTGACCTCTGCTGGCTGCTCCGCACTTGCGTGAGAATGGCCAGTGAACTGGTCAAGCTCTCTGCTTCCTCAGGCTCTCTCTCCTGATGCCTTTGTTCCATGTTTCACTGGAACATCATTCCGTCAAATTCACTTCAATTCTGGACAGAGGGTGCCAGGATCCCATTTTCAAAAAAAAAAAAAAATCGCAACAGATACTCTGTCTGTCTTTCCTTCTAACTCTTTCCAATAAATAAACAAAATTTAAACAGAACAAAAAAAGAGCAGATGGAAAATGGCACTGTACCACAGAGTATTAATCTTCCAGCTGCAATGCTGGCATACAACATGGACGCTGGTTTTTGTCCCAGGTTCTCTAAGTCCGATCCAACCCAATGCTAATGTGCCTGAAGCAGTGGAGGATGGCCCACCGATTTGTGCCCCTGCTACCTATATGGGAGACTTGGATGAAGCTCCTGGCTGCTGGCACCTGGCTTTGGCCTTGACCAGCCCCAGCCATGGAGGCAACCTGGGCAGTGAATGGATATCTCTATTACTCCGTGTGTGTGTGTGCGTGTGTGTGTGAGTGAGTGTCTGTCTTTCCTTCTAGCTGTTTCAAATAAATAAATCATTTAAAAAAAAAAAGGCAATTGATCCGAAATCAACCAACAACTCAGAGAACAGATACTTACTGTATATCTATTCTTTCTACTAAAATTGTAGCCACCAGGGGAAATAAAATGCTGTCAAGTTCATTCAACCAATATCTTTAATTTATTTGTTGTTTCTCTGAAATTGTGTCACCCAAACCCTTTCAACAGCCATAAAAATGTTACATTTGGCCCAATAACAAACCACACAACGCCAAGAAAAAAACTTGGAAATGATGGAATAAAATTTCCAGATCCTACCCATTCATTTTATGGCTCTCAAAGGATGCTTTTCTCAAGGAATTCCAAATACAAGGCAAACAACACAGGGGAAGAGCAGGAAAATGAAGACAATGAAAAAGCACAGGCTGCACTAAGGGAAACCCTATGAATCTGGACATGAGGTCTGGATATTTTAAAACTGCTAAGTAAAAAAGTGAATTTTTGCATACTACTCTATAGGCTCTACCCACATTATATGTCAGAAGTATCTGTGTACTTCTGATTCAGAATAGTCTGGTGTTTGCCTTACCCAAATATTAATCCTAAGATCATATATTCCTCATTCCACTATATTGTATAAGCTGTAAAACTGAAGAATCAAAATGAGGTATCTGGATAAGCATCAGACAAAATAAATGACTCTATTTCTCAGTATTATAAATTATTAGCAACCCTCTAATTTGTTTTGCATTTCCTATGAACCAGTGAAAAACTTAATAAAACTATTTTGAAGAAATGAAAATAAAAACAAAAATATCAAAATCCATGAGTTGTAGCAAAAACAGTACTGAAAGGGCTATTAATCCTATATTTTACATGAAGGCTGCTACCTTATATCAGAGAGACCTTATGCTATCTGTCTTTTTGGTACTGACTTACTTCACTGAGCATAGCGGTCTCTAGTCGGGACCATTTGGTTGCAAATGGTAGAATTCCATTCTTTTCAATGGGTGAGTAGTATTCCATGGAGTAGATGTACCATAGTTTCTTTATCCACTCCTTTTTTGATGGGCATGTGGGTTGTTTCCATGTCTTTGCTATTATAGATTGTGCTACTGTAAATACAGGATTACAGACCCCTTTTTCATATGCAGATCTCATGTCCTTTAGATATAATTGCAGCAGTGGTATAGCTGGACCATATGGCAGGTTTATTTTCAGTTCTCTTAGCACTGTCCTTACTGACGTCCACAGAATGGAGTCCACACATATTTAGCCAACTAATCTTTCACAAGAAAATTAAGACAATCCAGGCAAAAAGCCTGGTCTCTTCAACAAATGTTGTTGGGACAATTGGAAAACAGCCTGAAGAGGTAAGAAGCAAGATTGCCATCTGTCACGTTATACAAAAATCAACTCTAATTTGACCAAGGACCTAAACCTGCAACCAGAAATCTACCAACTATTAAAGGAAAACATAGGAAATACTCTAAAAGATATAGGAATGGGGAAAGACTTCTTTAAAGACACCAAAAAAGAAGTCAAAGCCAAAATAAACAAATGGGACTCAATCAAACTAAAAAGCTTCTGTACAGCAAAGGAAATGATCAACAAAGTGAAGAGGCAACCAATAGAATGGGAGAAAGTCTGCACACTACACAACCAATAGGGGACTAACATGCAGGATTTACAAAGAGCTGCAGAAACACAGCCATAGCAAAACAACCCTGTGAAGAAATGGGTGAAGGAAATGAACAGTTAGTTTTCAAAATAACAAATTCAAATGGCTAATATAGACACATGGAAAAATGCGTAGGCTCTCTAGCCATCACAGAGATACAAATAAAAACCACAATGAGGTTCCACCTAACTCCAGTGAGACTAGCCTACATTCAGAACTCTCCTAACAATACCTACTTGTGTGGATGTGGGGAGAAAGGTACGCTCCTTCACTGTTGGTGGGAGTGCACGCTAATACAACCAATTTGTGTTTAATAAAGAAAAAAATCCATGGTGGGAGGGTTTGGGGAGGGGTGGGAGAACCCAAGTATCTATGTAACTGTGTCACATAATACAATGTAATTAATGAAGTTAAATAATAAATAATTAAAAGGAAAAAAAAAGAAAAAAAAAAAGAAAAAAATCTAACATTTTCTGTGGAAAACACATAATTCTAGGTTAGCTTAATTAACAGCCCATAGTATTTCAATGTCTGGAACAGCAGGTGGGTGAACACGAAGCTCCCATTTGCACTCCAAAAGGTATTTATAAACTGCTTCAACACCAAATGTAACTATGATGTTTTCTGTATGTTCAAAGAAGTACTGTCCGTTTCTATATCACTTTAAACCCAATGTTTCAGGCCTATTACAGAACAGGATGTTCACCTAGGGCATCCGCAGCACTGAGCTAAGTTCCTACCCTTTCAAGAATTTGTTCCTTTAATGATTTATTCATTATCAACAAATTTTCTCATGGATCTACTTCTAGCAGGCACCGTACTTATGAGCACCAGAGATGAAAACCCAGACAAGATCTCTATTGTACACAACTGCATGACAGAAATCTCCTTGGAAGAGTAGTAAGGCACAACCTGGAGACAACACAAAAGATCTGGAGGGAGGTTACTGAAGTATTCTAAATTGGGAAGTTGGAGAAGGGTGGGAGTGGTACTAAAGTTAAGGATTCCAGTTTAACTCACTGTGAATTATGTGATTAGAAAAACTTAATTTGCAAATAACAACAAGGAAATGGCATTAAGAGTAAACCTGGGAATTGTCAGGAGGTCCCTGAGGAGTCCGAGCAAGACAGGATAAATAACTGGAGAAGGTGAGAAGATGGACACATCAAAGGAGCAACACAGAGAATGCGGAGATGGGCTGGGTAGGAGGAGAGAGACATATCAAGCAGCCGCAGGCCTCTGACCTGCAGAGGCAGCTCCGGCAGGATCACTCACAAAGAACAGCTTGGGAAGGAAGGAACAGACTAAAGTTCTTCAGTTCAGTTTGGGCATGTTGAGTGTTTCCATTCCTTTCTCTCCTTAATGAAATGGTCTTCGTCCATCAAATGGTCTTTCGCTATTCCAGACCTTAACATGTTTCCCTCACTGACAAACTCCATCACTGACTCATTTCATGTAATTTCTTCTTGATCCGTGAATTTAGTTTCTAAAAAGCAAAAGGAAAACCTAAGAATGAGAGTGCAGCACTGTGACACTCTTTGTTGCTGACCTGAATCAGTGTCCATGGGGATAAGACCCTCGGGGGAGGAACTCTGAATGACCGGGGACACCACAGCAGACAGCCTGTAGGATAGAGAGACGAGCTTCTCCACCACGGGTCTCCACTCACTCAGCAGCTGCAGGCGGCTGCAACGGGAATAGAGAGAAATTCAGACTCCAAGCAAAACAGGGCAATTACCCGATTCAAGGAGTTGAAGGAACTCATGTTTCAAAGTTGTGCAATACATGAAATATTTGGGACCTAAAAATATGTAGACACATGTGGACTTTTCAATCCACTTTCCAACTGTCTTTAGGGTAACAGACTCCTCTTCCAGAAGAAATTCCAGTAAGAAGCAGAAAAAAAAAACAAAAAAAAAGACTCAGACCCACATGCACATCTGAGACAAGCCACAGCTGTGGAGATGCTTACTTGAGGGATAACTTCCGCAAAGCTCCCGTTATGCAGTGAACTCGCCCATACATTGGAAAGGCTGCTGCCGCCTGAAGCAGAGAGTGTTCAGCCTTGGAGATCTCTTCCTCAAGATATTCCATTAAGCACTTAACAACTGGAAAAAGAAGGGGAAAAAAAAAACACAAACAAAGCAGGTTTAAAAACATTTATCACTTTGTGAACACTGAAACAGTTCCTAGGAAAACAGCCAATTCGACTGAAACTTACACTGGAAGTTTTGAAGCAAAAAGAGATCTTCCAAAACTATCCCCGCCCATTAGCCATTTCTACTTTGGGCAGAAATGAATGTCTTATTCCCTCACTTTCTGGATGCATTATAGCATTCACTCCGAATCACCCCTCCTACATGTCGCGTAGCTGGAGAATCAAAGCCCAGACCCATGTGGCATGTGTTATTTGGACAGCAGATGAGTTTTTTTAACAATGCATTCAGTGAAGGCCCCAGCACAGTAGTCTAGCAGCTAAAGTCCTTGGCTTGCAAGCACTGCGATCCCAAAAGGGCACTGGTTCTAATCCCAACCGCCCTGCTTCCCATCCAGCTCCCTGCTTGTAGCCTGGGAAATCAGTTGAAAACGGCCCAAAGCCTTGGGACCCTGCACCTGCATGGGAGACCAGGAAGAGACTCCAGGCTGTTGGCTTCGAGTTGGCTTAGCTCCAGCCACTGTAGTCACTTGGGGGGTGAATCAGCAGACGGAAGATCTTCCTCTCTGTCTCTCCTCCTCTCTGTATATCTGACTTTGCAATAAAAATAAAATAAATCTTAAAAAAGAATATCTTTAGTGAAAAACAAACTTGTACAATCACAAAATTTAAATTACCCAAGTTAATGGTTTTTAGTTTAATCTCATATATGTGCAACCATCCCAACAGTCCATTTCAGAACATTTACAAAGTTCCCTTTCTTCACAGAACACTCACCTATCAGCAGTCACTTCCCTCTACCCTCCACTACCCCACCCTCCCTCAGGACTCAGTAACCACTAATGTGTTTTCAATCTCTATGGACTTTATTCTAGACATAAGATACACACACAATTATGCAATAAGAAACATTCTTTTGTGACCAGCTTCTTTCACTTCACTAATGTCTTAAGCTCTTTCATACTAGAGCCATGTATCAACAATTCATTCCTTTTTATCGCTGAGCAACAGTCCTCTGTGATTACACAACATTGTATTTTACCCACTCATCACATGGTAGACTAGACAGTTTGCACTCTTTGTCTCCTAAGAATAAGACTGTTACAAACATTCGCGTACAAGCCCTTACGTGCACATGTTTTCACAGGCCTATCCTGGACTAAACTGGATCCTCTTCAGCATTGACACATTGAAGTCCCAACCTACAACATGGCAGTATCTGGAAACAGATCCTTCAGAGAGTAATGAGGCTTAGACCAGCTCGTGGCAACAATAACATGATGGGATTAGTGTCCCTGTTAGAGGAAAAGCAGACAGCAGAGTGTGCACATGTGTGCACTCAATCTCTCTGGGCCATGTGATCAACACAGTTAAGAAAAGGGCTGGCTGAGAGTGGGAAGAGGGACTATACCAAGAACTGAATCTGCCAGTAACTTGTTCTTACAACTGTCAACCTCCAGAACAGACACAGCTATCTCTTTATAACCCACCTGGCCTATGACATTTTGTGACAGCAGCCCAAGCCCACAAAGACCATGTCTAAGAGTGGAGGCGTGGTCATATGGCAACGCTAGGTTTGATTTTTTTAGGAACCAACAGACTGTTTTCAATAGCAGAAGTACTATTTTACAATCACATCAACTATACATGAGTCGTCTACTTTCTCCACATCCACATCAACACTTGTTATAACATATTTTATTCTCTTTCATTATAGTCATCACCCTGGGCATGGTCCTCACTGTGATTCTGATTGACATTTCAGCAAAAGTTAACGATATTGAGCAAATTTTCATGTTTATCACTCATTTGCATATGTTCTTTGGAGAAATGTCATTCAGATTCTGCCTTTAAAAATATTCTTAACTCTGGCCCAATGCAACAGCCTAGTGGCTAAAGTCCTCGCCTTGAATGCTCCGGGATCTCATATGATCTCCAGTTCTAATCCCAGCAGCTCCACTTGCCATCCAGCTCCCTACTTGTGGCCTGGAAAAACAGTAGAGGACAGCCCAAAGCCTTGGGGCCCTGCACCCATGAGGGACACCCGGGAGAAGCTCCGGGTTCCTTGCTTCAATCAGCACAGCTCCACCCACTGCAGTCACTTGAGGAGTGAACCATCGCCATCAGACGGAAGATCTTCCTGTCTCTTCTCCTCTCTGTATATCTGCCTTTCCAACAAAAATAAATAAATCTTTTAAAAAATATATTCTTAACTCATTTTATTAGTTGAAAATAATGTGAGTTCTTTATCAGATATAATATTTATAAATTCCAATTGTACAGGTGTCTTCACTTTAATGGCATTCTTTGACACACACAAGTTTCAAAACATTTACTTTTAAAGATTTTTTTTTTTCTTGGAAAAGCAGATTTACAAAGAGAAAGATCTTTCATTCACTGGTTCATTCCCCAAATGGCCACAACAGCCAGAGCCGAGCTGGATCCGAAGCCAGGATCCAGGAGCTTCTTCCGGATCTCCCATGTAAGTGCAGGGTCCCAAGGCTTTGGGCCATTCTCAACTGCTTTGCCAGATTACAAGCAGGGAGCGGGATGGGAACTGGAGCAGCCAGGACACAAACCAGTGTCTATAAGGTATCATGGCACGTGCAAGGTGAGGATTCAGCCCCAGAACTATCATACTGGGCCCAAAGTTTCAAATTTTGTTGAAGTCTATCTGTCTGGTATTTTTGTATGCTGCTTGTAATTAGAATCATAACTAGAATACCACTGTTTAACCCCAAATCATAAAAACTGAGACTCGTGTGTTCTTTCAAGGCTGCAGTGGTATGGCATGCTCATTCTCCCTCCACAGTCCAACACCAGCATCCCATTGGGGCACTAGTTTGAGTCTCAGATGTTCCACTCCCTATCCGGCTCCCTGTTGATGACTCGGAAAGGCAGTGGAGAAAAGTTCAAGTCCTTGGGCTCCTGCACCCATGTGGGAGACCCAGAGAAGGCTCTCAGCTCCTGGCTGCAGACTGGCTCAGCTCTGGTCACTGCAGCTATTTGGGGAATGAACCAGCAAAAGAAAGGCCACTCTCTGTTTCTCCTTCTCTCTCTATAAAATCTGCCTTTCAAAATAAATATGATTAAATCTTTAAAAAATACCCTGTTTCTGTTATGAAGGTTATTTCAGTCTAATAAACATGAAAATCTTTAAAAAAAAATCTTACAGCTTATAACAATTACATCTAGGTCTCTAATCCATTTTGAACTGATTTCTCTGTGTACAGTATGAAGTAGTGGATCCAATCTCATTCTTTGGTATGTGCTACTACACAACCTAGCACAGCAGTCTCCGCTACCTCATCAGGAGCGGAGAGTTGCCTTTTAAATTTTAGAGCTGTACTTAAGGAGAGTGGATATGTGGCACAGTGGTTCAGATGTCCACAGCCAATAGTTGGACGCCTACGTTGCAGTCCCTGCTTTACCTCCAATCCAGAGTCCTGCACAACAGAATACATGGGTCCCAGCCACCCTTGCAGGAGACATATATAGACACCTGGCTTCAGCCTGACCCAGCCCTGTCTACTGTGGGCATCCGAGGATTACCTCAGCAGATCTCTATCCATGTCTGCCTGTTTCTATCCCTCTTCATTTTCTGTCTCTTTCTCTGCTTTTCAAATAAATAATGTCTAAAAAAAATTCAAGTATTACCAGAAAAATGTAGAGCTTCTGTATATATAAAGAACTTCTCAACAGGTAAAACAATCCCATAGAAATACAAAGAAAGCACACAAACAGGCATTTTACACAGGGGAACAGGAAGTATAAAATAACTGTTAGTAATCAGAAAAATACCAGATGAAATTGATACTGATTTTTAAAAATTCTGCTGATGTTGTGATTTAACTCAGTTCTTACAAACCTGTAGCTGGGGATCAGCATTGTGGCACAGACAGTCAAGCTGCCCTCTATGACACCTGCATGCCACATGGGAACTGGCTAGAGATTCAGCTGCTCCACTTCTGATTCAGGTAGCTGCTAATGGTCTGGGAAAAGCAACAGAACAAGGCCAAGGGCTTGGGCCCTGTCACCCACATGGAAGATACAAAGAGTTCCTCATTCTTGGCTTCAGTCTGGCCCAGCTCTGGTGGTTGTGATCACGTGGAGAGTGAGCCAGTAGATTGAAGATCTCTCTGCCTGTCTTTTCCTCTATATAACTATGTCTTTCAAATTAATACAATAAATTGTAAATAAAAAAAGATACTTGCGGATGGGCATGTACTTTGAAAATATATTTGATGGGATCTTACACAATTGAATATTCACATACTTTTTTATAACCAGGTCCATTTTCTTTTGCCAAAGACTCTCACTGAGGTGCCTTAGAAAGTCTAAATGAAAAATGCTCACAGTGACATCATTTATTAAGAAAAAAGAGCCTGGCACGGTAGCCTAGCAGCTAAAATCCTCACTTTAAATGCACCGGGATCCCATATGGTCGCTGGTTCTAACCCCGGCGGTCCCACTTCCCTTCAAGCTCCCTGCTTGTGGCCAGAGAAAGCAGTCGAGGACAGCCCAACACCTTGGGACCCTGCACGCACGTGGGAGACCTGGAAGAGGTTCTGGGTTCCTGGCTTTGGATCGCTGCAGCTCCAACCGCTATGGCTGCTTGGGGAGTGAATCATCGGACAGAAGATCTTCCTGTCTCTCCTCCTCTCTCTATATATATGACTTCCCAATAAAAAAAATAAATGTTTAAAAAAATGAAAAAAAAAAAAAAAAAAGATGTTAAAAAAGAAAAATCCAGCACCTGAGAGCCGAGTATGAAGTGGGCAGGATCAGGCTGGAACTGAATCCAGGAATCCCCTGGGAATGAGGAAACCAATCCAACCACCTGAGCCAACACCGCTGCCTTCCATGGTTCCCACTGGCAAAAAGTCTGAGTCAGGTATAGGTACTTCAATACAGGACACAGCACCTTAAAATCACTACATCCATATCCTCTCCTCTATTGTTATTTAAGCATAATCTATTAAGAATTCTCTGCATGTCTGATGCATTTCACCAAGTTCTCCAATGTTTTTAACTGAAAGCCTTCATGGGAAGCATGTACTCCCTGCTCACCCTAACTGGAGTCCTCCTCAATGGTCCCTGAGGTAGCAGGAGTAGACAAGCATCCTGCTCTAAGGCACTGTAATCCCTCTATCCCCACTGACACAGCCAGACTCCCTTCCTTCCAACTGTGAGTTTTCCACTTCATGGCTTTTCCACCATCCTGCAAAGAACAGTTTTCAGCTTTCTGTACCTGACCTCCATTTTCAAAAGATGTTTTAACTACTTGAAAAGCAACATTTGAACTGCCACACCAAAGTACCTACTTCTGTTCACATCTGGTCTGACTTCCTATACCATTCCAAAATGTCTACCAGTATAAAATTAACTGCATGAATCCATAACACATATTTGTTGAGAATTACTAAATTTAAACCATGTCATTCCCTAGGTTTAAGAACTGGCTATATGGAAAAAGGAAGGTGCAAGGATGTGACAGTCAATTAGAACAGATAGCACAAAAAGGAAATCTGCTCTACAAAGAACTAACAAACATGCTCCGTTTACAGTTGCAGTAATTTTTCTGCAAAAACAAAAGAAAAAAAACACTTAGGGTGAAAGAGTTGATATTCTTTAAAACAGAGCTTTATTTATGTGCATTTGTGCATCTTTTAACAGGAATCCTCTGTTCAGAAACAAGTGTCACAGCTGAATAATCTGGTCATATGCATAGAACTCATTGTGCTCTTATATGCTGGTAAACTCCTGAATCCAAAACCGCAAAGTAAATGTTTAACCGTTAGATATTCTAACCAAACTAAGAGAGAGTAAGATAATGGTTTTGATAAATAAGAGCAAAAGGTCGTTTACTCAATACAAACCCATTAGTGTGTTCCTTTCCACCACAGCAGCGGACGTATTGCCACCTTTGCATGCAACTCGCTGGGTTAAGTAGGCAGGCAGAGATGACGGCAGAGCATCCTGCCAGATTAAGAAATTCAGCAAGTAGGAAGCTGTGACACAGTCATAGGGTTTGGGGCTTGTGCTGAGCTCCAAGGCTGCCTGGAACAAGCGTTCCAACTTCTCAGAATCCTAGAATAAAGCACATATGGTAATAGTCCCAGAAAGATTTCTTGGGTTTGATTTAAAACACTACTTGCCATATAAATAATATAAACATCTATTTCCTTTCTAAATGTTACTTTTCTTACAGTATTTAATAATTATTATGATGCAGTTCAGAGATAAAGGCCTTGAAAATAATTTCAACTGGAAAATTCAACAGTTTGTTCTTGTTTTTTTTCAAATGCCTTTTGCTTCCACAAAAATGTATTTTTTCCTCTTAGAAACTGTATGCCTATAGAGAGTACACTTCTCTTATCTCTGGGGATTAATGTTTCATGTGTGTGAAGGATTCCTGCCCTTCTTCTCCCCTCTCCCTTCCCATTCAGCTACTGCAATGGAAGCAAATACAAATCCAGTGGAAGGCTGCTCCTGGAGACACTCCAGGACACAGACACGGAAAACAAAGCTATGAGCTCAAGTTAGAAATTCTGTCTCAGGAACTCTCGATCCCCCCTCTCACAGAGGGGAATATGATCTGTACAAGACGGCATGAAGGACAGCTCACCGTAGGTCACAGGCATCGAGCACCTAGCAGGGTTCGCTTATCAGTTCACCTGCTGCTTGCTGGGAGTCCAGAAGCACCTTCTCTACATCATTTACACTGAGTCTCCTTGTCCACTAAGCAGGGAGACTATTTAAAAAGCTTCAAGTCATTGTAAGCAGTAAGTTTTAGTCAAATATTACATGTCCAAAGGAAAAAGGGAGTTAATCTCAGTTAACTAAAATTACCAATAACCTTAAACCTACTATCACCTATACACCCTTTTTTATCAAAGCAATAAGTAAAGCAAGGCCTGGCATTGCCACCATGCAACAGCTGGTAGAGCATGGCATCCCATATGAGTTGTGACATAGTGGGTAGAGCCACAGCATCCCATGTGAGCTAACGTTAGAGTCCCAGCTGCCCCACTTCTGATCTAGCCCCCTGCTAACATGCCTGGAAAACGAGCAAACTGTGAGATTGCCCAAGTGGTTGGGCTCCTGCACCTATGTGGGACAATAGGATAGCAGTTCCAAGCTTCAGCCTGCCACAGCCCCAGCTGCTCAGACCATATGGGAAATTAACCAGCAGAGATTTCTGGTTCTCCTTCTCTCTGTATACTCTGCCTTTCAAATAAATAAATAAACCTTTAAATAAATCCAAAAACACCCACTGAATATAGACTTTTTTTTTATACAATGTTTCCTCCTTTCACATCATCCCACAAAAGTAGAGGTATTGATGATGTATTGATAACACCTACACAAAACAGCAAATTTTTTTTAAAAAGGCAGAATCAAAGAACCTAGATAAATCTGAAATGATTCTTCCTTTATCTTCCAGTGAACCAGAAAATCTTCACATATATATTTTCACATGTGCACAGATAAAACACCAATACCTGAAACTGTACAGCTGTTTTTGACAACTTCATCAAAAGATCAAATGCTAAAATTTTCACATCTTCAAATGTGCTGGTAAAACATTCCATTAGTGTTTGGAAACGACCAACATCAATATCATCACTTATCTGATATACTGTCTGGACTCCATCTAAAGACAAAAAAAAAAAAAAGAAAGAAAGAACAGATTTAAAGATCTGAGAATGAACTAAAGCAAAGGGAAGGAAATCAGCCTCTTGAAGCTACCAGGTCAGACTTTCAGTCACACAGCACAACTTAACCCATAACGTCATAAAAGATTAAATTTTCCATTAACGTATTTCTTTAAATGGTAACATAACAAGTATTGTAGCTTTCCAAATACAAAGTGAACACTTTTTTTCTAAATTTTAAAACCACGTGATAATCTTAAGTCACTACTGAAAATTAACAAAAACAAATTTAGGAGCACATCTTATTCTAAAATGTTTATTCATTTTATTTACTTGGAAGGCAGAACAGATGGAGAAAGTTACATATCTTCCCTCCATCAGTTCACTCCCCATATGACTGCAATAGGGATAGGCCAGGACAAAGCCACAAGACAGGAATTCCATCCACTGCTCATCCATGGCTAGCAGGGACTCGAGCACTTGACTAAGCTTCTGCAGCCTCCCAGGTGCATTAGCAGACAGCTAGATCAGAAATAGACTAGCCGGAACTGGAACTGACACTGTGAGATGCAAGCATCACAAGCAGTGGCTTAAACCACTATACCATAACATCGTCCCTAGAAACCAATCTTCTTAAAAATATTCACAATTATACAGAGGGTGACAGAGAGGTATCTTCCAACCACTGACTCATTTCTCAATTGTCCTCAATAGTCACAATATCCGTGACTATTGAGGAACCCAGAAATTCATCAGGGTCTCTGACTCGGGTGGCAGGGGTCAAAGGTTTGGACCAACTTCTGCAGCTTCCCAGGGCTAATTATCAGAGAGGCAGATCAGAAGTGGAGCAGTCAGGACTAGAGCCAACATAAAACTTTCTGACCCAGAATCTAAAGTCATACCATATCTTAGGATGAACAACCATGACATCTCTATTGCTATGGTACAGCGCTGGGACAAATTCCATTTGATGGTAATGGATAGTATTTTTAACATACTGTTAGATTTGGTGCGCTGCTGTTTTGTGAAGTACTTTTGTTCCTATATTCATCAGGGTTACAGGTCTGTAATTTTCCTATGGTGTCTTTGCTGTCAGGGTAATAGCCTCATAGAATGAGTCAGGAGGTGTTCACTTTTCTGACTCAAAAAAGTCTGAGAAGGATTACTGTCAATTCATTAAATGTTTGGTAGAACTTGGCAGTGAAGCCACTCACAAGGGACTTTTCTTTGTTGGCAGGCTTGTAATTATTGATTCAATATCTTTACAAGTTAGAGATTAGCTCAAACTGCCTCTTTCTTTTGGAGTCTGTGATTTTCACATTTTAGCAATTTACCCATGACAAACACTTTTTACTTCTGTAAGAACAGAAATGGCCCTCTTCTCATTTCTGGCTTTAATTATTTACACCTTTTGTCTTTAGTTAAGACTTAAACAATTTTGTTGATTTTCAAGTTCTGGTTTCATTGATTCTATGTTCTCTTTCGATTCTCTATTTTGTTTATCTCTGTTCTAATCTCCATCATTTCCTTCCTTCTGCTAGTTTTGGGTGAAGTTTCTTCTTCTTTCCAGGTCGTTGAGGTGTAAAGTTAGGTTGTTGACTAGAAATCTTGATCTTCACTATAAACATTTGAAGCGATAAATTTTCCTATGAGCACTGCTTTTGCTGTGCTGTTTCTGTTCACATTTATCTTAAAGTATTTTCTAACTTCTTCTGTAACTTCTCTGACGAAGTTGTTCAAATCTGAAACCTTCAGAGACCAGAATAGGAAACAGCTAGCACTCTCCATCTTCCCAGATTAGAGAGCTCTAATCTCCCCTATTTTCTCTAAATATTTTGTCATAGAACTTACTTTCATCTGAAATTTAATGCATTACTTATTAACTACTGTAAGTTCTGGGGGTGGACACTTGCCTCAACAGTTAAGTCACCACATGGGATGCCTGTGCCCTGTAGCAGAATGCCTGGTTCAAGTCCAAGCTCCTTGGCTTCCAATTCCTGCTAGTGCGTATCCCGAGAGGCAGCAGAGGATGGCTCAAGTGCTCGGTCCCTACCATCCATACTGGAGACCCAGATGGAATGCTGCACTTACTGCCTCAAACCTGGCCCAGCCTTGGCTGCTATAAGCATCTGCAGCGTATAAAGGCAAATGGAAAATCTCTCACCTTGTTGTCTCTTTGCCTTTCAAATAAAATGCAAATAAATAACTTTTTAAATTGTAAGTTCTAAAAACAGAAAGCATGTTGTTTTATACAACCCATTACCCTTGAAATTAAATAAACATTTAAAATAAAACATACTAAATAAAGGGGCCAGCATTGTGGCACAGTGTGTAAATTTGCTGCCTGTGAAGCCAACATCCCATAGGGACCAGTTCATCTGCTCCACTTCCAATCCAGCTCTCCACTAATGGCCTGGGAAAAGCAGCAGAACACAGCCCAAGCATTTAGGCCCCGGTCATCCATTTAGGCCCCGGTCATCCAGATGAAGCTTCCGGCTTCTGGTCTCACCCTGATGCAGCTCTGGTCACTACAACCTTCAAGGTAGTGAACCAGTAGATGCAAAGTATCTCATCTCTCTGCCTCTCCCTCTCTAACTCTTGATTTTTAATAATCTCAAAAAATATACATTATAGGGGCCAGTGTCATGATGTAGGCAGGCTAATCCTCCAACTGCAGCACAGGTACATCATAAGGGTGCCAGTTCATGTCCCAGCTACTCCACTTCCAGCTTCCTGCTTATGGCCTGGGAAAGCAGCAAAGAATGGCCCCCAAGTACTTAGGCCACTTCACCTAACTTAGGAAACCAAGAGAAGGCTCCTGTTCCCAGCTTTGGATCAGCTCAGCCTCAGCTGTTCCAGCCATTTAGGGACACTACCTGAGGTTAGAAAACCTCTGTCTCTCCTTCTCTCTATAACTTTGCCTTTCAAATAAAAAAAAAAAAAAATCTTTAAACACACACACACACACATACTATATACATACTAAAACAAAAACTAAGTTAGTATTTCCCAAACAAAACCTTTTTTTAAAAATGATGTTTACATAGTTGATTAGGGTGAGAAAGGTTAAAGATTAGGAGACAGTGGGCAAGACCATTATTTCCAAATTTTCTTTTTCTTCCTCCTGTATCTGGGGGAAAGGTAAAGGGAGAAGCCGCACCCAACCACCCAACTGCCTCAGTACCCAGGTGTAGGAATGGCCACCCGATATCATCCCAGGGTCCCCAATGTGGCGCATACTCCAAGGGTTCTGCTTAAGTGGTTTGATAGCCAAATAAACCCTTTTAATCTAATTGCAGAATACATTTTTTTTTTTGCCATGAATGCTGTGACATCTGATTCTACCTAAGAATATGCATGCAGCTTATTCTTCTTAGTCCCAGGAATACTTTAGGAAAGGCAACAACTATTTTGTCTAATATAAAATCATAATCCATCTATTAAATAAACCTGCCACACTTGTAATGAAAGATGACTTTCCAATCATAGTATGTCTGGCACCATCTTCCTTCCAAATTGCTTATGTAATATAGTAACTACAGCATTAGTTCCTGTCCAATTATATGTGATTTACTCATTAAGATAATTCAAATTTTCCACTTATAAAGTAACATGTATTTAATATATTAAAATACACATCCAGACTACAGAGTTACTGACATAATTATGCCTACTATAATTTCCCCATACACAAATACAGCTATAAGTACATGAAATGTGCAGAGAACTTTGTTAAATAATCACTCAGGTCAAAATTTGCAAGCAAAGCAAAATGTGATAATGATATCTTGGATGCAACGTTACTATTTAGTTTGTCGCATCTTTTTTTTCATATCTTCTCTAGAATCAAAGCTATCCAGCTGATCCAACAATTTCAGTATTGTTCCAATATCATGAATTTTATCAATAAAAAATGATGGATGGTGCATGTTCTTCAGCAATGTGAAACAATTCCCAAATGAGCTTGGGCCCACCTTCTAGGTACTTCTAAGTTCCATAAAGCAATGAAAGGTTGGCTTTCCTTTGCTTTGGCCAGCAAGATTTTATCTGTGACAGGTGGACCACAGAGAATGAAGGGCTATATTCTCATCTCTTGGTGATATTCTGGATAGGTAAGAGAAAGCTCCACAAATTTCTTAATTTCCTGGATTTGGTTCTCCAATTCCACAGTATCAGCACTAGTCTCTCAGTGGGTATTTCTCACCTTCATCACTGAGACTACAGGATTCATATCATCCATTGGAATCCCATTACTATCCTCTCAAATACATAAATCTTTAGGGCCAGAGCCGTGGCACAGCAGGCTAAGTTTACAGTGCCAGCATCTGATACGGGCACCAATTCATGGCACAGCAGGCTAAGTTTACAGTGCCAGCATCCGACATGGGCATCAGTTCATGTCCCAGCTGCTCTATTTCAGTTCAGCCCCCTGATTACGGCCTGAGAAAGCAGTAGAGGATGTCCCAAGTGCTTGCACCCCTGCACCTAAATAGGAAACCTGAAAGCAGTTCCTGACTCCTGGCTCCTGGCTTCAGGATGGCTCAGCTCTGACCATTGTGGCCATTTGGGAGTACACCAGTGGAAGAAAAACTTCTCTCGCTTCTTGGTAACTCTGCCTTTCAAATGAAAATAAAGCTTAAAAAAAAAATACTTCCCAATATGATGCCTTGAAAAAACAGCATTTCACTTAGCCAAAATTCTTAACAAGAATATGTAACGCAAACAAAATGATGAGGGAAAATGAGACAGTGTCCTAAGACATATTCTTCCAAAATGTTAATGACATGAAATAAGAAACCTTCCAATTTAAAGGAGGTTAACAAGACTTAACAATGAAATGTAACTTATGATCTAGGATTGGGTTCTAGATTGTGGGAACATTTCATGGGCCATACTTGGTGGAGTTTTCATGCTTTTGCTTTTGTTTTTTGCGGGGAGGGTAACTGGCAAAATCTGAATATGAAATGTATACTTAATGACAGCACTGCATCAACATGAAATGTCCTGAATTTGCTCACTGTGTTATGGTTGCAACATTAATTAAGAAACAAACAGATAAAAATAAATCCATTGATCCAGGTAAAAAAGATACAAGGGTTTTTAACAAACAATACTTGGAACTTTGCTACTACTTTGAATTTCTTCCAAAATAAAAACTTGAAAGTTTTTCCTCAAATGAGGCAAACCTGCCTTTGCATTAATTAATTCTTTTCTTCCCATCAGCAATTTGCATTTTGCCTAATAACTGCAAATAAAAGAGAATTCAACTACAATGTGAAGTTCTCTGGTCCTCAGGTCATGTCAGCTAAAGAGCTGCAGTTTGGCAAGGTATTTTCCAGTGGACCACAATCAAAGAACACTGAACATAGCAAGAAATCAACATTAAAACAGAGAGACACTCATTTATGGAGATAAAGAGAATTATTTTTTGTTGAAAAGGAAAAAAAATATTCAAAGGGGGATGTTAAATGCCTATGTTCTTGAGCACTTCTCAAAAGGAAAACAACCAGTGTCATTAACCCAGAATGCCTGGAAATGACTTCCTTACATTGTCTTTCTGAAACCCGGTCTGGAGTTTATGAAACGGAGACTGCACCAGGGAAATCCCAGGTTAACCACAGAGGCCCACTGAGGCCTGTGACACACAAGAGAGATGATTATTCTAATTTTTAAAACTTAAATACAGCAGTCAGTATTTCAAAAACAGAAAAAAAAACACAAATACACACACACACAAATCTAATTTGAGAGGTAAGAATAGGAATTCTTCCTGTAGCAAGAAGAGTCCATGCAAACTGTGGATCTGCATGAGCGACAATCCACAGGAAGGAAGACAGTCTCTCTTCCATCTGTTCTTCATTGGCAAACTAAAAATTATACAGCAAGAATGAAACCTCCCACATCTAAAGAAAAGACAACAGAACTAAAACTGCAAGTAAAGCATAATGTGAAGAGGATGAACAACAAAAAAGCTTTCCTCAATTATTACTGGAAAACATACCTTCTTGAACAGGAAAAACGTCAGCTATTGAGTCTAAAATGGTTAAAGCTGAAAATCTAGTGGAGTAGGAAGACCCAGGAAACAATGCTTCAAAAAGACTGTCACAAATAGATGACATAAATTTCTAGAAACAGAAAATAAATAAAATTGAGTTAATTCACAATAGGCTACCTTAAGGGAATCATCTTTAAGAACGTGTGCTCTGCTTGTATCTGAATAGAGATGTTAAAAAAAAATACCGGTCTGCCTGTCATTTCCAGCTTTTCAGAAGAACTAGATGTTTTAAATGGGCTAGTTTCACAGCAACCAGCACTTCCAGAAAAAGATTAGGCCCCTTTTGCTATGACCTGCAGTTGTGGTCGTATGTTCTATGAGCGGAAAAAAAAGTGTCACTGTGGAAAAATGTGCTGTTTACGGAATGTCTACAAGCACTATGCTGTTTGTGAAACCTCAGGAGACAATCTTCAAAAGCCGTCTGTAAACAGCCTAGCAGCCTTGCAGTCGCATCTCTCAGCTCCGGAGTTTCCAAAAGAAACAGATCTCCTCACCGTCTTTTATGAGCAGAGAATTACAAAGGCAGAAGTAGTCACACAAGAAGTACAGCAGACAGCCAGGACACATGGGTGTCAACCTTTTTCTTTTGTTTTGAAGATGCAATTGTCTTCACCTGAAAGGCAGATGTTTAGAAAGGAGAGACAGAGAGAGGTGCTACATCCAGTGGTCCACTCCCCAAAAGGCCACAATGGCTGAAGCAGAGCCTGTCCGAAGCTTGGAGCCGGGAGCTTCCTCATTGGGCGTAGAGGCGTAAGAACACGGGTTATCCTTTGCTGTCCTCCCAGGCCACAAGCAGAGAACTGAATCAGAAGTGGAACAGCCAAGACCTGAATGGTGCCCATAGGTACCTGCTGGTGCCACAGGTGGAGGATTAACCCATACGCTGCTGCTCCAGTCCCATTAGCTCTTAATCAAGGGAAAGAAGAACAGAAGAAAAACATGTGGCCAACCCAAAGCAACCTCTAAGTCAGTAGCCAGGAAGCAGGCTGATTGAACCTCAACCAGGACGCGTTACTTCCCCACGGCAGCCAGTTACTTCCAAACTCAGTTTCTAGCACAGTGGCACGGTCAGTTTTCCTCAAAAGGTCTACAGCTTATACAGCAGCCAGCTTGGGTAGCAGGTGACAAGGAAACTGGGGCCTTGGGAAGGGGCACACAAAAGATTCCTAACTGAAACCCCTTACAAGCTTCCACTCACAGCCAATCTTAGGGGATCAGAGAAAGGACAGAAAGTCTCCCAAGTTTGCAGCATACCAGCATCACAGATCTAGGTACACCTAGGTAGAGCATCTTCAAAGTCGGACCTATACAAACCCCTGAAAGACACTCTGCAGCATGCAGCAGCCATCACAAACAAAGGGCCTAGATACCACACTTTGCTTCGGGGTTTCCTTCTATACCTTATTTTTTCTTGATCTTTACCTTATACACCCCATGTTATCTCCCAGGAGAGAAGTCAGTTCACATATAACGCTAGTGTTCAAGATGTTTATATCACACCCACAAGAAATATATATAACTCTGCATTTCATACAAACTAAATCTAAGGTTGAAAAAAAAATTCTTGATGAATGGCTGTGCATGGGAAGGAGATAACTACATTTCATTACTGTATCTTACCTTTAACTTGAGATACACTGTCCCATTGCCAGTGCTAACATAAAACTGCTCTCAATCCTCACTTCATATACTTGTTCTATTCACCTGTTGTTTCTACTATTGCCTAGATACTATCAAATATGTTGATTTTCCTTCGTCAGAATAATAGTAGGATAGTCAGGTATTCAGTCTATTTATTAAGACCAAGGTTAAGACACTTATCTGCCACACTGGAGACTCTGGGTAACATACCCAGCTACGTTCCCGATTCCAGTTTCCTGCTAAAGCACAACCTGACAGCAGCAGGTGTTGGCTCGTGTAAATGAGTTCCTATCACTTATATTAAAGATTAGATTGAGAGGCCAGCACAGTGGTTAGCTAGCTATTCTTGCAGGGCCAGCAACCCACATGGGCCCCATTTGTGTCCCAGCTACTCCACTTCCAATCCAGTTCTCTGCTTATGATCTGGGAAAGCAGCAGAGGGTGGCTCAAGACCTTGGGCCCCTGCACCCACATGGAAGACCCGGAAGAAGCTCCTGGCTTCTGGCACCTGGCACCTGGCTTCAGTTCAGCTTGGTTCTAGCCGTTGCAGCCATTTAGGGCATTAACTAGCAAATGGAAGATCTCTGTCTCTCTTTTCTCTAAAATCTGCCTTTCAATTAAAATAAATCAATCCTTTAATAAAATAAAGAAACTAGATTGAGTTCCTAGTTCCCAGCTTCAGCTTCAGCCTAACTCCACCAGTCATGGGCATCTTGGAAGTAAACCAGCACAAGGCAGCTCTGTTTTCAACTATCAAATAAATAAACACACAAAAACAAATAACACTTGGAGACAAAGGTGTTCAGCTTACTGAAGTATACAGGAAACAAAGAGGATGCTATTTCAGTGATACTGCAATTCAAATGTAACCACAAGTTCTAGAATGCTGGAAGGAGCAAGTGAAGCTGCCTCCAAGCCTGCTGATTTCTGTCACTGAAATGATAATCACTATTATCTGACAACTGGGAAAAAAAATCTACCTGGTCCTAAATACTGACCTGCTGCTTTTTAAAGCCTTTATTCTTTTCATTCATCTTAGTAAGTCCTGCCTCTTCACACAACAAATACAAAGCATATTAAACTCGCTTGATCATTGGACCTGACATTCTTCCCCATAAAGTATATAAGGACTTCCATAAATCCTTCCTTTGCAGCATCCATAAGGACTACAATTCTTATTCTAGCCCAAACAAGGAGGAAAAAACAGATATTTTTAGGAAAAACAGGATCCAAAAAACAGCCTCCAATTTGTACCAAAGCTATATAGTATTATTTCCCTTATCAATCCTCAAAAGCATGTGACATTTTAAGTTTCAAAATGACCAAAGAAATACTTAGCACATACAACCTGACAAATTTAGTTATAATGACATAACTCATACAAAGATCCAACTATTCTCCTTTGTTCTACCTGCCCCTTGGAAACTACTGGTCTACCACTCTGTTTACATTAACGGTAAGAAAATGAACTGTTAACAAATATAACTTTTAAAAACCAAAATGCCCAGGATTAAGTCTTCCTTGTTTCTCTTTCTTTCTCTCTCTCCTTTTCTTTTTTTTTTTTAAAGAATAGGGGGACCAGTGTGGTGGCCTAGTGGTTGGTCTAGTCCTGGCAGCCCTGCTTCCCATTCAGTCCCTGCTTATTACCTGGAAAGCAATTGAGGACAGCCCAAAGCCTGGGTTCCTGCACCTGAGTGGGAGACCCAGATGAAGCTCTCCAGGCTCCTGGCTTCGGATCAGCTCAACTTCAGCCATTGTGGTCACTTTGGGAGTGAATCATTGGACAGCAGATACTCCTCTCTGCCTCTCCTCTTCTCTGTATATCTGACTTTGCAATAAAAAAATAAAATCTTTAAAAAAAAGAACGGGACATGGGCCCAGTGCAGTACCCTAGTGACTAAAGTCCTCACCTTGCATGCGCCAGTATCCCATATAGCTGCCAGTTCTAACCCCTGCGGACCTGCTTCCCATCCGTGCTTCTGGCCTGGGAAAACAGTCAAGGACAGACAAAGCCTTGGGAACCTGCACCTGTGTGGGAGACCCAGAAGCTGCACCTGGGTCCTGGCTTCAAATTGGCTCAGTTCCAGGCATTGCAGCCATTTGGGGAGTAAACTAGCAGATGAAAGATCTTTCTTTCTCTCTCTCCTCTCTTTAAATTTGACTTTCCAATAAAAAACAAATCTTAAAAATAAAATAAGAATGGGGCAGACAGTGAGATATAGCCAAGTTAGGCTGCTAAGATGTCCACTACCTATATTAGAGTACGATACCACTCGATCCTCGACTTCCAACCCTGCTTCCTTTTAATGCATCTGGGAACAGAGGATGGTCCCAATACTTGGGTTCCTGTAACTCACATGACCTAGCCTGACCTAGTCCAGGCTATTTCAAACATTTGGGGAGTGAAACAAAGCAGAGACCATCTCTCCCTTCCCCTGTCCTGGCTTCCTCTTTCTTTCTCTGATTCTGCCTCTCCAATAAAAAATATTTTGAGAGACAATTTCTGTGTAAGACTAAGAGAAACACTGCAAGGAAAGCCTGATTTCTCAGCATTCTATTAACACTGTGCCTCCACATAGCCTACAAACAGCCCTAGTCCCAAGGAAGACTAGACCATTCCTGCATTTATTTCTCTGTTGAAGAACATGTAACTTTGGGGATTTATCTTACCTAAGTTCTAAGCGTTCATTATTTTGTTCATTCTATTCAGACTCACAGGAATAAGACAATTACTGAAAAATGTCCCAGTTAAACCAGTTTTTTTTAAATAACAGGCAATTTTTAAAAAAGATTTGTTTATTTTTATTACAAAGTCAGATATACAAAGAGGAGGAGAGACAGAGAGGAAGATCTTCCGTCCGATGATTCATTCCCCAAGAGACCGCAACAGCCGGTTCTGCGCCAACTCGAAGCCAGGAGCCAGGAGCTCTTCCAGGTCTTCCACACGGGTACAGGATCCCAAGGCTTTGGGCCATTTTCAACTGATTTCCCAGGCCACAAGCAGGGAGCTGGATGGGATGTGGAGCCGTCGGGACTAGAACCGGCGCCCACATGGGATCCTGGCGCGTTCAAGGCAAGGACTCTAGCCGCTAGGCCATGCCGCCAGGCCCAGTATTCACTTTAAAACATAACACATTTATACTTAAAAAATTATCTTGCCCTTACTCTATTGCCCTTTGTATTTGCAGACCTCGCCTTTCTTTCCTACAGACTGTAATGAAAATGGGGACTGCAAGCACAACTAACCTTAGATTTCTTTTTTTTTTTTTTTTGATTTGTTTTATTTTTATTGGAAGGTCAGATACACAGAAAGGAGGAGAGACAGAGAGGAAGATCTTCCATCCGATGATTCACTCCCCAAGCAGCCACAAAGGCCAGAGCTGAGCCAATCCAAAGCCAGGAGCCCGGAGCCTCTTCCAGGTCTCCCTCGCGGGTGCAGGGTCCCAAAGCTTTGGGCTGTCCTGCTTTCCCAGGCCACAAGCAGGGAGCTGGATGGGAAGTGGAATTGCTGGGATTAGAACCAGGGGCCATATAGCATCCCGGGGCGTTCAAGGCAAGGACTTTAGCCACTAGGCTACTGAGCCAGGCCTTAAGTTTAGATTTCTAATCGTAAGCAGAGAATCCAGCACACTACTGGGAACTCAATACACACCCTTGTCACTGAATGGCTGCCAGTGAGGCTCCAAGTAACTTGCCCAGCTCTAGAAACTTTCTACCACCCATTCTCAATTGGCTTTTCAGGGCTCAGTTCCCCTCATTCAGCTCACCCATTACCCCTCAGTATCTCACAGGTCATTCACGCTAGTGAATTCACCATTCTCCCAATTTGTGCCTTTCTTACCTACATGCCTTCACTTAAGCTAGTATTAGAGAACAAAACTACTGATTACAGAGTGAAGAGCAGATCTAGACTTCAGTCCTGGCTTTACTATTTACTGGCTGAGCTACCTAGGCTTGGTTACTGCGTTTTAAGTAAGCTCTAATTTTCTCACTAGGTAAATGGGGATACTACTTATTACGTTATTACCCTATAAGCTTTTGTTTTTTGTATTTTACTGGCTATTGTAAGAGAATATGACTATAAGCCATTTTGCAAATGTGAAAGTACTCTAGTTACTTGTACTAGCTATTTAGGCACAGAGTAATCTCCACTACACAGACATCTTTTCCAACTAACATTTTCCTCTCCTCCCCAGCCCTTGGTCTACTGACTGGTGGCACTGTGCCTAGAACACACTGCTACAATAACATCAAACTGAAAACTTCCACAAGCCAAAGGTGATAGTCTACAAATCAGGAGAAGATATTACACCCACAGGACTGATCCAGAGAAAGACTCCAAAACTAATTTTCAAAAAACATATATTCACAAGCAAAAACCAACAGATCTTATGCATACTTTTAATAGTTACTCATAATTGCTTATAGTTGCTTACAAATCTGTACACCCAGAAATATATCACCTACCTTATACTGTTGTAAAGACACAGAAGGATGCTGCTTGCTTGACTCATCTGCTAGTTCACGGCTGGACTTACTTTGCTGTAATTTATAGAGGACCTGGGAACTTTCCCGGATCCTACAAAGCAGCTTTTGGGACAAAGAAAACAAAGCATGTGTGAGCCACAAATTGAACTTGGATGTCAACCTTAAATGAGAAATTTTTCAGAATAAGACTTCATGCTAGAAGAGTGTTACTTTTTCTTTAATTTTCTTATTTTTTAAACTCTTAATATTTTATTGTTTCTTTTTAAGAGAAAATTCACACTTCTGTATTTGAAACAAAAAAACAAAGTATTATTGCAAACCAGAATATGGTCTACTATTTCCTTTAAGTCAGGATGAAACCCAGAAATGGTAGAGTCATTTCTACAACCTGATAGTTCTTCAGCCCATATGTATTCTGTGTAATTAACTCAAACTGAATTAATTAGAAATGGCCTTTGTAAGAGGCCCTAAAAGGTACCATAAGAACACAAAAGCATCCTTCTTCCTATAAACGATCTTCAAATAACCTTAGTCCTTGAGAACTCCAGCTCCAGATTTTATTTCTTTCAAAAGAAGAGCTCAAGATTGATACCAGACAGAAGCTTTATAGTCATAAAATAGGTCACAAAAACGGCATGCTGCATCCCAATCCCATCCCATTCCCACACTACCCAAAAGTAGAGCTTTTTGTAAAAACCATTTCCAGAGCCAACTTCACCATTTGCCTATACTTTCTGATGGGAATTTGTACCTTTTTAAGAAGAGAGCAAATCTGTTGCCGCACCCCTGGAGACTGGCTGTTAAGATTGTATGTGATAAAAAACTGAATCCACCGCATTTCTTCTGTGGATACAATTTCTGTGCTTCGATTGCTTTCACAAAGCAAACCTAAAGTGTCTATTCGTACCTAAAATACATCAAACAGTAAAATGTGAGTTTTTCTAGTGACGTAGACAAAAACCAAATCACCTGAAATGCTTCGTTATTGATGTGAGCTACCAAAGTACAAGGGTAAACTTCTGT
The DNA here is from genome assembly GCF_030435755.1 of Ochotona princeps. NCBI lineage: Eukaryota > Metazoa > Chordata > Mammalia > Lagomorpha > Ochotonidae > Ochotona > Ochotona princeps. The sequence goes on along the minus strand of NC_080839.1, from coordinate 50,250,294 downwards.
TCATCCATACGTACTCAGAAAGACGTCCCAACCCCAAAGATTCTGCAGTTATTGTCTATAATTTTTTTTTTAAAGATATCCACTGGAAATTTATTTTTAAAAAAAAGCAAGAAATTTTAATTCTTATTAATGCACAGTTTCATTTCTTTTTCTCAGAGACCACTTTGCCCCAGCACCTTTTCATTACCAAGCAGTTCTAACGAAGTCTCCTGGTTTGTTTACTACCTCTTGAGAAACTCCTGTCTGTTTCCATTAAGGCACAGACCACTAGAACTGTTGGAGGTACAACACAGAGGTCTCTATATTAGACGGCTAAAGGAATGAAAAACTTGGGGATCCACTCCAAGTTATTCTGATTCCTTACTTGGCAGTGTTGATGAATTAAGCCTTGCTTTATTCTGGCACCAGACACAAGGTTCTCCCAAGCATCAGTTGCTGACTGAAGATGTCCGTGAGCTCTGGCTGTTCGCAGACATGCCATCAAAGCCCCCAGGGCCCCTCTGCTGTTATAAGACCCTAAGGATGAAAAAGATCATTCTAGTTCCCACACCACAGTAACAAAGGAGACAACTTTTACACAGTGACTGCTATAATCTTCAGTTGCCAATAGTCACGCTTCCAATGGCCATCATATTTCAATAAGTAAGTCATACTCTAAACAATTTTATCATAAATTAAAGTTTCTCTGTTAAATACATCTTGACAACAGGATCCTGTACTCTCTACTATTATCCATACCTACAATATCATGTAACACTTAAATAAAAGAATGATGTACTTGGGACTGTTGGCTATAGAATGAGGTACTTGCGACTGTGGCTGAAGCATCATAGTACTGAAATAATATAGGGGAAAAACAGTGAGAGGAAAGACAAATGGGGAGAGTGGAAGGGGAAATCCCTGAGCCTATGACAAATTAAAATTAAATATATATATATATATATATATGTTAATTACAGAAAATAATCAATTAATTAAAATTTCTACTGTAGAGGTCAACGTTGTGGTACAACATATTAAGTTATTGCTTGTTACTAGCATCCATTATTGGAGGGCTGGTATAAATCCTGGATGCCCTGCTTCTGATTCAGTTTCTTACTAATATGCCTGAGAAGGCAGCAGAAGATAGCCCAAGTATACCTGGGTCCCTGACACCTATGTGGGAGTTTTGGCTGGAGTTCCAGGCTCCTGGTTTCAACCTGGACCAGATCTGGCCACTGTAGCAATATCAGGAGAACCAGCTGACGGAAATCTTGCTTCACTGTCTTTCATAGTCTTTCAAATAAATAAACCTCTAAAAAAACAGTTTCAATTCTAAAATAATTTCTTAAAGAGTTATTTATCTGAAAGAGTGACACAGACATTGGGTAGGGTGCTTGTATTACATGGGGCAGCTGAAACCACAATGACACAATGCTGATCCCTAAGTAATCATTATTTAAAACTATTTGATTATTCTTCCATTAATAACTTCAAGTAAACATAACGCCCTTATCATTAGGAATCATCATCTATTTAATAATATTTTTATTTTTTCCTTGATACTTAGAAAACAAACCATCTCCTGATTTAGAAAACAAACCATCTCCTGATTTTGACCTAGATGAGCCGAGCTGTTACAGACACCTGGGAAGTTAAACAGTAATGGAAGAGCATTCTGGCTTTCTCCTGTCATTCTGTCTTTTAAAGAAATAAATAAAAAATAAATCTTTTTTTAACATTTAACTGAGAAGTAAATCAAAGAAAAGTATAAACATTAAAAACCGTAATATAAAACCAAATTACTTTCTTCAAAGAATATGAAAAGCACTTCAATGACTAAGCATTATCATTTCTCTAAATATAAACAGTCAACATGTCTGCATATTTTGGAGTTACTATTTAGTAAAGCAGATACAAAGAGAATTGCAAAGAACCTGATGGATTTAGGAACTAGGACATCAGCCATTTTTAAGGGAACAGGGAGTTCTGTTTCACAGGGTGCCTTGACATAAAAATGAAGGCAATTCTATTATAAAACAAATTCATGCATCCTGGATTTTAGACAGTTCCTCAAACACTCTAGAACAAGTATTGCTAAAAAATAATAAATAAATAATGGCTTATTTTTGGGTACAGATATCAAATTTTCCTTCATCTCACAATTACTCTTCAAAGTACTGTAAGTTTGTAACCATTTGGCTCATATTTCCTAAATTATGGGACAGGACATGCTATTCTCGCTTTGTAACAGACTATAACAACTTTAAGATTTATGAATCTGAATCATTATTCTACCCATTGATTACCAAGCATGCTTTACTGCAGTGACTCCTGAAGGGATGCTGCATTTCAATCCTATTCTAGAAGAATACAGACTAATTCTTGAAGTGATATCCTCAAATTTTGCCTCTACCCTAGAGGCAAAAAATCGCTGCTTTCAATTTACCTCTTTAACCTTACCTAAAACTATTTTTAATTATTATCTCATGTGCCCAATATGGTAGCCTAGCGGCTGAAATCCTTGCCTTGCATGCACCAGGATCCCATATGGACTCAGGTTCGTGTCTTAGCGGCCCCACTTCCCATCCAGCTCCCTGCTTGTGGCCTGGGAAAGCAGGACAGCCCAAAGCTTTGGGACCCTGCACCCACGAGGGAGACCTGGAAGAGGCTCCAGGCTCCTGGCTTCGGATTGGCTCAGCTCTGGCCTTTGTGGTTGCTTGGGGAGTGAATCGTCAAATGGAAGATCTTCCTCTCTGTCTCTCCTCCTCTCTGTATATCTGACCTTCCAATAAAAATAAAACAAATCAAAAAAAGAACTGTATAAGAAAATCTCAAGTGAATAAGAAAATCACATAAGACACACAAAATTTTCCTCCCGTCTGACAACATAAAAACAAATTAACAACTTAATTAAGTGAATTAAAATTTAGTAATAAAGGAAATCTTACTATAGTTTCCCTAAATGGAGTTATTCCTTACCTTGTAGAAATTACTTCAGCCAAAATGCTCTATTCAGCTATGTACAGAAACATCTGTTTCAACCTGAAATACCTACCAATAATATCCTCTTCTACTGTCACAGAAGTCATATCTATATTTAAGTATCATAAACAGAGTGTTAAAATAAAAATCCACTTTTCTTACCCATTTTGGCGTCAATAGAAGTGTGAAGAATCTTGACCATGTAACTTAAGCTTTCAGGGCTGTAATTCAACAATTTTGGCAAGTAATAATCAATTACATAAGATTTCTGGTCCAGGTTTCCTTCACACAGTATATACAGGAGGGGAGAAACCCATGTCTCATGCCATTGGTCAATCCAGGCACTGTCAACAGTCTGAGATTTCAAGTGATTCTTGTGATTTTTAAACATGGTTTCCAAGAGGTCACTTGCATAAGGTACTAATGACTGGTCCCCCATCACCTCTAAGATTTGAGAGGGAATGGTTTTATCTACTGCCAAAATATGTTGGACTCCAATGGACTCCACCAAACAGCCAAGGCATATGTACTTTCCTTTAATATGCCATTCCAGTTGCAGAAGATTCCCCGTCAATCCCGAAAAGAAAGGATCAGAGACCGAATCTGCCCCTTCCACAGTGAGCTGGTGCATGTGGAGAAGATTTCTGAATATGATTTTGGTTTGGTGTCTCAGAGAATCCAATGGATGTTCCCAATGGGTGTAGACATATTCCAAAAGTCTCTGAGCTATGCTTGAATTCCCGTTCAAACTGTCCTTCAGACCCAGGGAACCTGATTCAAGGACCTGTAGGGCTGAATGAGTCCAGGTTGCCAAGATTCTAGACAGAAACATTTCCAGTGTTGCTTCCTTAATCCTGAAAAAAAACAAGCCATCAGCCATAGCACTGTAAGCTGACCAGAAAAAAATTCATTTTATACTCATTTAGACTTTTAGAAATATTAAATACAAAGAATGAACTGAAAACCCACTAGCAAGAAATTACAAACAAAAACCAAACAAACCTCACAAAAATATTTCTGTGAGAATATTTTCATCTTGTAAAAAAATATCCAAAATTGGACACAGGGATACTTTGGGGAGAGCAAGGTAGCTAAAACATTTATAATTAATTGTGACCATGCTTTTCACCAGGGATTTAAAATAAACGAGGATCTAGAATTGGGGAAGGTTAGGACAAATAAAGTTCCTTTCTAGAATGTTGACAATATATTACAGTTATTTGCAGTGATGGCTACCCTCTCTATGAATAAACTAAAAAAATACATATATACCTTGAAGGTGTGAACCACATCCTATAAAAACTATAGCTCCAACTTGTAGAAAATGATTTATAACATTATAGCTTTCCTCTTCTATCTACGGTGTGGTATTTCATTTCAACATTCTGGCAGAAACACCAAAAACAACAAAAGCACAAGGTCCTATGAAGTCAGAAGCCCTAGTCACAGAGTTCCTGGCTTGGGTTCTCAATAGCAATATGCTCTTACGTAAGTCACCTTTCTAAATTTCACTTTCTCTCTCAACAAAATGGATTTCTTTTCCTATCCACCTGACAAGTTAAGATCAGATCACATTGGATGACCAATCTCACAGTTCTTCTTGAATTCTAAAGCACTATACATATGAGTATAGAAATTCTTATAGTACTAAGAAATACTAGCATAGAGATGGAAATGTTGAAATTAATTTTTGAAATTTTCACTGCAGGTTAATCTGCCCCAGTAATTTCTGTAACTCTCCAGTGTGCTTTACCTTGGCTTTTCCTTCACTCACTTCATTCCTTATATAGCCATCACATTTAAGATTTACTTTTTCAATTTTCACTGAATACTAAGGATGCTCACTCAGCTGCATCTCTGAAATGACTTACAAGCAAACCAAAATACGATACAGCAGCAGCAAAACTCACTGTGAATTCAAGGTGAATAAAACATGTGCAGTATCCAATAGCAGGGCCTCCCCACTCAGACCCAATCTCCCACCCTGCCAGTCCAGCATGGCCAGTGTCCCCTGGCACAGGAACAGGAGAGCGGATCCAGAAAGACTGGCACAACAAAGGCTCTTGCAGCTGCCCAGGAACCAGTCGGGGATGCTGCTGCAATCCACGGAACGGAGTAGCAGACTGCTAATCTGCAAAGGTACAAACAGCTACAATTTAGAAAGCCCTTAAAACATCTCAAGAGATATTTCAAAATATACACCCAAAAATCTTTTTCTCCTGAAACATAAACAGAAACAAACCTAAAAAATAAAAACTTCCACAAATACTGAAATTACTAATATTAAAAAGAAAAAAAAAAAAAAAAGAAAGAGAAATGGGGCCAGTATTGTAGTGCAGGAGCTTAAAGATGCTACATGCAATGCTAGTAACCTAATATGTGTGCCGGTTCATATTCTAGCTGCTCTACTTCTGATCCATTTCCATGCCAATGGTCTAGAAAAACAGCCTTGGATGGTCCCTGCTATCCACATGGGAGACCAGGCTTTAGTCTGGCCCAGCCTTGGCCACTGCAGCCATCCAAGGAGTAATCCAGTAGGTACAAAATTTTCAGTCTCTCTCTCTCCCTTACTCTGCTAACTCTGACTTTTAAAATAAGTAAATAAATAAAAAGGGGAAATTAAATCAAAGTTTATGAATCCTTTTATTGATCTGACTGTAGAACATAACACACTGCCATCTACAGGTGGATGAGCTAAATGTTTTGATAAAAAATTTTCAATATCATCCAATAATTACTCTATGTGATCTAACACAATCGTGCATATATGTATTTTTTTAAGTTAGGTAAAAAGATAAAGTTGCTCATAAGAAATACAAGTATGGTAGCCTAAATTATCAATTAATTTTTTCTGTGTAGATCAAACACTAACCAACTGACTTTTGAACATTTCGTTACATCATTAAAATCGCATATTTATCAGAAAGCAATTACTGCATATATCTATGTATTAATTTCTGTACAATTTGAATATTATAAATATTATTTATGATACTGAGAGGCGGAAATGAATAAACAGCAGTAGAAAAACTCAGATATATACCAAAAATGATGCTGTTAATCATCTTTTTGAGGTGGGTTTAAACGTAACTTTTTTTTTTTTCGCTTTATCCAAATTTTTGTAGTTGTCTTATTTTAAGGGAAAACAGCAATCAGAAAGATCTCAACTATGAAAAAACATATTCTTTAAATTCATGTCTTTTAAAAAATGTAAAAATACACATCTAACTCTCAGATGGCTGCAGCAGACTGTGGTCAAAGCCAGGGACAAGGAGCGTCTTTTGGGTCACTTGCATAGGCAGCAGAAGTACAAATACCTGGGCCTCTTACACTGCCTTCTCAGGCCATTAGCAGGGCACCAGATCAGAAACAGAACAGCCATCACCCAACCTGCACTTAGAGGTGATATGGGACACTGGCATCACAGGTGGTGGTTTTAACCCCAACACCATGATACCAGCTCCTGTAAAACAACTATAATATGGAGACACACTTACCAAATAAGGAAGTTTTTCAGATGGATGGAACATAGTCTTAATAAAAAGAATAACAGCTAATCCAGATGTGCTCTGAATAGTCTGTAGGAGGTCATCTGTTTGGCAGAAAGACAGAGACAGCATGTATCAAAAGATTCTGGTACAGTGAAAAGAACAGATGTGTCAGGGTCAAACAGTCCTGGGAATGACTTGGAGCTGGACCGCTTCCTAGAGCAAAATTTAGACAAATTCAGCTTGTCTCCTCCACAAAATCAAGAACTACAGCTCCTCTCTGACACCGTCATTGTAATGTCTATACACAAGCAATGAACACAGAACTTTCAATAGTCAATAAATATGATTCTAGGACCAGCATCAAGGAATGCAGGTAAAGCTATGATCTACAGAGGTGGCATCTCATATGGATACCCATTTGACTCCTTCCTACTCTACTTCTGATCCAGCTCCCTGGCTAACGCACCTAAGAAAACAGCAGAAGATGCCTCAAAGTGCTTGGGCCTCTGTACCCACGTGGGACACACAAAAGAAGCTCCTGGCTTAAGCCTGGCCCAGCCCGAGCTATTGGGGCCACGTAGGAAGCGAAACAGCAGATGCAAGACATCTCTCTCTCTCTGCAATAATTCTACTTTTCAAGTAAATAAAACATTTTTTTAAAATGTTCCAATTAGGGCCCGGAGGCGTGGCCTAGCAGCTAAAGTCCTCGCCTTGAAAGCCCCGGGATCCCATATGGGCGCCGGTTCTAATCCCAGCAGCTCCACTTCCCATCCAGCTCCCTGCTTGTGCCCTGGGAAAGCAGTCAAGGACGGCCCAATGCATTGGGACCCTGCACCCACGTGGGAGACCCAGAAGAGGTTCCTGGTTCCCGGCTTCGGATCCGCGCGCATCGGCCCGTTGCGGCTCACTTGGGGAGTAAATCATCGGACGGAAGATCCTCCTCTCTGTCTCTCCTCCTCTGTGTATATCTGGCTGTAATAAAATGAATAAATCTTTAAAAAAAAAATGTTCCAATTAAAAAAAAGGATAAATGTGATTCCTTTCTCCTCTAACATCCACTCTCTTCATCTCCACGGTCTCCTAAAACAACTAGCAGCACCACCACCTGTCCCCACCCCTCCACAGGTGTCTCTATCCCAACTCCCATGTGCAAATACTTTCCAGGAAAGAGATGATAGGGCTGTTGTAAAGAAGCCACATTAAAGTTAATTGCGAACTTGGCTACTGCTGGCACTGTACTCAAAGCAACTCAACAATCAGACACAAAATTTCCTTCTGGCAAAATCTATACTAGCTTTTGATAACAGAAGGGTTTATACAATCTTATAAGTACGACAGACAGCCCCTGTAATTTGTGTATGAAATATCCATTCTGTCCTGCATTCCTAATAACACTGTGACTCTGACTGGGACAGCCCAACAAAAGAAAACGCACTTGCTTCCTCAATCTTTATGGCAACTAAAAGCAGTCACGTAAGAATTCAGACCAATGAGACCCAAGCAGAAGTCTCTGGGATATTCTTATTTTTCCTGATTGAAGGTAAGGACAAAACTGGCCCTTCTTCCTGCCTTGGACACAGACATGATGGCTGGAGTTACAGCAACCATTTGACAACCAGAAGGCAACAAACACGTGGGTGTAAAAGCTAACACACTAAAGACAGTAGAGCAGAAAGGCTGAAGATGAATGGGCTTTACAGCTCCAGCAGCTCAGGATCACCTGTCTCTGAACTTCTTGCTAAGTTAGAAGGGAGAGGAGGCACACTGGTCTGAGTCCCCTAAGCTCAATTTTATCTTATTTGCAGCTAAATATTTTACCAAAAATGAAGCTTCAAAATACTGGAGAATGGCATTCACTGGGTGCCATCAACTTCTCAGAAAAGAAGTTGTCTCATATTAAAATCATGTCTTCTCCACATATCACAAAATAAAGCTTTTTAAATCTTTTGATTTAAAAAAATTGTTTTGATTAAATATTTTAGAGCCTGGCACGGTGGCCTAGCAGCTTAAGTCCTCTCCTTGAATGCACCAGGATTCCATATGGGCACCGGTTCTAATCCCGGCAGTTCTACTTCCCATCCAGTTCCCTGCTTGTGGCCTGGAAAAGCAGTCGAGGATGGCCCAAAACCTTGGCATCCTGCATCGGTGTGGGAAACCAGGAAGAAGCTCCCGGCTCCTAGCTTCAGACCAGCTCAGCTCTGGCCACTGCAACCACTTGGGGGGTGAAACAGTGGATGGAAGATCTTTCTGTCTGCCTCTCCTCTCTGTAAATCTGACTTTCCGGGCCCGGCGGCATGGCCTAGCAGCTAAAGTCCTCGCCTTCAACGCACCGGGATCCCATATGGGCGCCGGTTCTAATCCCGGCAGCTCCACTTCCCGTCCAGCTCCCTGCTTGCGACCTGGGAAAGCAGTCGAGGATGGCCCAAAGCTTTGGGACCCTGCACCTGCGTGGGAGACCTGGAGGAGGTTCCAGGTTCCCGGCTTCGGATCCACGCGCATCGGCCCGTTGTGGCTCACTTGGGGAGTGAATCATCGGACAGAAGATCTTCCTCTCTGTCTCTCCTTCTCTGTGTATATCTGGCTGTAATAAAGTGAATAAATCTTTAAAAAAAAAAAAATCTGACTTTCCAATAAAAACAAACAAATCTTTTTTAAAACTTAAATATTTTCTGGAAAATCTATGTGGTATGTTTAAGTGACTTTATTTACTTTCTTAATTCCTAAGATTCTAAGCTAAAAGAAAAGTGGAAAAAATCAATCAATAGATACAAATGTAAACATATAAATACACCAAATACATACTTCATACCACTATCAGGAAAACCTGATTAATCCTCAGCAAAATAGCCATCATTTGTATCCTGTTACACTTACCATCACTTAAAAACTTGGTGAAAATACTCAGCAATCCACACATACTGTGCCATATGGGAGAACTGGAAGTCTTCAAAAGACTTCCCTGGAAACCTTGTACTTTCTGTATTAACATCACCGAAACTCTAATGCCTACCAACAAGTCATTCATCAACTGTGTTTGAACAATATGATTCCCAGCAAATTTTCTACAAAGAAGAGAAGACATTATTACAAAAGGGAATTCAAATACAATTGTTAACACTTCTAGCCTTCTGAAAAATAAACATGCTCCTCAATCACAGGGTGAAAAACCAATGATATGCCAAGCTGGTCTGCAATACCTGCAGGCACATGTGACATCCAGGACTGGGAACAGGCCTGGTAGAAGAACTTTCAGGGTAGGCAGAGGTTTCCACTGGGAAAGTGGAAACTTGAAAGTGGAAACTGCAGCACTTGAAAGCATTCATGTGGGCTAGGTCTAGGGACAGGTCAGGCTGGGCCAGGCCATAGTATCTACTGGCACGCATGAGAGCTAGGACATGGTATGGGCCATGCCCTGATGGGCTAGGTTACAACACCTGGCAGCAAGACCTGAGACTGTGGGTAGGCCACGCCAGGCTGGGCTGAAGTACCCACCAACATGTATAAGATCTGGATTGTGAAGGGTCCTGGTACAGGAATTTGCAGGACTCTCCTGCTAGGCTACAGCACCTGCTGGTGAGTGCGGTATCTGAGGCTGAGGGCAGAACAAGGTGAGTAAGGCTGCAGCACCCATCAACGCGTGTAGGCCAGATTTCTAAGCAAGCCAGACTGTTTTAGGCTCCAGGACCTACCAGCACTTGCAAGAGCCAAAATGGGTATGGGTCAGGCTAGGCTAGGTGGTAACATACCCCAGCAAGAGCCAGAACCAATGTGGGCTAGTCAGGATAGGCTGCAATACCCACCAGTGAGTGTTAGGACTAGGGTCTAGCCATATCAGGCTAGATCACAGCACCCACCAGCACACTTGAGCTCCGGGCTAGGAACAGGCCTCATCGGTTAACTTGGACAATTCCCCTGCTAGGCTGCAGCTCCTGCTGGTGAGTTCAAGAGCTGAACTTGAGGAACTTGAGAGCAGGCCAGGCCAGGCTAGGCTGTAGCACCCATGGGTATATGTGAAAACCGGGTTTGGGAGTAGGCTGGTCTGGGACAGTCTACAGCACACACAGGCACAACTGGGAGCAAGGATAGGGTGCAGGCCAAGCCAGATTGGACTACAACTTCCACTAGTTCACGTGAGGGCTGGGGGTGGGCTAGGCTGGGCTAGTTAGGCTGATGTACCTGCCAGCAAGAGCTGGGACTGTGGGCTGGCCAAGCTGAGCCAGGCTGTAGTAGCACCTGCTGGCAAATTCCAAGACTGGGAGCAGGCCATCTCAAACTGAGGCATAGCACCCACTGACAGGTGTAAGACCAGGAGCTGAGAGTGGGCCTGGTAGGAGAGCTTCAGGGACTCCCTTGCTGGACTTTTACTTCCACTGGTGCGCATGAGATCTGGGATTGGGGACAGGCCAGTATGAGGGTGGACCAGGTCAGGCTAGGCCGCACACCTGCCGCCAAGTGCCACAACTGGTGCAAATTATGTCAGGCTGGACCTCAGTATTCCCTAGTAGGCGCAAGCTCTGGAGCTGGGAGCAGGCCTGATAAGGGAACTGTGGGCACTCCCCTGCTGAATTGCAGCTCCCACTGGTGATCATGAGAGCCACATCTGGGGGAAGGTTAGGCTGGTCAAGGCAACAGCACCCATCAGCATGTGGGCCAGGCTGAGCAAAGGTGCAATACCCACAGGTACGCATGAGAGCCAAATGGATGCAAGAAGGATTGAACCAAACCACAGAACAAGCCAGCACATGCAAAAACCAGGACCAGGATAGGCCTGGTCAGAATTATTGGGGGTTGCCCCAACAAGGTCATGGCACTCCCTAGTAGGCATGAAGGCTGGACCTAATGCAGGATGACCTGGCCTAAGCTGGGGTGCAGCCTCTATCAGTTCACATGAGATGGGGCTGGTGGGAGAACTTCGTACTGATTGTTTTTCTGTAGATAATCAACATACAAACGATCCAAGTGTGCACACACAAGCATGCAAATACACAACACTTGCCTGTTTTCTTCCAGAATTTCAACTAAACTCTTCTGCAGAAAATAAAGCACTGGAACAAAAACATAATGACAAACCAGTGTTTAAAACCATGAACTGCAATCCCAGTATAAAAAAATTTGACATCATTATTACCTAAAATGGTATCACAATGTAGAAGCAGACATTGGAAACAATGGAGAGGAGGAACAGGTTTACCGGTTATCTATCAACTAACAGGAAATCTAAGCGATCCAGTTCCAATGACTCATACAGTCACCTCTCGGAACAAAGCCGAATATGACTTACCATTTTTAAGCAGATTATTAACACTTGTTCTGCCTGTGGGGGGAAAAACATTAACATTGATAAGGAGTTTCAGGACCAAAGCAAACATTTAAAAGCACCAATGCAACAAACGATAGGGCCAGAGCAAGTACTGAAAAAGTAATAGCTTACCCAAGTCAAAGTTCTCCACACAGGAAGATATATTGTCAAATACTTTCCTATAAGAATATATATCAGTGGTATTCAATTCTTCCCCAAGACGAAAAGTAAAACTTTGAACAGCCTCAGTAAGACAAAATTCAGGTAGGCCATTTAGTGAGCTAGAAAAAGAACCAAATATTAAAAATCTGACAGCCTGATACTACTGAATATGTCGGGAGGAAGGAGAATCAAACAAATACAGGAATATTAAACTAAGCCTTCAAAATATAGCCAGAAAAGAAGAACCTCACACCACCATCCCTGCAATTCCCAGGCTCTCACCTGGTCTCTGACCGTCCTGCTTCTCTCTCATCCTCTAGAGAGATGTCAATCAAGGTGATCCTACCAAAATACTTCACTTTGCTGCCAAAAAACCTCTAACAACTTCCTTCTCAAAGTAGTAGCCAAATGCTTACAATGACCTACAAGATGCTATGCCATCTGACCCACCATTAGCTGTCTTACTGGTCTTACTCCTTAGACACATAGCTCTAGCTACAAGCGGACCCCTGTGTCCCCTGCAGAGAGCATGGTCTCAAGGATCCGCTGCTCCTGCTCATGTGCATATGGGGTGGTAGCAAGCAACAACTTAAGCAACAGGGTCCCTGCCACTCACATGGGAGAGCCAGACCTGCTCAAGCTCCAGCTGCTATGGGCATTTGAGGAGAGAACCAGCAACTGGGGGATCTTTCCTCTCTCACTCTCACTCTATTCATCTCTCTATCTTTCAAACTGATTTCTTTTTAAGCCAAAAGAGAAAAAGCTAAGTTGACTACTATTATCAAGGAAAGTGAGATGGGCCAGAACAAGTAAAACAGCAACCTCACTCTCTATTTTATAAACTGCTGTAGTCATTAAAATTTTCACGTTGAGCATATTCTGGCATTTCTGCCTAAACTGTGCAAATAAATATTTAAAACAAGGACCAAAAAAGTCATGGGAAAGATATAACCAATAAATTGGGGTTGTATTTGGCCTAACAGTTATAAAAACAGGTTACGAGGTCCATGTCCCACAGCAGAATGCCTGGGTTTGATACCAGAGTCCAGCTTCCTGCTAACGCGGCAAGTGGGAAGCAGTAACTGAACTCGGGTTCCTCCCAGCCCTGGGAGACCCTGACTGAGTTCTAGGCTTCCAGCCGCAGCAGCAGTCAGCCCCGGCGATGCCCAGTCACTGCAGGCATGTGAAGAACGAAAAGCTGGCGGGAGTGCTCTCGCTCCACCTTTACAACAAGCGAAACTTGAAAAAATTTTTAAATTTTAAGCATAATTTGAGGCCAGTGTTACTGCTGCTTAGCCAGTGTGACAGCAGCCAATGTCACAGTACGTTAGTTTGATTTCCAGCTGCTCCACTTCCAATCCAGCTCCCTGCTAATGCCTTAAAAAGAGCCGAGGATGTCCCATGTGCTTGGCCTGCACCATGTGGGAGACCTGGATGAAACGCCTGGCTCCTAGTTTCAGCCTGGCCCAGCCCCAACTGTTGCAGCCATCTGGGGAATGAACCAGATAAAACACCTCAATCTCCATCTGTCTATAATACTGCTTTTCAATAAATCTTAAAAATAATAATAAACATAAACAGACCAAAACAGATGTCAGTAAATTATGCCCATAACAAAGCCCACAGCCTGTTTTTAAAGGCCTGTCCCTAAGGGGGCTTTTTACATTTTTTGGCTTTTTATATTTTAGAAAAAAGTATTTAGAAAATTAATATTCTAGAAAACGTATTATTTATTTTAGAAATTATTTATATAGAAAATTTACGTTTTAGAAAAAATATTTAGAAAAAAGACATTATGTAAAGTTTTAGACTATCAATAAAAAACTATGGTCACTTTAAGTCAAATTCAACATTTATAACTCAGAATTTCTGGTTTTCCCTTACCTTGCCAACACTTTCTTCAACGGATTCTTTAAACTCAGAGAAAAATAAATGCTTGCTAAGATACTGAAGCAGCTTCGAATTGTGGGATCACATACACTATTTTTATCTATCTTCTCCAGTAAAGGCACAATCTATAATTAAACAAAAAAAATCACAATAATCCTTTCTAATATCAAGTATTACAAAGTAATAGTCGCAGGCATGTGTAAATTCTCCATCACAATTCAACACAGCCCTGGGAAGGATACTAATTGTTCGATAAATGTCCAAATTCCCTCCAGATCCCTTTGCATAGAGAATCACAATCTGAGACTGATTTAATGGACACAAAATCTGCAGCACTACTTAAAAACTGGAGATACATTTAATTACCTTCTAAACCAATGAAGCCACAGCTCAAATGGTAAAATCCACTATTGAAACACTAATAAGGATAATCTTGATATTTTAAATGAAATTTTAAGTGTACTTGTAAAAACCTTTGATTAATTTTTTACAAGAGCGCTGGCACCGTGGCACAGTAGGTTAAGCTGCTGCTCATGACACCAGCATCCCAGATGAGAGTGCCAGTTCCAGTTACAGCGGCTACGCCTCTGATCCAGCTCCCCGCGTGAATGCACGTGGGTAAGCAGGGTAGACGGCCAGAGCACTTGGACCCCTGCCACCCATGTGAGACCAGGGTGGAGTGTCCCTCGCTTTGTAACCATTGCGCAGTGAACAGTAGATGAAAGATCTCTCCCTTTCTGACACTGTGCCTTCAAACAAAGACACAAATCATTTTAAAAAGTATACCCATGAAAGAGATACAACCACCTCCTATCTATTTACAGCTCACTTACTGTAAAAGTCTGAATATAGCTCCTACTGCAGCTTTAAATGAAAGCTGCTTCTATACTAAACAGAAAAGGGGAAAAAAAATCTATTCTTTAATGACAAATTGATATTAGATGATTGGAAAACAAAATTATCAGTCAAATTTCAAATCCACGACAACATAAAAATTCTGAAGACACATGCCTGAAGACCAACGGGCCCTTACCTGTTTGACACAATGGATTTGTGACACTCCATCCGTGAGCTGGACACACCGCAACAGTAAGGAAGCTAGGTTCTTCCCCTCTGCGTCAGCAAAAGCTGCAGGACACACACACACAAGATCCCAAAGCTTACCCCAGGGATGAATGTGTCTTTGGTAAACATTCCACAAATAATTAAGCTTACAAATGAAAAAAAATGGTAGAAGTTAGTGTTGAATTAAAATTTTTACAATATTGTTTTACAAGCAACACTGAATTATAAGAAACACAGAAAAATGGAGTTTAAACAAGTACTGCGGGGTCTTAAGAGATGAACACGTTCTGCATGCAACCTAAAACAAAAACCGCATGTCCGTCTCATAAACGGGAAGCAGCAATCACGTACATTTCAGAGTCTCCAGGTCCTGGTGATACACGGTCAGTGCAGCCACTTGCGTGTCTTTCTTCTTCTTGACTCCCATTTTCAACCAACTTCACAGCTGTCAGTACGAGAAAGAGGAATTTGAGGCTCTGTCTGATGGAGGTTTCTCCACCTCAGCACTACTGACATTGTGACCTAGGTGAGTCTGCACTGAGGGCTGTTGGCCTATACATCCTAGCAGGTGTAAAACATCTTTGGCCTTGACCACAAGAACCCAGGAGCACCCTCCTCTTCACCCAACTTGAAACTACCAGAAAGTCTCCCAAAATTGCCAAATTCCCCCTCTGGAGCAAAACTGCCTCGGTGGGGGGGAGTCACTGCTACAAAGATTTACCTATGAAAAACAACAGTTTGGGGCCCCTTACAATGGCCAATGGTTGGATTGGCTAATCCTCTCCCTTCAAGCACCAGGATCCCATATGGGCACTCATCCCTAGCCAGCCGCAACCCCTTGTGCAAGCCCCAAGCCAGAGGTGTCCCAGCTCTGCAAACTAACCTGCCACTGCCTTTCTCTCTGGTGTCATCTCGCTCCCCTCTTCAGCACCTCTGGGCGTCCCCGCTTCCTCCTAAGGCTCCAATCCCCTCCAAAAGTGGGAATGTTGTGCAATAGTGTTGTGGCCTAAAATCCATCCCTCACACCCCACAGCCACAAACCCTGCATCTTTGGTCTCTGCTCAAGTACCACCTAAGAGAAGTCTCCCAGGCCCAGTGTGATGGCCTGGTGACTAAAGTCCTCTCCTCGAATGTGCTGGGATCCCATATGGGTGCCATTTGTGTACTGCCTGCCCATCTTCCCCAATTCCCTCCCTGCTTGTGGCCTGGGAAAGCACTGAAGGACGGCCCAAACCTTGGGACCCTACACATACATGGGGAGAGCTAGAGGAAGCTCCTGGCTCCTGGCTTCGGATTGGCTCAGCTCTGGCCATTGCGGCTGTAAGGCACCCTAAAAGGGAAAACCTTACTGTCTGTCTCGAGAGAGTGTGTTTCCCCCAATGACCACCGAAGACGAGGCTTGATGCAAAAGCAAGAGGCTTTATTTGATTACCGGCGTGCTGGGGCCGGGGCCAGTTCCTCAAGCAGGAGCCTGAGCACACCGACCCCGAGTCCTTTAATTACATTCTTTTTAAAGGCTAAGTCACAAGCAGGGAGGGGGGGAGTCACACAATTAGAGGCTTTCCACTCCCAGGCCATAATTCTTGAGATGCCCATTCTAAGACCTCTCAGGTTTCTGGGCTATATTTCCTGAGACCCTTCCCATGCCTGTCCTGAGACCCTTCCCATGACCTCATCAGGATACAGCTGCAGGAGCCCCTTATCTCTCAGGCTCACAGGTCAAGTTTAGACTTCCTTACTCCCCTCCCTAATCATAAAATGCCTGTTCAGCTATTCACTCTTCTCCACCGCAAGCAGACTACAGCAGGCAAAAAACATTTTAGCAGAATATAGAAAGCAAAAGCAAGTTAAATCCTCTGGCCTTCCAATTCTGAATATTTCTTTTCACGGCCACTTGGGGAATGTGAATCAGTGCACAGATCTTTCTCTCTCCTTCTCTCTGTAAATCTGACTTTCTAAAATAAAAAAGTAAATAAACAAAAAACTCTTTAAAAAAGTGAGAGACAAGTCTCCCAAGAGTGTCTTAGCTAACACATCACTCTGACACACACACCATCTCCATCACTTCACAGCACCTAGAGCTACCTGAAATCATGTGACTTTTACATGGCAATTGTCTGACTCCCCAAGTGATAAACTCCACAAAAGCAACAACTGCAATGTTCATCACTTTAATTCTCAATTCCTATCACAATATCTAAATATATTAATTAATAAATTGATGAAATGGCTTAAGTAACAAACTATGGTCAGAGATGATCAAGAAGGAATATATACAGAAAGATACATGATCTGGTACCTAAGTGACTGGCTAGCCCTATCCCCAAGGAACCCCACACTCCATTTGGGAAGGAAAAAAAAAATCAACACAGTAATGACACATAAGCAATCACTTAACAAAACAATGCTATTAAAAACGGAAGCAGCCACAAAAGCATTGAGAAGCTGGATGGAGAGGGATAACTTAAAGCCCACGTACTAGGGAAGTGACCATGGGGCTGAGAAGGTAACCCGGGAGACTGCTCCCTACGGAATGGCCAGCAAGTGTCCAGAGGAAATGAGACTCCCCGTTAGGGAAAATCCTTGTGTCCACCCTAAGACGCCAGGGAAGCGGCCAGAAGGTGCCCAGCAAACTCAGCTCCTGGGGCCCACTTCACACCCTTCTGGCGGACTCCCACAAAGATGCTCGGAAGGGCATTTCGAACCACGTGGAGTCTGCGATGACAGTGAATACACTCAACGCGCTGTCTCCATGGAGACCTACGCGACCGGAAACCAGTTTCAGAGCAACCAAATTCCGGCGGTACCCAAAGACAGGAACTGGGGAGAACCGCCAGGCAGCCCCCAGCACTCCGGCTGGCTGGGCCGCGCCGAGCAGCGCGCCACCGCGGGTCTGACAGACAGCACGCCCGGGAGCCGAACCTCGTGCCTGTGGACGGCCGTCCAAGCCGAGCCGCCTCCGTCCTGACGAGTCCCGGAAGCTGCTCGAATCCTACCGCGTCTCCGGGGTCCGCAACGTGATCCGCGATCGACTACCGGGTCGGCGAGAAGGGCTGCCGGTGGAATCCTCGCGATAGCGAGCGGGTGCAGCTCCTCCAGTCAGGAGGCCGCTCGGCCCGGATGTCACCGCGGATGGGCGTGGCGAGCGGAGCCGGCGGGTAGAGGCCGCGGAGCCCGCGGCCCGGGGTCGGTCCTCTCCCGCGCGTTCCCGGCACTCGCCTGGCAGAGGAGGTGAGCAGCTTTAAAGGGGGCCTTCCACACCGGACACGGAGAAGCGTTTATCTGGGGTGTTCTGACCAACATCGTTTTACCCCACACCACCTTGATAACTTTTAAATCGTCACAGTCCTGAGTTTTCTGTGATCGCTGGTTCACTCCCCAAATGGCTACTATGGCTGGAGCTGAGCTGATCCCAAGTCAGGAGCGTCTTCTAAGTCTCCCACGTGATTACAGGGACCCAAGACTTTGGGCCGTTCTCCACTGCTTTCCCAGACCATAAGCAGGGAGCTGGATGGAAAGTGAAACAGCCAGGACATAATCTGGCACCCAGGTGGGATGCTGGAGCAAATCGGTGGTGGATTAGCCTACAACGCCATGGCACCAAGAGGAGAGATTTGAAGCCAGAGGGACCTGGCCAGGTCACTAAAAGAGTCTTTACCTGGAACTCTTTTTCCCAGCCTGTCCAGATGCCATCTTACCTACTCCTTGCAAAAGCCAGGGGCAATTGCCTTTGCTGATTTTTCTTACAAATTGAGTCAGACACCCAAGTCTTAACCTTAAATACCATCAACTCGCCTCTTTAAGCTTCTCAGTTTTTCAGATTTTGTAAAAATGCTGTAATAATCCTTGCTCTGCTGCAGTGACATCACTTGGGTTGTGTTCAAAAGCACAAGAGAAAGAGGCTTTTAATTCAAGCAAAGGGTTTTGTTAGTCAGGGGAGAGAGTGTGACAGACTGCTCCCTGGAGGAGCATGCTGCTGTCGGGGGTGGCCATGGGAGGGAAATGGCCATCCAGGGTATAGAGCGCTGGGATTTTACACGTCTTAGCCGTGGACAGGTGATGGGAGAAGGTGACAGATCCTGAGCTTGCGCATGGGTGTGACGCATGGCACTGGGTATTCAGCATGGCAGGTGCTGACCTGTGCCAAGACAAGGTGGCTTGATTTCAACAGGGTGAGGAGGTCACTTCTGCTCTGCCCAACCTAACATCTGGACCAAGGAGGACACTAGCCAGCCTTTCCCTCAACTCCAATCTCTTTCATTTATTTCTCACAGCAGATCTGGAAGACTTCCTTTTTTGCAGCAGTGTTCGAATGGAGTCAGTAGCTGCCAGGACACTTGCCATTGTATTCCAAACTATCTTTTTCATGTGAAAACCAGGCCAATTGTGGCAGTGACATTTTCCTACAAAAATCAATCAGTGCCATAATTACAAGGGCTTGGAAATTAATTATATTAAATGAGTAATTTGAGTTTAGTGTTAAATCCTGGAGTAGATGACCCCAGGGCCAAAAAGAGAGGCTTTCCAAGTGTCTCCTCTGCCATCTGCTGGTCAAATGACAACATAGCTACCTGGAACGAATATTAATCATCATATAGAAGCTATGTATGATTCCGGGGGCCCGGTAAATGACTCCCAGTGTGGGCCTTTAAGCGAGGTGACAAAACAAAATGTGAAATATACAAATAAAGGTCACAGGTTTTCCACAACAACCCTGCACAAGGTCGAGGCTCCACATAGTTTACAGTGGAATAGCCCAGGTGTCATTTGTTGAACAAAAGTTTACAAACACTAAGGCTGGCTCCCCAGGAAACAGATCCAAGGCAGAGATTTACATGGGGGATCCAAGGCAGAGATTTACATGGGGGAGGTTTCTGAGGCATCTGACAGGCCTTGTAAGGAATGAGAGGACGCAGAGCTATCAAAAAGGGTTGCACTGGGACGGATTTGCAGCCGATGCCCTGGAGTTGACATGCGAAGGGATAGAGCCACTGGACTTCTACATCCACCAGTTATTGCAAGAGCTGTGGGCCGGGCCCGGCAGCGTAGCCTAGCTTGAAAGCCCCGGGATCCCATATGGGCGCCGGTTCTAATCCCGGCAGCTCCACTTCCCATCCAGCTCTCTGCTTGTGGCCTGGGAAAGCAGTCGAGGACAGCCCAGAGCACTGGGACCCTGCACCTGCGTGGGAGACCCGGAAGAGGTTCCTGGTTCCCAGCTTCGGATCGACGCGCACCGGCCGTTGCGGCTCACTTGGGGAGTGGATCATCGGACAGAAGATCTTCCTCTCTGTCTCTCCTCCTCTCTGTATATCTGACTGTAATAAAATAAATAAATCTTAAAAAAAAAAAAAAAAAAGAGCTGTGGGCTGTAGCAAGGGACTTTAGTCCCATCCTGGGGATGAGTGACTTCATCCTAAAAAGGAGTTCTGGACAGTGCACTACTGTTTTCACTACAGATGCCTACTATGGGCATTACGGCACAGTCAAGACAACATCTCTGCCTTCAAAGGCACCCAGGGGTGCAGAGTTAGAAGGCGTGTAAATAAATGGCTTTTTAAAATTAGGGAGAAGATAATATTTACAAAAATCTAAAACATTTATGTCATAATTGGACTCTTCAGCCCATAAAATTAAACAACAAAGATGTTTGCCTTTTATTGCTGGCAATAAATAAGGTGGAAGATAACTACAGCGAAAAAGGAGTTCACACCCTGCTGATACACGAAGCACAGGAGAAAAGCATCTTCCCAAGGAGCTGTGCTGAAGGTTACCTGTGCAAGCCAGCTAGAGCAGGGAGATGCCTGCGTCTACCGAGGAGTGTGGCTCCGTCAGCTCCGTCCGAGAACGGCTGATGAGCCTTTGCCCCTTCCCTGAACTGTGCTGAACTGTGGGGAAGGAGAATTTGCATGGAGACACCTGTCACTCCTGATGTCCCTGCTGCCCATTGATTTCCCCAGATGGAACACTTCGTGACAGTCAGGAAAGGCACCCACCAAGGAGGTGTTCTTTCCTTTTCCTTTCTTTTCTTTTCCTTCCCTTTCTATTCTTTTCTTTCTTTCTTTCTTTTTGCTTGTTTTAAAGGCAGAGTTACAGAGAGAGGAAAGACAGATTTTTCATCTTCTGAGTGGCTGCATTGGCCAAGGATTGCCCAGGCTGAAACCAGGAGCCAAGAGCTTGTTCCAGACCTTCATGAGGGTGCAGGAGTCCAAGTACATTAGCAAGGAGCCGGATCAGAAGTGGAGCAGCTGGGACTTGAAGCAGCACCCAGATGAGGTGCTGGCAGCACATATTAAGCTGGGGTGCCACCTCACTGACCTCACCAGGACTCTGCCTCTGTCCACCTGGTGCCCTCTGGCTCAATCTCATGCCCGAGGCATCCCTTTGCCTATTTCCTCTTTGTTTCTCCTCTTCTCAGGGAAAAGTACTTGGAGCATTGCCTCTTAACCCTACATTGAACTTTATACCCTGAGGCTTTTAGGACTTAAATATTTAAAATGAGTGAAGCTTTGGACCCAGCACAATAGCCTAGTAGCTAAAGTCCTCACCTTGCATGCACCAGGATCCCATATGGGCAACAGTTCTAATCCCGGTGGCCCCACTTCCCATCCAGCTCCCTGCTTGTGGCCTAGGAAAGCAGCAGAAGACGGCCCAAAGCCTTGGGACCCTGCACCCGCATGGGACACCTGAAGGAGGTTCCTGGCTTCAGGTCAGCTCAACTCTGGCTATTCCGGCCACAGAAGATCTTCCTCTCTGTCTCTCCTCTTTTGTATATATATATCTGACTTTTCAACTAAAAAAAAATGAGCAGAGCTTTGTCTCCTTTATGAGCCTTGGAAAAATAAGTTGGGTCTTCGACAGCCAAAATGTAGCCTTCCTTGTCCGCTGTGTTAGCTGAGACATCCATGCTCCAAGGAACAGGGATAGAATTACCCAGCAGTCTTGAAGTGGGAGTGGAAGACCACAGCAATGGTCCCTGTTGACAATTCTGATATTTCTGTCCTCGGATATTCAGGTGTTAGATTTCAAATAAACATCTCATTGCATAATCAAATATTTATCTCTACCTCGATTCTACCTGATTCGCTCCCCTAACTATGTCTAACTGTTGCCCTGAGTGAGTAAAGCTTTCGAGGAGTCTTTCTTCCCATGAAGAATGCACACTCTAACTGGTTAATCATCGAGTTCTATGTAGTTCCTTAATTCCTAATTGATAAGTAATGTAGCAAGAAAGAAAAAGCCACAGTGGCATAGAATGATCTAGAGGAACAGGAGGAGAAAAAAAAAACCTAAGAATTGTTTTTTTTTTTACCCCAAAGTGAAAGATAAAAATAAAATCCTTTATACAGAAAGAGTTTTAAGAAATCAGTTGGCCTCATTGTTTGAAAAAAGTTTTGGAGAATTGCTTTATAATATGGAAGCATTAAACTTCAAAGTATTGGGTTACCATATGAATCCATTTAAAATTGGATAGTCAGCTCTTGATGTCAGGAAAAAAGTGATGGAAAAAATGAAATTCATAGGAGAAAGTGATCTGTAATCTGCCATGGAAAATGTTAAATGTCTTAGGCAATAAAGGAAACCAGAACTCTGGCATGAAAGCCTTACCCATCACACTTAATGAAACCCCATATCATTAGCTTTGAATTCCAGTAATAACCACAAACGGATATTTGTAGTGCACTTCCAAAATGCACACACTCTGGTTAGAGAAATGTGAACATAACCTACTTTTCTCAACTGGAAGATTGTATGTTTATTAAAAACAATTGCCATGCATATAGAGATCCTACTGCCAGCAGTGACTTGTCACCCTGGTTGCTGCGGATGCTATGGCTATGCCCAAACACATGCTTTTCCTAGTAGGCTCACATCCAACAACTACTGTATCTATGCCATCCTGTGCATGGGCCCAGTTATCATAGATCCCCAATGGAGACTCAGGACAGTGGCTGCGGCTTCAGGGAACCTGTATCTGGTGTTCTTTCTAATTCTACATTTCCCTGTCCCTTCATGGAGACAATCCCCCAGTATCCTGTCTGCTGAGCCCCATCTCAGCTGCTGCCTCAATACTAACAGGAGACAAATATGAATGAATTAATGTGGGTGATTGCCTCCTTTGCCACTAGTAAGAGCTAGAATGAGAATAGACAGAAGTAGATAAACCTGTGTCCGTAGCTATGCCCTTGTTTGTTTATATTCAGATCTGAAATAGTTTTGTCTCTGCGTAGGTACAGACCAGTCAGCCTTGCCTTGCTGCAAAAAGGCCCTGGAATTTTCCAGTCTTCTCCAAGTCATAGACTCAGGAAACGACATTCATGAGCAGAATTAATGATTTGCTCATTCATTTCACAAACTTAGGGAGTGTCCACTGCACACCAGGCCCTTTGGGTTCCTAGTGTCTCAGGATACCAAGGACGTAAGACAAGCTTCCTGTTCCCTCAGAGAGTTCATCTCAGGTGGAAGAAACCATTACCTAGACTGCTGTGGCTTACAACACTCAGCAAAGAGTTTTTCAGAATGTAGGAACTCGTAGTCAGGTGGTTACGTGGTCACAGGGTGGCATTCTCATCATGCTCAGTAGGAGGAACACCACACACAAAGACTGAGACAGGAAATACATCAGCACATTTGGAAGAGAGGTAGATCTGCACGCCCAGCAACATCCTTTAACCACAGTCTTTCTGTAGATGGTTCTCTTTGCATGAATGTTTGTCACACGCTCGCAAGATGTCACCTGAGGGAACTCCTTGACCCTCATGGCCCTGCTTCCTCCAGGGATTTGAATCTACAAGACAGAGTTGGATGAGCCTGCTGTTTTGTCCTGCCATGACTAGTACTGCTGTCTGTTGCAGCACGTATGCTGTACTCACTAAATTACTAATCAGCATTTTCCTTTGACCAAATTATAACCTCTTTGAAGGCAAGGGGTAAGTCTCTGTTGATCATTACAAGCCAACTTTACTTTTGGAAGAAAAGGGACTAGGTCTGATGCAATGGCTCTATTGGCTAATCCTCCCCAGAATGGGCATCAGTTTGAGTTCTAGCTACTCCCCTTCCTATCCAGTTCCCTGCTTACGGCATGAGAAAGCAGCAGAGAGGATGACCCAAAGCCTTGGGACCCTGCACCCACATGGGAGACCCAGAAGAGGTTGCTGGTTCCTGACTTCATTCTGGCTCAGGGGCTGGAGTTATGCTATAGCATAAGGAATTAAACTCATGCATGCATCCAATATGGGCCCCAGTTTGAGTTTCGGCTTCTCCATATCCCATCCTTCTCCCTTCTAATGCACCTGGGAAAGCTGTGAAAGATGGCTGATGTGCTTGGAGCCCTTTACCCACATTGGAAGACCCTGAAGAAGCTCCTTAGTCTATCATTACCAACCTTGTGGCCATTGGGAAGTGAACCAGTAGATACAACATCTCTTTCTCTGTCTCTCCTCTCTTTTCGTAACTCTGCCTTTTAAATACATAGACTTTTTCTTTTAAAGAATATCTCATATGTAATTTTAAAAATGACAAAAAGTACTACTTGTTGAATGAAAAATCAGTGTTACTAAATGTAATTAAATTAGGGAAGCATTCCATTTATCTAATAGATGTATATTCCATATTATTATATACTAGACATTGCTAGGCACTAAGCATAGCAAAGAATCTTCAGGGAAAGACAGAAAACAGAAAGAAATAAAAAGCAGGATGGGAGAGGAGAAACTTTTTGTTTTATAAAGGATGGGCAAGTAAGATGATCACAAAGTTCTATTTGAACCAAGACCTAAATAAAAGGAGAGAAAAAGCTGCAAGCATCAACAGGATACACATTGGAAATATCATCAGCAATCCTTGTGATTATTCCATTAGTGGTGATTTTTATATCATGGTTAATTTCTCTTTCTCCTGTGGGGAATTTCCCTAAAGGTGTATTTTTGGTTTTGGTTGTTGTTAAACTCTTATTTTTATTTTGACTATCTTTTTAGATATTAGCAAAACAGCTCAGGATCTTTCACTCTGTTAATTTTAAAAGGGTTCAGGCAGTGATCAGGAAATCTCTTTGTTCTAGAGTATTTTGAAATCATTAACTAACTCAAATAATACCTGCAATTGGTATAAGTCATTTTCCTGTTGTAGATTGTCAGGCCTGGGGCCAGAGGAAATAATACAGTCATCTGAGCTGATTCCAGTTCTGTGAAGAAGCTTACATTTCAAGGGTAAATTCAAATCTGAGATGGTTGAACCTGCTTGGCCATACTTACGTTTTCCTTCCTACGTCCAATCCATCACAAAATTACATGAAGGACAATCAAGGGAGTCTTTTACAGGCCTGGAGCGGAATGGAAGACACCCTGAAGGGGCGGATGTAATCCTAGCACGTTCCCTTTTTTCAGGTAAAGGAAGGAGGGGACAGGGATGGGCACTGTCTATCAGTACAAGCAACTGCACTACACGAAAATCAGGAAACTTTTACATTTAGCAGAAAGCATGAACAAAGTCTGTTAGAGGCTTTGTTTCTCTTTTAAAGGATCTATTTATTTATTTATTAGAAAGGTGAAGTTACAGAGAAAGAGAGTGGAAAAGAATGAACTACTGCTGGTTCATTCCCCAAATGTTTGCAACAGTCAGGGCTGGCCGGGCTGAAGGCAGGAGCCTGTAACCGAGCCTCCTACATAGGGCCAGGGAGCCCATTCTTGGGCGATCATCTACCACTTTCCCAGGCACCTTTACAGGAAGTTGGATCAAGGTGGAGCAGTTAGGACTCAAATGGGCATTCTAGCATCTGTGCCTCATTGCTGTGCCACATTGCTGGATTCTAAAAGACAGCTTAACAATTTTTTAGGGCCCGGTGGCGTGGCCTAGCGGCTAAAGTCCTCGCCTTGAACGCCCCGGGATCCCATATGCGCCGGTTCTAATCCCGGCAGCTCCACTTCCCATCCAGCTCCCTGCTTGTGGCCTGGGAAAGCAGTCGAGGACAGCCCAAAGCTTTGGGACCCTGCACCCGCGTGGGAGACCCGGAAGAGGTTCCTGGTTCCCGGCATCGGATCGGCGCGCACCGGCCCATTGCGGCTCACTTGGGGAGTGAATCATCAGACGGAAGATCTTCCTCTCTGTCTCTCCTCCTCTCTGTATATCTGACTATAATAAAATAAATAAATCTTTTAAAAAAAAGAAAAAAAACAATTTTTTAAAATTCTGAATTAGAGCCCTGAATTTTAGAAGAAACTGTGTCAAAAATGGTTAAATGAGGTAAAGTATAATTCACAAATATCTAAAAACATAACAGGTTCTGTAGAACTATAAAAACATAGAACAATAAATATTGGTTGCAAGGAACTTAACTTTTTTCAAAAATACAGGCTTTTTAAATATATTTTTATTATAATTGCAACTTTGTAGAATATGTGAACCTATATGTTCTTATAACCAATGTGTACATATAAGATTTACACATTTGCCTAGTAACACAAGGGGGAAAAGACTAGGGAAAAAAGTATGAAAGTGCCACAATTGGAACTCTGTTGCTGCCTTTCCCAAAAGCACAGGCACTTAAGAAATGACTTTAGAACTAGAAGCAGTGAGAATGAACAGAATGATTTGTTCACCTCTATAGCTCTGTAAATAGAATAACATTCTTTGAACAGAAATAAGCCACATTTGGGGATGGTACCTCTGCCTGTGGTGCCTGCCTTTCCAATGGGCAGCAGTTGGAGTCTCGGCTGCTCCATTCCTGATCTAGCTCCCTGCTGACATGCTTGGGAAAGCAGCAGAGAATGGCTCAAGTCCTTGGGCCCCTGTATTCAGCCCAGCTTTGCCTATTGCAATCAGCCCTCCCCACCACAGACACACTTGAATGAAAACAAACAAACCAAACCATCCCACAATATTTAAAGTCTGATGCTGTGGCACATGTAAAGCCTCCACCTGCAGCACCCGCTTCTCCTATGAGCATGGAACTGAGTCCTGGGTGCCAACACAGTGGCGTAGACTAAACCTCTGTCTTTGGCAATGGGATCCCATGTGGACACTGGTTTAAGTCCTGGCTGCTCCACTTCTGTTCCAGCTCTCTACTAGGGACTGGGAAAGCAGCAAAGGATGGCTCAAGTCCTTGGCTCACTACACCCATGTGGGAAATTCAGAAGAAGCTCTGAGTTGGGTTCTTCTCAGCCATTGCAGCCTTTTTGGTAAAGAACCAACAGATGGAAGATCTCTCTCTCTCTCTCTCTCTCTCTCTCTCTCTCTCTCTCTCTCTCTCACACACACACACACACACACACACACACTCCTTTCCGTAACTCTGTCCTTCAAATAAAAATTATAAAATGAATATTCTTTTTAAAACCACATTGTTGAATCAAGGAAGAAAACTGGAATGTGAATAATAAATTAAATGAAAGTTTTGCATTTATATAAATCTCATCAAAGTAGGTAACACTTATGTGTAGATATTTTTGTTTTTAGGGCAACACACTGGAGTGTTTAGGGAGAAAAGGAGAAAACGCCTTGGTGCATGAAACTTACTATCAAATGTTTCATGAGGAAAACACAAATAGTAAGAGAGCAGGAGATAAAGCAAATGAGGCAAAATGTTAATACTGGATTTGAGTGAGTCTGTGTGGGTATCTCTTGTACGTCTTAATCTCAAAACTTGTTGCATTTGCAATTGTTTTTAATAACAATGGAAAGAAAGTAGTCATTCTAATTAGTCTTCAATTTCTTTGCACTGGAAGTGAAAACATATTATTTTAAAGATTTATTTATTTTTATTGGAAAGGCAGATCTACAGAGAGAAGAAGAGCCAGAAAGATCTTCCTCTACTGATTCACTCCCCAAGTAGCCGTAACCACCAGAGCTGGAGCTGAGCTGATCCAAAGCCAGGAGCCAGGAGCTTCTTCTGGGACTTCGGTGCAGGTGCAGGGTCCCAAGACTTTGGTCTGTGTCCTCTATTGCTTTCGCAGGCCACAAGCAGGGAGCTGGAAGGGAAGTGGCATAGCCAGGATACAAACTAGCACCCGTATGGGGTCCTGGAGCATGCAAGGCAAGGACTTTTGCCACTAGGCTGTTGTGCAAGGTCCTGAAAGTGAAATTTAACAAAGTGTCCACTGGGCCTCCGAAATCTAGGTTAGTTCTGGCAAATCTCATCTCCTAGTGGTCTCCTCCTATGCTCAAGGCTGTAACTGTGGGAGAATTATGGCACCCTGGAGACTTCTATGATTTCTTGAAGCTCTTGTCCTTAAGGTCACCTCTGCCTCCAGCCTCTGTTTTTCTTTCTGTCTGAAGTACTAACTCAGAGAGGAAACTTGATTCCATTCTCTTGCTCAAGGCATAGACGAATGCTGCAGATTTTACAGAAGACTTGGGGGTGGGTAGGGGTGGGGGTGTGCAGAGGTCATTTCAGACTCCATAGAACAAATAACCTAACATCACACTTGATTTTTAAAAAGCCTTTTGGCCATACCACCTCCTGGCACTTCTGCTTGCCTCTCCCACTGGGCATGCCAGCTCTCGGTCAGCTTGCTGGATTCCTCTGTCCTTGGTCCTTTGGCTCCCTTTGGTCTCTCAGAAGCAAAATCAAATTCTTTTCACTTTCCTTGGCTTGGCAGCCTAGTCATTCTTTCATCCTTTGGGCTCCTGTTAACACCAATAGCATTTCTCAAGTGAACTCCTTCTTTTTTTAAAGATTTATTTTATTTTTATTGGGAAGTCAGATAAATAAAGAGGAGAAGAGACAGAGGGGAAGATCTTCCATACATTGAATCACTACCCAAGTGGCCGCAACGGAGGCCAGAACTGAGCCAATCCAAAGCCAGGCGCTTCTTCTGAGTCTCCTATGCAGGTGCAGGGTCCCAAGGCTTTGAGCCGTCCTCAACTGCTTTCCCAGGCCACAAGCAGGGAGCTGGATAGGAAGTGGAGCTGCCGGGATTAGAACCGGCGCCCATATGGGGTCCTGGCGCATTCAAGGGGATTGTTTACCACTAGGCTACCGTGCTGGGCCTTGAAAAGAGATTTATTTATTTACTCATTTGATTTTATTTGAGAGTAAGTGTGTGTGAGAGAGACAGAGAAAGAAAGACACACAGATTCCCCCATCTCTAAATGCCTGCAACAGCCAGGGCTGGAGTGGGTGGAAATTAGGAGCCAGGAATTCATTCCAGGTCTCCCATGTGGATGGCACAGATCCATGTACTTGAAACATCGCTGTTGTTCCTACAGGTTACACATTAGCAAGAAACTAGATAGGACTTGAATATAGGGTGCAGGTGTCCCAAGCTGCCATTTAACTGCCGCACCAAACAATGGTGCCTGTTATAGTATGGCAATGAAACATAGAAACAACAACAAAAATTGTTAAGTTGGGCATCGTCAAAATGAAACATGTTTGTCTTTCTTAGGACACCACGAAGAAAGTGCACACAACCCACAGTATGGAAGACAATATTTGTAAAACTTACATCTGATAGGAAACTGAATCTAGAATCTGAATCTTACAACTCAACAGTAAAACGCACAAATGAAAAATGAGCAAAAGACTGAAACAGACTTTCTCCAAAGCAGATGTACGTGTGACCAACAAGTGCATGAAGATGTTTGACATTGTTAGTAACTAGGGAAATGCAGATGAAAAAGATAAGGAGAGCTGTTAGGATAGCTGTAACAAAAAAGGAAGACAAAAAATAAATTTTGGTGAGGATGTAATGAGAGTGGAACCCTCATTCATTGCTGGTAGAACTGTAATATAGCACAGTTCCTTTGAAAAAGTCTAGCAGGTCCAGCGCAATAGCCTGTGGCGAAAGTCCTCGGCTTAAACGCACCGGGATCCTATATGGGTCCAGCTCTAATCCTTGCAGCCCTGGTGCTCTACTTCCCTCTCAGCTCCCTGTTTGTGGCCTGAGAAAGCAGTCAAGGATGGCCCAAAGCCTTGGGACCCTGCACCCACGTGGGAGACCCTGAGGAGGCTCCTGGCTCCTGGCTTCAGATTGGCTCCACTCCAGCTCCGGTGGCTGCCTGGGAAGTGAACCATCAGATGGAAGATCTTTCTCTCTGTCTCTCCTCCTCTCTGTATATCTGACTTTTCAATAAAAATAATAAATAAATCTTAAAAAATAAAGAAAAATAGTCTGGCAATAGCTCAAAAGGCTAAGCATAAGGTTGCCATGTGGTCCAGAAGCCCCACACCCAGCAAAATGTATGTCCATATGAATTTTTTAAACAAATATTGGCAGAAATATTATTCATAATAGAGAGAACCCAAATGTCCATTAACAGTTAAATGGATGAAGAAAAGTTAGCACATCATGCAGTGGAGTATTATCTAGTCATAAAGGGAATGAGTTGCTGATAAATGCTCAACATGGATATACTTTAAAATGTTATGCTAGATGAAAAAGTCAGTCACAAAAGACAATGTATCAGATGATGCCACCTAGATAAAATACCAGAATAGGCAAAACTGTTGGCATAACAAGTGAAGTAGTGATTGCTGAGCATTAGGAGAATGGAAAATATGGAAAAGCAATAGCTAAAGTGTACAGATTTTTGCTTTTTATTTTTGATAGGTGAGAAGAAGCCATTAATAAAAACGTTCTAGAATGGATGTTGGCAAGTGATGGTTGTACAACTTTGTCAATGTACTAAAAGCCATTGCTTTAAATAGGTGAAATATATAGATATGAATTATATCCTAATAAAACTGCTATAAATCACATTCTTAAAGGCTAATGAATGAAGAAAATATGAAGTTGATTTCCTACTAGTGAAAAATGCAAAAATACACTAACTGTACAATAACAAGATATTGATTAAGGAAAGGGGCTAGAATACAATGGTAGAATATTAACCAGTCATTAGAATAGTCTAAATAAAAATTAATGACAAGAATACTCGTAATAGCACATTAACTGTGAAAGCAAGATGAAAAATATAAGTTCAGCATAATCCTATGTATTAAGGGAAAAAGTAGTATACATACAGGAACAGAAGATTAAAAGACAACAAATTAGCAAATTGCTTATGAATGATGAGTTATGAATAAATTTAACTTTCAGGCCCGGTGCAATAGTTTGTAGCTAAAGTCCTTGCCTTCAATATGCCAGGATCCCATATCAGAACTAGTTCATGTCCCGGCAGCCTTGCTTCCCATCCCTGCTTGTGGCCTGAGAAAGCAATCGAGGATGGCCCAAAGCCTTGGGACCCTGAACCCACGTGGGAGACCGGGAGGAAGCTCCTGGCTCCTGGCTTTGGATTGGCTCAGTTCCAGCCATTGTGGTCGCTTGGGGAGCTAACCATTGGTTGGAAAATCTTTCTCTCTGCCTCTTCTCCTTTCTGTATATCTGCCTTTTCAATAAAAATCAATAAATAAATGTTTTTTAAACATTAACTTTCTTGGCTCTATCTATTTCTCAATGAAAATGGGTTTCTATTGCTTTTATATTTAGAAAACAAAATATCATAAAACTTAAATCTTGATGGTATACCTTTTTTAACATGATAAAACCATTTATTCTTTTTACATTTCTTTGTTTCCAAATTTTCTATTTCTTCTTCCTATTTCTGAGGGAAGGGAAGAGGAGAGATAAGGGGAAGGATTGGATTGGCCACCCAACATCAAGCCAGGGTCTTGATATGACGGACACTCCGACAGCTCTGCCCAGGTGGTTCCAATAGTTCTGAAATGCTCTAGATCTCACTGATCCAAGGATGAAGAATTCCTTCCAATGCCCATTGGCTGTCACAGTCATCCTTGCAGTATCCATTCAACTAGATTTTTGCTGTCATCATTTGGCTTGGGTAGAATGTTCACATTCCTCTGCTATGGTATCAGTTGTCCCTTGCAGGCTCCAATGGGGTGTCATATCCTCCATGTGCATGAGGGCCTACCATCCACTGCTCAGTCTTTTCCACTGAGGAGGACCATTTCTCGCAAATGGGCCTAAGGGTTTGAGCTAGGTGATCTGGCTCTGCCAGATTCCCTGCCCCCCAGGGCTTATGGACCCAGCACCTACTGTGCAGGCAGGCAGGCCCAAAGACCTGGGCCAGGCGACCCAAGCCCCACTCACCCACCACCCTTTTCGAAAATTCTTCAAAGTATATGAGCACCCATATGGAGCTAGTTAGGAAAAATAATCTGAGGGACCCAGTGTAACGGATCAATTAGCTAAGCCTCTCCCTTAAAGTGCTGGCATCCCATACGGATGCTGGTTCGTATTCTGGTTGCTCTACTTTCCATCCAGCTTTCTGCTTGTGGCCTGGGAAAGCAATAGAGAATGGCCCAATGCCTTGGACCCCTGCACCCACATGGGAGACCCGTTGAGAAGCTCCTGGTTTTGGATCAGCTCAACTCTCCCCATTGCAGCCATTTGGGGAGTGAACCAACAGATGGAAGATCTTTCTCTCTGTTTCTTCTCTCTGTAAATCTGCCTTTCCAATAAAAATAAATAAATATTAAGAAAAGAATTTGAAAACAAAGATGCAGGTAATGACTTTTTCAGTTTAACTGTTTGTTGCTGCCAAGCTGTCCCATGATTTCAACTAGGCTGAGAGAAAACCCAGCCTTTGGGATCCAGCAAGACACTGATTCCCCTCTGTCATCCCATGTTCTCTAAGTGTTATACTTCCCTTGCTCCATCTGAACACACCTTCCAACCTCATTCTTAAGATTTTCCTTGTGTGTACGTGCTGCTTTTCAAACAGTCCTTATGGACTTCTAATACCCACCCAACACAGTAGGATTACGCTTCATCAGTTCAGTGAGAGCAATTATCCCTTGCCCTATCCCACCCAAGATTCTAAAACCTTCATACTATGGAGGGGCTTTTCAAAAAGTTCACGGACAATGTGTATTATGAAAAAAATAACTTATACATGGATTTCTGAATTTTATACATCAGAAGAAGTGTGCCTTTTTTAAAAAAGATTTATTATTATTGGAAAGCCGGATATACAGAGAGGAGGAGAGACAGAGAGGAAGATCTTCCATCCAATGTTTCACTCCCCAAGTGAGCCGCAATGGGCCGGTGTGCGCCGATCCGATGCCGGGAACCAGGAACCTCCTCCAGGTTTCCCACGTGGGTGCAGGGTCCCAAAGCTTTGGGCCATCCTCGACGGCTTTGCCAGGCCACAAGCAGGGAGCTGGATGGGAAGTGGAGCTGCCGGGATTAGAACCAGCATCCATATGGGATCCCGGGGCGTTCAAGGCGAGGACTTTAGCCGCTAGGCCACGCCGCCGGGCCCGAAGTGTGCCTTTTAAGCCCACTTTCCAGTGTTTTGAAGTGCCGGTGTGTTCCATGGCAGAAGACACTCAGTACAAACTCCTCTGCTTGAGTTGTGGTGGGCCTTGCTGCCAATCTGATGTCAGATCTGACAATGGCAGACCATCAAGTGATGTCAAATCTCTTTTCATATAGTTGGGCAAGATGGCTCAATCTTCCTCATAGATCAACCTTCCCCTGTTGATTATTCTCTCATTCATTCTCACTCACACTTGTGAGTTATTTAATGCCTCCTGTTTGTGGCTTTGTTCCTGGTTGTTTGCCTCCCTCCACCACAATACAAGAACCAACTCCTCATCATTTCCCCTAAATCCTTCCTTCTCACTGAGTATGCTCTGTTTGTGATCATCCTGTTGGCATCAGCTGTCTCTAAAGTTATTTTGAAAAATAAATAAATAAATAAATAAGTAAATAAATAAAAGAGCTCGGTCTACTGGTTCATTCCCCAGGTGGCCACTTACAGTCACGGCTGGGCCAGGCTAAAGCCAGGAGCCAGGAACTCCATCCAGGCCTCCCACATAGGTTGCAGAGACCCAAAGAGGTGGGTCATCTTTCTCTACCTTCCAAAGTGTATCAGCAAGAAGCTGTAGCAGAAGCAGAGCAGCTAGGATTCAAACTGGCACTTTGGTATAGGACATCGACATTACAAGCTTCTGGTTAATCTGCTGGGGGTAAAAAGCCAGCCCCTGTCAGAAACATCAGTTCTGTGGATCTTTGTACTCCTTGTCCCTTAAAGTGATATCTAGAATCTATATACAAAGTATTAACAAAAGGTATCCTTTATCACCTTCATTCAGTCAGTCACTCAACGAATAAGTATTGTGTGTCTATGCCAAGTGTGAAAGAGCAACATTAGTATTTCCATTCTTGCAGTACTTACAGTCTAGTGAGGGGAAAAGATGATCCAATAATCACAGATAAACATAATATCCTGATGGAGTCTAACCCTAACCCCAACCCTAGAATGAAACAAAGGTGTGTGTTGCTTTGAGCATTACTTAAGGCTGGTCAGAGACCATTTCTGTCTGTTGCCACCTAATATAAACACATACATTTCAGCACCTATTTTTCCCTTAAACAGCTCTGAGATAAAATAAGTCATGTAACATACAATTCATCCAATTAAATTGTATTTGTTCTTGGTTTGTAGTGCATCCTCAGGGTTATGCAACCATCACTATAAATTTTAGAGTGTTTTCATGAAAACAAAAAAGAAACCTCATTCTGCTTGGCAATCAACCCCTTCCTTCTCGGCCCTAGGCAACAGATCATCTATTTTCTGTCTCGACAGATTTGCCTATCCTGGACAAAGTTGGGGAAAATATTCTGCCTGCCCTTTTCGACTGGCTTCTTGCATTCAACATGTTTTCAGGGCCTCTCCGTGTTGTCGCCTATGTCACACTACTTCGTTTCTTTTTATTGCCAAATAATATTCCATGGTAAACATGTATATATTTTTAAGACAGCCAGAACCATCGTGTTGGTCCACCAGATTCTCCACAGTGAAACAAATCCACTTTGTCATATTTCTAGCAAAGGGTGACAGTAAGTAAATGTTGGTTGGCCCTCGCAAGGGCGGCAGCGGCTTGAGCAAGCCACTTTGCATGAGTGCCTTCATTCACGGAGCTGAGTCTGTGTAGTGTTTCTGGCTCACAAACG
This sequence comes from Ochotona princeps, assembly GCF_030435755.1. Taxonomy (NCBI): domain Eukaryota; kingdom Metazoa; phylum Chordata; class Mammalia; order Lagomorpha; family Ochotonidae; genus Ochotona; species Ochotona princeps. Next base: position 50,215,507 of record NC_080839.1, on the reverse strand, counting down.
GAAGTGATTCTATTTTGGCATTCTTGCTTTCTCCAGCCCAGCCTCTGCAGACTGGCTGTGTTAAATTATGCAAGGGACTTCCAGTCTTGTTTATTTAACTCCTGCATCTCTGCAAAGAAACACTCCTCCCCTGCCCCCCACCGGTTGCTTGTTGGCTAGAGATGTTTGGAGACAATTTTTCATGGGCTATGCATCATCAGCTCCCACAGAAGGCGAAAGGAATTTGATGTGTGGGGGAAGTCTGGGATCTAGTCCAACTTCAGTGCTCATCTGGAAGAAATATGGAAGCTGGATACTTATTGCTGGTCTTTTAAGTGATGCCCACGTTTTACCTTCCCTATAAGGAACTTTGTAAATCTTTATCCCTTTGTGGGGTGCATGCATGCGTATGTGTGCGTGTTTGTGTGTGTGTGTGTGTGTGTTTCATATAAGATTTAAACACACACACAACCCCTTTCTGGGCCAACTGTGACTCAAAGACAGCAATTTGACCTAGTTCTGCGACCTACACATCAGAATTCTCTTTTCTTTTTTAACGCTGCCTCTCCAGCTCTCTGCGGCAGTTGTCTCCCCCTTGGACTTAAGTGACATCCAACCCCTTAGGCAGCTGGGCCTAAGTGGGGCGCTGAGGAGGTAAGAAGGAAGGACGCCCAGCCTGGCTCTTGGGTGAGAAGAGTGCTACCTCGGGGAGGAGCCTCCCTGTGCCAGGGAGTAGAGGAGGGCGTCAGGTCATAGTGACAAGAAGACGATTTCCAGTTTTGTGTTAGAGGACAGCCAGGTGGGAACGGGAAACATTCGGGATACCCCGCCCTGCCACCTGTTTAAGAGCGGCGAGGGAAGCGGTAGCAACAGCAACGTGGGAGACACAGCTGTGGAAACTCAACCTGGAAAGGTGAGTCGAGGCCCTGAATGCCAGACCAGGGAGTCGAGCCTCGTAATTTAAGCAAAGGGAAGCCAACATCAAAACTCCTCTCAAGGACAACTAGCTTGGCAGGAGAATGAAGGATGCCAAGGGAAGCCGCGACCAAGCAGCGAGACTCAGCAGGAAGGCGCTCTACAAGGAGTCAGGCCCACCGGGGGTGGGGGGTGGAATGCAGGGAGTCGGCCAAGGCCACCAAGGACTGGACCCCTCCAGGACAGAACCGGGCTAGCGAAGAGACTGAGGGGGTGGGACCCAAGGTATGGCCACGCCCTCCGGTGACGCCAAGTGCTCTCTCTAGGACTTGTATTGGCTAGCGTGGCTGCCAGTCCCCGTAGGGGGCGGTACCCTGCTCCAGCGGGCTCGGGGCTTCGTGTGAGGCGGGCACAGGCTGAGAATCCGAGAGCTGCGGGAGCCTCGGGCGCTGCGGGGACGTCGTGCACTGCGCCGGGCGTCCACAGCAGAGGTAGGCAGGTGCTGAGGGCTTGGAGCCCACGGCGAGCCCAGTGCCTCCGCCAGCTCGGGATCACTGCCTGCCCCCCGACGAAGACATGCCGTCCCGGGGGAGTTCGCTGAGGGAGCTGCGGGCGAGGAGAGTAGACGGACTGGACACGGCTCGTGTCAGCCCCTGGGCTGCTGGGACCGTTTGTTTGAAAACCCGGGGGTCTGTTTGTGGAGAGGGAGTTGGCGGCTGGTGCCGTTAGGGATGCTGCACGTAGTTCTCGGCCCTTGGGGAGCCCCCGGTGCGCTGAAGGGACTGTTTTCCAAGTCCGAGTTGCGGGGGGTGGGGGGGGACGCAGCCCCGAAGCCGCGCTGTCCCCGAAGGCGTGGACACCTGGAAAGGACCAGAACTTTGCGCGGGGAGAGGCAGGGTCACGCACGCTGGCGAAGCTCGGGCGCGGGGCTCACCTGGCCCGGGGCTCACGGGGCTCACAGGGCGGGCGTGGTCCAGGTGGGGCTGGGTGGTGCTGGTGACCCGCCCGAGATACATCGGAGTGCTGGACAGGGAGACACACCAGGACCTGGCCCGGTCAAGTGGCTTCGCCTGAGCATCGAGCGGCTGACCCTGAGCTCCATCAGGGTCAACCCCAGAAGATGAATTCTCTCATTTCTTTTTCTTTCCTTTTTGGGATCCCTGAGGAGAAACAGGAAGTCAGAGGAGTGTTCACTCCACCGTCGTAAACAGTTTATTTCGTGTCGGTGAATGTTTCTCAAAGTCGTTGGGGGTGGTGGCATTGGGAAGAGCGTTTTTGCTGTCCTGTACAGGGAAGCTATCCTACTTTCAAAATAAAAATCTGGAGGTGGTATTTATTTAGCGACTGGTGATGGCTCACGGAGCTGGGCAGTTCTGTCAGGCCGATGTGAATGGGCAAGGATGGTAACTGGTGCTCAGAATTAGAATTTTCAGCTGTTCCAGATGCTACCCTAGCACAACAGTTACTGTATGCTTGTTAACTCACTTGAGAATTACAGAATGAAATGAGGAAATCGGGTGTCCAGACCTAAGTGTAGACCGTTATCCAACTCATCTTCAGTTCTGGGTTTTGTAAATTCTGACTCAATTAGTAAGGAATGCAGATGTTAAATGCCAATTTAATAATACTCCTAAGCTCCCTAAGGCTTCGCTACTTCACTGTAAAATCATCCGTGTAACTAAAGGAATGGGTGTGTTGAACTTTGAATTTGTTTGTGTGGCTTTTTCATAGTAAGGTATTCTAGGTAGGATTGTGATAATTTTCATATTTGAAGTTAACAATTATTTCTCAATCAAGCTCTTGGGGGAAATTGTCGGCAGGGATAACCACAAATAATGGATCATTAAATTGTAAATAGGGTCCTAAAGAGCATCCTTTTAAACTGCTGCTTTTTCCTTACTCATTTATAAATATATGCTCTTTTTTCTATTGAGTTATAATTCACAAGCTATCAAACTTACCCTTTGCTAGTGTACAGTTCAGTGATTACTGTGGTTAAATAAGATTTGACTCCTGAACTCATATAGGACTTTAAACAGCAAAGCCATAAATTAATGGTGCGTAGAGGGTGAAAACAGATACGGTATTTAGGAGCCCATCTGGGAAGTCCTGGGGTCCCTGAAAAGGCTCAGTCATGGTCTTGGCTTCTTGTCTGTGAGGCAGTTACTGTGGGACTGAAACTACCTAACTAAGGGTCGAGACGAACCTCTTTGAAGTAAGTTGTCTCAGGTATTTCATTGTAGTGACAAAATGCTGTTGACTACAGTGGTGTATAGTGTATTTACAAGGTTGTATAATCCTCACCGCTTCATTCTAAAAGATGTTCACACACTCCCAAAATGGAAATCCCATATTTGTTGGTGGTCACCCCTGTGGCTTTCTCTTCACTTCACAGCACTTGGTTACTAATTACCTATTTTCTTTCTTTTTTTCTTCCAAAAACCTATTTTCTGTCTCTTTGGATTTTCCTATGCCTGCCATTTCATGTACAAAACAATCATACAATTTGTGACCTTTGTGTCTGGTTTCTTTCACTTAGCATGCTGATTATAAAATTTAGCCATAAGAACTTCATTCCTTTTGTATTGGCCCAGTATTGTCCCATTGTATGGATATATTATTGTGTTTTACTTATCTATCTGATGGTAGACACTTTGTATAGTAGGGATAATGCTGCTATGAATATTTGGGTACAAGTTTTGATGTGGACATAACTATTTGGTTCCTTTGGATATATACTTAATATTGATTTTGGGTCATATAGTAACTTTATGTTCATACTTTAAGGAACTGTTAGATTATTTACAATGTTGCTGTGCAGTATTTACATTCCCACCAGTGATGCGTGGGAATTTCAACCTTCCTGCATCCTCACCAACACTTGCTACACTGCATATTGTTTTCTTTCTTTTTTTTTAAGATTTATTTATTTTCACTGGAAAGTCAGATGTATAGAGAGGAAGAGAGACATAGAGGAATGTCTTCCATCCGATGAGTCACTCCCCAAACAGTTGCAATGGCTAGAGCTGCGCCGATCCGAAGAGGAGAGACAGAGAGGAAGATCTTCCATCTGAGGGTTCACTACCCGAGCAGCCACAATGGCTGGAGCTGAGCCAATCCAAAGCCAGGAGCCAGGGGCTCTTCCAGGTCTCCCACACAGGTTCAGGGTCCCAAGGCTTTGGGCTGTCCTGGACTGCTTTCCCAGGGCACAAGCAGAGAGCTGGATGGGAAGCAGGGCTACTGGGATTAGAACCGGCACCCATATGGGATCCCAATGTGTGCAAGGCGAGGACTTTAGCCGCTATGCTATAGTGCCGGGCCCAAAAGACATATTTTTTAAACTATTAATCTGGTTTTCTGATGCTTTACTAAATCCAATGATTGTAATAGTATTCTTTTGCATTCCTTAGAACTTTCTGTATACATGATCATGTTGTCTATTACAAATAGATAGTTATACATCTAACATACTCTGTTAGAATTTTGAGCGCAATGTTAGCCACCAGTGGTAAGAGCACATGTCCTTGTCTTGTTCTTGAATATTTTAAAAAGAAGTTTCATTGATTTATTTGAAAGGCAGAATGATAGAGAAGAAAAGGGAAAGGGAGGAAGAGAGAATGAGAATGAATGAACTTCTGTGCACTGATTCACTCCTCAATAACCAGGGCTGGTCCAGGACAAAGCCAGGATCCACTTGGGTCTCCCATGTGGATCACAGAGACCTGAGCAATTGGATCTTCATCTCTGGTGTCCAAGGTACATAAGCAGGGAGCTGGATGGGAAGTGTAGTATTCTTTTTGTTTCTTAAGATTTATTTTTATTAGAAAGTCAGATATACAGAGAGGAGGCGAGACAGAGAGGAAGAGCTTCTGTCCGATGATTCACACCCCAAGCAGCCGCAACGGCTGGAACTGCGCCGATCCAAAGTCAGGAGCCAGGAGCCTGTTTCAGGTCTCCCACGCAGGTACAGGGTCCCAAGGCTTTGGGCCATCCTCCACTGCTTTCCCAGGCGACAAGCAGGGAGCTGGATGGGAAGCAGGGTCATCGGGTTTAGAACTGCTGCCCATATGGAATTCCAGAGTTTTCAATACGAGGACTTTAGCCACTAGGCTACTACGCTAGGCCCAGAAGTGGATATTCTGTATTCAAACCAGGCACTCCAATATGGAATTTGGGTATTAATCTGATGTGCCACAATGGCTACCCTTTTATTCTTAATTTTAAGGGGAAAACTTTCAGTTATTTGTTAATAAACACAGTGTAATTCTGAGCTTTTTTATAAAGTGGCATTTATTAGGTTGAATAAGTTTGATTTTCTTGCTTGTTTGCTGACTATTTTTATCACAAAAAAGTGTTGGGTTTTGTTGAATGGCTTTTAAAAATATATGAATTCATTTTATTTTTTGATGATGTTTATGTAGTTGAGATGGATGCGTGCCTGTGTGAACCACCAGTTAGGGTGAGGAGGGTCGAGTGATGAGGGAAAGTGGATGAGACAGCTGCCTCCAATCTGCTTTTTTCTTCTTGGATCTGTGGAAAGTGGGAAGAGGACTGCTCCCAGCAGCCCAACTGCATCAGTATCTGGAATACAGGACAACCACCTGATGTCATCCCAGGGTTCCAGGTGTGGAGCGTGTTCTGAGGATACTGCTTAAGTGGTTTGGATAGTTCTGAGATGCTCTTGATTTCATTGCTTCAGGGTTGAGGAGATTGTTCCAAGGTGCATTTGCAGATGAAATCACCTTAGAGTCTCAGCTCACTCAGATACTTCTGTCAAAACTTGGCTGGGAGAGTCGTCTAATTTTTTCTGCCCTCCATGATACTAGATGTCCTCTACAGGCCTCAATGAACTGCTTGTCATGTCCCCCATGAGCATCTGGGCATGCCATCCTCTACACAGGCCTCAGCAACCATGGAGAGCCAGTCTGACACGTGTGCTCCATGGTCAGACCACAGATGCTGTGATTTTCACCATGGTTGGAGTTCTAAGTCCAGTGATCCAGTTGTGGGGGTCCCCAAAGAAACCTCACAAGAGGTGACTCCAGCCTGACTCCTGTGTGTGCCATCATGTGTGGGATCCGGCTCAGTCTATCACCACATCAACCTATACACATACACTGGTGGCTGCAGTCATCAGGTCAGTTCTGTCCCCAGCCATATCTCATATGCAAAGCAATGGATGTTGTGGCCCAGCCTAACCCTGCCCACATACTCTGCTGTCATGCACACCAGCAGAAACTGCAGCCTAGTTGGAGCAATCCCCAATAACCCTCACCAGGCCTGCCCCCAGACCCAGTTCCCGTGTATGCCAGTATGTGTAGCAGACTGGTCCAGTCTGTCTCTCATCCCGTTCAACTCTCATGCACATCAATAGCATTGGATCCTAGCTTAGTCCAGTGACCCCACTATCCAGCCCACACTCATGCCAGCAGGTGCCACTGTCTGTCCAGCCAGGCCTGCCCCCAGCCCTGGTTCTCATGCTCACCAGTGGAAGCTGCAGTCCATCAGAGAGTGCCTACAGTTTCCCTATGAGGCCTACTCCCAGCTCCAGATCTTGTACTTTGCAGCTGGTTCTATGTCTAGCTGGTAGGACTTGCCCCCACTCCCAGCATCTAATAGCTGATGCTTGCCCTTTAAGATATTTTATTTTATTCGTTTAAAGATTTATTTATTTTCATTGGAAAAGCATTCTTTCGTCTACTGGTTCGCTCTCCGATGGCTGACACTGAACCAATTTAAAGCCAGCAGCTTCTTCCGGGTCTCTTACGCAGGTGCAGGGTCCCAAGGCCTGGATCAATCCTCCACTGCTTTTCCAGGCATTAAGCAGGAAGCTGAATGGGAAGTGGAGCAGCAGGCACATGAACAGGTACCCATATGAGTTCCTAATGCTTATAAGGTGAGGATTAGCTAATTGAGCCATCATGGGAGTTCCCCACTCTATTTTTTTTATAAGATTGATTTTATTTTTATTTGAAAGGCAGTTACAAAGAAAAGGAGAGACAGGGAGAAATATATTCTAACTGCCAGCTCACTCCACAAATGGCCACAATGACCAGAGCTGAGCATATCTGAAGCCAGGAGCCAGGAGCCTCCTCCAGGTCTCCCATCTGCTGCTTTCTCAGGACATAAGCAGAAAACTGCATCAGAAATGGATCAGCCAGACTTAAACTAGCACCCATATGGGATGCCAGTGCACTAAGTGGAGTCCCAGATGATTACTCCACAGAAGAGAAATGAAAAGGCAGTAGAATTGAGAAAAAGTTAGTAACTAATTAACTGAATTGTCTAGTCCTGTGGATCATCTATAGTAAATAGTAACATGGGGTCCCTGCGCAGTGGCTGAACGGCTAAAGTCTCCCCCTTGCACACACCGGGATCCCATATGGGTGCCGGTTCTAATCCTAGTACCCTCACTTCCCATCCAGCTCCCTGCTTGTGCCCTGGGAAAGCAGTCCAGGATAGCCCAAAGCCTTGAGACCCTGCACCTGCATGGGAGCCCTGGAAAAACTCCTGGCTCCTGACTTTGGATTGGCCCAGCTCCAGCCGTTGCGGCTGCTTGGGGTGTGAATCATAGGACGGAAGATCTTCTTCTCTGTCTCTGTTCCTCTCTGTATATCTGACTTTCCAATAAAACATTTTTAAAATGCTAACATGGTAAATGAAAACAAAGTTAATACTAGAAAGGGTAATAATATTCTTGGAGAATGCTTCAGGAAAAATGACATGAGGATTCACAAAAACAAGTTGAGGAGAAGAAAGTGATTGCTAATTCTACAATGATCAGATCTTACACACGTCTGGAATTTGGGGACACTGGAAATTGAGACAGTTGAGATGCTTTTAATACAAATTGCAGCTTTTGTAAAAACAATTCTGCTTCTAGTTGTTATTAAGTCATTGATTGATAAAATCCCTGTTCATGTGAAATTGACATAAGGACAAAACAATGTTTATGCTAGAAAAATAACATTGTAGTAGATTTTTAACAGTGTAAAGTTTCAAAATGTTGGTATTGCCTCAGGGAGGGGCATCGTATAATATTAAATGCTGGTAAAATAAATGTGATTATGCTTTTATAAGACTAAGGGATTAGAATAGTACACTTCAATTGGAATAGCATCTTGGGACTCTGAGAGGTTTTCTGTCACATGTACTCTGTGACTGAGGCTTGGCCATTGCAGGAGTTCAACTTTGTGTGCCAGTTCTACCAGCAATAGCAAGGGAAGTGCAAAGACCTGTTATTAGGTCATTTTGTTAAAAATAGCCTGATGTAGCGTTATTATCATTTAAAACTGCTGTTAAGAATCCCAGAGCCAGAACTAATCATGTCCCTGAAATCAAGTAATGTCTGAGAATTTCAAAACCAGTTTCCTTGCCTCTTCTCTTTCCCTACAGCATTGCTCCCTAGGACCAATCTCCTCTCAAAGAAAGTAAATACCACAGAAGTCCCTGATCCCGGAATAGTGTCATACAGGGCATCCTAGATTTCATATTTATATATTTCTGTTCTGACCCTAGATGAAAATCATGCAAATTTGTCAGCATCATAACCTTTGGCTAAATATGCCAAAGGATTAGAAAGACAGCCTGCACCTGGAGGAATTTAGATTGGTAGTAAACAATAATTAAGCAAATCTAAGTCATAAATCAGAACACTGGTAATTTAGGTTTTTTAAGGTTATTTTATGATGCTAACCAAATGTATGAAATTGTGATAGTCCTGTAAATTTGAGTTTGATAAAATGCAAGCCAGTAGATTTTTAACCATTTTATTGGGAGAGCCAAAGTTATGACAGTAGTATGTTTGTGCGGTGGTGTTACACTGTCTGAAATTCTGTTAGAGATTCTGTTATTCTTCACAGCATACTTAACGTGAAAGAATGATTTGAGGGCTGGCACTGTGGCATAGTGAGTTAAGCTGCCACCTGTAGTCCCAGCATCCTATAAGGATGCTATTTCAAGTCCTGGTTATTTCATTTGTCATCTAGCTTCCTGTTGATGCACCTGGGAAAGTGGCAGAGGATGGCTCAAGTGGTTGGGCTCAGGTCCCCATGTGGCAGACCATGAAGAAGTTATGGCTCCTAGCTTCAGCCTGACCCAGGCACAGCCAATGTGACCAATTGGGGAGTGAACCAGCAGATGGAAGATCTCTCTGTTTATCTCTCTTTCTCTCTTTACTTTTGCCTTTCAAAAATAAAATAGATTTAAAAAATTATTTTAGAAAGAATGGCTTGTGATCAGCATTCCTCATTTTTCTAGACCAAGTAAATCTGGGCATAAATTGATTAAGGAACACAATTGAGTCTCAAAACCTACCTTTCTGTGTGTCACTAAATTCTTTCCATTAACTCTAGTTGGTTCTGGCATTCATCTTAGAATTTAACATTTGTATGTGCATATTATTAGACAGCAACTAGAATGTGAACATTGATTTAATGAATTATCTTGAATGCTAATTTTGTTGTCCTGTTTGAATGCTTTCTTTCTCTCTCTCTCTCTTTTTTTAGAATAAATATGGCCGAGCTTTCTGTGCCAGAAGGACCAGTAGATTGGAAAGAACGATGCATAGCTCTGGAGTCCCAGCTCATGAAATTTAGAGTTCAAGCAAGCAAGATACGAGAACTCCTAGCAGAGAAGGTCAGCTTTCCCCTCTTTGTCTTTATTATTCAATGTCAGTTACTTGGGGCCTCTTTCATTAATTTTGACTAATCTCAGTATTATTGGGGCTGAGTATTTTTGTAATAGCAACTGTAATTGAGCTTTTAGCAAATGTTTGAGTCTGTGTTTGGCATATTCTTTTCTCATTGTTACACTGGGTCAGACATTAAGACGTTGCAAATGCTAAAGTAGAGCAGGTGAGAATTGTCTATGTTTGATGAATATGGAATTTATTCCTTCCAAAGAGAAAAGCTATAATTTATTTGATTTTACTGAGGGGGGCGGTTAAAGCATTTTGATCTACTAAATGCTTAGGAAAACCATGTAAAAATGATTATGGAAGAAAATGGCCTGTGCACAGTAAAATGTGTCTATATTGAACTTGAATATGTGCACCTGTGAAGGAATTTGTATTGGCTGTTTATTGCTAAACTATCATCTGGTTAGAATTGAGTTTAGTGTAATTATATGCTTCTCTTAAAAGTGCTAATTATGTAATTAGGATTTCTTTTATGTCTCAGGAATTCTGTTTTGGCAAATATGTGTATAAAATGAATAGATTTGTTCACCCATTCATTTCAACGAATATTCATTGAGGACTAATTATGTTCCTGACAGGTTTCTTAACACTGCAGCTACATCTGGGAACAAGACACTCATGTTCTGGTTTCCAGAAACTTGGATTTCAGACTTGCATTATTTGATATGGTAGCCACTAGCCATATGTGGCTATTGAGCACTTTAAATGAGGCTAGTTCAAAATCAAATGTGTTGCAATTGTAAAAATCACACCAGAAGATTTAGTATGAAATAAAGACTATAAAGTATGTCAAAAATAATGTTAATATTAATTGTGTGTGAGCATATTTTGGATGTTGGATTGAATAGACAATATTAAAATAAATCACACTTATTTTCTCTTAGCTTTCATATGTATGTTAGATTTGAAATGATGCACCTAGTACAACCATATTTCTATTAAACAGCACTAGGTGACTGAATGATGGCTATTAATAGTCTCCCATCCAAGTACTAACCAGGCCCAATCCTGCTTAGCTTCCCAGATCAGACAAGACCAGGTACATTCAGGGTGGTATGGCTGTGGACAACTACTAGTGGTCATTCTGACTCTTCATAAGGATTTGCAGATAGTCTTAAATAAAACTCTAGTCTGCATAATTCTATTGGGATGAAGACTGGTTCAGATGTCACACTCCCAAAGAAGACCTTAAATCTTCCTTCCTTTGCTGGTTGAGAATCTGTTTAGCACAGAAGTATTCTAATATGATGCAACGAAAAAGCATTCTGTTTATGAGACTGACTCAGAAACAGCATTTAATTTAAACCTTCATATAGATCATCTTCAAATTTTGTGGCTTCACATCTTCTAGGGAAAAGACTGAAGTTACCCTACTCACTTGGGCCAGGGATGATCATAATGTGTTTTGTGGAATAAATCTGCAGTATCGCTGTGATTTATAGGTTGATATTACAATAAAATCTTTAACTTGAAAAAAAATCCCAATTTAAATATTTTTCACATTGGAGAAGCTTATCCTAGTTTGACATCAGTGATTTATCCTTTGTCTTTTGCTCTCCTCTCTATCAAAATTATTTTCTATATCTAACTGATTTACCTGATATTTTCCCCAATGCTAACTGTCCCATACCATCGTCTAGTTATCTTGTTGTAGCTCAAGGATACTTCCCAGTGGCAGCCTTGACATCTCAGTGAGCAGTATCACTGCTGATATTGTTGGCCCCAATCTCCTCACAGTTTTCTTGACTTCTGTACGCTGTTTCCTTATGGACAATTAGAGTGTTTGGGTTCTAATTGTTTGATCTTAGAGGTCAATTTTATGGCATCATTGGTTTTGTGCTTCAGAATGCGTATTACAGCATGCCTTCTTTGCCCATTTTATAAATCGTGAGGGTTTTTTCTCTGTAAGTAAAAGTGTCAATAGCTTTTTGATTATTAATCCATATGCGTTTAAATCTCACGTTTTCTATGTCAATGAATCAGTGTTAAGAGGAATATGTCAAAATTATGTTTTGGTTGTGGTTTCTTTTCCTTTCTTCTGTTTTTCTGGCCCATATTCTGTGTCTGTGACTTAAATCTTTGGACAAATCTAAGAGTTGGAATGGTATGGATGTGTTTTGCACACTGGAAAATGGATAATGGTGCCAAGTCACTCAAGGTTTCCCATTAAATATATTCCATACCAGAATGGGATAAGCATTTTCTCCTTTTTTTCTAAGATTTATTTATTTTTATTAGAAAGTCAGATATAGAGAGGAGAAGAGACAGAACGAAAGATCTTTCATCTACTGATTCACTCCAAGTGGCCGCAATAGCTGGAGCTGCGCCATTCAGAAGCCAGGAGCCAGGAACCTCTTCTGAGTCTCTCATGTGGATGCAGAGTCCCTGGATTTTGGGCCATGCTCAACTGCTTTCCCAGGCCACAATCAGGGGGCTGGATGGGAAGTGAGGCTGCCGGGATTAGAACTGGTGCCAGTATGGGATCCTGGTGTGTGCAAGGCAAGGACTTCAGCCACTAGGCTTCCGTGCTGGGCCCAGCATTTTCTTTTTAAAAGATTTATTTATTTTTGTTGGAAAGGCAGATTTATAGAAAAGGAGAGACAGAGAGGAAGATCTTTCATCTGTTGCTTCCCTTCCCAAATGGCCTAGAAGAGCAAGGCTGAGCTGGTCCAAAGCCAGGAACTTCTTCTGGGTCTCCCATGTGGATGCAGCGGCCCCTAAGCCTTTGGCCAATTTCTGCTGCTTTACTGGGCCACAATCAGGGAGCTGGATAGGAAGTGGCACAGTGGGGAAAAGAACTGGCACACATAGGGGATGTCTGTGCTAATAGGCAGAGGATTAGCCAATTGAGCTATCGTGCCAGCCCCAAGAATAAGCATTTTCACATTTTCTGTTATATATAGCCTATTATGAAATATTTTCCCAAGTTTGAAAATTCTGTTACTCAGTCATGATTTGATGACCATACCTAATTTTTTATTTATATGTTAAACATTTGATAGCTACTCTGTTTAAATCTCATAACAGCCTGTGAAATAATAACTTTTATTGTTTGGACTTTATAGATCAGGAAGAGGATTCTTATCTGTGCCAGGAACTCTTCTAAGTGCCACATAATAAGTATCTATATATGAGTAACATATATATGTTAACTTTTTAATCCTTAATGCTATTTTTTGAAGTAGCTATTAGTATTATCAATATTTACATAAGAGGAAGCTTACTAAACTTCTGTGAGTTTGCACCAAAAAGTCAGTGAGGAAGTCAAGATTTGAACTCAGACATTGTGCTTTTCAAGCCGGGGTGCTGAAGCATCACCCTAACTGGCCTTTCAGATGTAGTTTTTGTTGTTGTTTACCACGCTCCTTGCCTTCTCTGGCCTGTTTCATCTTGTCTTCAGCAAGGCAGTATGTCAGTTATATAATGATCTACATAATCCGACTTGCTTTTCAAAGCAAACCCTATAGCATTGCTTCTGAATGCCAATTCAAGTCCAATGTTACATTCCAGATGGTAGTCTGGTCTCATCTACAATCTTTGGTGTTGGGTTAGGACCAGCCCTCTCCAGGACTTCTCCCTAATAATTCTCCATGCCTTCCCCCTCAGAGGGAAGCAGGCCCAAGGCTGAAGATAACTTGAGAGAATACTAACTTGATCTCTCAGCTTTTTGCCAGGAATTTGGTCAACCTCTCGCTACTGGTTCCTAGTTCTGTTTCGCTGGAGCTTGCTGTAGGCAACCAGCTCTAGGTGCCAACTGTGGTTGATATGCCTTTGTAATCATTAGCTAGTTTAAATATCACAGGAGCTCTATAATGTCATCATTATTCCCAATTTAAAGGTACTAAGACTGACAGTAATTGAGGAATATGCTCAATATCACATTGCTAGCAAATAAAGCTGCAAACATACATCATTCACATTCATTGTGATGCATCTCCTAGAGTGCTTAGTGCGCAGAAGTAATTCCGTATTTTCCTGATTTTTTTGGAGGCAGAATTATTGAATATGTATACAAGGAACTGAGTTAAATATAGTTACATACAGATAAGGAGAGTATATTTTTTTAATTTTTAAGGAAAAATATGTGAGATGATTGTGGAATATTTTCACCATTCAAGATGAATTTCACTTACATATACTTTGTATTTTCTGGATATACAGCCAAAGAATACAGAAACTCTTTAGAAAAACTGTTTTTACATGAATTTTTTTGTTATCATAATTTCCAAGCTACTTAAATACTGAAGCTTGTGCAGAAAAGGGCCTTATTGAAGTCTTAGGCAAGCACTGCTGTAAGTGGGAGAGGTCGTTGGAGGAATTTAAGGAATGGTGTTGGAAATATCCTTAGCATGCCAAATATAAACTCTTCAGGGAAGCTGAGATTTAAGTAGTTTTTCTACTTTATTAGCCAGCTAGTTTCTGATTCAGGAAAGAAAAAAAAGGGAAGGTTTTTTATTTTAAGTTAAGATGAAATGTTGTCTATGGGTTACATCTTTCAGAAGATAAAAAGGAGAAAAATATGAAAGCTTTTCCCTTCAGGCATCGGCATGGCCCAGATAACCTGATGTTGCCTTTACCTAATGCAGCTTGCTGTCTGGGATTGCCTGCCACTTGGTTTTGCTTTCATGAATATGATTTCCCTGAAACAGTCTAGGAAGACTGATAGGACCCGAGAGTCCCTGGACAGCATAGTCTGTGTTGCTTTCACACAATAGACCAGTATTGGCATATTTAAATTTTATCTCTTCTTAGTTTCTCTGTTGGGATTAGACGTTTCACAGTATTCGGTGGAAAATCTACATATACCAACAATGAGATTTTCTGGGTCGTTTGTCATTTTGGGGGGCTTTTGACTGAAGATATTATTTATTATAACAAGATTTTTAAAATGCTTATTGGTAGAGTGTTTCATGGGGTTTGTAGGAGAGCATCAGAATGAGTGAGATATAATGGGGTATTTCTGTCCACAGCAGTGAATGTGAAGGCCATTAAGTACTGTAAGTTAACTGATCAGCTAAGCCAATATATTATGTGCCTGCAACAATGAGATTACTGGGCACTATGGGATGTTATATTATCATCCTGATCAGTGGCATTTAGCACTGCTACTTGCTAAGCTGAGTCTAGTTACAGAGACACTTAAGCATTAAGTGTAAGTGAAGCACTAATATTATAATCTACTGCTTCATTTTGTTACTGTATAAATGGCCTTGGGGCAGTTGAATGTTTTAAGTTCTTTTTAGGATGGATCGATTGTAAAATTAACCCAAGATTTGCATTATAGTCCACACTGCAAAAGCAAAATTTTCATAAATATGTCCTGTACTGCTTCTCTGAATATTTTACAAAGTTTTTCCCAGTTTGAACACCTATAAAAATAATCACTAAAGACCCTTTTAAACTATCCTTGTGTCTAAACTGGCCTTAGAGTGTAATAACACTTTATTGGGTATGCTAATATATATTCTCATTAGCTAATATATATTCTCATCAATGTGAAATGTTCTATATTTATGATCTGTAATATGCCTTGTGAAAATGTAGTTTTTCTTTATCAAAGTTTATCTTTACAATGATATTTTGGAAAGAGTTAAAGCCCTCATTCTTTGACTTTGTTCACTTGCTCAAAACACATTTATTGAGTTGCTGTTCTGTGGTAGTGATCATGCCTACTTTAACCATTTTTTTTGTGAGTATATCTAACATCTGAAGAGAGAATATTTGTTCTTCCTATCCAGTGGCAGAGTTTGGTTAGAATTTAGCCTTTCTTGTTGTATCTCTCTGATTTTATCATAGGCTTTCTGAAAACATGTAACTTAAAATTGCTCCTATAAGGAATGTTTATATGGTTTTTCACTTAATGGTAAGATTCCTGAGCAGAAAGAATAGCAGACAAAAGACAAATGCTTTCCAGCTAAGAATTTTGTGGTTTTGTATTTTGGGACTGATTTTTATATGGTTCTGTGTAACTATAGCTGTATGTGTAGTTTATGAGAACAGCTGTGATTCAACTAAGAGTATGAGAGAATTTTGAGTATGAAGAATTATTTCGCCAGTTGTGTCGCTGTCTGGAAGCACAGCTTATATTAGGCATACTCATTCTTTTTCTTTTTTTTTTTTTTAAGACTCATTTTTATTTGAAAGGCAGAGTTACAGAGCATGAGAGGCAAAGATCTTTCATCCACTGGATCTCACTCCAAATGGCCTGAATAGCCAGAGCTGAGCTAATCTGAAGCCAGGAGCCAGGACCTTCCTCTGGGTCTCCCACATGTTGCAGGAGCCCAAGAACTTGAGCCATTGTCTTTCTTTCTCTGGCTGTAAACAGGGAGCGGAATGGGAAATAGAGCAGCCAGGACACAAGCCAGTGCCCATAAGAGATTAGTGTGTTATGCCACCGTTCCGGCACCAGCATACTTATCCGTAACATTAATTTTCTAATCGTTATGATGGGAATAACAATTTCTTTCTCCTGGTATGATGGTGAAGCAATGTATTTGGTTCCTAAACATTAACTTGAATTTTTTCAAGATTCTCTTCTCTTCCCTGAATTATCTTTCCTTCCTTTGATTATTTTT
The DNA here is from genome assembly GCF_030435755.1 of Ochotona princeps. NCBI lineage: Eukaryota > Metazoa > Chordata > Mammalia > Lagomorpha > Ochotonidae > Ochotona > Ochotona princeps. The sequence goes on along the minus strand of NC_080839.1, from coordinate 50,199,340 downwards.
CCATTCCAAACAATCAATCAGTCAATTAATGACTGCAGCTTGAGAGCTTTTTTTCAAATATCTTATGATCTTTGGTGGCCTATCTATATTTGTATTAAAGAATGGAACAGGCAGGGTGCGGTGTGGCCTAGTGGCTAAAGTCCTCACCTTGAATGCTCCAGGATCCCATATGGGCGCTAGTTCTAATCCTGGCAGCTCCACTTCCCATGCAGCTCCCTGCTTGTGGCCTGGGAAAGCAGTGGAAGATGGTCCAAAACCTTGGGACTCTGCACCCGCGTGGGAGACCTGGAGGAGGTTCCTGGCTCCTGGCTTCGGATCGGCGTAGCACCGGCCATTGCGATCACTTTGGGAGTGAATCATCAGATGGAAGATCTTCCTCTGTCTCTCCTCATCTATGTATACCTGCCTTTGCAATAAAAAAAAAAAAAAGGAACATCTGCAAAGTTGACTGGCAATTGTATATGTGTAAATAGCTAATGCTGGTCAACTGTTAGCTTTTGCTTTTTGGTAAGTGGGTGGAAGAATGTCTTTCAGGAGGTTAGCTCGTAAAACTACAGTTGTTAGAATGGTCCAAAAATTAATTCAATTTTATAAAAGAAGAATTTTGCAGCTTTGTAGAAAGTAAACACTTCGCTGTTAGATATTTGGCATGGGATAAATGAGAAGTTTTTAGAGAACTTGTGACAGTAAGAGCCACATATTTGGCATCGATACACAGTATTTTCAGCCTGATACTTCACTCCCCCACTAAATTGTTTATTTCTTTCTTTGTCCTTCTTTTTTTTTTTTTTTTTGCTGTTGTTTTAATTTTACTTATTTTTTCTTACTTACTGAAAGAAAAAAGGCAAATATGGACAAACAGACCTCTGTCATTCATTGGTTCACTCTGCAAATGCACACAACAACCAGGACTGGTTCAGGCCAAAACCAGGATCCAGGAACTTCATCGGAGTTGCCCACATGTTTCATAAGGGCCCAGCTACTTGAACTATCACCTGCTGCCTCCCAGGGAACACATTAGCAGGACGTAACAGAGTAAGAATGGGGCTGGGGCAACATGGGCACCTGTTTGTGTCCCAGCTGCTGCACTCCTGATCTTGCTCCCTGCCAATGGTCTGGGACGAGCAGTGGAACATGCTTCAGGTGTTTGGGCCCCAACTAGCCATGTGAGTGACCTAGTTGAAACTCCTGGCTTTTACCTTCAACCTGGTGCATCCTTGGCTGCTGACTATCTGGGTAGTGAACCAGATAGTCTCTCTCTCTCTCTCTCTCTCTCTTTCTCTCTCTCTCTCTGTGTTGCTCTGTCTTTAACTTTTCCATATAAATAAATAAATCTTCAAAACAAATGAAAAGGAAGTAGAAGAGCTGGTGCTCAAAAAACTCAAGTACAAGTGCTCCAGTATGGAATGCGGGCATCTCAAGCAGTATCTTTTTTTTTTTTCTTGTAAGATGAATTTATTTTTATTGGAAAGGGAGATTTTACAGAGAGGAAAAAATGAGAAATATTTTCCTTCTGATGGTTCACTCCTCAAGTAGCTGCAATGGCCAGAGCTGAGCCAATCCAAAGCCAGGAACCAGGAACCTCCTCCAGGTCTCCCACGTGGGTGCAGGGTCCCAAGGCTTTGGGCCGTCCTTGACTGCTTTCCCAGGCCACAGGCAGGGAGCTGGATGGGAAGCAGGGCCACTGGGACACAAATCAGCACTCATATGGGATCCTGGTGCGTGCAAGGTGAGGACTTTAGCCACTAGGCTACTGTGTTGGGCCCATCTCAAGCAATAGCTTAACCATTACGCAAAATATACATCCCTCTTCCCCCAATAGGTCTTTACAGGGTTCTTTTCAAAAAGATTTATTTATATTTTTATTGGAAAGGCAGATCAGATTTATGGAGAGAAGGAGAAACAGAAAGATCATCTGTTGGTTCACTTTCTAAATGTCTGCAATGGCTGGAGCTTAGCCTATCCAAAGCCAGAAGCCAGGAGCTTCTTTCAGGTCTCCCAAGCAGGTGCACAACCAAGGCTTTGGGCTGTCCTGCACTACTTTCCCAAGCTACAAGCAGGGAACTGGAAGGGAAGTGGAGCAGCTGAGACATGAGCTTGTGCCCTTATGGGATCCCAGTGCTTATAAGGTAAGGGTTTAACCATTGAGCCATTGCGCTGGGCCCACTTTACAGGGTTCTAGAGGGCATTTGGCTCAAAATTCCCTGGAACATATTCTGTCCTATAGTTTGTATTACTCTGCTCCACCCCAAATAGGGACATGACTTGAATCTCTGCATATCAGTGTGAGCTGGGACCTTATTCCCAGCCCTGCGGCTCCTCATACACCAGCAACCAACTTTTATTCTCCAGAAAAAGATTGTAATTCCCTAAGGACTTGAGCCAAAAAGAAAGATAATTATAGTTTTCTAACAGAGAGCCAAGTCAGATCATCGAATGCACAATTTCAAGGTCAGTAAACCCCAGAGGAGCGTCTAGTCAGCCTGTAGTTGGCTTCAAGTCTTCTAACCTTGAGCCTGAATGACGTCTCATGAATAAGCAAACATTTGAAGAAAACCTCTGACATGAAGGACAGAGAATAAACAATCACTACACACACACACACACACACACACACACACACACACAATCACTTGGGTAGGGAAAAGGAGACATTGAAGCAAGCGAAGTATTGTCTTTGAATATTCTGAAAGAAAAGCCTATGAAACAAGATATATTTAGAGAATAAATAAGGTTCTTTTTTGAATTCTTCTTATTATTTGACAAACTTCATAAGCTCCTGTTAGAAGTTTTTTTAGACATTTCACAACAACTTGTCTTGGTCTTCTGATCATATGTGTAAATAAGTACACACACAGATACATGTATGTACATATTCATGTCTTAAGAAATGTTATATAAGACACATCAAGGTGTAGATCCTTTTTGCTTATAATTCTTCTTTTGCTTATGATTCTTAAAAGAATAAAAAAAGAGGTAAAAATGTAAAACTTCTGCATGAAAGCATAGGAAAAATATAAGTGATTTTAAAAAATAATTTATTATTATTATTATTTTTATTTTATGGCACAATTGCATAAGGTCTGTGATTTCCCTACCCCCTCCACAAATTCCCATTCTCCACCTGATTATGACTGCTTATGAAAGACTAAAGTGTTGTAATAATATGGGGAGAATCTGTTGGGGGAAAATAAAAGTGATTTTTACAAAGATTTAAAAAATAGAGCATGAAACATAAAATAAATAAATTTTACTTCATTAAAATTCCACACTTTCGCTATTCAAAGGAAACTGTCAAGAAATGTGACAGTGGGATAAGCTACCTCCTGCAACAGAAACATGCTATATGGATTCTGGTCTAGTTCTGGCTGCTCCATTTCCAACACAGCTCCCCAATAATACAATGGGGAGTGGCAGAAAATAACCGGAGTGCTTGGTTCCTTGTCACACATGTAGGATATGGTCCCAGGTTCCTGCCTTTGGTGTGGCCCAGTGCTGGCCACTGCAGCCACTTGGGGAGTGAACCAGTGAGAACATGTTCTCTCTGTCTTACCTCCCTCTCAAATAAATAATTTTTTTTTTAAATGATAATAGGGTGCCAGTATTGTGGTGAGGTAAGATAAGCCGCTGCATGCAAAACCAGCATCCGATACGTCCACATAGCAACAACTACTACACTCTGGTCTCTCTCTCTCTCTCTCTCTGCTAATATTCCTAGGAAAATAGTGGAAGATGGACCAAGTGCTTAGACTCCTGCACGCAAGTGGGAAACTTGGATGGAGCTCCTGACTCCTGGCTTTGTCCAGACACAGCCCTGCTATTGCATTCATTTGAAGAGTATACAAGCAGATGGAAGATCTCTTTCTCTCCATCTTTCCCCTTTGCTGTGTAACTGTGACTTTCAAATAAATAAATGTTGTAAAAAAAATGACAATAGTAAAAGTGATGTAAAAGGAGAAGAATCAGTAAAAAAAAAAGTTCTCTAGAATTGAAACAAACTAGACTCTAAGATTAAAAGGAGCTGTTGTTAATGGCACAAAGGATTAAGCCACCATAACAAAGCATTGGTTTACGTTCCAGATGTTTCATTTTAGATCCAGTTCCTTGCTAATGTGCCTGGGAATACAGCAGAAGACGGTCCAAGTATTTGGGCCCAGATGGAGTTCCAAGCTCCTGGCTTTGGCTTGGCCCAGTCCTGGTCTTTGTACCCATATTGGGGGAGGGAACCAGCAGATAAAAGATATTTTTTTCTCACTGCTTCTCCCTTGTTCCGTAACTCTGCTAAATAAATGATTTACCAAGGACTACCAGATAAACAAAGTTTCTGCCACAAGCCACAACATCATGAGTTTTCAGAATATACAGATCAAAGAAAAATTTTGGGGAGGGGGGGGAAATGGGAGGGAAAAAAGGAAGGGGAAGGTGAATCCCTCTACCCTCAGTAAATGTATCATGGAAGATAAATTTTAAAAATATTCTACAAGTGTTTTGAGAGAAGGAGCAGGTCTCATATAAAGGATCAGTAATTAGGACAGCTTCAGATTTCTCAAAAGCTGTGGTAGATGGTAATAAAACAATGTTTTGAAAATTGTGAAGAAAATCTCAAATCCAGAATTCTGTACTGAGGTCAATTATGAATTTCATTTGAAGATAGGATAAAAATACAGTATTTTTGAGAAGTAAAAATGTATCTGATAACCTTTCTGAGGAATCTCTAGAAGAATGTTCAATATAAAAAGGAAAAAATAAACCAAGATGGGGAAGGTTTAGGGTGCAGGAAATGAGAGCTCATTGGTGGGGATATGTTGAAGGGTATCCCCAAGAAGACAGGCAGAGAGGAGCTGGTCCAAATGGGTACAGACCAGAAGCATTAGGAGCAGTTTGCAGAAGGTGAAATTTGTGGGATGTGCAAGAACATCTTGTGAGACAACGGAGATAGTAGCGGGAATTTGGAGTTGGACATCCTAGTCTAGTTCTGGATCTTAATGGAAATGCTTCCAGCTTTTCCCAGTTCAGTATGATGCTGGCTGGGATCTTGTCACATACGGCCTTATGTTGGAGTATGCTCCTTCTAAACTCATTATTTAATTTTTTTATCACCAATATATGCTAAATTGTATAAAATTCTTTCTCTGCCTCCATTGAGATGAACATGATCTCCATCCTTCATCTTGTTAATGTGATGTATTACATCTGTTGATTTTCATATGTTGAATGGTCCTTGCAAACCCAGGGAGAAATTTCATTTGATCTGAGTGGATGACCTTTTTGATGAATTATTTGATTTGATTATGCTAGTATTTTTGAAGATTTTTGCATGTGTGTTCAGTGAGGATATTTGCATGTAATACGCTTACGTTATTGGCTATATGTTTGTCCAGTTTTGAAATTAAGGTGATGTTGGCCTCATAGAATGAGTTTGCAGGGATTCCCTCTCTACCTATTGGTGTGAATAGTTTAAGAAGAGTTGATATTAAAAGTAGCTCCAATGGCTGGCCGATCTGTGAAATGGTAATGGAATGGGGCGTACCAGGCAGGACTGAGCAAACCTTAGCCCATAAGTAAAATTAGAAACCAAGATGGAGCACAGGGCAGGCTGAGCTAGGCTCTTGCACCCACTGGGTCTGCGTGAGCCAGGGACACTAATCCACAATGTCTAAGGCAGGGGTCAGGACAGGTGAGGGGCTGTGCTAAGCTGAGTCAGAGCAACCACTGGCATGCGCATGATCTGTGGCTGGGAACAGGCCCGGTTGGGGAGCTAGGGGGACACCCTAGCTGGGTTAAGGTTCCCACCTACGAGTACATGGGTTGGAATGGGGATTGTGTTCTGATGAGGATATAGTTGTAGTCTCGCTTGGCACAAGTGTGGACTGGGACTGGATGCACCGAGCTGGGCCAGACTCCAACACCTTCTGGTGTTCTGGAGGACTAGGGTAGATGTGGGACAGACTAGGCTAGGTCTCAACCCCTACTGAACCATGTGTGAGCTGTATGTGGGTATGGACGAGCCATAGCTGGGCTGAAACATCCAACAGCAAGAACCAGATTGGGTTGAAGGCCAGTCAGGAAAAGCCACTGTTCCTGCTAGGAACAGGGCGTGAACTGAGTAGTGCTGGCTCATGGACCCACTGGTATGCGCGAAATCTGGCATTGGGAGGGGTTCTGATGGAGGAGCCTAGCAACTCCTCTGGCAGGACACAGACTTGGCAGGTAAGCCCAAGAAGCATGATAGGAAACAGCCTAGAACAGGCCATGGAAAGTTTCCCACTGGCATACATTTGGCATGGGTTGCGGGTAGACCAGGCTGAATCAGTTCACGCCATCCTCTGGTGAATCTGAGCACCAGACAGAGTGTGGGTTGAGCCAAGATTGGTCATGACAAAAACCAGTACACATTACAGAATGCCAAGGTGAGGTTACCTGTACCAGATGTGACCACAGCGCCCAACAGCACACATGAAAACCAGGAAGGGGACTTGGATGTTACAAAGCCAGGCAGTTTTAACAGCTGTGCCAAATACCTTCCCCCAGTCTGGGATAGGGCAGACCAGACTAGGCAGGGCTACAATACCTCTGTGCCTCATGTGGACTAGATCAGGGAAAAGCCAGGCTGGGCTGACTGTTCCTACTAGTGCAAACAAAATTACAGTGGGTGAGGGTTGTTGGGGCTTAGCCGCAGCATCAGTTGGCAGAAGCTGGCACTGGGGGCTAATTTTGTCAAGTTAAACCACAGAACCACCTGGAGAGTGCATAATCCGGGAGTAGGAATAGCCTGGGAGGGAAACAGTGGGCACCTCCCTCTTGGGTTACCACTCCCACTGGAGGGCATGAAAACTAGGACAGGGGCTGGGGTGGCTAGACAGAGAGACACCCAACAACATCCGTGAAGGCTGGATAGTGGAACTAGTCTTTAATACCCATTGACATGTATGAGAGCTGAATGGGATGTGGGACAGACTGTACTAGTCTGATACACATACTGGCAAACCAGGATAGGGGACAGACCTGGTGGGGGTTATTGTGGGTTGCTCCGACTAGGCTGCAGCTCCCACTGGTTTATGTGAGAGCTGAGTGTGTGCTGGGCAGAACCAGGCTGGACTGCAACACCCATTGGTTGACGTGGAAGACAGGGATGGAAACAGAACCAACCCAGCAATTGCAACCACCAGCTGATCAGGGTGGTGATGGACTGTGCTGGGCCCTGTACTTGCAAGTACACACAAGAATCTGGTCTGGGAACACCTCAGACAAAATTTCTTTGGGGATCCCCCCAATTGAACTGCTGAACTCAGAACCCCAACCATGAAAAGACAGAGGACAGAACAAGTCAATCAACCACCTCAGCTATATGTTGGCAGTGAAAAACAGAGCAAACGGAGACTCTATGAAGCACTATGTCAACCAGTGGATTATTCAGCGACCTCATTGTGCTTAGAGTGGTGAGATTGGCAGCAACTCATAACTGTTGAACTATCAAAACCACTTGAGCAAGACCCTCAGAGCATGCCCCACATCGGGGACCTCGGGCGGGTGGGAGGCTGGGTGGGGCTTCTCCCTTTTAATCCCGCTTTACCTCAGATATATGAAGGAAGCAATATGGAACTAATAGTCTTATCCATTTTCCTGTAGTCTTTGAACCTTTTTACCCTAATTAACTATGTGAAGATTGTCAAAAATATAATAAAAATGGGGAAAAAAGAGCTGGTATTAGTTGTCATTAAAAGTTTGATAGAATTCAGAAGTGAAGCCATTTGGTCCTTACCTGGAACGCTTGTTTAGTGTCAGCATTGGTTATTGCTCTCCTAAATTTTCTATGTGTTTTTTGCCTCAATTTTGGTAAATTATATTTGCCCAGATATCTACTTCTTCTAGACTTTCCAGTTTGTTAGCATATTGATGTTTGTAATAATCTTTATGATTCCTTGCCTGTCTGTGATATCAGTTGTAAAATCTCCTTTTCCACATTTTTGACCTATTAATTTGAGTCTTCTCCCCTACCTTTTTTTTTTTTTTTTTTGGTTAGTCAGGTCAGTGGCTTATCAATTTTATTTATTTAGTTAGTTTTTAAAAACCCTCTTCATTTCACTGATATTTTGAACAGTTTAAGTTGTATTTTGTTCACTTTTCTCTGAATTGTACTATTTAGTTTTTAAATTAATTTTGAGTTTGATATTTTTCGTGTTATTATAGGTCCTTGAAATGCATTTTTAGATCATTTGTTTGATACCATTGCAACTTTCTGATGTAGGTGCTCATTCTTATAAACTTTCATCTTAATTCTGCTTTTGCGATAGCTCATAAACCTTGATGTTGTGTCTTCATTTCATTCATTTCAATGAATTTTTTTATTTTATCTAAGAACCACTGTCCAGGAGCACGTTGTTCAGTTTCCTTAAAGTTGTTTGTTTTCTAGAATTTTTTTTTAATCTCTGGCTTCATTGAATTAGGGTTAGAAAAGATACATACTATGGTTTCAATTTTTAAAAATATGTGAAGACTTATTTTGTGGCTTAGTGTATGATCTAGAAAATGTTCTGTGTACTGGTGAAAAAAAATATGTGTTCTGCAACTGTGGGCTGAACTGTTCCATAGGTATCTGTTAGGTCTATTATGTCTTTATATTAGCTCTGTTTCTTTTCTCACTTTTTAAATTGACATCTACGTTGATAAAAGTGATGAAATCCTCCTTTGTTTACTCTATTGGATCTTAGGTCTCCCTTTAGATACACTAACACTTATGGGAAAAACTGAGTTTCCTAGCACAGGGTGCTATATTTACTATAGTCATATTTGGTTGAATTGATCTATTAGTCATCATATAATGACCTTCTTTTTTTTTTAAACAATTTTTTCTTAAAGTTTATTTTGTTTTACATGAGTGTTGCAACTCCTGCTTGCTCTTGGTTTCCATTTGTACAGAGTTTTCTTTTTTCCATCTTTTCACCTGCAGTATACCTTTATTGGTGAAGTGTGTTTCTTGCAGGCAGCAAATAAGATAATTCATTCAAGTGCCAATAAAATCAACACATAAAAATCAGTAGCATTCTTATATACCAACAAAACTGTGGCTGAGAAAGGACTTAAAAGATCATCCCATTCACAGTAGCTACAAAAAAAATTAAATGCCCTGGAATAAATGTAACCAACTATATGAAAGACCTATACATTTAAAATGAATATTATTTTTACGATTTATTCACTTTTTATTGGAAAAGCAAGTCTACAAGGAGAAGGAGGTACAGGGAGAAAGATCTTCCATCCTCTGGTTTACTCCCCAAATGGCCACAATGGCTGGAGCTGAGCTAATTCAAAGCCAGGAGCCAGGAGGTTTTTCTGGGTTTTCCACACAAGCACTACTAAGTTCCATCCTCTACTGCTTTCCCAGGCTACAAGCAGGAAGTTGGATGGGAAGTAGAGCAGCCAGGATATGAACTGGCAACCACATAGGATACCAGCATGTGCAAGGTGTGGATTTAGCCACTAGGCTATTGTGCCGGGCCCTACAGTGAAAATTATTTTAAAATTTGTGAAAAAAATATAAGACACAAAAAGATGGAAAAGCTTCCTGTTTATGCATTAGATAAATTAATGTCACCAAAGTATCCATGCTACCTAAAGTTCTTGGGACCCTGCACCTGCAGGGGAGACCTGAAGGAAGTTCCTGGCTCCTGCTTTAGGATTGGCACAGCACCGGTCATTGGATGGAAGATCTTCCTCTCTGTCTCTCCTCCTCTCTGCATATCTGACGTTGCAATAATAAACGAATAAATCTTTTTAAAAAAAGAAAAATGTATGGATTTCAAAACAATTAAAAGTTTATTTATTTATATTTTTGAGAGAGAGGAAAAAAAGAGAGAGTATGAATGAGCTCACATTCCCTATAGGGAATCCTCAAATCTCACCAGAGCCTGAGGTCAGGAGCCTGCAACTGAAATAGGGGTCCAGGGAGGCTGGCTGGAACTTTCACCTCTGCCCTCAGGGTGCACTTTTGATGGAGGCCGGAATCAGGTACTCCAGTCTGGGATAAGGATGCTCCAGTTGGTATTTTAATTGCTAGGCTAAATGTCTGCTTTTCAACTTACCTTTAATTCCATTTTCTATATGCTTATTGAAGTTGCCTCCTGTTGATTGTTGTCTTGTGTGAATACTTAATTCAGGCATATAATAATGAAGCAAATTTTTGCTATTTCCATTATCATTATAACCCAAGCATTTTAGAAGGACAAATCAGATATTTGTATGGTTTCCTTAAGAAAACTGTTTTCTTTTCTCACTGGAAATATTTTGTTAGCAAAATTGTTTCTCCTGGCAATCCCAACAATGTTCAAAAGGGTGGGGCAATAAATTCCCCTGAAAATAGAATGTAGTTATGACATAGTAGTGTCAGTTGGCAGCATATTGCCAGGAGGGGAAGAATCTGATACAAGCATGTGTCTGCCAGTTGGCTTTTGAGTTTAAAAGTATCCTACAGTTGTTGCCTACAGCAGACATTATCTCACCAACAAAGATCAGCAGAAACAATATCTCATGGAGTTTGATTTTTTTTTTAGTTGCATCTCTTCAAAACACTTTCTTCCTCATTAAATTCTTTATTGATTCATAGATCATTTAGCAGCACATTTTCTTCAAGAAGATCCTTGATTTTCTTTTTCATTTCTTCAGCAATACATTAGTCATTCACTAGCATGTTCTTTAACTTCATGGCATTTTTAATTTCTTTTTTTCTTCCTGTTATTGATTTTGTATTGTGGCTTTTCATTTAAGGGGATGTATAGTAGCCGTGTAATGGAGACTATCATATCTAGGTATGAGGATACAATGCAGTATGCATCTCCACTTACAGATCAAAGATGGACTCCTAATGAAACTGTTAAGGTTATCTTGACAATAGGATGCTGGACTCTCTGCCATTGTCCATGACCGCAACAATGAACATATGACTGTTTATGAAGAACTATACTATAGTAATAGCATAGGGAAACTCAGTGATGGGTGGGGAGGAAACTTGGGCGGGGGGTAGGGAAATCCCAGGGCCTATGGAACTATACCACAAAATGATAGTAATAATAATAATAATAAGAAGAAGAAGAAGAAGAAGAAGAAGAAAATACACCTTTAAAAGTTTAATGTAACATCAACAATAAATGAATCATTATTGCTTTAAAAAAAATATCTTACAGACATCTAGGAGACATAATGCTTGTCCAGTTACTTCTATATAATTCCATAGTCCAAAAACTCACTCAACAAAATGCTTTCAAGCAATTACTTGGTCATTTTAATGATGTGAAATATTTTCACAAAAATTAAAGATGATGTAAGGTCCACAGAATGTCCCGGAGATGTGTTTATTTACATATCCAGCTATTTGAGACCTCTTCTAGAATCTAGATTCTTGCAATAAATGAGCTCTTTAAAAATGCTGCTCTGGGGCTAGCATTGTGGTATTATGGGTAAAGCCTCTGCTTATGATGCTGGCATCCCATCTGGGCACATTTCCTTTCTAGCTCCTTCTGTTTGCCTGGGGAAAGCACTGGAAGTTGACCCAAGCGTTTGGACTCCTGCTACCCACATGACAGACTTGGAAAACAAGCTCCTAGCTCCTAGCTTTGGCCTGGTCCAGTGCTGGCTGTTATAGCCATCTCTGGGAGTGAACTAGTAGGCTGAAGATTTCAATCTGTCTCTTTCTCTGTAACTCTGACTTTCAAATAAAAATGCTGTCGTGTGGATAGATGGTTGAATTGCCATATGCAGTAACAGTGGATGTTCTGCTCCTTTTTCCAGTAAAAAGAATGTGAGCCACATATGTAATTCAAATTTTCTTTTTTTAAATTCCATTTTGCCCTGGAGAATTTTTAAAGATTGTATTACTTTTTTAACTCTATTTTCTTTTATTGTTTTTGATACAATTTAGTTGGCACTTGGGCACTTGGATTTTACATCGATCTTAGATGTATTGTTAATACATGTTGATCAGAATTTCTAAGTTACAGTCCAAGAAAGATAAATCCTGTTGATGAATATGCCTGTGAAGGATCACATTGTATTGAAAGATCACACTTTTGGTGTTTGATCGATTTTTACAAATATAAAGAGACTCTGGTGCAGTAATTGCATGTTGCTCTTATCTGGCAAACTGGATATTCTAAAAGAAAAGGATGACATTGTGCGAGATTAAGTCTTTCTTCAAATGGGAAATATGAAGTTTTACATTTTTTTATGATTTCTAACTTTGCAGATGCAGCAGCTTGAGAGACAAGTTGTTGATGCTGAACGTCAAGCAGAAAAAGCCTTTCAACAGGTAGAGTATAATTTTCTTTTGCCTTTATTTGTATAAAGTTATTATTTTTCTGGTTATATAATTAATGTGTAAAAATTCTTAGAGTTATGTTAGTAAAATTGCACAAAATTTTCTACTTCAAATGTTAGCAGTCATCGGTGGGAAACTGAACACTGCAAAGGCAAAAAGCAAAATTATTTTGAAACAAATCCAAGATACCATGTAATTTTGCTCACGAATGAAATTGATGAGTGAAATTGCAGCAACTAAACATAAAGACTCTTAAAAATCAACACGCTAGAACTTGTTCGTAGTGCTTCTGTACATCAAAGCTCTAATCAGATATTCTCAATTATGTCATAATGGCTTCTGAGCTTTGTTTTCCCCTTGAACTGTAATTCACGTAAGGTCAAAGTCATTTTAAAGTGAATAATTGACAGTTTGTGTAGTCACCATGTCTGTCTACTTCCAGCGTTTCCATCACCCTCAAAAGGAAACTGGAACTTCATTTATAAGTATTTAGTTCAGCTGTTTTTTCCCCACTCCCAGCCGCTGACAACCACTGGTCTATGTTCTGTCCCTGTGTATTTTGGCCTGTTCTGGGTATCTTATTAGATGGCTTCAAGCAGTATGTGGTCTTTTGTGTCTGACTTCTTAATATGTAAATGGTATATATGCTAACTATGTTGTAGCTTACATACCACAATATATTTATTCATCCACTGATTGGTGGACATTGCAATTGTTTCTGCATGTTGACTGTTGTGACTAGTGCTTCTATGAACATCCATGTACATGTTTCTTCTTAAGTACCTGTTTTTAATTTTATTTACATGTTTCGTATAAACATTATATATTTATGATATATTTTATATAGTGTATGTAAATATGTGCTTTAATACATTTATATTTCTGTTTTGAGTTAAAATCTAAACCAAATTGATATACTTCATTTGATTCTTAAACTCTTGTAAATATATGGTCCATTTTCATCTTTTTTCTTTCAGTTTATTTGTTTAAAAAGTTGGGGTAGGGCCTGGCGGCGTGGCCTAGCGGCTAAAGTCCTCACCTTGAACGCCCTGGGATCCCATATGGGTGCCGGTTCTAATCCCGGCAGCTCCATTTCCCATCCAGCTCCCTGCTTGTGGCCTGGGAAAGCAGTTGAGGACGGCCCAATGCATTGGGACCCTGCACCCGCATGGGAGACCTGGAAGAGGTTCCAGGTTCCTGGCATCGGATCGGCACAGCACCGGCCCGTTGCAGCTCACCTGGGGAGTGAATCATCGGATGGAAGATCTTCCTCTCTGTCTCTCCTCTCTGTATATCTGACTTTGTAATAAAATAAATAAATCTAAAAAAAAAAAAGTTGGGGTAATACGTACTCTAAAGTTTTTAAATTCCGGATTTGTTGATTGTACCCCCTGTGGTTATTTAGCATGATTCTCTTCCTATAGCTTTCCTGTAAAATAGAGTTAGAGCCTAAAATATGGCATTTCCCCTTTACCCTCACAGATTTTTCTACTTTTTAAAAAAGATTTTTTGTGTGTGTGTGGTAAAGTCAGATATACACAGAGGAGGAGAGACAGTGAGGAAGATCTTCCATCCACTGATTCACTCCCCAAGTGACAGCAACGGCCAATGCTGAGCTGATCTGAAGCCAGGAGCCAGGAGCTTCTGGGTTTCCCACGTGGGTGCAGGGTCTCAAGGCTTTTGTGCCATCCTCCATTGCTTTCCCAGGCCACAATCAGGGAGGGAATTGGGGCTGCCGCAACATGAACCAGCACTTATATAGGATCCTGGCATGTAGAAGGCAAGGACTTTAGCCACTAGGCTACCACGTTAGGCCCTCTCTCTGTTTTTTGAGATGATGTGTTACATGAGGCTGGAACTCCTATAAGGTGGCATACAGCATCTAATTAGCTCTTTTGTTGTATCATTAGTAATCATCGACGATCTTTCTTAGATCAGTTGTTTCATTAAGGAAGTCAACACTTCAGAAGAAAAGGGGCTTTTGGGCTGTCGGAGTTGTGATATAGTGAGTAAAGCTGACACCCGCATCTCTAGCATCCCTTATTGGCACCAGTTTGTATCCCAGGTGCCAGTCTGCTTCTAATCTAGCTGCCTGCTAATGGCCTGGGAAAGACAATGGAGGATGACATAGGTTCTTGGGATCCCTACCATCCACGTGAGAGACCTGACAGAACCTCCTGGCTCCTGGCTTCAACCTGGTCCAGCCCTGGCCATTGAGGTTCTGAGTGGGAGTGACCAAGTGGATGGAAGATTCTCTCTCATTCTCTCCCTCTGTAATTCTGAGCTTCAACTAAAAATGAAACAAATTGGATTTTCAGAAAATGAAAGATTACAAAATACAAACCAGAAAAAAAGCCCAGAGTTTGTTTATTTATTTTTTAGGGCAGTTTATACTTATCACAAAATGGATCAGGAAGTCTGCAATTCTCAGACATCCTCTGTTACCTCATACACACCCTAACCTTCCCCACAGTCAGCATGCCACAGCAGGATGGTCCATGTATTGTAATTGTTGAGCCAACATGAGTACATTGTTTTCACCTCCAGGCCTTTGTTTGCACTGGTGTTTTATATTCTGTGGGTTTTGAAAAGTGTAGATGACAATAGTGACCGCTGCAGGATCACGTAGAATAGTTTCACTGCCCTGAAAGTCTCTGTCCCCACATGTCCCTAGAAACCACTGATCTTTTTGCTGTCTCCATAGGTTTACCTTGTTTCTGGCTTTTATGTTTTTAGAATCATACAGGTTTAAACTTCTCAGATTGGTTTTTCTTTTCTTCCTAAAGAAATTCAGTAAGATTCCTTCTTGGCTCTGCATGGTTTGATAATTTTTCTCTTTTCAGTGCTGAGTAAAATGTCATTGAGTGAATGTATTCCAGTTTATTTATGCTATTATTAAAAAAATCAAGCTATAATGTTCATAACCGTGAAGTATGCTGAGCTTGAGTATCTTGGTATGGATGTATAGACCTGCCCCTGGATTGAGATATAGAGCAGCATTTCATCACGCCTGACGCTTCCCCTGTATTCCTTCCCTGTTAATACCCGGGTTGTGCAAATGGTAGCCAAGATTCTCACATCTTCTTGATCCATTAAGGTACTTCTAAAATTTCTGGAAATGAAATGAAATGGTAGCTTTTTTTTAATACAAAAAGTTAAGGCCTGTGCACAATTTTTTTTTTCATAATATACATTCTCATGAACTTTTTGAAGATCCTATGTGTGTGATTTGTATTTGTTTGGGCTCGTTTTGTTCAATATTACATCTATGAAATTCATCGTTGTTGACACATATACATCAGGGATTGCTTCTTTTACTGCTGACTAATATTTCACTATGAATATATTATTTTTATCTGTTCACCTCTTGATGGACACATGATTAACTTTCAGTTTTACACTGTCATGAATAAATTGCTACAAACCTTCATTTACTTATATTTTGGCACACATGTGTGCTTGTTTCTCTCAGGTATACACCTAAGAATAAAATTAGCCACAGGTTGGGAAGTATTTAGTACCTTTTTTCAAGCATTTTTGAGAGTGATTGTACCCGGTTGCGTTTCTGCTGGCAGTGTGTGAGAATTCTAGTTGCCCCTTCACCTCGCCAGCACTCAGGATTGTTGTTCTTTTTCATTTTAGCCATTCTGGCTAAGTTAATGTTGAACAGAATGCCAACCTAAACGCTCATCATTGGCTTCATGTCTATCTATGCGTGTACTCAGAACCTGCCTACAGTTTTAACTTATCTTGACTAGACCTTACCTTTTGACACCTTCTTGTGATCCCTGCTTATAAAAATCAACGGTTTTTTTAAATTGTAAAATATCACCAGTGTGAGTCTAACAAGACAGGGGAATGCATGTAAAATATAACATTTAAAAAGGCCCATCCAAGGTTATTATAGAAGTTGCCAGAACACTGTGGACAAGACAAATATTAAGGTTAATTCTAACTCACCTCTTCAGGGCTTCTAGAGTACAGTTATTCCAGTTAATTAAAATTCACAACTTGAGATGAGTTGTTCATTTTCCTTCTAGTAATACCTGTTCTCCTCTTTTTTCTCCTTTTTCCGTACTCCTCCTACTCCCTCTTCTTTTAGTCTTTGAGAAAGTGGAGTGAATGTAGGGGAGTGTTATGGGACCATAAGTTGATCAAATAAGGTAGTTTGTATAATGAAAAAGAAATAAAGATGTATTCATGTTTCTCTGTCTTGGGAATAGACTTGCAATTTTAACCAGATTTAAATCCAGACTCTACCATTTTTTAACTGAAAAAATTTCATAATTTGTGTGTTGGCTTTATTATTTATGAAGAACATCACATTTGCAGAACTGATGGGCTTTGTGTTATATAGAGATTGTGATATAGCGACTAAAAACACACCGTGGAGGGCCCAGCAGTAACCTAGCAGCTAAAGTCCTTGCCTTGAATGCGCCGGGATCCCATATGGGTGCTGGTTCTAATCCTGGTGGCCCTGCTTCCCATACAGCTCCCTGCTTGTGGCTTGGGAAAGCAGTGGACAATGGCCCAAAGCCTTGGGACTCTGCACCCATGTGAGAGGCCCGGGTGAGGCCATGGGCTCCAGGCTTCAGATTGGCTCAGCTCCAGCCATTATAGCTGCTTGGGGAGTGAATCAACGGATGGAAGGAAGATCTTCCTCCCTTTCCTCTGTGTCCCTCCTCCTCTCTGTATATCTGACTTTGCAATAAAAATAAAGAAATCTTAAAAACAAAAAAACAACAAACAAACAAAAACCAACACGGTGGAGCCGTGTAGCCTTGAATTCCACCAAAATCTACTTCTATCTCCTTCCACCTCTGGCTTGGTCCTCAGCTCCCGACATATGAAATGTAGGACAACCTAACACCTATCTCAAAGGATTTTGGGGATATTGAATAGGTTACTCTGAGTGAAGCGCTCCAATTACTCGTATTTCCTGGCACATTCTATGTAAGTGTTTAGTGAGATTGAATCCAGTTTAGGTCAAGTGCCTGGCATGCAGTCAGCCCTCAGGAAATGGTACTGGTGGGAGAACTACTGTTAGAAATCATAAGGAGCTGTGCTGTGGCTGGTTTTTAATATTCTTTTGCTGATGGTACCAGGGAGTGATATCCCAACATAAAGCTGTAACAGGGCAGTAATTAACAATAAATCATGACAGGTTAGTTAAATTCCATGAAAGATTTGAAAGTTCTGCTATTCTCTCCATGGCAAGTGCCTCCTGTCTTCTGTGGTGACAGAAAGATCTCTCTATGTATGTCCCTGTTTAGCCCCACTTTTAACAGCACACATTTTATTGTTCACAAATTTTAGAGGCAAACCAATGCTACTTATGAGTATTCCTATGAGGCCAAAAACCAGCAAATAATATCCTTAGGAAATACAAGCATCTCAGTAGGCGACTAACACAATTTATTATACAAATTTATACTAACGTAAGAGGGAGGCATAATTTTTGTTACAGAAGTGTGTGTTTTCTTTCTGACCTTCAGGGCTTGTTCACTTGCCTGTGTTTGATTGGGACATGGCAGGAGCTGAAATTAAAGTTCCCTTTGCCCATGGGATTATGTGGACTAGTCTACCTTTCTGTAAAGTTAGTTGCTGGTATTGAAGTCATCTTTGGTTCCTGGTAAATTACGACTGTTTAGTCATATTAATTCCCAGGGTCTTGTCATGTTTTGCTATATCAGGACTGCTTTCATTACTTGGAAAGCAAATTTATTTTTGTTTTTTTTTTTTGCCTTCATTATTATAGAGTATTGTGCCAAAGTGATTGTGTTTGAAATATGAGTAGAGTGCTTAACTGATTTATCATAAATTTCAAATAACTGTAAAGTAGTTTGGGACTCAAAATACCACTAATAAATCCTTCAGCATCTTTGTCATGCCATTGCAGCTTGTGCAAAGAAAAATAAATGTTCATGCATCAATCAGAAACAGTCAAGTCTTGATTACTTACAGTGGGAAAGGAGGACTGAGGTTAGAAATGGGAGAAAAGAAATAGCAATGTGGATAATTACAATTGCAGTAACATTTGCAGCTCCAGGATTCTGCAAACAGGGCAGGAGAATGGAAAATGACACCAGAAGCTGCGTCAAGGGTCTGGAGTCTACCAGCAGACTGAATGACTTGCTGGTAGGAATTAAAAGCTGCTCTGCTTATGGTTTATTACAGTGGAAAGACACATAAAAATCATCCAGGGTAAAAGGCACACAGGACAGTATCCAGGAGAAAGCAGGAAGGAGCCTCCAGAAGAGTAGCCTGATGCAGTACTGATTCCCCCCATGAACAATGAATGTCATCATGTATTACGTATGCTGAATGTGGGCACTCACCGGGGTCTTGGAAGACAGAATTTTTATTTTGGGCTAGAAATAGAGGCATGGAGTGCCCACAAGGCTGAGCTTGGTTATTCAATCCCTAACCCCTCAGCTGTGTAGACAGTATAACCACCTCGGAATCAGAGATGTCATTGGCCAATCTCCCAGTAGTTAAAATTCTTATATAGCTCAAGTTAAATGAATGGAAAAGATACTGGGCTGTTTTCCATGTCCTTGTGGTGAGATATTTAAAAAGGCTGCTTAATTTTCTGGAGAAAAACCTCTTAGCTTTTCTATGGCCCTCTTATTCACGTGAATTATCAAGGAAAACTGGTGCTAATGCGAAGAGTTGATAAACAGGATTCCTTCCACAACTTTCCCTAGAGATTTTGTTTCTTTCTCTAAATAGTTGAGCTAATTCGAAGCCAGTAGCCAGGAGCTTCTTCCAGGTTTCCCTTGTGGGTGCTGGGTCTCAAGACTTTGGGCCGTCCTTGACTGCTTTCCCAGGCCACAAGCAGTGACCTGAATGGAAGGGGGAGCAGCCAGGACACAAACCAGCGCTGATATGGGATCCCAGTGCACGCAAGGCGAGGATTTAGTCATTGTGCCATTGCACTGCGCCAACTCAAAATGTTTCTTAACGATTGGAAGTCGTTGTGAAACTATTGAAAGTTATTCTCAGAAATAGAAACCATGAACCCACCCCCCAAAAAAGAGAGAGTCATGTCTTGATTACCTGTGGTGGGGATGGAGGGATTAGGTTAGAGATATTTTTCTGACCTAGGAAAGTTGTTGATACAGAAATTGTGGTCAAATGAAAAAGCTTCAGATGGCAAAAAATGCATCCCAGGAGCTTGATTATTCATTCAAAAAGAGAGAACAACTTTCAAATTGGGTGTGTTTTTCAGGAAGCAAGAGTAGTTCCAAATCATAGTTTTCTAGGATTGCAGCCCTTTCCTTTAAACTGCAACAGGACAGTTTTACATGGCAACTCAGTGCTTGTAAGGTGGCTTGCTGTGACTTAGTAAAAGGGGTTTGTAGATGTAGGTCTGAATGTATTAAAGTTTTTTCTTATTCAGTTTCCCTGAGGTTTTTGGACTGCTACTGCTCCTGAGTCCCCAGGGGAGAACTACTTCCTTGGACAGGGGCTTTGTTCTTCTCACTTTGCTTCTCCAGCTTCAGGATGCCTTGCATGCAGGAGCTCACAGCAATTTTAAGATGCAGCTGTATTTATTATCCAACTCTCTGCTTTGCTTGACTATTTTCCAATAACAGTGTTTCTGGTATGGACCTTTGTCCTTGAGCTCTTTCAAAAATTCAAGTATCATATATTATTGTAAATCGAAGTCAACTTACATATTTGAATAGTGGAATACATTGTTTTCATCCTTTTTAAAATTTTCATAGTTTCCAGCTATGTGGGCCATATTTAAATAGAACAGTTCTGGCCTCTGTGTTACATTAACCCACAGATGAAACCTGGTATTTATGGTTAAGAAAACAGAACCAAGTTCATCTTTATACCTTCCTTCTGAAAACCTTCATTAGTCAACTTTTGTGAACTTTAAGAAATCATTTGATTTTCATAGGTATTTTTAATCATTTAAATTTTTCATCTTAGTTATCTTTAATTTCCCAAATTTTTCTGCCCCCATAACCTAAACCATTACTAAAATTATATTCCCACCTATAAGAGAAGATAGAGTAAAAGTCTTTGTTTTTTTAAAAAAGATTAACTTAATATTTGAGAGTAAGAGTTATAAGGGATGGGCAAAAGAGAGAGAGAAAGAGAAAGAGAGATAAGGGGAGAGAGAGAGAGAAATCTTCCATGTGTTTGTTCGCGTCCCTAGATGGCTACAAAGGCCAGGGCTGGGCCTGGCTGATATCAGGAGCCAGGAGCTTCATCTTGGTCTCCCATGTGTGTGGTGGGGGCCCAAACAATTGAGCCATCGTTTGCTGCTTTTCTCAGGCACATTAGCAGAGAACTGGACCAGAGTAGAGCAGCTGAGACATGATAATAGCACCCACATTGGTTGCTGGTGTTGTAACACCATGATGCTGGCCCCAAAGTCTTACTATCCTATACAGTCCCTATATTTTATTACTGACATTAACATCTTATGCTTCCCTAAATTTGGTTCTTCTAATGAAATTTCTGCTTATTCTCCCAATCCATCAGACCAATTATAAAAAAGGATCATAATTACAATTGGCAAAAAAAGTGGGAGAAAAATGAAAAGCAATAATGATAGCATGTTAACTTCACTCTGAATCGAGTAGAGTTCTGTAGTCAGCTTGCTGGTGGGCCCTCTAAGATTTCATCTGTTCCAGTGAGTTTTGCAGAAGAGCCAGGCAGAGCCATTCCATCTGGGATATCCATATTCAGACAAGCCTCCAGCCTCCAGCCACATGCCTCATCTCTTTCACCTTGCTCTGTTTTTGCCAATACTCTAATCACCTTTCCAATGTGCTGCAGAATCTTTGCATATTCATTATATTTGTGATCTTTTCTACTCAATAGAATGTATCCTTAGTACCTTCCTGAGGCCTGGAGTAGGCCTGGTACTTGCAGGTAGTTCATGAATGTTTTTCAGTGAATTAATCAGCAAGGCCTCATTGTCTTGCTGTATTTAGACTCTCAGCCTTCTTATTTATTTATTTATTTATTATTATTTTTTTTTAATGATTTTTGTCCTTTGGGGCTTTCACGTTCTTTTGTTTTCTGCTTCCTTTCCATTGTGTATGCATTTCTTTTCATCTGAGCTCAAAGCTTTTCCCATTATGTGTTATTATGTCAGGTCATACATTGTTAAGTCTTACTTCACCACTTACCTCCTCTACTTTATAATTCTATGTTGTTTAAAACATGAAAAAATAAAAGCCAAAATCTTTTCTCTCTAGAAAAGTACAAACAGCCTGCATATTACTGTAGTAAGCAGATACATAAATTTATATGATAGCAATAGTGTGAGAACCACACTACTTGAAAGAGTCTGCTCGTTTGATAAGATTTAAATGTATTACATCTTACTGTTTTCCATTTAGGAATTTGAATTTAGGAATCTGAATAATGTTAAAGTAAAATCAATATTTAATGCTATGTTGATAAATACGTACACAGTTTTAATCTTTTGTCTTCTGACCTTAGGTCCAAGTTATGGAAGAAAAATTAAAAGCAGCTAACATTCAGACCAGTGAATCAGAGACAAGGTTATATAAAAAGTGTCAAGATCTGGAGTCTGTAATACAGGAAAAAGATGACATCATTCAAAACTTGGAACTGCAGCTTGATGAGCAGGTTAGGAAGAATTTGATCTTGAAAGAGTTTCAACAGTGTGCACTTATTTGTACATAATCACAAAGGTTAAAAATAGAGAGCCTGAGTTTCTGAATTTGTAGGAGAAATTTTTATATATTTGAGTGGTCAATGGAATGGTGAAAGGTGCTAGTGAAATGCCATTTATTTCGGAGTTGGAGTGATTCCAAGGCACAAATGTGACAGTGTTCCTTAACATTCCAACTTTATGTTTAATATCTGGTTATCTGCCAGCAATTATGTCCATAAAATGTTTATGGCTGCATTTTGTTTTAGATGGTGAGGGAACTAGAAGTATTTACAGAACATATATTTTAAATATTTTTAATTTTTAAATTTTAAATATTTATGTTTGATTCTTGGAAGCATATACTCTGTGTTTGGATCATCTTATTCAGATTATAGTTACAGTTTGTTTTTAATTTTATAAAAAATGTATTAGGATTATTAACTTAAATGGTTATCTAACATCATTTAATTATGATCACTAGAAAGTTGTTTTGTTAAGTAAATTAAACATTTTGTTTTTCATTTCTTTGGGGATCAGATTTTTTTTTTTTAAGATTTATATATTTGAAAGGTAGAGACAGGTCTTCCCTCCACTGGTTCTGTTCTAAATTGCAGCAACAACTGGAGTTGGGCCGGTTCAAAGTCAGAAGACAGCGTTGCTTCTAGGTCTCCCATGTGGGTGGAGGGGCCATGCTTTGGGAGGTCTTCTGCACTGTTTTCCCAGGCTCTTTAGCAGGGAGCTGGGTCTGAAGTGGAGCAGCCAGGACTCAAACCCTTTTCCGTATAGGATGGTGTCATTGCAGGTGATGGTTTTACCTGTGATCCCACAGCACTGGGCCCACTCAGTGTTTCTTTAGGTAAGTGGGTTTCAGTTCTCCACTACCCTCAGGGCTACCACAATTTGATTTATATGTTGAACCCATTTTTAATAATTTTATACTCACAATCAGATTTTTAGACTGTTAAATGCAAGCTGGAGTTTCTCAATGTTTATTTTTGCCTGGATTTTTTTTTTCTTTTTTAAGATTTGTTTACTTGAGAGACAGAATGACAGAGAGGGAGAGACAGAAACTGACTCACTGACTCACTCCAAAAGTAGTTGCAACAGCCAGGAATTGACCAGGCTGAAGCCAGGAGCCAGTTTCCAGGCATGTTAACAGGAGCCTGGATTAAAAGTGTTGTCTTGTAACAGTGAACTATGGTATTTTTCCTTTTGGATTTCACTTATTTGAGCATAATGGTTTGTAGTTGGGACCATTTAGTTGCAGATGGTAGGATTTCGTTCTGTTTGATGGCTGAGTCATGTTCCACGCAGTAGATGCACCACAGTTCCTTTACACACTGTTTGGGTGGGTGTCTGGTTTGTGTCTGTGTCTTTGCTATTGTAGATTGTGCTGCTGTATATATAGGATTACAGGGGGAAAAATGGGAGCAGCTGGGACTCAAATCAGTACTTCCCTAGGGAATGCTGGTGTCTTGGGTGGCAACTTAACCAGCCTATGATGTTGGCCCCTCCTGGATGTTAAAACTAGTATTTAAGGGGTCAAAAGTCACACCCCTGAGGAGATTCTTTATTCTCCCTAACCTGGCTGACCACTATTCAACTGTTCTAAACCCTAGACCATTTCCAGAAATGGTTTATTTTGTTAATAAATTCAATAGATTGTTTTTAGTGCCTGACCTTTAAGAAAAGGCAATAGTAGTTGTTTGAACTAGCAATTCTTGCCTATTCCTCTATATTATATCGCTAGATAATTTTGCTCTTTAAACTATTTGATGACTTGAAGATAGATCCATTAACTTGGAAACAGGTTATAAGTGAATTTGTCTTATTTATTTGTGATGTAGCCTTTCCAGACAGTTGAATTTCTGTTTGCACTAAACAGATTGCTGATGTTCTTTCAGAAACAAATAAGAATACAAGAAGCTAAAGTAATAGAAGAGAAAGCAGCAAAAATCAAGGAATGGGTAACAGTCAAGTTAAATGAGGTATTTATTGCTATATTTTTTCTTTATCTTTCACTTTTGAATAAATAAATCATTAGATTACGTGCTCACTCTGAATGAAACGAAAAATTCTGGTTTGTCGGTAGTGCTGCTATCATTTTGTATACTTGGAATAAGTAGCAGCCTTTTAATGCATTTGTAAAATTTAAAATGTTAGACTCATAATAATCAATATAAATGGCCTTTCACTGATTACTTTTAGTTCTAGTTAGTTAATGTTAAATAATTGTAGTCTAATTTATCTAGTATGTGGCAAACCAATGTATTCTAATTTTTAGTAATGTAAATATTTACAGGGTAGTTTAGTGTTGCAATAGTTTGGTTTAAAGTGATTTTACAGTGAAGAAAGCATTTATAGCTCTTAGTTATAGAAAAATCAAATATTGATATCATAGTTATCTAGGCTAATAGCCTATACTGATATATTCATCTGATATTTCCTTAGCAGTTTGTTTTTATTTTACTTCACTATGGAAGAACTATAATGTACATTGTGATCTATATACATTTTAGAAAATCTGACCTGTATAAAAGAATACTGTTATGTTCTTTTAGCTGGAAATAGAAAATCAAAATCTTCGTTTGATCAACCAAAACCAAACTGAAGAGATAAGAATAATGCAGTTAAAACTACAAGGTACAAGTACGTGACAAAGATGACTTAGTTGGGTTTATTTGAATGTATGGGATCTTACTATTTATTCATGATGTTTTAAAGACATAATTATGAATATATTACTGAAACTTGTCATGAAATGAACTTCCAAATAAACCTGAGCTTCATCCAAATGAATGTTGAACCTAAAAGAAAAGGCAAAAGGAAATAGTACTAATGGTCACTACATAGGTCAAAAAAATGACCTTGTGTTCACATTTTTCCATGTCCTATTCTAAAAGGCCTTCCATTTGCCCTTCCTTCAGACATCGTTTAGAGTCTGACATGCCAAAAGTGCTGTACATTAACATTAACCCAGGAAGTTTGTAATAATGGGCATTGGGCACCAATCACTAATGGTCTTTCCGAGCCATTGATGTGCGTTCTTCCTAGCTTACTGAAAGTTTACTTTCAGATATATTTGCTTTCCAAAGAAATCCAGTGATGCTGTTTTCTAGTTTTGGTTTCTATGTGGTTTTCAGCAGGTATGGAAATTCCTACAGAATTTTATGACATGAATAAACACCTTACTTTTTTTTTTTTTTTTTTACGCCCTATGTTTTTCAATGCATAGGCTACACATGGATGATTTAGCTATCATTTGATAGAGACTTACACAGCTCACTCATCTGGCGACTACCACTCGTTTTCACGTTGAATTCAAGAGGTGAATCAGCGGCATGCAGGAATTCTAGGCAGCCTCTTGCATTTCATAGAACAATTGATCCTTGGAAACTAGGCTTAGATTGGATAATAATAGATACAATGTGGGGAGCTATAATGCAGTTCTTTAAAGTACATATGTACATTTAATCATTATAATGTTGCAAATTAGTGTTGCAAGAGGTGATCAACATGAAAGCATTAAAATATGTAAAGGACAGTACTATATATTTTTCTTATACTTTATCGAATTACCAGTTGC
Organism: Ochotona princeps; assembly: GCF_030435755.1. Taxonomy (NCBI): domain Eukaryota; kingdom Metazoa; phylum Chordata; class Mammalia; order Lagomorpha; family Ochotonidae; genus Ochotona; species Ochotona princeps. The sequence goes on along the minus strand of NC_080839.1, from coordinate 50,173,795 downwards.
TTTTTAGCTTAATCATTTGGTGCTTTCTTTGAATTAAGAATTTAATTTCCTAAGAAGCTTCTCTGGTTTGGAATATTGATGTTTTGAGTCTATTTTTTAAAGATTTATTTTAATCATTTGAAAGGCAGAGTGACACAGAGAGAACGAGGGAGAACCAGGGAATTTCTGTATGCTGGTTCACTTTCCACATCTAGGTTCTGCATGTGGGTAAGTGGCAGGGGCCCAAGCACTTGGACCTTCCTCTGCTGCTTTTCCAGGTGCATTTCCAATGAGTGGATCAGAAGCAGAGCAGCCAGATCTTGAAGCAGAGTTCTGACATGGTATCCTGTTGCTGTCACAGTGCTGGCCCTCGTGTTTTTGGTCTTATAAAAAGCAATGTTAAGGGCCCGGTGCAGTAGCCTAGTGGCTATTTTATTTTTATTGGAAAGTCAGATATACAGAGAGGAGGAGAGTCAGAGAGGAAGATCTTCTGTCTGATGATTCATTCCCCAAGCAACCGCAACGGCCGGTGCTGCGCCGATCCAAAGCCAGGAGCCAGGAACTTCCTCCAGGTCTCCCATGCGAGTACAGGGTCCCAAAGCTTTGGGCCGTCCTCAACTGCTTGCCCAGGCCACAAACAAGGAGCTGGATGGGAAGCAGGGCTGCCAGGAATAGAAACAGTGCCCAAATGGGAACCTGGCACATTCAAGGCGAGGATTTTAGCCACTAGGCTACCACGCCAGGCCCAATAACCAGTTTTTGTGTGCTTTAGTTCTGTGTTTAACAGACTGCTTTTAGAAATTGAAATATTAATTTTGAATGATGATCCTGCAGAAGTTCAAGGGAAGAAGTCATCCACTGCTTCCACATCAAAACTTTCAGAAGGCCAACGCCTGAGCGGTTTAACCTTTGGGTGCTTTTCATCCCGAGCAAGGAGTCCTTCGCAAGTAGTAAAATCAGAGGAAATGAGCAAGATATCATCTAAAGAACCTGAGTTCGTTGGAAGAAAGGATGGAGAAGGTATTTGCGGGGGGTAGGAATTCAACATGCTTTTCAAAAAGGAGAAAGTAATTTGCTATGATGAATCCAAATATAGCTTACATCTGCTTTGTCCCTGACAACTCGATGTTTTCTGAGAATATTTCCAAAGTGTAATATAGCATTTAACTTTTTCTATTTTGTGTGTGTATGTATTTTCTGAGTCTTTGGCAACGATGCATAGGGAAAACAAATTTTCTGAGACTCATACTTTTTCCTGTAATGGGTGAAAGTGATGCCTTAAATTGAAAAGCTTACAGCTCTCTCTACAAAGTACACGTCATAAATGAGTTGAAGATAATATCTGGGAACCACCTATCCCTGATTTATATAAAATATAAAAACTTACCCAATATTTAACATGAATTAAAGAAGTGAAACAACATTGAGAATGATTTCTTTAAAAGATACATGGTATTTATTTGAAAAGCAGAGTTATTTGAAAAGAAAGGGAGATACAGAGACATCTTCCATGGACTGGTTTACTCTGCAGATTTCTGCATGGACTGGGGCTGAGTCAGACCAAAGCTGGGAGGTTGCTCTAGGAGTTCCATATGGGTGCAGGAGCCAAGATCAAGGGCCATCTTCTGCATTAGCAAGGAGATGGAACAGAAGTGGTGCCCATATAGGATGCCAGAATTGCAAGCAGTGGCTTAACCTGCACAATGACAGCTCTAAAAATGATTTGATAATTGTTGAAGTTCACTGATGAGTATTCGAGGGTACATAATGCCATTTTGTCTATTTTGTGTTACTTTAAAATTTGTCCATAAATTCTAAATTAAATATAACAAGTAAAAAAAAATAAGGCATAGCAAACTTACCAGGGAGAGAATATTAAGAGATAATTTACTTTGGGCCCTGGGCACATTTTTACCTTTTGGTTTTAAATGCTGTTTCCCACTTCTCTCCTTTTAGTCTTAAACTGCTCTAAGCTTTGCTCTGTCATGTGGCTCTGACCTCACCAACTCCAGGGCAATCTCTTTTGTTGACTTCTCCAAAATGTGTTAGAGACTGTTGAGTTTTCATCTCTATTTTCAGTTTCCCCATACTCCCACCAAAGGAGAAAGATTATAGCCCTCGAAGCTTCTTTTTGCTTGGTGATGAGATTCTGAAAGCTACATAATATTTTTCCAGTCAGAAGAGTCCTGCTGCTTTTACTCCTGCTATTCTTTTTTTTTTTTAAGTTTTTTTTTTTATTGTTAATTATTTTGCATTATGTGACAGTTTCATAGGCTCTGGGAATCCCCCCACTCCTGCTATTCTTGTTTTTACTTTTCTTTCCCTTTTGAGCAGTCATTTTTTTTTTTTTTTGCCTTCCCACTGTCTAACAAGCAGTTAACTACAGGAAGTTGCCTGAACTGAAGCATTCCTTCACTAACAAATTTAGCAAAGTGTGTATTTGCTTAGTATTTATGCAGTTTCTTAACTATGAAGATCCTATCTATGTTTTAGTTTTTTTCTATTCCATTTCCTTTTCTTTTCTGTTCTTTACTTTTTAAGATTTATTTATTTGAAAGGCAGAGTTAGAGGAACAGGTAGAGTTAGGGATAGAGACAGAGGTATAGAGATCTTCAACCTCCAGTTCACTCCTCAGATGTTTGCAACTGTTGGAGCTGGACCAGGCTGAAGCCAGGAGTTTGAAATGCCATCTGGGTCTTCCACATGAGTGCAGCGCTTGAGCCATCCTCTATTGCTTCTCAGGTGCATTGCCAGGGAGTTGGATCAGTAGTAGAGCAGTGGGGACTTATCAGCACACAGTTGGAGCATGCCAGCACCAAAGGCAAAACTTTACCTTCTTTGCACAGCGCTGGCTCATAATTATGATATTAATAAATATAAGCCATACCTAAAGATTTTAAAAAGAGTACTATTCTTGGGCCCGGTTTGGTAGCCTAGTGGCTAAAGTCCTTGCCTTGCATGCACCAGGATCCTATATGGGCACCGGTTCTAATCCTGGCGACCCTGCTTCCCATCCAGCTCCCTGCCTGTGGCCTGGGAAGGCAGTTGAGGACAGCCCAAAGCTTTGGGGCCCGGAATAAGTTCCTGGCTCCTGGCTTCAGATTGGCACAGCTCTGGCCATTGTGGCCGCTTGGGTGTGAAACAACAGATGGAAGATCTTTTCTCTGTCTCTCCTCCTCTCTGTATATCTGACTTTCCAATAAAAATAAAATAAATCTTTTTTTTAAGTGCTGTTCTTATTTTAAAACACCTTTTATAGGGGCCAGCATTGTGGCATAGCAACTTTACTTCCACCTGAGACACTGGCATCCCATATGGGCACCAGGTCAAGACCCGGCTGCACCGTTTCCCATCCAGATCCCTGCTGTTGTGCTGGGGAAAGCATCAGAAGATGGCTCAGGTTTTAGAGCCCTGTTCCCACATGCAAGAGCCAGAGGAAGCCCTAGGCTCCTGACTTTGGCCTGGCCCAGTCCTTGCTGTTTTGGCCATTTGAGGAGTGAGCCAGTGGATGGCAGATCTTTGTCTCTGCCCCTCTGTCTCTCTATCGCCTCCCCACTTTCTGTATGTACAAATCTACCTTTCAAACAATTTCAAAAAATAAATACATTTTGTAGTTGCAATTAAATTGAAAGTGCATCAAAGATAGCTTTTCTCTGTTTTTCATGATTTTGCAAGTTCCAGGTATTGACGTTTGGGACATTTGCTTCTGAAGCTTTGGCTTTGTATTTATTATGCCCAAACTTACTTTATGAATGTCGTTTTCTTTGGCTCTGAAATAGGATTAATGGTGTTCATTTTCTGTGTGTCTGCTTCCTCCAAAAGTCATAGCTGCTCTATTTCACATTTTGCTTTTTATATTATTTGTTTAGACTGGAAATGTTTAATTTTGCTACTACTCTTACACTGAAGCATTAGGGTTCTGGTTTTTACGTAAAACTTAGTTTTTGAACTTCTCTTTTAAAAAGACTTAGAACTTAGGAAGGATAATGGAAAGTTGGCTTTATTCCTATGAAGTTGTCAATTTCTACAGCATACACTTCTACAGCTGAATGTACAGAAAGATTGCGTTATTAAAGACAACAAGGCAATATGATGTATCCTTTTCTAGAAATGGAAATCCCAGAAAATTCGATTGATAATCAAATACAAGAAAACAGCAGAGGCCAGAGAACACTGCATCAAACCCCCTGTGGTCCAGAACAGAACCAAAGCACAAGGAGCAGCTTTGCAACTGATGGTGCTCTATCCCACAATTCTGGGGTCCCCGTGAGTGACTGGAGCTCTGACGAAGAAGATGGAAGCAAAGGAAGGGCCAAGGCCAGGCACACATCTGCTCTCTCTAGTCACACATCAGAAGAAGGGGCCCAGGGAAGCAGGATGGGGAGTGACATGTACCTGACAGCATCCGATGACAGCAGCTCCGTATTTGAAGAAGAGACTTTTGGCATGAAGAGACTGGAACACAAGAAATTGTATTCTTGGCAACAGGAAGCACAGTGGAAAGCTCAGAATAGTCATCTGGGAAAAGGAAATTCTCAGTCAAGAAAAAGGGAGCAAGACAGCTCCTCAGATGAACTGAATAAAAAATTCCAATCCCAGAGACTTGATTATTCATCTTCATCGAGTGAGGCCAACACCCCAAGCCCCATTCTGACTCCAGCTTTGGCTCCAAAGCATCCTAACCTGCTCCCTGGAAAAGGTGGACAGTTGGTATCTTCCTCCAACCTGCCTCCCCCAAGGTTAAGGCTTCCTAATGTCTTCAGTATAAGTGTAGCACTAGCCAAAAGGCACTTGAGCCAGCCCCAGTTAAGTTCCGACAGAATGTTTGGTACCAACAGAAATGCCATCAGCATGATACGGCCGCTGAGACCTCAGGAGACGGATCTCGACCTGGTTGATGGTGACAGTACAGAAATTTTGGAGCAAATGGACACGAGTTGTGATGATGGATTATTTTCCAATGACTCTTTGGAATCTCCGTGTTCAGATGACCAGGAAACCTGTGACTCAACCAAGAAGGCTGCAGGCAGCAAACCTCCAACTCCTCCCCTGCACCGCTTCCCTTCCTGGGTAACTATATCACTACACAGACGTTTTCCCCCCAAAACTACTCATTTTTATATTCTACTTTACTTCTCTTATTTCTTTTCAAAACTAGCCTTCTTTTGACCATTACTGCTTTTCAGAATACAATTTGCCCTTCTTTCCTTCACTGAATTCTAAGTCATTAGAGAAGCAAAAACGAGAAGACAATGAGAGATCACAATATCACCTTATCTACTGATAACTCATTTTAGGGAATTGGTGGAGACACGAGCTTTTCAGCACTGAACTTTGGAGTTAGCTAGATTTGTTCAACCTGCTCAGGTATCCCTGGTTATCTTAGGCCTCTTGAAGCACTTGGCGCCCCCTCCAAAACTACTCGGAGAAATAAAACAGATGTTTTTTGAGGCAGCTATTTCTCAAGAGAAACAAAGGAAATTACTGGGCTCTGCATGTGAATTTCCACCTGCTAAACTTACCAAGCCTAGGTGGACAGCCTCTTGGAGAGGTGCAAGTGGATGGGCGGAGAACCAGGGGTGCTGAATTACGGGAGCTCCCTCAATATGGAAGGAGGCATCAGGGGTAAGAGAGAAGGGTCATGGCCCAGCACGATAGCCTTGTGGCTAAAGTCCTCGCCTTGCATGCACCGGGATCCCGTATGAGCACCAGTTCTAATCCCGGCTGCTTCACTTTCCATCCAGCTCCCTGCTTGTGGCTTGGGAAAGCAGTCGAGGGTGACCCAAAGCTTTGGGACCCTGCACCCGCATGGGAGACCCGGAAGAGGCTCCTAGCTCCTGGCTTCAAGATCAACTCAACTTGAGGAGTGAACCAGTAGATGGAAGATCTTTTCTCTCTGTCTTTCCTTCTCTTTGTAAAAAATCTGACGTTGCAATAAAAATACACACACACTCAGTTGTGATGCTTTCAAATGAATTCTGAACCAGGACACTTAACCCTTGTTGATTGTCAGTTTTTGAACTTAGTCATTTACTTGGTTGATTTTCTGAGACATTTAATCTCACTCTTCATGAGCACAGATCCCCGTCGCTTTAATAAAAGCAGGTTCCTGTGGATCTAGAATCGATTAAGTCTTTCATGGAAACACTGACCATTTTGATAATTGTCCATAAATTGTGTGATTCTTAGCAATATCTGCATCACTGGAATTAAAACATTCTTTCTATATTTGAAACAAAGTAGAGTGACCTGTTTTATTTTATAAATTTCTTTTCCTTTTTATGGAGACGCAATTTAATCTGTAGTCTCCAGAGAAACATTTAGATTGCTGGATATTTTGGCTTTTAGAGTCATGTTGTTTTGTAATCATCTTCATTATTACTTTCACTAATTTATTGGCCAGTGAAATTTTAAGCAAATTAAGACAACTATGGTTTCCTAATGTAAATTCAGACCCTTGGGATGTATTTGTGTTTAATTGCTATAAAAAACATTTCAGTTTGGTATCTACTGAAACTGTTAATAGTTTATTGTTAAATTTTTGGATGGTGCAAAAAAAGTGGAAGTCAGTTGCATGTGAATTGTCTGAAATTCCAAATATGTTATCTGTTAGGCAGTGAGCTGTTGAAAATTTGCCTCTTCTGTTACGATTTGTCAAATGTTTAGGCTAGGATTGCAAAGTTCATTTTATTTGGTAAATCATTTTAACTCCTTTCTCAAATTGCTTCTGAAGTTATTCAGTCAAAAAAAAGTAGTGTAAAGATTGCTTTTTAAAATCCTTCCAGGGGATTAATCAAGTTTGAGGTGTTATTTCTGTATTTGTAGGTCCTTTCAGCTTTGAAGGAAGGGATGTGCTGGTTAGTTTAATTATTGAATTTATCTTAAGGATTTTTAATGATTTTTTTTTTGAAAGATAGAGTGACAGGGAAAAGGGAGACACAGAGAAAGAGAACTTCTGTCCTCTGACTCATCTACTATATGACTGCATCCAACAGTGCTGGGCCAGAGCACAGCCAAGAGCCAAGAAATCCATCTCTCATGTGGATGGCAGAAGCCCAGCACTTGGGCCATCTTCTGCTGCTTTCCCAGGTGCATTAGAGGGAACTAGATAGGAAGCAAAGCAACAGATATTCAAACCGGTTCTCTCATGTGGGATTCCAGCCATGCAGTCTATGGCTTAACGTGCTCTGCCATAACAGCAGTCCCCTATTTTAAGGACTTTCAGGAGTTTAAGGCATTACCTGCCTTTTGAACCAGAATATTGTCCAAAGTATTACAGTCTCTCTTATGGGACTGCGTGTGATGGCACAATAGTGCCTCTGATAATTTCTTGGAAACAGGTGACACCCACTGCCCTGCTCCAGGGCTCAGCTTGTTATCTGTCAATAGTGATTCTGTGTGTACTACTTGCACTATGAACTACCTGCCTACACTGTCCATGGCTTCTCACTGTCTCACATCACCTGATGATTGGCTTGTTTGTATATGCTTTCTGTTCTGCCCACTATACTGTTTCTGTGTGTGTGTGTTTCCCAATCACGCTCAAAGAAACTGAATCAAATCCATTAAGTAAGCCAGTCTATAATCCACAGCTTTTGTGCCACTGGCTAGTCTGAAGGTGATAGCCTTAGCTGCCCCCTGTGCCCCAATCCATCAACTGTGTCCATGTTATAAAATTTAGGGCAATCTGATCATCCAGGGGATCTAGGGGTTCCTTTTACTTGTGGGGAAAGGACTAACAGCTTTTTTGGCAATCTGATTTAGAAAAGAACGTGAAACAAAAACAACCTATATTTTGAACAAGAATAGTGATATAAATTCCATTTTAATAATCAAATTCATTTCTTGTTTGACCTCAGTATTCCACTTGAATGAAATGTACATCGAAATAAAGAGTTGATGACATTTAATGATACCCTATCCATGATTTCTGACATCAGATATTTTTTCTTTTGTCTTTATCCAAGTCTTACAATGGCAGAGTATTAATGGTGATGTTTAAGCATAGTCAGTGACTGTGAAAAGCTTCCTTTTAGTTTTTCCTGTCTCTCCCAAAAATGTAAAATACCAAACAAAATTTTGTGAACAAAGATAAATAATGGAATGACTAATGGCTGTACAGTACTATTTACCATGCTGCATTTTAGTTGGCACTGGTGACAGTTTTATCATAATACTGTCCTCTAGTGAATATTAAGTGAAGAACAACTGAAAAGCATGTGCAATGAAATTAATCATTTCTTTTAATAATCTTTCTTTTAAACACCCTGTTTTGATCCCTCTTCTACATTAGGAAAGCAGAATTTATGCTGTAGCTAAATCAGGCATTCGAATGTCGGAGGCCTTCAATATGGAGAATGTTAATAAAAGTAAGTGCTTTTGTATTTTACAACGTGCATAAAACTTGTTGAGTGATAATGGAATACAAAGACATGATAGGGTCGCAAAAGACAAGTACTGCAAGTCTCCACTTAAGGACACATCTAAAGTGTTCACATTCATAGCAACAGAAAGCAGAATGGGGGTCCACGGGAAGGCAGAGAAGGTGATTTGCTGTTTGATGAGTTTTCGAGTTTCAGATTTGCAAAGGGAAAAAGAATTCTAGAGGTCTGCCTTATAATAGTGTGAACGTATCAAACACCATTGAACTTCACAGTTACAAATGCTTAAGATGCTAAAGGTTATGTGTTCTTTAACCACAATAGAAAATTTTGAAGATAGTAAATGATTTTTATTGTTATTTTATTAGACAAGTACTTAATGTCAAAAGTCATTCAAAAATAGAATGCTGTTTACAAACTTTCAGAAAATTATTTCTGAGATTGCTTCAATTGTAGCATTGAATTTCATCTTACTTGGTATTAGGGGTGCAAATACATTAAGCTCTGATGTAAAGAGTACTTGGTTAGTGTGTGTACAGGAAAGAGGATAAAGTTGAAAAAACTGTAGCACTCCAGTTATTTAAAATTATAAAAATATTGGTACTCATGTCTTTTCCCTCCAAGTTTAAAGCATACTTACCCTTTCCTTCTTAGAAAAAAAATCATAGAAACTGTGCATATCTGTAATTAAAAACAAAACAAAAACCAAGAACTATCATAAATAAAAAGAGGACATTTCCTTTCATTGCTTCTGCTAGTCCTCTCCCTGGTCTACCACTTTCTCATAATTTAAAGGTAACCATTGACATTCTGTTCCTCTTAGGGGTAACCATTGATGGTCTATTCCTCTTGTATGGTCCATTGTTCTTACCATTCACAAAGTCATGTTCTAACCGTTCAACTTCAGATGCCAAATCAAGAAGAGAGACAAGAATAGAAAACATGGGGAACTTCAGAGAGCTGATGAAACATGCCTATAATCTTTCTAGTCCATTTCCATGAACTTTTTGAAGCCCTCTTGTATTATCTTCCACAGTTCCTGTTTATGGAATCTGTTGTTAGTGAAAGATTGTTTTTTCTTGGTTGTACCCAGCCTGAGGTAAGTATGTGAGGAGATAGCATAAATAAATAAATAAATAAATAAATAAATAAATAAATAAATAAATAAATAAAATAGAGGCCTAACAGTCTAGTTGAGGAGCTGGCACACACAAGGAAGTAATGAACCATGACTAAAGTATATTGATAAGCTCTTAAGTGCCAGACCTCCTAGCCCACATAACCAGCAACCCTTTGTGTTCATACAGTTTCCCTTTGGTTGGAAATTATCCTAATTTACATTCGTAAGAAATAGACTGAAATGCTAGTTAGATTTTTTTAAAAATGTTTTCTGTTTCAGATTGTGTTGCAGTGCCTTCCTATACCATATCGGGACTTTATACATCTCTGCTATACAAGAATATGACAACCCCAGTGTACACTACTTTGAAGGGGGTAACTCACTGTTGCTACTGTTGAACATGTGGTTCTCTTCATCATGGATCAAAAGACTGTTTATTCCAGTGCCAGATTCCATTCTGAACGTTTTATACAAGAGTATTCCTTTGTAGAGAGTTTTAGAAGTCTGCATAAATACATCATTAAAAAAGAAGAAATGGAAAGATATGGAGAAAATATGTTTTCTTATCAGAGTAGTAGAGGTCTGGGTCTGTTTTTGTTGAGTTCCATGTGATTCCCATCACGCTTCCTTGGCTGTTAATTGTTTAAAGGAAGCATGTTGTTAGTGAAGGGGTGAAAGTTCCTAAGTTGGAAAGACCGTTGCACCAATGTTGGGTTCCTCTTCGTAGCTTGGAGTGGTTCAAGTAAGGATTGTTGGAATCATTGGTAATTGACAAACACACTGCTGTTGAGAACTGGGCTTTTACCAGCATAGCTTTGCTAAGAGCAAATTCTAGTCCTGTATTCCTTTGGAAACATCATATTCCATAGCTTAGAATGTTCAGCCTCCTGAGAGATAGGGACCTGTAGGGACACACACAGGGAAACTGTTCTATGTTTCTTCAGAAGGCAACCCAGATCAGTAGCAGCCCTTTCCTGGATGACTCCTCAGGCTCGGAGGAAGAAGACAGCTCCAGGTCCAGCTCCCGGACGTCAGAATCAGACACCCGCAGCAGGAGTGGGCTGGGCAGCCCCAGAGCCATGAAACGAGGTGAGGGAAAATCACAGGGCAGCTTGACGACTCCTGGTCATTCAGAATATGTCTTGGGGATTTTGTCCTTGTGACAGGTTTTAATACTGGCTTCAGATCACAGTGAAAAGAACATTAGTATCTTTGCTGCCCACATGGGTATTTGAATTTTGTTCAGGCTCCTGGCTTCTCCCAGTTCAGCCCTAGTTGTTTTAGCATTTGAGAAGTGAACTAGTAGTGGAAGATATCTACCTCTGTCTCTGAAAATACATAGATAAATAAAAAGAAAATATCTTGGAACCATATTTTCAGGGGGGAAAAACGTACTAAAGACTAAGATGTTTATATTCCAATTTTAATTCTCCTTAATTCTTTGTGATTCCTGGTAAGCCATACAATCTCTCCCCCCGCCTTTTTTTTTTAAGATTTATTTTATTTTTATTACAAAGTTAGATATACTGAGAGGAGGAGAGACAGAGAGGAAGTGGAGCTGCCGGGATTAGAACCAGCGGCCACATGGGATCAAGGCGAGGACCTTAGCCACTAGGCCACGCTGCTGAGCCCTCCCCCCCCTTTTTAAAGGCTTATCTGTCAGAGAGAGATATCACTTAATTGTGCGAATAAAATCAAATAATAAACCAAGATGAAGGGTTCTCTGTTATACTTTGTGGCATTTTTGAATAATTTGTGGGGTGGAGTGACTTATCCAACAAGGTCACAGAAATTATGTGTCATGAACAATTCTGTATGTATTTAAAAGTTTTTTATAACAAAATAAATTTATACTTTAATTCCACGTTCTTGTAATCCTTTTGAAGTAGCTAAGTATTTCAACTAAACTCGTTATATTGTAAAATGGTGGAAAATAACACCTACTTATCAGTGTATTTGTTAGCCTGATTTTAAAGTGGAAAATGTCCCAAACTTTATTTTGGGCATTGCATTGAGTTTAGTGGGTTTTGAAGGGATTTTGTGTATAGGTGGAGGTTACAGAGACATCTGATCCCACTAAACCTATGTTTGGTGAAAGTTTTTACTACAGCATGGTATACCTGTTAGTTTTCAAGCTGTGTTCCATAGAACACTTAGCTACTCCCAAACGTCTCAGCTTCAGTTGAACTACTCAGTTTTCATTCATTTCAAATTTTGGCTTCTACTGATCCCCCTGCTTTCATCTTGCCCACCTATAACCAAAATCAGGTCATGCCACTTTTCTCAAAACACTGCAGTGGCTTCTCATAGTCCCTTAGGGGTTTTGTGATTTTCTGCCTTTGACTTTTTCCCCCTCTTTTTCCTCCTTTCCACAACTCTGGCTCATTGGGCCTTTTTCTGTCCCTCCAAAACACGAGGCATTATTTTGCTTCAAGATTGTAATGTTTCTTCCTCTACTGGTTATCTTCCCCCAGGTGTCTGTATGACTGAGGGCTTTATCTTCTTTGGTCCTTTACTCAAATGATGCATTCCCCGTGAGATCCACCAGGACCACACCATTCAAATTGAAGTCCTTGGCCCTCCTGTTACAAGCACTTTTTATTCCCTTTAGTCTGCTCTATGTTTTATTTTTCCCTAGAACTTATTCTCTGCATCAGCCTACACTAAAAATCTATGCTCCAGGAGAGGGAGATTTTTCTAGTACCTAGAACAGTGCCTGGCACAATGACCGTAGTGCTGGGAGCCTGAGATGTGTACTCCAACATTGTCCTTTCCTGGTTATTTGTATTAGGACAAACCTTTTCATTTTTTGGGCTCTAGTCGCCCTGGAGAATGAGAACATTAATCAGGATGATATGTAAGGTCCCTTGTAGATCTAAATTGCGTTTAAACTATGAACAATAGAAATATTATCACAACAGCTACTTGTCTGAGTCAATTAAAAATAGGATCACAACAGTATCATTGCCCTCGTAGGTCCCATAAATATAAATAAGCACTTTTTAAAAGTTTCTGGATAATATAATGAATAATGGCCCAAGTCCTTTATTTTATTGACTATCTTCAAATATATCAAATGATGCTACAAATGTGATGTGCAACTCACAAGTAGCTTTCTTTCTATCAAAATCACTTGAGCAGAACCCTTGGAGAATGCTTCACCCCAGGGACCCTGGGATGACATGGGGTGGCCATTTCCCATCCGGGGTACTGAGGCAGTTGGCACGTGGGTGCAGCTTCTCCCCTTCTCTCTCCTTCCCCCCAGATACAGGAAGAAGAAAGAGAAAACTTGGAAACAATGGTCTCACTTACTTTCCCCTAATCCTCAACCCTTCCCACCCTAATCAACTATGTAAACATCATCAAAAATAAAATTACGGCAAGTAAATTACTGAGAGAGTAATCCATTGATTTTTACTTTATAGTTGTTGGCAAAGGAAGTAGGTTGTTTATTGTTAAATCTTTTGCTCATAGAGATTTATTTTATTTGTTTGAAAGGCTGAGTTACCAGCAGAGAGGGAGGGAGAGATGTAGATTTCCATCTATTGGTTCACTCCCTAGATGAACATAATGACCAGGGGTGGGCCAGACCAAAGCCAGAAACCAGTAGCTTCTTCTGGGATTCCCATGTATGCAGGGACCCTAAGACTTGGTCTGTCCTCAGCTGCTTTTCCAGGCACATTAGCAGGGAGGTGGTTCAAGATGTGGGGCAGCCAGGACTCAACTCAAGCTCCTATGAGATGCCCCAGCATTGCAGGTGATAGCTTAATGCATTGTGCCACAACGCTGGCCCCATATGACTTTCGATAGTATTGCTTTCCTGTATCAGAGATTTTGCAGTCTATAAACTGTTTAGCAGTGTTTCCATGAAAGACACTAATGAAATCATATGAGGTTTTTTGTGTGTGTATGTGAAGTTACTTTAAATGCAACCAATGAGGGGGGCATTTAGTGTGGCTGGCAGTTAAGCTACCATAGGGATACCCATATCACATCTCAGGGTACTTGGGTTTGAGTTCTGACACTGCTTTCAATTCTAACTCCCTGCTGTTCTGCACCCTGTGCTGCAGCTGATTGCCCAAATACTTTGGTCTCTCCCACCCACATGGGAAACCTAGGTTAAGTTCCAGGCTCCTGGATTTAGCCTGGCTTCACCTGGGTATCGCAGGCATTTAGGTGTGAACCAACACATGTCTGTATGTCTTTCAAAGAAAATGTAAAAGAATTTTTAAGAATAAATGTGATTATAAGAGTAAGTGTGGTGTGTTTTTTCCCATATATCAACATTTAAATATATATTTTAAATTCTTTAGAAGACATATTGATACTAATACATATATTTTACCTATGTAAAATAGCTGAGGTTGTAATTATACTAAAATACTTGCTGTGTTCCTTTGACTGCTAGAGATTTGCTTGACAGTCTCTACCCCTTAGTTCTGTTTTCTGCTTGAGTAGTTCTTCAGGGCCAAGTGAATGAGAGTCTTGGAGACTTGTGCTTTAGGAATAGCTGCATTTTGTAGGAGAATTCCAAGGTGGCATCTGGACCACGCTGGTGCTGAGGTCTGACTTGATCTATTTTTTTGCTCCTGTAGGTGTGTCTCTGTCCTCTGTGGCTTCTGAAAGCGATTATGCTATTCCCCCCGATGCTTACTCCCCTGACACCGAGTGCTCGCAGCCGGAACAGAAGGTCCCTAAAACCTGCTCAGCTTCCAGTGATAACGGGAAAAATGTAAACTCTGAATCAGGTTTCTTAAGTTAATAAATTCATGAGTTTAAGTCCCCAAAAGGCAACATAAAATATTTTAAAACTGTTTTTCTTTTCATTAGGAACCACTGGAAAAATCTGGCTATTTATTAAAAATGGGTGGTAAAGTCAAGACTTGGAAGCGAAGATGGTTTGTCCTTAAAGGTGGTGAATTACTTTATTACAAATCTCCGGTGAGTGAAGAGTGCTGGCTGTTTAGCTCTGAACTCATTAAACTCTAAGTCAAGCTCGTGATTGCTTTTCTTTTCTGTAATGCAGTTAAAGCCACAAAAGCTCTCTTGGTATTGCTGTTATACTAAGTCACTTTACATTTTCTTCCTTTCATACAGAGTGATGTAATTAGAAAACCCCATGGCCATATTGAACTTAGTGCATCCTGTAATATTTTAAGAGGAGATAACAAACAAACAGTTCAGGTACTTTTTCCTTTCTCTCTCTTTCTTTCTTTTTTTTGTATCATGCAAAACACTAAATTAGCTATATTAATGGGAATGAGATTGGATGATTTAAATTTTTTAATCACTTTGGGATCAAGTTGATGCCTCCAAAGTGCATAAAACACCAAGATGTTGTAGTTAAAACTGAAATGTGAGCTAAATTTGTGTTGGGTAATTCAAATTACGTTTTCTCTGGTTTTTTCCTCTTTTATTCTCATTTATTTAGTCTGCCAGCTGTTTTTAGCTCTCCAACTGTCAAGCTATTTTAGGAAAGGGTTATCTGATGGGTGTATTGCTAAGTTCAAGAGTGTTATAGTTTAATATGGAATCAAAAAATGTGTGACGGATGAGCGGCAGATCCTATAACACTTCAATGTTTTCAGAACAGAGGCACTGAGCTGCAAAGTCACACATCGGGATAGCCGCTACCTGTTTCACCTGCACACAAAGCCAGTTTCTGTTACATTTAAAAAGCAGTCTGTTGCCTTTGTGCCAGAACCACCATCTTCCCATCCCTACAAGAAAGGTACTGATGTAGACATCATGGGATTGGATGCTACTGAAAAAGGAATGCCCCTTGAATGTTACCATGGCCAGATTGAACAGTCAACAGTGTCCCCCAGCATGCTATTGTCAGTGTAGATAAACAAGGGCAAGAGTCTTGCCAAGAGAGTTCCTGTGCAAATTGAACATGGCAAATGCTCCAAGAGCCAAGATCCTTCCTGAAAGGTGTGAGGGATAGTAATCAGAGAAAGAAAGAAACCAAGGAGGAAGCTGCTGTGATTTGTACTCAAGTGCCAGGCTGATGAATCTGGAGGAGCCCCAGTGTCAGAATGCATGGGAGGGTGGAAGGGTTGCAGGAATCCATACCTTATGAAATCATGCCATAATGAGAGTAATTAAAAAACGAAAGACCGCTAGGCTGTAAAATAAAACAAATAAAGGGTAGACTGTTGTGACACTTATGTATGCAACTAAATTCAGACATTATTTGTGAAATGTTTCCAATAACCATTGTTTTTTTACATTGCTTCCGTTGCAAGCTGGAACACAACATTTGCCAGAAAGGTACATTGTCAGTGTTTCCAGTGGGTTCTACCTCACTTACAGGGGCCATTCAGGGAAAGCTTTGTCATAGAGCCTGGCAGTTAAGAATCATCTGTAAACTTCTGAAATATTTGGGAAACTGTCAGTTTGGTTGATTTGAAACCGAGAAATTGCAAATTCATGAAATGTGATTACATGTTATTTCTAAGACTTTTTCTTTTTAAACAAGAATACTTCACAAGCACATGGAAAATAAAATTTTAAATCGTTTTGGTACAAAGCAATTTTGAATTCCAGGCATATAGCAGTCTTCAAAAAGGGTTCATAAAAAGCATATATTGTGAAAATGCTATATATGGATTTAAAAATATTTTGCCAAGTACATTTGCCTTTTTTTAACCTTTTAGTTTTCTACCAATTTTTTGAAGTGCCTTCATGTGTAAGATCTTTTCATTTTACTCATTTTAGTTATATTAGACTTCTTCATTACTGTATTCTAAAAGCTCCTTTTTAATTGCTGAAATATGTTCTTTATTAAAGTTGCCATTCCGCTTTTCATTTCTAAAATCAGGAACCTTATAACACATTTGAGGGAGAAAAGGAAAATGTGACAAGTAATAAAAATATAAAATTACGACTCCCACATTTAATGCTACGAAAAGTTTTAAAGTAAACTAAAGCAAAACGTTGTTAGCCTAAATGGAAGTTTAGTTATTGAAAATCCCAAGAAATGATTACAATATTCTAAGTTATTATGGAGTACTTTATTCAGAACCCGGGATTCAAGCTTTACCGATTGATCTCATGTTAAATAATGATGTCTAAAGAATGGACAGGGGATGATGAAATCCTAAATCTTCACAATTTCCTTTCCTATACCTTTTTGACCTCATTTTAGTTAACCACTGAAAAGCACACATACTATTTGACTGCAGATTCTCCCAATATACTGGAGGAATGGATTAAAGTATTGCAGAATGTTCTTCGAGTACAAGCTGCCAACCCACTTTTCCTGCAGCCTGAAGGCAAACCAACTATGAAGGGCTTACTCACTAAGGTAGGAATCCATGTGTCTCAGGCAATCATGAGAAGTAGCCCTACTGATGATTCAGGTGGGTGTTAGAAGGTACATTTGTTGAATATATATGTCACTTTGGGGTAGGAACGAATGTAATCTATATTATATTGCCCAAATTTAATATAAATATAATGCCCAAGACAAAAACCGTAAAGACGAAAATGACTTTGACCACAAACTATAAAAATGTAAATGCTCTATCAAAAATTCTGTAAGCAGAATTTTAAAGACAAGTGAAAAACTTCAACTTGATTAATATCTTTAATATTCAGCAAGTTTTTGTAATCACAAAATAAAGAATGGTTAAAACTGGGGCACAAACGAACAAAGGACATGATGGGAGAGAAGTAGCTATAAGAAGAAACACAGAAGCTCAATAAGATGAGAAAATGTTTTACCATCATGAAGTTGTTTAAAAGCAAAAATATATAGGAATCACTTTAAAAAACTGATTAAAGGGAAGATATTTTTCAGATTTTTGTAACCCATCCTCAATAAAGATTAAGGATCTGCTAGTGAGAGTATTAGCCTGGAAGACTGTCAATACCTTGGCCAAAGTGCTAGTAGATCTTTTTGAATGAACAAATGAATGAATAGCACATGCTATATACAACGTGCCTTTTCTTAAAAAAAAAAAGAAATTTCTCTTTATTGGAAAGGCAGATTTACAGAGAGAGAGAGAGAGACAGAAAGATCCTCTATCCACTGGTTCACTCCCCAGGTGGCTGCAACGGCCAGAGCTGAGCCGATCCAAAGCCAGGAGATAGGAGCTTCTCTGGGTCTCTTACATGGGTGCAGGGTCCCAAATCTTTGCGCCACCCCAGGCCACTGCTCAGTGCTTTCCCAGGCCACAAGTAGGGAACTGGATAAGAAGTGAAGCAGAAGGGACATGAACCAGTGCCCACATGTTTTTCCAGTGCTTGTGAGGTGAGGAGTTAGCCACTGAGCCATCACAGTGGGTCCATACACTACACATGCCTTTGATCCAGCAGTGTTACTTAGAAAAAGGAAAAAAAAATCCTTAACAAATGGTCTTTATTTGCAGAAGATTTAAGAATAAGGATGTCTATCACAACATACTTTATTTTTCCCATATTCTCGTAATATATTCTACAATGTACAGATCATCCATATAGATTTTGATGAGTTTTGAAAGATTTACTCTCATTTTATTAAGATATAGAAAATGTCCATTACCCCACAAAGATTCTTTGCAAAGCATGTTTCTTACAGTTGGAAATCAATTTTGATTTAGGATAGGGAACAGTTCACACAATAATATTATGCCTTACTGTGCAGCCTTTTGGGTGCTGTAAAATAATAATACTTCAGAAATGTGTTAGGAGGTTCAGCCCGATGGCTCAGTGGCTAAATCCTCACTTTGTATGTGTTGGGATGCCTTATGGCTGCAGGTTCGTGTCCTGTCTGCTCCACTTCTCTTCAGTTCCATGCTGGTGGCCTGGGAAAGCAATAGAGGATGGTCCAAAGCCTTGGGAACCTGAACCCACATAGGAGACCTGGAAGAAGCTCCTGGCTTCTGGCTACAGATTGGCTCAATTTCAGCCATTGCAACCACTTGGGGAGTGAATCTTCAAATGAAGATCTTTCTCTCTGTCTCTCTCTGTATAAATCTGCTTTTCCAATAAAAAAAAAAAAAAGAAATGTGTTATGGATTTCTAGGTGAAAAGTCGAATGCATCGTTGGATTATTATGCCATTGTTATTATATATATTCATAGAAAAATATTTGAATAGGAAATATCAAGGCATATTAGTTGTTTACATATAATTTTATTTTTGCTAAACTGAGTTTTCTGCATCTTTTAGGATAAGTACTGAGTTATACTTAATATTTGTTCAAGTTTTAAAAAGTTCCTTTGGTTACTTTTGGAAGAATGTGATACAATGTTTACTCACATATAATTGCTCATCACTCATGTGCTCTGGTTATATAAAAAGTAAATATTTGAAAAGTAAAAGAACTGGGCAACCAAGTAATGTATACTTAATGGCAATGTTGGAGTATAGTCAGGTGCTATTCAAATATATTTACAAAGACCAGTCAGCTGCACTGAAAGGAAGAAAGATTTCACCAATGTATTCAATAAAGAAAAATGTCATGTTTTGTTTTTGTTTTTCCCTAAAATGTGACATAGCTATGAAATCTATTCTCAGTTCTTGAAGCGTTAGAGGACTCCCTGATATTGTAAAATTATATATTTTTTCAGTGAACACAGTGCTACATTAAATCACATTCTTATTGCAGTGTACGAGTTTTTCTTCTTGTTCCAAGGACCATGTGTGTATCAAACCTTAAGAGTTTAATATAATCACGTGGCTAAGTGTTACTTTGCCACATTTGGTTTTTGAATTACTTTAATCTTTGTGCTTTTATCAGCATGGCACTGTCAGTTTCTGCTCATTTTGGATTGCAGCAAAACTGTGGAGGAATTTTACAATAAGCACCTATGTTCCCATCATGTGAAATGGTGATTTCCTAAAAGGTGATGATCTGAAATCAAAGCTTTGTTATGGAGATTTTCAATAATAGGTGAAAGTAGAGGGAATGACATTATGACCTCTCATGTATTCATCATCCAATTTCAATAGTTACTAACTATAGCTAATATTATTTCATGAAATCCTCTGTAGCTGTCTCTATCTTCCCACATTATTTCCACTGAATTATTTAAAAGCAAAAAATGAGATTGTGTTGAGTTGCTTTGTTAGAAGTATAGGAATGTGTTTCATGATCAGACATGAGATCTCAGGCAGCTAGAAGAAAGGAAGCCAGGAGGGAACTGATGATCTAGAATAAAATGGAAGGATCCATGGACTTCAGGTTATGAGTAAAGTCAAAGAATACGGGTGGTGGGAATAAGCTGGAAGGAGATGGTGATAGAAGAATAAAGGTTATATGAAAAAAGAACAGTTCTTAGTGAAGAAGAAAGAGCTAGGCTGTCGCCCAAGCATGGGTGACAAAATGGAAGGATCTGGGCTGGTGTTGTGCTGGAGCAAGTCGGGTTCCTGCTTATTGTGCTGGCATCTGGTATCAGAGGGCCAGGTTGAATCCAAACAATTCTGATTCCAATCTAGCATCCTGCCAGTGCATCTGGGAAGGCAACAAATGGCCCTAGCACTGGTGTTCCTGCCACCCACGAAAGAGACTAGGATGGAAATTCCTGACTCCTGTCTTCAGCCTGGCCCAAACCTGTCTATTGTGGTGATTTGGAGAATGAATCAAAAGATGGAAAAATCTCTTGCTCTCTGTCCCTCGCTCTTTCTGTGTCACTCTGCTTTTCAAACAAATTGAAGGTTGATTTTTTTTTTAAATGGAAGAATGACAAAACTTACTGGACACGTGGTGAGTAAGAATGTAGGGACAGTTTGACAAAGAAACTAGAGCAGGGACATAGAGCCAGACTCCCTGGACACAAGCCCTGCTGCTAGCACTCATCATTTGTGTGTCCTTGAATAAGGTATCACAGGCTGTGTGCCTTCCCACCCTCAGCTATAACTGTAAGAGGAGATAATAACAGTGGAATCTCACAGAGGGGGGTTGGAGGACTGAACAAGTGTTTCAACATGTAAGGTGCATTAGAACAGTGCCTAACACAAAATAAACACTCAAAAAACAGCAGCTGATATTGAGCTTCGTAAGGTTGGTGACAAGACTTGAAGTAGAGAACACCACAGGGATAAGAATACAGGCAAGGAGGGAGGACAACAGGTGATGTTTTCCGAGACCTCAAAGGTTAGTTGCGATATGACACGCCATTTGTTTCCATTGTTTGAAAACAGACTGGTGTGATATGCCTTTGCTGTGTATGTAACGTTAAAATAAAAAATTCTTTCAGTTTGTCAAAGCCTTGTGATTAGTTTTAAATCTTCGTAAGAATTCTTCTGTTGTAATTGGTGTTATTATAATGTTTTCAGAGTAAGTCAGCACTTTAAGAAATCCTCATATAATAACATTTACATCAAAGAGATTTTAAAGCATGGCTTTCACGGTGAATTGGCAAAATTCTCCATTAATTTACAGTTCTCCAAAGGCAACCACGGTTGTTTTGCAAAGATAAATAGTTTCAGTACACTGTCTGTAGCCAGACACATGATGCTACAGTTTTGATGAGGCTTGTTTCTGGAGTTTGTTCAAAGAAGAAAAAGATCCCTGCATAATTCTATTTCAGATTGCCAGGATATTTGCCTATAATTATGTTTCTAAATTTAATTAAACTGAAACATGTCTTGCCAAATGAAACATTTTTGTTTTTGTTGTTTTCTCTGGCAACATTCTAAATCCATCAAACTGATGATGGTAGAGTTATTTGTTTTGAAAGTCCAAAGCCTAGCTGGATATGTGGGTTTAAAAGAAAACATGTGATCTACTTATTATTCACAGTGAGGAAGGCAGCATTTACTGTGTAACTACCATTGTCTTTTATTTGCATTTTCTCAGTTGGCCATCACAGTGGCCCTGTGAAGTGTACAGCATGACAGAGTGTACAGCATGAGGCTCTGTCTGTTGCCTGATCATCTGTATTGTTTGTGGTAGAACTGGAATTAAAGCCTTGGTCCATGAGGCCTCAAAGTCCGAATCATTTCTGCTTTTGGTTGACTTGTCTACTAGGAAGTTCGCTGTGGCAACAATTCTTCTCAATGTATTACTGCCAGAATGGTCCATTTAAATATAAGCCAAGGGTCAGCCATGGTTGTACAGTTGGCTAAACCACTGTTTGGGGTGCCTTTATCCCACAGCATGAGTTGTTTGAGTCCTGGCAACTCTGTGGATCAAATCCAGCTTCCTGCTAATGTGCACCCCAGGAGGCAACAGATGATGACCCAAGTATTTGGCTTCCTGCCTCCTATCTGAGAAATCCAGATGAATTTTCTGGCTCCTGGCTTCAACCTGGCTCAGCTCTAGCTGTAAATGGCACATGGGGAATGTTAGCACATTGAATATCCATCTGTGTGTGTGTGTGTGTGTGTGTGTGTGTGTCCCTCTTTTTCTTTGTCACTCTGCCTTTCAAAGACGTACATCTTTTTAAAATACAAAGGAAATATAGGTCATTAGAGGGAATGGTAGTAACCTCTGCCAAATCCACATTCGCTCTGCCCCATTCCTAACTCTGTCTTAGTTTCTGCTCCCCTCACTTACTCAGCCTCAGAAACTCAGGCCTCCTGTTCAGTTGAGATTCCCCCATTGCAAGCATATACCAAACATAGAGTCCAGCATCTTATTGTCCAGTCAAGTTCAACGGCTTCTTAGGTATACCCTCTCTGGTCTGAAGACAGAGCCAACAGAGTATCATCCCGATCAATTAAAAGCTCCAACATACCATCAGAAAAATTTACATCATTATGGAATTAATTGACATAGTAATGAGTAACCAATATGTTAAAAGTAAATGCGAGTTCTTCACCACCTTCTGTGACCACCTCATTGACATTTCAATTTTAGTTTATACACAACATATAACATACATAACATGTTATACATAACATCATATCATCTTAAATTAAGGCAAACATGTGGTATTTAACCTTTTGGGATTGGCTCATTTCCCTTAGCATTATGGTTTCCAGTTTGGCCCATTTGGCCACAAAGAACTGCATTTTGTTTTTTTGTAATAGCTGAGTAGTATCCCATGGAGTAGATGAACCATAGCTTTCTTATCCAATCCTCTGCTGATGGGCATTTTGGCTGCTGGTGGGAGGGTTTGGGGAGGGGTGGGGAGAATCCAAGTACCTATGAAACTGTGTCACATAATACAATGTAATTAATGAATTAAAAATAATAAATAAAAAAATAAAATAAAAATAAAAAATAAATACATATTGTCAGAACCTAAAATAGTCATTCTAAGAGTGAAAGTGCATGGAGGACAATGATAATTAGAAAAAGAATGAAAATAAGGCTATGCACTGTGGTCATGCTACTTTTTACTTATTGATTATAATTAGCAGTAAAATAAGCCTGCGATTATACCATAGATAAAAATTATGTCTTTGTAAAAGTCAATGCAAATAAAAAGGAGAATGGGATCTATCAGATACATGAAATCTGCCCTCTTTATATAAATAAAAATTAAAAAAAAAAAAACCTCAGGCCTCCTTGCTGTTCCTCAGACGCCCCCTGCCCGTAGCTTAGCAGACTCTTTTCCCAGATCTGCTCTTCCCCCAGATGACCAAACAGCTTCTTAACTTCCTTTAGGGCCTCCCTAAGTATCAGCCCCTCCTGACTACTTCTGCCTTCCCAAAGCACTTCCTTTCCATTCCTCCATCACTTTTCTTCCTTGTGGCAACAGAATCTGGGGCTGTGACTATTGCTGATTTCCATTTGGGCCTCTCCAGATTGTAGTAGGTTTAGCCTCAAGGCAGGAGATGGTAGGGCTAGTTTGGCAGGCCTGTTGGCAGGTGAGTGGGAATATAGGACAAGCACAACTTAGCACATCACATTCTACGTTAGGGTTATTGGATTTATTTTCAGCCTTGTCTATTAGTGAGAATGCTTTTCTTTGTGTTTTCTAAGGCTGGACGAAATAGGTAAAGTTGTCCGGTGAAGATCTGAAAGTCTCTACCTGGACATGCCTAGGGCAGGAGATCTTCAAGAAAAAACAAATGATAATAAATCTACATTGCCCAATCAGTATTTTAGTTCAATGGCTTCCATAAAATGCACATAAACGTAAACTCTTATCTTCTTGATGTGGTTTTGTAATAGGCTACTGATTTGATTGTCTGGCTGTTCATAAAGTTATGGGTCCTTACAAAACTGTACCTTGTTCGTATCTCCATCCAGGAGTGTTGCCAATTTCAGACTACTGAAAATCAAAAGTTAGATTCAAATTCCGTTCCACTCACTCAACATAGGACCTGATGTAAGAGGTACTTGATGTAGAGCAATAACTTGTAATCACGTTTTATTATTTCGTGTGATCGCTTTTAGAGTTGGCATCCAGTAGTTTTGAGTATATGAACCGTTCACATTTGGGAAATTGCTAGACAACTTTAGGCTTTAATATCCTGGCTTCTGCCTTTAGGATGTTAACCCAGAGGGTCACTAGACTGTTGGAAGACTGAAATATACTTACTGGTGAAATTATCACCTTTAAAATCTGTGTATCCTCAGTCCTAAGCACTGTAATTGTAAACACACTAAATATTGACCGATGAGCACAAAGCCAAATATGCCATACTGCTATAACAGGTAAGTCTTAAACAGCATTTAGACTGTTTAGTTAGAAGATCTCTAATATTCTGGACAAGCTGTATATTTAAAAATTTAAATAGACTATATAAGCTTTTCCTTAAAGGGTCAACGTTCTGAGCTACATTTGTTTCATTGAAATGTGATTCCAGGTAAAGCATGGATATTCCAAGAGAGTCTGGTGTACACTTATAGGAAAGGCCCTGTATTATTTTCGTAGCCAAGAAGATAAGGTACGTATATATTCCAAATACAATAATTAGAGTAATTTTTTGTTGTGGTGTAAAGTTTTTCATTTTATTCCTCTGTTGCTAGATAAAGCTTTAGAATTTTTAGTAAGGCTGGAATTGGTATTAAATTGTACAGTCATTACAATGTAATTAGAAATCTTGATTAATAATTCTAATCCTTAACAATTCTTAGTGAGTCCATCTTGTAAGTCCTAGAAAGGATTTCCACTGCCTCCAACTCCAGCATCCTTTTATTTCCCAGGTTTTGATAAGCTAGATAAGGTTGAGAGAAGAGAACAGTAAGATAGAGAGGAAAAAGAGTCCAGTCCTGTACCGACTGCTCAGAAACCTCTCTGGCCAGCTGCCTATGTAGATCCAGCTTTTTTTTTTTTTTAATCTATTTTATTGTATTGTTGACAATCTTTACATAGTTAATTACACTTAAAGGAAAAAGAAGAAAGAAAAAAAAAAAGAGAGAGAAGAGAAAAAAAAAGGTTCAGGGGGGTAGGGAAGTGGGTAATGCTATTATGTCAATATTGTTTCCATCATGTATCTGAGGTAAAGGGGGATATTGAGGGAGAAGCCCCACCTGGCTTCCCCCCCACCCCAAGTCCCGGATGTGGGGCATGCTCTGAGATATGTGCTCAAGTGGTGTTAATAGTTCTCCAGTTATGAATCGCTGCCAGTTTCGCTCGATGAGGTCGTCCACTGATTGATATGGTCCATCATAAAGTCTCCGTTTGATCCAGCTTTTTCGTTCTGAAGCTAGTCAGCTCACGTCAAAAAACTTGAGTTATCATTTCAGAGTAAAAAGGTGAGCTATTATTCAAAGTAGAAACTTCTGCCTAGTTGTCATTATGGCTATTCTCTGTCTCTTTGGGATTACTGAAACTACAAAAATTGAGCCAATGTGGGCCATGAGTACTTTCATATAACAATAATGTCTGCCTGACAAAATGGCACCCTGTGGCTGCTGACTGTTAATGAGGCTGACCTGGGCCAGTGACCTCATGCATCTGTTAGCATCTCTCTATGCCCTCTTTACAGACTGCACTTTCTGATCTGACCAATTGTATTTAAAATACATGTCAACATTCTTAGTGTTACTGATAGGATGGGAGTTACCCTAATACAGCCGTTAGAAATGATACCTCTGAAGGAATGTGGGGAAATGCCCGTGTGTACATAAGAATACCCAGGTAAGCACAATATACAGCTGTGTGTTCAGTCTGATTCTAACTTAGTGGTCACTCCACGTATTCCACTATACATATTTTACTATAGATGTAAGACTATAATAGCTTGTGGAAAAGTTGTTTAACTACATAACTTTCGGAAAAGTTGAGAAATCAACACTGGGGATCTGGGATCAGCTGAGGCTTCTGGTTGCTTTGTGTCTCAGGAGGACCACAGTGCTTCTCTCACCCTTAGCTTCCAGATCTCAGGCAGATCTCATAGAGAAACTCTAAACTGAGCCATACTTGGAAAGAGACTCTGGCTAACATAGTTCCCAACTTCTCCTCTGCAATAGCAAGAGACCTTGGAAGAAATCTTAGAAGAAAACTGCAATTCCCAACCTGGCCAAATACTGCAGAAGTTACTAAACTGAAAAAGACTGTGTTTTCTTGGAATAAATGTATTTCATTGAAGCAGAAGTTTTAGAGGAGATATGTTAAATATTCAGCAAAGCAGATATATTTGGTTTTTGGCAATAAAAGTTACTGTATATCAACTTTGGGAAGCTTTTCCTATCTTTAAATTAAGATAGAGGAAATCTGTCCATTTATTGGAGTTTGAAGTGTTATTAACCTTTGCAATCCAAAGGCAGGAGTCCGGAGCCTCTTGTGGGTCTCCTACATGAGTGCAGGGTCCCCTCCACTGCTTTCCCAGGCCACAAGCAGGGAGCTGGATGGGAAGCAGGGCTGCTGGGATTAGATCCGGGCCCATGTGGGATCCAGGCATGTTCAAGGCGAGGACTTTAGCTGCTAAGCTAGTGCACTGGACCCAAAAAGTACACTTTACAAAGATGAAAATGAAACATGTTGATCAGGGGTGGGATTGGCACAGTGGTTAGGCTGCTGCTCAGGATGCCTGTGCTAGCTATGAGTGGCTTGGTTAGACCTCAGGCTGGTTTCTGTACCAGCTTCCTGTCCAAGTACACTCCGGAGCAGCAGGTAATGGCACAAGCAGTTGGGTCCCTGCCTGTGTTTGGGAGACTAAGGTTATGTTCTTGACCCCTGGCTTCAGGTTGCTTTTCTCTAGCTATTGCAGGCATTTGGGAAGTAAACCAACGATGGAAGATCTCTTTATCTCTCTCACTGCTTTTCAAACATGTAAAATAAATGTGTTTTTTTTCCAATTGTTAGTTAATAGCAAAAGATTTAGAAAGTACCCATCCTAACATTACACTTCCTAACATTTGCTTCAGTTTCCTTTAGGTCAGATCAAGCTCTGGGAGGCTAAAGTGGAGGAGGTTGACAGATCCTGTGATTCCGATGAGGATTATGAAGCCAGTGGACGCAGTCTGCTATCCACACATTACACCATTGTAATCCACCCCAAAGATCAAGGCCCAACTTACCTCCTGATTGGATCCAAGCATGAAAAGGTATTTCAAGACTCCTTGGGTGATTTAGAATGGATTTGGCTAATTTTACTCATATATTGGTGAGAGTTTTCAAATCAGTTTTATAATACTGAAGATGGAACATGTCATCTCTGTTTTCAGAGTCTTGTCTGAGTCATTTTAATCCTGTTGGTGAAAAAGTTCTCAATGTTGGAATCAGTGTGTGTAGTAATACATGATCAAGGAGGCATCACAAGTTGGTGGGGAGTAGCAGGTTATTCGGTGCAAAGTTTTGTGAATTTCTTATGTATTGAGTAATTGGCTATTTGGGAAATGTTAATTTTATTATTTTTTCATATCACACACATAGAAAAATAATTTCCAAGTGAATTTTAAAAGCAAAAATAATTCCATGAAGTTATTGTTAAAATTTATCTTTTTATGTGATTTATAGAGAGAGAAGGGGTAGTTATTTATCAGTGTAGTGGTTAAAATGTCACTTGCAAGGCCCACATCTCCTAGAGGAGTGTTTGGGTTTGAGTCACAGCTCTGTTCTTGATTCCAACCGTCTGCTAATATGCCTCTAACAGGCCACAGGTGGTAACTCAAATACTTAAAGCCTTGCCACCCACATGAGATACCCAGACTGAGTTTCCAGCACTTGGCTTTGGCCTTGTTGTTATGACTGTTGTTGGCATTTGGGTGGGAAACCTGTGTATGTCTCTGCTACTCTGCTTTCCAAATAAAACATTCTTCCACTAACAGGAAACTGGGATCAGGAACTAGAGGTATGTGTCGGACTCTGCTATGGACACAGGCAGCTTAACCTAGTCTGAGATGGTTAAGGACCCATCACTATAACAGTATTACTTTGTCTTTGAAAAATTAGTAATCATTACTTGTTCAGCAACAGGAAATTCATTAGATAAGTATGGTATGTCCATATAGTAGAACATCTTACAGCCAATAAAACTTGTTTGTAAGGAATTTCTACCAACAAAGTGGTACTTATCCTGAATTAGTAAAATCAGAATAATTCATCCATCTTTAGAATAATGCTAAAAATGCAAAATTTTTATTACATGTCTATTTTCATATAGGAAATAAATAGCCAGTAATGACCTTTGCAAAGTAGGAGAATTTAGGTATTGTTTTCTAGGTTTCTTAAGTATTCTGTGTATTTTATTTTGGGATTGAGATTTTAAATTTGGTAGAATTGATTGTTTTCTTAAAAGAATGTTGCGTTTATTCTAGTCTCTTAACAATATATTACTAAAAAAAACCACAATATACTGCTCTGCTGAATAGTGCCATGCTTTTCCAAGAAATGTGTCCAAAAAATAAAAATTATGAACAGTGGGAAAAGTAATATGAGCAATATTCAAGATATAATCATTTTACTCAATGGCTTTTAGTTATTTAAAAATGGAAGTAAGAGATTTCTTCTTAGACTCAATTTTTTCTGGTATTTATACAGTGTTTTTTCTCTTAAGTCATATTTTGGTTAACTTTTCTATCAATTTGTTCTGATTTTAAGGACACCTGGCTTTATCATCTGACTGTTGCAGCTGGAAGCAACAATGTGAATGTTGGATCTGAATTTGAGCAACTCGTTTGCAAATTACTGAATATAGAAGGGGAACCCTGTAAGTTCATACACACCTCAGGTGTTACAGTTTGTGAAATGGAGCCCATACCCCTTAGCCTAATGGAGTTTCTACTGTGTTGGTTCCTGTTTCCCTGCAGCATACTCTGCTTGTCACTAGCTTTGCCTTCAATGGCCAGGATTCTTGCTACTGGGAGACCAAAATTCCCCAAGGAGCTGTGCCCTCTCACACTTCTCTGCTTAGCTCACCTTGCTCCCTCTGTTCAGAAGGCACCCCCCCTTTCTTTCACAGTGCTCACCAACAGGATGAAACCCTACCTAGCACTGGAAATCCCCAGCCAGCCCACTTCATCTCAGCATCTGGCCAATAAAAGGTGTTTGATCAAAGTTAAAATTATATCCCTATACACCTTGCCATTTAATTTTTTAAAGTGCTCTCTGGCTCCAGAAATGATGCAGATCAAAGGTAGCATTCCTGTTTTATTTTATTCGAAAGGCAGAAAAAAATCTTCCATTTGTTAGTTCATTCCCCAGATGCCTGCATTGGCCAACACACTGTTGGGCCAAAGTCAGGAGTCGGGAACTCAATCAGCCCAAATCTTCCTTAAGATAGTAGCAGGATTCAAATTACCTGAGGCACCACTGTTGCCTCCCAGGATCTACATTACAAGGAAGCTGGAGTCAGGAGCTAAGTATGGATCCCACACATTCCGTGTATGAATGAGGTCATCTTAACTCTAGGACAAACACCTGTCCCCCCAGCCCAGCGGCATGGCCTAGTGGCTAGGGTCCTCGCCTTCAACGCCCTGGGATCCCATTTGGGTGCCGGTTCTAATCCCGGCAGCTCCACTTCCCATCCAGCTCCCTGCTTGTGGCCTGGGAAAGCAGTCAAGGATGGCCCAATGCTTTGGGATCCTGCACCCGCGTGGGAGACCCGAGGGAGGTTCCTGGTTCCTGGCTTCGGATTGACGCAACTGGCCGTTGCGGTCACTTGGGGAGTGAATCATCAGAAGGAAGATCTTCCTCTCTGTCTCTCCTCCTCTCTGTATATCTGACTTTGTAATAAAATAAATAAGTCTTAAAAAAAAAACCTGTCCCCTCCCCTTCTGCTTTAATTCTTTCATAGCATTTGCGGCTTTACATGGAAATGAATTTTTATGCCTAAGGCTTCCCCACTAGAGTCTGGATTCTATGATATATATACTGTGCATACTAACAGAAACATCCTTTACAGTAGCCATGTAGGTATTTAGTAAGTGTTGATTTTAGGAATGATTTCAAGTTCCTCTTTTACTTCAGATCTCCTATTTTGACTTCTCCCATGTACTTCTTCCTTCGGTTCATCTCCCTACCTAAGTCAACAATCTTGGACACATCTGAGCAATGCCATAGTGCCTTGGTAGACTTATTGCAGCCTAGTAAATGAAGAACCAACCCTTTTGCATGAACATAACCCACAACAGAAACATGAGAATCCCAGTGGCGTGGAAGCTATAGTAAAGTAATGTTGTGATCATTTTCTCTATGACTTCTATGACTTAAAGTCATGAACCCAGCTAGAAGGAGCTGATTTCTATGAGATTCATATAATGGAGGCCAAGTAAGTGATTTGGTCAGTTTTCTGTTCACATTTTTCTGTTGACTTTAGCCTCGCAGATATGGAGACACCCCGCTTTGTGTCACAGCAAAGAAGGAATCATTTCTCCGCTGACAACACTGCCTTCTGAAGCCCTACAGACGGAAGCTATTAAACTATTTAAGGTAAGTTCATTATATGCTATTACACAGTTAGTTTAATTGAAAAATGAGAAGTAATCATTTGGGCTATAGAGTTGCACTATCTCCAGAAAAGTTTAATATGTGATGATAATGATGATGATTAGGAAATCTACTGAAGTAAATTCAGTGTGCTGTCTGGGTAGGTGAAGATTTGGGATCTACTGCAATAAACCGTTCTTAAATGCTTGATATCTGAAGAATCCTTTCCTCAATAAGTCTCTCAAATGGGAACATTTTTCATATCATACCAACCTCAGCTCTCTCCTTCCTCTCTAATGCCAGTCACTCTTATTATCTCAATCACCATTGGAAATTCCAGATTATTTGCAATTTGCCATTCAGCTATATCACTCTTCATCCTCCCATATCTGCCATTGGTCTCCTTTGGGTAACTTTACATTTCATTAAGGATTTTGGTTTCCACTCACATTCTTTCTTCTCTACCACAGGTCTTGTAAATGACTCTTATTATCACTTCATTCACTAATGACAGAATCATAAAACTCCAAGTCTTCTTAGTTCTAGTAAGCTTCGCCTCTGGACCATTTCATCTTCTCGTTTTCTGTGTATGTGGGACTCATGCTTGCATACACTCTTATGCCAAACCCCAGATCAATGCTATGTTGGCTGCTCCTCAGTAATCAGTACTGAGTGCTAGGGAGCATCATCAAACCTCCATGTAGCCTGGAACCATTACGTATTTGTGGACTTGATCCCTCACAGTCATTACCTCTTCCTCACTCCCTACTCAGTAACACTGATCACAACAGAAACTCTGAGAAAGTTAGGATGTTAGGCAGCATGACCCAGATCCTTTCTCCAACAGACATACTTTCATTTGTTTTATTTGGAGACAATAATATTATTATTAGATATAGTCATCTCTATTAATGCTGAAAGTAGCAATAAATAGATACTTCCTTAAAATGATAAAATGTGGGTCCAGCGCAGTAGACTAGTGGCTAAAGTCCTCACCTTGCATGTGCTGGGATTCCATATGGCTGCTGATTGTAATCCCGGTGGCCCCACTTCCCATCCAGCTTCCTGTTGTGCCCTGGGAAATCAGTTGAAAATGGCCCAAAGCCTTGGGACCCTGCACCCATGTGGGAGACCCAGAAGAGGCTCCAGGCTCCTGGCTTCAGGGTGACGCAATACCGGCCGTTGTGGCCACTTGGGGAGTGAATCAGTGGATGGAAGATCTTTCCCCCTGTCTCTCCTCCTCTGTGTCTATCTGACTTTCCAATAAAAACAAATAAGTCTTTTATAAAAATGATAAAATGTTTCTTGGCTAAAAGCAAACATTATACTTTATGGGAAAATACTAGTCCACTAAAATGAGGAACAACACAATGATATTTCTTATTATTGTTTTAAACTTTTAAGTTAAAGCTTAAATTATACAAAGCCTATCATTCTTATTATTTAATATTCTATTAGAGGACTAACCTATGTAATTTGAACACAGAGAATTGAGAAGCATTTACATTGGAAATATAGCTATTTACAGAAGGCATAGTTGTATACCTAAAAAAGGTCAAGGTGTTTAAATTCATAGGACTGAGAAGAGAGAACTAGAGAAAAATCTGCAGAGGGCTCCCTAGAATTTTCAGCTGAGATCAGATAAACTATGGAAACAATTACTGGTAAAGAATAGAGCAATACTACTACTACTACTACTACTACTACTACTGATAAAGAATAGAACAATACTACTACTACTACTAATAATAATAATACTAATAATAAAATCCTGGAGCTCACAAAAGGCTGGAGAGACTTTGTTTCAATTACCCAGAATGGAAATGTCCAACACACGGAGCATCAAATGCAGTGCTTAGGTTATTGCCTCATCTGATCCAGCCTAAAAAAAAAAAAAATTGGAAGAACCAAAACTGTTTCTATCATTCTACTGTGTTAGAAAAAAAACTTCAAAAATATTAAGGCAAAATTTCCTAGATCTACAACCAATTCCAAGTCACCAGACGAACAGAAAATCATGCTAAATATGGATATACCATGATGAGAAGAAGCAGTCATAGAAACAAATCTAGAAATTATACAGGCAATAATCTAGCATGACGTTTCCATGCATCAATTGTCCACTTACATATTTCCCTAACATATGGTGACTTAAAACCACAAACATTCAGTATTTCACAGTGTCAGAGGATCAGGAATCTGTAAGCAGTTTAGCTGAGTGGCTCAGGCTTAGAGTCTCATGAAATCACTGTTCAGCTCACAGAAAGGGCAGTGGTTATCTGAAGACTTGACTGGGGACGCAGGATTACAAACTCTCCCATAGCTGTTAGCATGTTGTTCACAATGTGAGTCTCCCTGTGACCACTCAAGATGTGGCAGCCGTCTTCCTCCGCAGCCCAGGATCTAGAAGGCAATGAGAGAAAGTGAACATGATAAAACTTTTAACTACTTAAATATTGAGGCTTGATATGTCCTCTACACGAAGTAGGGCCATTATCATTATAAAACAACCCTATTTGTCTCTGGAAAAATTCATTTTGCTTTGCAACAGACCTTGTCAGCTATTAATGTAGCCACTCCAGAAATCTTTTCCTTAATATGAAATATTTTTCCAACAATCAAACAAAAACTATTGCTGAAGAGAGCATCAGTAGAATTCATGCAGAATGCATGTAATCATTTCTTACTTTGAATGCATCTTTTTTTCTGTTTAATTCAGACCTGCCAGCTTTTTATAAATGCAGCGGTTGACTCCCCAGCCATTGATTACCACATATCCCTAGCACAGAGTGCCTTACAGATCTGCTTGACACATCCTGAGCTGCAGAATGAAATTTGCTGTCAGCTTATTAAACAGACAAGACGAAGACAGCCACAGAATCAGCCAGGCCCACTGCAGGTATACGTTGATGCATATATATACAATTTTAAATGATGTTTTTCTGATCGTAAGAATGTTATACATTGAAAATAGGCATCTAGAAAATGAGAAAGTACAAAAGTAAACAACTGTTACAGCTATTAATATTTTGATCGGTGTCCTGTTGGTTTATTCATATGTATACCATAAATGAAGATGTATGTACACTGTTAGTTTTTCAAGTCACAGCAGCTGTGTAGTGTGCATGTCACCCTTTCTAAATTATATGAATATTCATTTTCCTTATATTCTTAAACATCCATGTAAATATTGATGATCTCATTAATATCAATTACATGCACTTAAGTTTTTCCAGTTATTTCTCCTGTAATAATTACCTCTATATTAAGATATCTTTCAATCAAAATCTCATGTTCAGGTACAGTAAATTCCTTTGAATACATTTCTGTAATTCCTCTGTGTTTTCAACAACATTTAGTCTTAAATTTGCTCTGGGTAAAATGTGGTTGTTTCTATTGATTTGCAATAAAAACTGAGTTGTTTTTCGTTCTGTAGGGTGTGTTTACTCCAGTAAGTGCCTGTTTTCATCTCTGCATATTGACTTCCTGTTAGCCACAAAATAAAACAAAAATCTCTTACCCTAGCAAATAAGACCTGGGACTGAATCCAAATTTTGAGGGATGTGGGAAATCCTTTTAAGAAGGAATGTACAAGACATATTGCTTTTGCACATTTTTGCATGCTTATCACATAAACACAGGCAATAGGGCCCTTCCTTCCCAGGGCCTCCGGAGGGGCTTGAGCGCAACAGGGGGTCCTGAAACCTAAACTCCATTTGCATCAAGTGCCCTACCTACACCTGCTCTACTGGCCTCCCCTTTCTCTACTTTCTGCCTCCAGTTCACCATGAATGAATAAACTCTCCCTAGTTCTCATTCACATCCCTCCTAGCTTGTAGCTGTGTTTCTGTTCCCTGGGTGGTACTTCTTCCTTCCTCACTGTAGAGTTTACAGTCCAATTCAAGTCACATCTCCTGTATGAATCCTTCCCTGATTTCTCCAGCAGTTAGTCATTCCTTCTATTGGTTGTACTTTAAGAAAACAATAGATGATATCAATATGTTGCAGTATAAATTTGCTGTTTATACAACTCTCTCCTGCTGGATTGTAGGATCCTCAATGGCAGGCACAGTGCCCATTAAACCCTCCTCTTTTATATACAATGTCAGAAACTACTTAAGTTATACTTGCTTAATGAGAAAAGCATAGACAAGAGAGCACAAAACAGAGCAGTGGAAAAATAAAAATCACATGTAACTGTTACTTAAACATAACCTCTGCAAATTATCTTTTCTACTCACCCTTCATGTCTGTCTGTCCAAATGCATGTATGTGTGGGTAGGTCAGTTTTGGTGTGAGGCATATGGTTTTCTATTATTTTACAACATGCCTTTCTCAAAGCTTTTATATTTTCATCAGCAAGTAAATGTAAACATGCACAACAACAAAAAAAAAGGAATTCTGTCTTAATCTTTGAGTGGGAAGGAGATCTGTCATACCTTTTTTGCTTTTGTTGTTTACCTCAGTTGCAGACAACCATATCTACAATTGGATGGATCTGTGGATCTGATCTAATAAGAAAGTGTTTATGTTTTTTTTTCAACATGATGAGTGTTTTCAACAGATTTGTATCTGTGGAAAAAGCAAGAGATTTTCGGTGAAGGGAGACTACCATCCACCCACTGCTCTCCTAGCCGCTTCCTGCCACTCCTCTGACCAGAATGGCAAATCTAACGTATGATCCCTCTGTTTGCCCAGGGCTGGCAGCTCTTGGCGCTCTGTGTTGGGCTATTCCTTCCTCACCATCCTTTCCTGTGGCTCCTCAGGCTCCACCTGAAGAAGAATGCAGATTCCAGGTGTGCAGAAAACCAGTTTGCTGAACCATTTTTCCCCTCCTGTAACCACTGAAAATCTACAATAAGTCATAAGTATTTAATATACTGACAGGTACACTTTCAGAAGATTATGTGACACAAATATGGATCCAGGAAGTCTTTGATTATCACTTTTGTGGATCTTGGAATAGATTTCTTTTGTTATGTTAATCTCTTTTGAGTGATTGCAGTAGAAACTGGGAAAACTGACAAAGAATATTTTGAAGTGAAAAATCTGTGTGTTTCAAGTATGAATGATGTAACGCTAGCTGGTGTTCATTCAATCAAAGCAACTATTTTGTTTTCCTTTTATAGTTTTCCTCCACTTGAATGCTTTTATGTGGGAAACATCCCTTAATGGTCTTCCTGCCTTTTATAATTGAATGTATTTGAATTACGTACAGCAATTTTATTCCTTTGGAAAAAAAAATCCACCTTTCCAAATGGCTTTCTTACAATGAGACTCAGAGCATTCAGCCAAGGCTTATCCGGAGTCATTTTGTCCACAAAGAGGCTCATGTTAGCTGCTTAAATAGGTGCTGACTCAAACACACGTACACACACAAAGTAAAACAAAAACAATTTGGAAGCAATGGGAAAGCAGCTTGCAGCTCATCCTGCTTTTGGGGACACTGTGATCAAGGTCATGCACTTTCAGCTGCTGTCGTGGGAGGTGGATGACATTTGAGGATCTGTTGTAAAGACACTTAAAAATGCAAACATATTTAGAGGTGTTATCAATCTGATTTTATAAACAGAATAAAAATTGTATAGAATAAATGAGGGCAAATAAGACCTCTATCCAGCTGTTATATTTCTTTACTCTGGTGGTTTTAATATTCCACATTTTTTAAATAAGTATGTGTTTTATGGGGTAAAGCAGGAAAGCACATTTTCATGTTTGTTTGAAAATAGTTTCTCAACTTTTTTGGCAGTCAAACATTAATCTACATGCCACATCCCTCTTAAAGACATCTTCCCTATCCTCCATACTCATGTTTTCTTTATGTTTCTTAAAGGCATCACTCATTTTGTGTTGACTATGTCATGCCTGGTAATGTGTTTGATACAATAAAGATGAAGAATGCTTTGTAGGGACATTTCAGTCACTCAGTTGCTGAAGCAAAATAATTAGAATTTGAGAAATGTTACAACAGTTTGGAATCATTCAAAAAGGAAAATTACTGTCAACATTAGCGTAATTCATTCAATGTACTACAAAGAAACCTTTTTAAATGGGATGCATATTTTCGATGGTCTCAAACATATTCCTCAAGTTTGATTTTAAGTTTTGTATCCCAGGACAGAGTTTGGCAAATATGCCATTTATTGCCAGCGATGTGTAGAAAGAACCCAACAAAATGGTGACCGGGAGGCACGGCCCTCAAGAATGGAAATCCTGTCCACCCTGCTCCGCAACCCTTATCATCATTCTTTGCCCTTCAGTATACCAGTGCACTTCATGAATGGGATATACCAGGTAGGCTAACATTTGTGCTGATTTGAAAACTTGCCCAGCCAAGAATCCCGTGTTTAACCTCTGTGAACTAGGCAAATGAGACTGTCCACCTCCCTGTGGCAACAACTAGCAGTGATAAACCTTTAGATGTGTTCATCTTTCAGAACAGTGGAGTTTTAAAACAGTTCTAAAGAAAGAATCATATAAAACCAAATAAGGAATAGGTTTCTCTGCCATTATAATTCTAATGGAGTAAACCAAAATACTTTAGTCAAGTTTTTCCGCCATCAGTGTACCCACTACATGAATAAATAGTTACTAATATGTGTGTATGCGCTTTTACTATCAATTCTAAATTTCTATTTATTTAATCTTTTTTTTTAAATTTCAAAGGCAGAGGGCTTGGCAGCGTGGCCTAGTGGCTAAGGTCCTCGCCTTGATCCCATATGGCCGCTGGTTCTAATCCTGGCAGCTCCACTTCCTCTCTATCTCTCCTCCTCTCAGTATATCTGACTTTGTAATAAAAATAAAATAAATCTTAAAAAAAAAAATTTCAAAGGCAGAGAGAGATCTCCCATCCACTAGTTCGCTGCTCAAATGCCTGTAACAGCCTGGTTTTGACCAGACTTCAGCCAGCCGCTCAGAACCCAGCCAGATCTTCTCTGTAGGTAGCAGGCACCCAAGTACTTGAGCAATCACCTGCTACTTTGTTCCCTCCTCTCCCCAGCATGTACATTAGCATGAAAATGGAATTGGAAGCATCATAGCCAGAACTCAAGCTCAGGCAGCACTGTATGGGATGCAGGCATCCTAGCCACACCCTAACTAATGTGCCAAACTCTAGCCCTTACTACATTTTTTTTTAAAGATTTATTCATTTTTTTATTACAGCCAGATATACACAGAGGAGGAGAGACAGAGAGGAAGATCTTCCGTCCAATGATTCACTCCCCCCCAAGTGAGCCGCAACGGGCCGTCCTCAACTGCTTTCCCAGGCCACAAGCAGGGAGCTGGATGGGAAGTGGAGGTGCCGGGATTAGAACCAGCGCCCATATGGGATCCCGGGGCATTCAAGGCGAGGACTTTAGCCACTAGGCCACACCGCCGGGCCCACCCTTACTACATTTTTAAGTCTCTAATCCTCAGAGACTGTCCTGAACCCTCCCAGCTCTCAGATCCACGTGCTAACTGCCTGTTCCAAAGTTAGCAATTAGTGTTTAGAGTCATCAACCTTTTTCTCAGAATTCAGATACTTAACTATTAATGAAGCAAACACTAAGTACAGAAAGTATCCCTTTATTTAAATATATATTTTTAAAGATTTATGTTTTTATTTTTATTAGAAAAACAGATACACAAAGAGAAGAGACAGAAAGGAAGATCTTCCATCTGTTGATTCACTCCCCAAGTGGCCTAAATGGTCAGAGCTGAGCCGATCCGAAGTCAGGAGCCTGAGCTTCTTCCAGATCTCCCACGTGGTGCAGGGTCCCAAGGCCTTGGGCCATCCTCAACTGCTTTCCCAGGCCACAAGCAGGGAGCTGGATGGGAAGTGGGGCTGCCGGGATTAGAACCGATGCCCATATGGCATGTGCAAGGCGAGGACTTTAGCTGCTAGGCTACCATACTGGGCTTATTTAAATACATTTGTTTCATTTGCTTAAAGATTGCACATTCAACAGTAGTTCTTAGTTGGTTTATAAAGAGTAAGATAATATCCCTACAAGTTGTTTATACCTGTTAAATCACTTTTCTATTTGGAATTCATGTCTGTTGGCTGAAGCTGACATTTTTGAATGCTTTCATCCAGCTGTAAGTAACCTTGTTAATGTTCTGTGGAGCTTTGTGGGAGAGGGCAAGCTAAAGCACTTAGAAAAATAAATGTTATCTTAATCTTGCTTCAAATATGCCCTGGCTCCCCCCAGTCCCGCAAACTCTGTTGGAAATTTATAGACTGAGAAAACGGCTTTGTTATTTCTGACCAGGTTGTTGGGTTTGACGCATCCACCACAGTGGAAGAATTTTTGAATACTTTGAACCAGGACACAGGAATGAGGAAGCCAGCACAGTCTGGATTCGCTTTGTTCACAGACGATCCTTCTGGCAGGGATTTCGAGCATTGTCTTCAAGGAAACATCAAGGTGAAAGCAAGTCTTATAAGGAATTTTGATTTTTGCCAGCCACCAGCAAAAAAAGCTACTCATTACTCTTTGCAAAGCGTTTAGTTCAGGAAGTTTCCTAAATCATCAACCTAATCCTTAAAATAAAAAAAAAAATCACTGGACCGTGGTCAAACAACATTCCTAATGTACAGTCTGAACTCACCAACACATGCCCATATGGAAGAGAGGAAAAGGATTGGCAGTATTCTGAATGTGAGAGTGACAGGAGTGCAAACATGAAAGTGCCAATAACATGAATTTCCATTTGTTTTCCTTTTTCAGCCTGTGTGTGCTAGGCGCCTGCCTGACCCCCATGGAGAACACAAGAAGGGACATGTAGCTTGAGTCCATGGGAGATGTATGATTTGCTTAGGAAAGAGCAGCTTTACACGATTGTGACCTTAAACAGGGAATCAAAGTGATAAATATTTTAGGAGTGCTGTGAACTTTGTACAGAGAGAGAGATTGAATTCAGCAAGGGGAGCTTGGAAAGACCTGAATTTGAATTTGAAGGATGAGTAAAACATGACCTTGTGGAAGAAAACAAGATTTTTTTTTTTAAGTTTAGAAACATAGAATTATAGAAGCACCAGGGATTTCAGAACAATGGTCTGCTTCTGGATGAAGAGATGGAGGCCCAAATTTCGAGGCTGAATCTGGCTGGAGGCCCTGTCTTCGTATTTTACTTTTTTTTTTTTTTTTTTTGGTGTGACTTGTTATTCCTATCTTTGTAAACTTAGAATGTGGACAAGTTATTTCTTCCATGATTATATCATGAAAAAAAATCCTTATAATCTCCTAGTCTCCAGTTTCCTGCAGGCCTTCATTAAGATTCCTTTTTGAGTAAAAAATTCAAGGCCATGATCCAAAGTTAATGAGTGTCTAAAAGCTAAGTGGGCTAAAGAGCAATGTGTAACTAAATCCTAAACTCAGAATGTCACAGAGGCTGAAAACAAAAAGCTTGAACAAGTTTTATTAGATCGTATTATTTGAAAACTTGGAGGCTACAGACAAACTTCAACCACTATCGATCTGAAGTGTCCTATGAATCTGAATTTTCTGCTCCCCTTCTAGATATGCGACATTATCTCCAAATGGGAACAAGCCTCCAAAGAACAGCAACCTGGGAAATGTGAGGGCACAAGAACTGTGCGTCTAACTTACAAAAACAGGTGCGTAATTCCATCCTAATGCCAGGCTAGGAGTCCCCAGCTATGTTCAAGTCATGGAATGACAATGTTGCTTCCCACTGACAAGCCTTGGAAGTTATAATATTTATTTATATTCTGTGTTTTTTTTAAAGAAGAAACTGTCAACAAAATTTTGTTCCTACTTCTACTCTCTTAAAGTCATGAATAATTATATATATATATGTGTGTGTGTGTGTATTTTTAAAGATTTATTTACTCTTTGTTAGAAAATTAGATATACAGAGAGGAGAGACAGAGAGGAAGATGTTCCATCCGTTAATTTACTCCCCAAGCAGCCGCAATGGCCGGAGCTGAAGCGATCCAAAACCAGGAGCCTGAAGCCTCTTCTGGGTCTCCCACGTGGGTGCAGGGTCCCAACATTTAGGGCCATTCTTACCTGCTTTCCCAGGCTATAAGCAGGGAGCTAGATGGGAAGCAGGGCTGCAGGGATTAGAACCGGCTGTTATATGGTTTCCCGGTGCATGCAAGGTGAGCACTTCAGCCGCTAACCTACTGCACTGGGCTCTGAATAATTGTATTTGATAAAAATGTATCTGGACAAAGATTAGAAAAACAGCTAGTTAGGGTGGTTGATACAAAGGTGAATTTTTAAATTCAACACAATTTTTACAAGGAATAAACATACAAGTACTGTACTGCAGATCTGTAATAAGATATATTTAGAGCCTGGTGTGGTAGCCTAGCAACGAAAGTCCTCTCCTTGCATGTGCCAGGATCCCATATGGTGCTGGTTCTAATCCCGGTGGCCCCGCTTCCCATCCAGCTTCCTACTTGTGGCCTGGGAAAGCAATTGAGGATGAACCAAAGCCTTGGGACCCTACACCCACATGAGAGACCGTGAGAGACTGCGAAGAAGCTCCAGGCTCCTGACTTCGGATCAGCTCAGCTCTGGCCATTTAGGCCACTTGGGTAGTGAATCAACAGACAGATTCTTCCTCTCTTATTCTCCTCTCTTGTATGTCTGACTTTCCAATAAAATAAATATATCTTAAAAAAAAAGAAGATATGTTTATTGGCTTGTCTATTTTTTTAAGGTTTATTTTTATTGGAAAGGCAGATTAGATTGATGGAGAGAGCGAGAGAAAGATTTTACATCTGCTGGCTCACTTTCCAAGTTGCCACAATGGCTGGAATTGAGCCTATCTGAAACCAAGATCCAGGAACTTCTTCTGAGTCTTCCCCATGGTTGGCAGGGCCTCAAGCACACGTGCCATCTTCTGCTTTATCCAGGCCACAAGCAGGGAGGTGAAAGGGGAGTGGAGCAGCTGAAACACAAACCAGTGCCCATATGGGATGTTGGTGCTTGCAACTGGAGAATTCACTGCTTGAGCCATCATGCTGGCCCCTCAACAGATAAAATTTTAATGCTTGTTGGCTTATTGTCAGAATCCAGATTTTCTTTCCTTTTTTTAAAAAAAATATATTTTCTGTCATTTGTTAGCAGTAGGTGGCACACAAGAGTGTATAGTGGGCGTCACACCAGAGTGGAGCAGTTAAGATTCATGATACTACAGTAATGGTGTTTTCCTGGTTTTTGTTGAATCTTATGCTTTGCAAATTAAGATTTCCATAAAAGGTCAGGATAAGAACCTGGCAGAATTTCAGAGGCCTACTTTTGGAAACTGTTCATAGACTTAAAGTTAGAATATAAAAATTGAAAGCACACTACAACATACAGAGTGTAATAGACTTTGTTCCAGTTCAATATTTCTTTTCTAATCATCTGTTTACAGAAAAACACACGTAAATTGTCAGAATATCTCAATAAGCTTCCACATCGTGTTTACCATGTCAGTTTATAGTAGTGAAAATATATGGGGCCCGGCGGCGTGGCCTAGTGGCTAAAGTCCTCGCCTTCAACGCCCCGGGATCCCATATGGGCGCCGGTTCTGATCCCGGCAGCTCCACTTCCCATCCAGCTCTCTGCTTGTGGCCTGGGAAAGCGGTTGAGGACGGCCCAATGCTTGGGGACCCTGCACCCGCGTGGGAGACCTGGAGGAGGTTCCTAGTTCCTGGCTTCGGATCGGCGCGTATCGGCCCGTTGCGGCTCACTTGGGGAGTGAATCATCGGACGGAAGATCTTCCTCTCTGTCTCTCCTCCTCAGTATATCTGACTCTGTAATAAAATAAATAAATCTTAAAAAAAAAAAGAAAATATATGGGGAAACTTACATATTTATTAAAAGGAAACAGGTAAATAAAAATGATACATTCATAATTTGAACTCCTCCTCTTCTACAGTCAGCCACTAAAAGGTCCCTCATTGCTTGGACAGACTTCTTTGATCTGAATCAGTGGTGACTGTGAACAATTGGAGTTTCTTTGTTCAGGGGCTCATGATTTGTGATGATTTGCCAGAGTTATGAATAATAAGGTGACCACGAAGCTTTCTAAGCTTGGTTGCTAAAATTTTCAGATCACGTATTCTACATCGGGGTCTCTAAGCACTGTCCCCTATCCCTGGGTACTCATGTAGCTTGATAGCAAGGAGTGGGCCCCTCCTCTTCCCTTCTTGTGGACACAGGAGAAAAAAAGAAATTGAAGCATTTGTCCCACCCATCTTCCTTCATACCTTGACCCTCCCCACCCTAATCAGAGACTCACATGGGTATACATGCCTCTCAACTATGCCAACAATATTAAAAATAAAATTAAATTTAAAAAGAAAAGAAAAACAATCATGCATTTCAGGGCAAATGTTTTGACCTAGCAAAGATGCCAGGTTGTGATGTCAAAGTCTTACACCAGAGTGCCTGAGTTCAAGCTCCAGCCCCACTGACGGCTCAAGAGTTGTGTTTCTGCCACTCAGCTTGGCCCAGCTCCAGTCACTGAAGGCATTCGGGAAGTGAACTGGCATGTGAGAGGATTGTCGTCCCAATTTCCTCTCTCTCTGCCTTTCAAATAAATAACAACACATTTTAAATCATAAATTTCTAAATAATAGCAACATTGCATAGATAATCTTTGCATGGACATCTCATAGACTATTCCTGGTGGAGCCCTTTCCCCTAATGGCAGCCTTCCCCTGGGACTCTTTAGTAACTGGCAAGAGTGGAAGGATAAAAGCCTTGAATCTTCCAAATGATTTTTATTTGTGCTTTGTGCTGGATCAACAGTTCTCAACATGTACACATTGGTGAATGAGCAGCATTAGCATTACAAGGAAACATGCTGTAGAAATAAGAATAATAATCAGCTTCAGATTTACTGAGTCAGAATCTGTGGGGTGAAGCCTAGGTGTCCTTAAAAATACTTTTTTATTCATTAATTTATTAGCCAGAGAAAGAGAGAGCATGCACTTCCATCTGCTGCTACACTCCCCAGTGGCGGAAATAGCCAGGGCTGGGATCAAGATTGAAACAGATATCTTCAATCTGTGTCTCCCGTGTGAGTGGAAAGAACTCAACCACTTGAACTGTTACCAACATTGACATTGGCAGACCTGCCACAGATAATGGTGAAATGTGCTGTTTTGAGAATCCCTAACTTAAGAGGCCTCATTGCTGCCCTTATCTCCTGATCTCACCTCCAGTGAAAGGAAACGGTCCTCACACTTGACCTGCTGCATATTGTTACATAGAAGAGAGATGTCCAGGAATTCTCATTTGTTTTGTTGTAACCAGATGGAATGACTGTCACACCCAAGACTCTTACTAATAATTCATGCCATATGAATGTTTAATAATACTTATTTTGATTGTGATGGTCATAGTTGAAACCAATAATTAAGTTTGGTTGAAGGGCTAATG
Organism: Ochotona princeps; assembly: GCF_030435755.1. Lineage (NCBI taxonomy): Eukaryota > Metazoa > Chordata > Mammalia > Lagomorpha > Ochotonidae > Ochotona > Ochotona princeps. The sequence continues at coordinate 50,130,224 of NC_080839.1, read as the reverse complement.
TTGTAAAGTAGTAACTCTTACCACTTGTGACATTGCACCCCGTCTAAATGCTAGTTTGAGTCCTAGCTTCTCTGTTTCCCATCCAGCTTCCCACTAATGCACCTGGGAAGATGGTATGCCCGCCATTCATGTGGGAAACCCAGATGGAGTTCGGGGCTCCTTGTTTCAGCCTGGCCCAGCCCCAACCCTTGTAGCCTTGTGGAAGTAAAACAACAGATGGAAGATCTTCCTTTCTCATCTTTCTCTGTTGTTTTGCTTTTCTTTTCATTTTTTTTTAAAAAAAGATCTATTTATTTGTTTTTATTGGAATATCACATTTACAGAGAAAAGGAGATATGTAGAGAAGGATCTTCCGTCCACTGGCTCATTCCCCAAGTGGCCGCAGCGGCTGGAGCTGAGCCAAATCGGAAGCCTCCTCTGAGTCTCCCACATGGGTGCAGGGTCCCAAGGCTCTGGACCATCCTCCACTGCTTTCCCAGGCCACAAGCAGGGAGCTGGATGGCAAGCAGAGCAGTAAGATAGAAACCCATTTGGGATCCTGGTGCGTGCAAGGCAAGGATTTTAGCCACTAGGCTACCATTCCAGGCCCTATTTTGCCTTTCAAATAAATAAATAAATAAATAAGTCTTTCTAAAATATTTGGTTGAAAGGGCTAGAAGGTGTTCAAAAGATACATATAAGGATATTGCCCCATGTCTGGGAAGCACTACTAAAAGGAGCAGAGTTGTGGAGGCCAGCACGTTGACTTTGTGGACTCATCTTCCACTTGCTAGTGGTACCATATGGGTGCTGGTTTGTGTCCTGGCTGCTCCACTTCTGATCCAGCTTACCTACTTAAGGTCTGAGAAAGCAGCAGTGCCCTTGGGACCCTGCACCCATGTGAGAGACCAGGAAGAAGTTCCTGGCTACCAGCTTCAGACCAGTTCAGCTTGGGCTGTTGTGGCCATGTGGGAGATCTCCCTCTGTTTCTCCTTCTCTCTCTATAAAAATTTGCCTTCCAAATAAAAAAATAAATAAATCATTTTTAAAACATAGAATTGTAATGAATATTACCATGTTAAAATGCACAAATAACTTCCTAACAGTGTATTTGGCATCAGGATTTTAAAAAAAGGCAATTCAAGCAGAAGGGCTAAATGTTTTATTATTTATGTCTTATTTCAAGATCATAACTTGGAAGTGGGAAGGGGAATAAGGAAAACCTGCAGTCCAAAGAGCATCAGGGAGAGTACAGTTGCAGCTATCACGAGCAGATGGGATGGAGCTCGTAGGAGAGCTGCAGAATAAATGTTGATTATGATAAAGCCAGTCAGATGTATACAGTTGTCTGCAGTTGGCAATGGTTACCATTTTGCTGGCCTTGCCATTCTCAGACATAGAATGCTCCATGGTTTCCATAATGCTTGTGCTCTCTTTCATTCTGCCAAAGACTACACGTTTGGTATCCATTCAGTCTTGGCAGAGCAGATGAAAAACTGGGAACCATTTGTGTTGGGACAAGATGCCAGGACCTGTATGCTTTCAGGGTAAAATTTTCATCACCAAATTTCATTCAGCAGATGGACCTGCCATATAGCCATAGATAAAAAATGAGGTTTAGAATTTGTTTCTGGTTCATAAGCTTGGCAGGGAAAGAAGAGTGATCAGAATTATGGGTGTAAGTGGTTTCCCCAAGTATCCCCACTGCACTCCCTGGAGCTTTGGACCTGCTGCCTTTCCCTTTGCTACTTAATGAACTACTGGGAATCATACTATAACTTGTGAATGGGGTTTTCCCTCTCTGAAATCTGTAAGGAGAAAAAAGCTGAAAATCCACAGTAAGACTTGTTAGGCTCATTAGGCTCACACCTAACATCTGTTGAGTCTAGATCTCATTTTTCCAACATGACAACACTCAAGTGTGTCAAGGTGTTGCTCAGATACCCCTTTGTGTCAGCACCTAGAGCTTTTGCCCAAGTTACAGCCAGAAGCTGGAGGCCTACAGGTCTCACTTGTAAGTAAATAACCTAGTAATAATAAAGAGGGTCACTGATTGGATGATGGCCTCATAAGGTGACAAAACCCACGTTGTGTTTCAACTCTTTTTGAGCTCCTAAAGGCAAAGCACAAATAAATGAATAAACATTGTCTTATAATTCTGAGGTTTCCCAGGGGAAGCCTCACTCTCCTCTCTTATTAAATATTGATATTAGATTTTTTTAAAAAGATTTGTTTCATTTTTATTTGAATGGCAGAGTTCTAGAGAGCAGAGACAGAGAATCTTCCATCTATTCCACTCCCCAAATAGCTGCAACAGCCAGAGCTGAGCTGATCCAAAACCAGGATTCTAGAGCTTCTAACAGGTCTCCCAAATAGGAACAGGGGCCCAAGGACTTGAGCCATCCTCTGTTGCTTTCTCTGGCCATAAGCAGGGAGCTAGATCAGAATTGGAGCAGGCGGGACATGAACCATCACCCACACGGAATGCTGTTGACATGGGGTGAAAGCTTAACCTACTACACCATGGACATCAGCCTTACTGGACTATTTTTACTTGAAACTTTCATTTCTTATTATTTGTTATGTGTCTAAGGTATGATTCTCAGTGTTTGGAAAATTGGCAATTGAAAAAGTATGCAGCCCATTGAAATGATGGCTCACGTTCCGCTTTGCTTGATATTTTAGGTCCTTCCCCAGTAAATACTTCAGGATTTGATATTTCAAAATAATAGATTAAATGATTTCTAAAAAATAAGTTGGATAATATTTAAAAACCATAAAATAACAAGAAAAATCAATTTCAACCCCATAGCAGGTTTTCTGCCATTTTGTTGATAACATAGAACAAGTGTCTGGATTTATCTTTACTTTCTTCCTTTGTAAGAACTTCCTGTAATGAAAAAGTTCCTCCCTTTTTTTTTTTCAGACTGTATTTTTCGATGCAAGCTCGTGGAGAGACTGACAGAGAAAAGTTGCTGTTAATGTATCAGACAAATGATCAGATAATAAATGGACTTTTTCCTCTGAACAAGGATCTCGCATTGGAAATGGCAGCTCTTTTAGCTCAGGTAACTTCCATGTTCTGTAGAAGAATATAATGAAAGGATCAAATAACTAACTTCCATATTGCATTAAATGTAGCAAAATGATATCCTGCCAATAGTTCTTTAGATTTATTTTGTTATGACTAACACCCTACTGCATGACCCATTGCAGTGGGAGTACTATGATAGTAATCCATCAAGAGAACCTTGTATAAAGTATACCAGTAAGCAAAGGAATTGCAGCTATGGCCTGAGACACATGCTAAAATTGTCCAGCAATTTAATAGAAATCAATCTTTAAAAGACTAGGACACATTCTTTGGTTTGTTTATTCTCTCCATTATGATTAAGTTCAGCCTTCTATAACCATATACCTATATAAATAAATAATGACTTAGAAAGTAGTAATATATTTTCCTCTCCCTCTGAGACAGGCGAATGTGAGACAGACAGAGAGAGGAGGGAAGAAGACCTCCCAGGGGCTTTCCTAACTCATTGAGGATGTGGGCTTTATTCTGTGCTGCCTTCTGCTAGCCCTCAGGTGTCATTGTTGTGGCATTAAATGTCTGTCAGGGCCCTAACATGGATATCAGTGTCCCAGGCATTAGGATGTGGGCAGGTGGAAAGGCCAAACTTTCTTGCCTCTAAGAAAACGCAAGTGTCTTAACTGCTAGGTCGTGTACTTCTTGTCTCTCTTGAGATGTTGTCCCTATCCCCATTCTTTTTTTAAAGACTTATTTATTTTTATTGGAAAGGCAGAATTGCAGAGAGAAGGATAGACAGACAGAAAGATCTTCTATCCACTGGTTTACTCCCAAGTGGGCACAATGGCTGGAGCTGAGTTGATCCGAAGCCAGGAGTCAGGAGCTTCTTCCGGGTCTCCTACACGGTTCAGAGTCTCAAGGCTTCAGGACACAAGCAGGGAGCTGGAAGGGAAGTGGAGCAACTGGGATACAAACCGTCATACATATGGGATCCCGGTGGATGCAAGGCGAGGACTGTAACCACTAGGCTACCACACAAGGTCCCTCCTATCCCCATTTACAGTTCCAGCTAGTGGCCCCAACACAGTTTCAGCTATTGCAGACATTTGAAAAGTGAACTACTAGTTTTTTTCTTTAATTTGTGTACCTCTTAAAGGGGAACTAATTTTTCTGCTGTCTTTTCCTTAGAATAGCTTTGTGAAGGTAAATGAAATATACTAAACTTTGTAGAAGAGTTGTTTATGTTGTGGCATGTTTCATATGGGGCAAGTTGGGAATTATCTGAGTTTGTTTTCAGTTATTCCCCAGCTGTTTATGCTACATGGTATGTCAGGCAGCAGCAAAGGGAGATGCTGAGTTGGGACACACCGTTGATGACTTTCCTATAAGACTAAGTTTGCCGTGAATAGCCTACAGCTTGTAACCATTGTTTGTCCAACTCAACATGTCCTTCATGGTTAAGTCTTAACCTTAGATTTCACAGAGAGCTGTGTTGAGTGCTCCCAAGAGGTAGGTGGGGACAATGCCCACCTTGCTGTGGGGGAAGGTTTTCAGTACATTTGAAGAAACAGTGGAGGAAATTAAAAACGATATTTGACTAAGTAGGATGTGGGAACTAACAAAAACAAGGAAAAAATGAAGAATAAGAATATAGCAAAGCGAAGCCAAGTAACCAAGAAACTGGATTAAAGAATCTAGAGAGTTTGAAGCTATGAGCACAAAGCTCAGCTGAGAATTTAAATAGTAACTGACCAGGTTATATTGGAAAAGAGGAGCTCTGGCTTACAGCGTACCTGGCAGCAAAAGTGGGAGATACTGGGACCCTCTGTAAGTCCATTGCAGCCCTGACAGAATCTTTCATCTGTGTGTTGTGGAGTATGATAGGAATAATGTGAATGTTCAGAATGACATTCACATGAATGTCATCAAATTTTCTTCTTTGAACCCTTTTTGGTATCTTATATCTAGGTTTATCACAAGTATTATTTGTCTCAGTTTCTCTTAGTATATAGTAAACTATTTGAAAGTACAGACTATGGGCAACTATTTCCTTTCTTACAGAATGTCTGTCTTGGTTGAATAGATGTGCAGGTGGGTTGATGTAGCATTGGATAGGTGAGTTCCCATATGGGTACTGGTTCCAATCTCAGTTGCTTCATTTCCAACCCAGCTCCCTGATAATGTGTCTGAGCAAGATTGAAGCATGGCCTAAGTCCTTGGGCTGCTGTCACCCATGTGAGAAACCCAGGAGAAGCTCTGCAGACTGGCCTAGCTATGACTATTGCAGCTATCTGGGGAATGAACCAGTGGATGGAGGGTTCTTTGTCTCTGTCTGTCTCTTCTCTCTGTAACTCTGCCTCTCAAATAAAAATTTTAAAAATCTTTAAAAAACAAGAATGTTTAGAAAAAATAAAACTGGTTTTCTTTTTGAAATCTCTCAATGGCTCTTTTTATTATTATTATTATTTCCAATTAGGTAGAGATTGGAGATTTCGAAAGGCCTTTCTCAACTCCAGCAGGACATGTTACTAATCAGTGCAAAACAAATCAAACTCTGAAGCAAGTCATAGAGAAATTTTATCCTAAAAGGTATAAGGAAGGCTGCTCTGAGGAACAGCTAAGGTAAGGACATATTTGTAATTCTTTAGAGGATAGTGTCAGTAATTCTTTTTTCTGATTTTAAAGGTGAAAAAATTGTGATCATTTTCATCATTTTCTCAAGATTTTTAAGTACTACTGAGCCCCAAGAAGTTGTAAATGTTCATACTTAAAATATATCCAGAAGTTTTAGAAACTATATTTTTAGAATTTTAATGAGATTAATTTACCTTACTTCAGATCTTTTCGTTTGACCTAATTTTCATTGTCCAAATTTGTTCCAATAATAAAGAGGGTGGAATTAGACAATAAGGCTTAGCATTGTGAAATATTTACCAAAAGATTTATCTCATGGAAATTTTATTTTAAACAAATTGAATTAAAAATAAACCTTCTTATTACTCAAGATTTTAATTCTGTTTTAATTGTTAACTGGAGTTTGTATTTGATCCAGCAGTTAAGCTGACTACTCAGACACCAGTGTCCCATATCAGAGTACCTTGGTTCGATTTCTAGCTCCTGAGTTTATTCCAGCTTCCTGACAATACAGACCTGGGAGCCAGCAACGGATGACTCCAGTAACTGGGTTCCTGTCACTGACATGGGCAACTAGGACCCAGCTTCTAGACCTGGGCTTCTTGGTTGTCCAGGGAATGTGCTGGTGTATGGAAGCTTGCTGTCTCTCAGATTAATTAATTCAGTTTTTCATGAAGACTTATTTATCTATTTGAAATGCATAATAACAAAGAGAGTCAGATACCTTCCTTCTGTGGATTCTCTCCCCAGTGAGACATTTTTAAACTTACCCTGGGGGGATAGTCCTTAGATCATGCTAAGAGCGTTAATAGTCTGGGGATCTGGTGAAAGGAATGCTCCAGGAAGGACAAAGAACAACAAAAAAAGGACAAGACAGTGTTGAGATCAAAGTCAACAAAAATAATAGGTCTACCTGGTTATGCCTGCCCATCACTAGTTGTACCTAGAATTGGCTCCAGAACTCTTGAGAGGCTAATATACTGGCTATGTTATTGCTTTTGTGTTTTTGTTTTGTTCCTTTCTTCTTCTTCCTTTTCCTTTTCTTCTTCCTCCTCCTCTTCTTCTTTAGGCAGCTTTGCCAGCGACTGTCAACCAGGTGGATGGCCCTCAGGGGACACAGTGCTGCCGACTGCGTGCGCATCTATTTGACAGTAGCCAGGAAATGGCCATTCTTTGGTGCCAAGCTGTTTCTTGCAAAAGTAAGGATGACTCTGAGGGGGATGCTAAATAGAAACTCTGATTTACAGATTTACCCCAAGATTTAGCTTGTTTTGTTCTTTTAAAAATGAGGAGAAGTTTCTCCAGATTGAAAGAAAATAGTAGCGGGAAGCCTTTGAGAGACAGGAAAGCTTCTCCATCTTTTCCGCTCTGTCCAACTTTCCCCTAACCCTAGCACATATTTTACGCATGTTAGGCTCATCATGTGCTTGTAAACACTTGATCCCTGCATGCTTTTCTTCATTCGTTCATTCACTATCTTACTGACTTGCTTGTTAACATAGTATGTAGTGAGTTCTGTTTGCCATTGAGCTACACTCTAGTAATCCATCCACCCATGATCTCAAACAGGTTGTACTTGGACTATTTCACCTAGTGTATTCCAAGACTGCAACAGATCTGTAAACAAAGCAGCGTACGGTAGATTCAAATAAAGTGCCACAGACAGAAATGACACAAACAGCATTACCACAGATCTACTGAGGAAGCAAATAATGGTCAGCTCTTCCCCCAAAGCAAAAACCATGCTTTTTAATTCTTGTTTCTATAGGACTGTGCCAGTTGGTGCTCTCTCAGGGCCTTAGGATACATCCCGCCTTGTGCTGTTTTTTTCTGGATTTGTTTTATCCTCACTGTTCAGTTGCACATTTCTTGAGAGTATCAACCTGTTGTTTATCCTAAAATCCTCTTCCAGTGCCCTCCTCTTATTAAATACCTCCTGAATAGCTATGTAACTTTGGGCATATCAGTGACCCTGTCTAGATCTCGGTTTCCTCATCTCTGAATGAAAAGATGGAGTAGATATATCAAATCTAATGTAGCTTCTAACTCATTCTAAGTGAACGCTTTATTAAGACATTATTTTTTTACCACTGGAACTAGAAGCTGTCTGCTAATTTAACAGAAAGATGATAAAATTAGTGTATTTAAATATCTATATATATTCTTGAGGAAACTGCACTCCCCTAGCTGAATGTAAGTTCCATCCAATCAAGAAAAATCCAGCTGCAATTCCTTTTCCTATATTGGTTTATAGTACTTTGTTAATGGGTGATAAAGAGTAGCCTTTTAGAGGAAAGAATTCTAGAGAAGATTTTTTTCTCTTTTTTGTTTTTTCTTTTTATTAACACAGAGAATAGATTTTATGTATTTCATAGATAGAAGCCGGGGAGATTTTCTCACATGACTCTGGCATCTATGGATGTAGAAAATGGATGATTTTACTCTTTCTAGTGGTGAACAACACAAAATGTAATGTCTTGACTAGACATTTGTGGCATGGAGCTAAGTCTTAGCCAACCTATTGGATCGTGCAATTTCGCATTGTTGGCAGACTTTGTGTTATTAGTATCAGATAAAGAATGAGAAAGCATGCAAAGTGTACTATTTCTCCCATAACACCTGGAAGGCTGTGTCTTTGAGCTGGGTTTGGAACTGGGATACTGAAAGAAAACCTTGAAAAGCTTATCCAGTCCAAATATAATTTTCATGATAGCAGAGATTATCATTCAACCTTTATAGTCAGGTCTATGATTTCTAACATAGTAAATGCTTAAAGAATAAATACATATGTAAATAAAAGGAATAGTCTTGAATGGTAGATTAACATATTAGAGGAATTTTAATGCTAACTTTAGTGTTGGAACAGCTTTTTGATATACTTCTCTGCTCAGATAGCATGTGCTGTGCTTGCTGGCATAAGTTCCTATGATTAAAAATTGAGTATTATATTTCACATTTTACAATAGGCATTTTTGATTGTTTATAATGGGAGGTGTGGTTGTACCTCCTTTATTTGCTTAGTGGTGTCCGTTTCTGTGTGTTAAAATGTGCACAACATAAATTTACCATTCAAATCATCTTAAAGTATCCAATTGCATAGCATTAAGCCTATTCACATTGCTGTGCTACTGCATCAAATGCATGCTGTGTACATGTTAAATGCCGACCCTCCGATCTTTCCAGGCCCCTGCCCCTGGCATTATCATGCTACTTCCTTTCTTTATAAGTTTGACTCCTCTAGGTATCACATAGAAGGGGAATCACACAATATTTGTCCTTGTATTATTAAATTGTTTCGCTTAGTATAATGACTTTAAATTTTATGCAGATTGCAGCAGGTATCAAAACTTCCTTGGTTTTTCTAAGGCTGAATAATATTTCATTGCATCTTTGTTACATTTGGTTTATCCACTTATCTGCCCATGGGCAATTGAATGCTTGCTATCTTTTGCAAACAATCACAAGTTGACAAGTTACCACCTACTTTTGTTTTTGAGGGGATTCTGATAAGTTTTACTGTATACAGATAGCACAAGGTTGATCCTAGTTCCATTATAGTCTTTATATCCTTTTATAAGACTTAAGGAAATTAGCTTTTTTGTTAGAATTTCAGTTGTTAACTGAGCAAAGCAATCATTGTGGGGTGCTCAAAAATATTCATGAGTTTCCATTGGTTTTTAGCATTGGGAGAACTTTTATTGATATAATTTAATTGCTTTTGCATTAAAAATTGGTGAGAATTGTATTATTTCTTACTAATATGGATCCCATAGTTTTAAATTTTCTTCTTACCCTATCTTTATTAGACATTGAATATCATACATAATAAACTTATAAAGTATGCAGTTGTAATAATTCTTTACACTGTAAAAGCATTTCATACTTCATAAAGCACATCTATGTATCTTATTTTGTTAGGGTTTATATCATCTTAGAAACCCTAAAACCTTTGACCACTATTAGTTGCATGAAACAAAATAGAAATAACACATGTACATTATAGTTCTCATGTTGAAGAAGAGAAAGATGAGCCTCAGGGAGATTTAGTAGCTTGTCCCATTGTACACATTACTAAATGGCAGATTTCTGTCTCAAACATAGGTCTCCTAATGTTAAATTCACTCTTTTCATTATACCACACAGCCTTGTCCCCAAAAGAGATTTTTTTTAATGCTAAATTGTTGTTGTTGTGTAATGGAAAATTGTTACATATTATTTAGACTAAAAAATGTTTTTTGTAATTTTACTTAACATTTTTAGTAAGAGTGTATTTTTACCTACCATAGCCCATTACTCCATCAACACTAGAAAGTACTTTCATTTGGCTGGCTGTACACGAGGACGGTGTCAGCATTTTGGAATACACCTCTATGGTAAGACTAAATCATAAACATTTGCATTTGAATGTCAGCTGTTTCTATTGATTGTGTATGGTAAAAGGAGGTAATGATATCTTAATCTGATTTTCCTCATTTGTATTCTTCCTAACATGGTTAAATTAATAGTCATTTTGTGAATACAACTGTGATTATAGTTTAATCTTTCAGAACAAGATAAGGTGGATGAGAAAAATATAGGGGTGTTGTGGCATACAGGGTAACACTGCTGCCTGTCATGCCAGTATGCCATATGAGTGTCAGCTCATGTCCTGGCTGCTCCATTTGTGATGCAGCTCTCTGCTAGTGGCCTGGGAAGAGCAGTGGAGGACTCCCACCCATACTGGAGACTTGCATGAAGCTCCTTGCTCCTGGCTTTGTCTTGGCCCAGCCCTGTTTGTGGTAGCCACCTGGAGATTGAACCAATGGATAGAAAATCTCTCTCTCTCTCATGCTCTATAACTCTAACTTCAAATAAATATTTTTTTTTAGTTGAAATACTAGGATTAGATTGCACTCATTTTTTTCCATGAGAACTCAGAGACAACCATTTTTAAGTGTTATGAAGATTGTTTCCAATATAAAGCAATATTTAATATATCATTAAAATAGAAATTTTAATTTCCAAAGTCTAAATTTAGTTTCACTAAGATTTCTATGACATAATTTCTATACTTTTCTGTAATGTTGTCAGTTCATTTATACATATAGCAGTTCACATAGTTAAAAGCAAAGTCAAATTATGCTAAGTGTTCATTTATTTTCTTCTTATATGTTCTAATTTTTTTGCAATGAGTTATTTATTTCATAATCAAAAGTTACTTTAATTGTGAAAGTAGACATTACCTAGATAAAATTAATAACATTGCTATCTATATTGAATCTTATATTTTATTTTAGAAAATAATTTTTATATTCTATCATAATTAGTAATGATATTCTATCATAATAATGTTGCTAACAATTTCTTGTCTTCCTTTGAAAATAAGGAGTATATAACATATTTGGTTTTTCTTCTCTTCGAAGAGGTTGATAGTCAGCTATCTGTACAAGAGTCTAATGACCTTTGGCGGTTATCAGGATGATTTTATGGTAGTCATTAACAATCCACATTCAAAGGACAAACCAACAGAGAAGCTCCTTTTTGCCATGGCAAAACCTAAGGTGAGTGAAAAACCTTTCTGCCAACTTTTTATACACTGGATTTTTCTCGCTGAAGCATTGATTGAGCAGACTGTACTCCAAGTGGGAAAAAGACAGGCTTGATCATCAAACACCCAGGCATGGTGTGACTGCTGGCTTACCTCATTTTTCGAACGTAGCCTTGGCTTCTTAACTAAGAATTGTGTGATGCTACCTATTTCTTTTGACTGAAGAGCTAAATGAAGGAGCGGTGTTGTGGCCTAGTGGGTAAAGCTGTTAACTTCAATGCTGGCATCTCATGGGGGTGATTACACTTCTTTTCATCTTCCAATCCAACTCCTTGCTGATATAGCTAGAAAAACAATGAAGGATTGGCCATGTGCTTAAGTCCCCACATCCATGTGGAAGACCTGGATGAAACTCCTGGCTGCACCCCGTCAACCCTGACCACTACGGCCATTTGGGAGTGAACCAGTAAATTAGCAGGTGGAAGAACTTGATACTTCTCTCTCCCCACACCCCACACTTTCAAGTAAAATACAAAATAAATCTTTGAATCTTTTTTTAAAAAAAAAGTCAGAAGAGTTAAATAGATACTGTATATGAAAGAGAGCTCAGTGCCTGGGATAGGAAAGTTAAAAACAAACGAGCCTGATGTGAGTTAAGTTGTACTATACACATTATAGTGTTTACTGAGATTAGTCACTTTATAGACTCACTAAAGGAAGTAGCAGGGTTTTATAATTAAAGCAGATTAGTTCCTTTACTACATTTAAGCAAACTATATGGTCTTAAGGTCTGTAAGTAAACAGAATAAATAAATGGGCTACATACTAACACATGAAAGAAAAATTGATTTTCCTAAAATTTTAACTGTCTTAAAATTATTAACTAAATCTTCAAGTATCTGTAGTTTTTTTTTTTTAACGTGGCAAATCACTTTCTCAATTCAGAACTGTACTTACGTAAAGGCACTCAACCAGGAAGTACAATCAGTACTTTAGCTGAAGAAGTGGATATGATGCCCTGAGTTTCTTCAATGCGGTTTTAAGATAACTGATGTAGTTGTGCTAATGATGGTCACATTTCTTCACATAGCCACTGAATTTCACATTTTTTGGATTGTGGAACACTGTAGGGGTGTTGGTGCCTGGCTGGTGTGGAATATGTGCACGTGGTTGGTTGATCTAGATACAGATTTCCGATAGTCTGGACGCTTGCTGGGCAGATGGCCTATGGCCAACCCTCTCCTGTCTTTCAGAAGTGATGAGAACTAATTGAGAGTGTAACCATTCTGCTTTTCTGGTTTTAGATTCTTGAAATCACGCTTTTGATTGCCAGTTACATAAACAACTTCCATCAGCAAAAGGCAGCGTTCCACCACCTCTCGGCTCCAGCACTGCTCTCCGCCCGGCCAGGGGGAATCCAAGCCAGGGCCGTGGGGAGCCAGCTGCCTCTGTCAGGCAGCAGGCCAACCAAAGGTCCCACCTTGCTGTGAGGCTCCAGAGCCCAGATGTATGCTTTTTTTCCAAGCCAAGGCCCACTCTGACACCATGGTACTCCTAAGTCTGTATTGCCAATATTAACAATACTGGGGTTAGTCAGATAAATGATAAGCATAAAACAAATGGAAAATTTGCCACCATGATACTTTTCTTAGGGTCCCCGGGTAGAATGTGTCTTTTTGTTCATCTCCCTTCACCCTTCTCATCAGAAGCATGGTGCAATATTTTATTTTCTTTCTTCTTTCTAATAATCTGGAAATCTTCAGGAAGGGAGATGTAAAAAAAACTACCTGAATAAACTAGCTGATTATTTGAAAATGCTGACTGCTAAAAATTAATTATGATAATTCAGTGTGCCTTTAGTGAATAGTGTAGAGTTCGGGAAAAGTGGCACACACAGCCTAACAATCTGTTGCAGGGTGGTGTGCGGAGGTAGAATTTTTGAGCAAGTGCAATAAATATTCTGGCTGCATGAATTTCTAGGTGAAAAAAAAAAGGCTTAGGCAACCAGAACCTCCCGTGTGATATTAAGATGTCCCCATCACCTCTGCAGATCACTGGAGTGTAAAATTTAAAAGGAGACCCTCATAGCTGACATTTCTTGACTGTTAGAGTAGGCCAAGTACACGGGAACATTGTCCACATTGCATTGTACCTGCTGCTGGGCCGTCGTGACCTTGCTGTGTGACATAATATCTTTGAAAACAACGGTAATCCTGAGCTTGGCCCTGCATACCATCCTCTCTAATGATAGCTCCATGGGAATTTCCAAAAATTCTGTTTGTCCAAAGAGATAAAATTTTAGGTGAAAAAACCTTGAGATGTGTTACTTTACTGAGGTACGTGGGTGGTCAGTGTTTTCCAGGACATCAAAACCATGCCATTAGTATTCCTGCTAAAACTGAAACTGTGATAAGACATGAAAACTCTATCATAAAAAAATATTTTAGTAGTAATCATGAATATACTTATTTATGTGTAGAATATTCATATTTATTTTTGAGCATATATTTATCACTTTGTGTATCATTTTTAAAACATCAATTTGAGAAAAACGTGTGCTGCTGAATCAATTTGCTGGAAGAGCTCTCCTATTTTTCTCTGTTTTTTCTTCCCAAGGCAATGTACTGCTCTCACAGCAAGCCTTTTAGCAATGTCCCATACTTTTTCAATATCCTGAGAGGGCGCAGAGCAGGAAATCCATTGCATTAGGAATCTTGTGCCTTATTGATAATAATTTAAAAAAACTTTTTAATTCCATGAAATAGACTTTCATAGAATATTTCCTCCCCCTGACCCCCCACTAAACCTTCTACATCTTTTTAGCAATAACCACTCACTGAGGAGGCAAATTATTTTTGAGAATAAAGTACTTTCGGTTTGGGAAGGCTCTCAGAAGCTTTTTGCCTGGTGTACAGTCGTTTCCAAGTTCCCAGGAAACCATTTAATCATCACCAGTAGTTGGTGAGCCCAAGGCTTGACAGACCTGTTAAATATGTAAAGGGTTTTCGTGTCAGGCAGTAATTCATCTACTCCCAACCTAATTTAAACAGGAAGTGAAGGCTCACAGTGAAGTGCAGGCTTAAACAGTAGTGCCATAGACTTGGTATTCATTCTTGATAGAGCAGAGATAAAATATTTTGATGGAAAGAAATCAATTTTCTGTAACTGATGATGTGAAAATTTTATTTTCTGGGAAATTACATAGCCATTTAAAAAATCAGAGTATGTTATTATGATTTGTTACAAGAGAATCATGTTACATGTTTAATTGTAATATTTGTCTCCTATCATTTTCTTCCCTTTCAATCATAATAAATGATTTACAAAACCCATTTTGAGCATTATCTTTTGAATAATCTTCAAGAAATACCGAATGTCTTCATTGTCAAAGCTGAGGGAAAATGGTGGTTATTACCACCTTCAGAATGTTCCCGCTTTGTCTTCAGTGTTGCTTTATTTTATCTGCATAAAAGGGGGCTATTCTGGCAAATTATAAGTTTAATATATATCTTTGTATATGTATTTCTATGCACTATAAAAATAGAAATTTTGATTCTCCTATGATTTCATTCTAAGCTCTTCAAGGGAACTTGTTTCATATAGGTAAATTGAAAGGATGGTGTTATAAATATTTATTTTAAATGTTCTGGATGGTGTGTGTGTGTGTGTGTGTGTGTGTGTGTTTTCTGTGTGTGTGTACACCCTTAAGATCCATAGCCTGGGCGTGAACTTCAGTCTCAATTTATAGGAAAGGCTAATCACAATGTGAAAAAGAGCCTTTGTCTTAAAATATGCTTAATTGGAATTTTTTTCTGTAGAAATAAAATACACAGTAGTCAGTTTAGTCCATGACTGGAAACCTGAAGGACTAACCTCCATAAATAACTATTTTTCTAGGGTGGGTGGGAGGGGCTTTAAGTTTTCTGGGATGCCAAGATCCCCCTGCCCCTAACCCAACAGCTGTGGAATCTGGCCTCCCTCCCTGCTGAGCAGCTCTGGGCTGGTGTCTGTGAGGAGGGAGAACGGGGGAGCTGGAGGAAGAGGGTGGGCTAACATCTTAGTGGCAGATTCTGCAGAAACTGCATCTCTTCCACCTTTGCCACATTCATATCTCCCCAAAGAATGCAATTCCACTGCCCGAAGACCAACTCCCTCCACCCCTTAAACTCCAAGTGAAGATAAATACATAGATAAATATTAAGGACAATGTAGGATTTGTGCACCTAGCAGTAGGACCAAGACATAGGCTTTTCTTGGCGATTGAAGTGGGAGGGTGGAGGTAACATTTATAATCAGCATCAACCTCTGATCCCTCCAGGTGTGCTTCACAGTTGTTTTACAGTCCAGGAATGGGCAAAGAAAAAGTCTTCTTTAGGAAAATGTCTATTAGCAAGTAACACCAAAATGACATGCACTTCACAACAGGACTTGAATAAAGAGAAGTAGGTTCTGCTGTGGTGGGACAACCTTCTAATAGACACGGAGTGTGTGTGTGTGTGTGTGTGTGTGTGTGTGTGTGTGTGTGTGTGTGTGTGTGTGTTAGAGATTGGGCAGAAATCTCTTTCTGAAAGAACCGTTACATGATATTAAGGTTTTATTAACAGTCAGCTGGGTCACTGGCACCCACATGGGAGACCTGGATTGTCTCTCTTTCTTCCTCTAACTTTCAAATAAACTCATTCAGTTTTGAAGAATCACATATTATTCCTTAGCAGCTGCCGTAACAAAAGAAGGTCAGTCCCCTCCCTCTGTGGCTCAGGTGAATTCTCAAGAAAAGTCCTTTACAGAATGTTGGGTAATACAAGGGAAGATACCTTAGACTTTGTAATAAAAATAAATAAATCTTTAAAAAAGGAAGAAGAAGAAGTTATGGACTCTGGGGTGCGTGGTCTAGCGGCTAAAGTCCTCACCTTGCATGTGCTGGGATCCCATATGGGTGCCAGTTCCTATCCTGGCTGTTCCACTTCCCATCCAGCTCCCTGCTTGTGGCCTGGGAAAGCAGTGGAGCATGGCCCAAAACCTTGGGACCCTGCAACCACCTGGGAGACCTGTGCATTCACTTGGGAGACCCGAAGGAGGCTCCTGCTTCTGATTGGCTCAGCTCTGGACGATTCAGCCACTTGGGGAATGAACCAGCAGATGGAAGATCTTTTTCTCTATATCTCCTTCTCTCTATAAATATGGCTTTACAATAAAACAATAAATAAATCTTTAAAAAATTATTGACTCTGGAACTCTTGGGGGATATCAAGTGTGCAGCTACTGTGTATCTCTGGATAAACATTCTAGTCAGCTTTCACATTGTGCACAGACTTATAGGATGTGACCTCCCCTGCTTCTGCCCATTGGTCCAGATGAGTGAGTACTGTCCATATGGATGCCATTTTCCTGCTGTTCTGTTGAAGCATCTTTCCATAAGGTTACCATTGCCCTCCTACCTGCCAAGCTCAATGACTCCAGATGGTCTATCTGCCTGCTGAATGGTATAAAGATTTATTGATTTATTTGAAAGTTTACAGAGAAGGAGGGAGAAAGAGAAAAGAGAATCTTCCATCTACCGGTCCATTCCCCAGATGGGTACAATGGCTGAGGCTGGGCCTAGTCAAGACATGTGCAAGGACTTTGTCTTCGTGTCAATGTGTGTGCTTATGTTATCCATCCACAAAATAACTTCTTCATTTGGCAGAAAATATGCTTATTTCCCCTGGAGAAGGTGTGACTTGCTCTTTCCAATGCTAGTTTGAGAGATCCCTGGGAAGGATTCTGATTTCACTGCAATGTGTTAGGTGTTTACCCTGAACCACCCCAGACTCACTCAACATTTGGAAAGTGAGTTCATAATTTTATAGAAAAATCTCCATAATGGAATATTGTACATCCATTAATGTTCATAACACCTGTAAGAAAACTGATAGGGGCAAAAAAATGTTAAAAATCATGATCTGAACTTTACAGTGAAATCTCAACTCTGTAAGGAGAAAAGATTAGAAGGAAGCACATCTGGGGCTGGCCTGGTACAAGCCCACCTGCAAGCCCACCATATAGATGTTGGTTGTGTCCCAGCTGCTCCCCTTCCTATCCAGCTCCCTGCTTATGGCCTGATAAAGCAGTAGAGGATGGCCCAAAGCCTTGGATCCTACACCTATGTGAGAGACCTAAAAGAAGCTCCTCGCTCCTGGCTTTGGACCAGCCCAGCTCTGGCCATTATGACCATTTGGAGACTGATGCAGCAGATGGAACATTCTCTTTCTCGCCTTCTCTCTGTAAACCTGTCTTTCAAATAAAAATAAATGAAATATTATACTAAAAAGAAGAAAATACATCTAAATACATAGTAGCCTGTGTTTCTGGAGTATTCTGATTTTATCCTCATCATTTTTTCTGTAAATTTCTTTTCTACAATATGCTTATATAACTTGGAAAAACAGGGGGGTGGGGGAATACCAAAACGCTGCCTGTCACTTGCACAGCTGTTTGTAATAGGCTGCGTGTGTTCTTCCAGGCTCCCTCCTCCACACAGCTGCAAGAAATTATCTCACTGAAATTCAGGTCTGGTCATGATATACTCCTATTTTTAAGTTTTATTTGACCTTTCATACTCAGCACAGTAAAATCAAGCTGTAAGATCGTTCATGATAGCCCAAGCTCTCCGTCCAATTTGCTTTCCCATCTTAGCTCCATTATGCACTTCATATGTTTCCACCCCAAGCTATTAACTTTTTCCAATTCATCTTGCACATGGCTTTACCCCCACTGCACTGCTGCTCATTCCATCCAACAAACAGCATAAAATTACTTCCTCCATCACCAGCTTTGAAATTCTTGACTTTTCTGGATAATCCAATATGAGAGGTGAAATCTTTGTCTACTCTTATGAGCAATTTTCATCTAGCAAGGAAGATCACTTTCCTTGTTTAAGTGGGAAACCTCAGAAAGAACACAGGAAGAAAAAAGAACTCATTGGTTCAGTAAGATCAAATGCGGCTACTCAGGTTCCGGCCAAACAGCAACCTTCCTTGTGAGCCGATTCTGTCCTTCAATCGCCTATCCCAGATACCCCAACAGTTACATTCACCAAGTGCTTGTATTCTGTCTACTACAAAACAAGCCTTAGTGAAAGAGGTTTCCTGGGGCTGGTGTTACAGCATAGTTGGTAAAGCTTCCATCTGTGACTCAGGCTGCTCCACTTTGATCCAGCTTCCTGTTTATGCCTGGGAAAACAGAGGCAGATGGTCTAAGTCCTTAGACTCGGGAGACCCAGAACCTCTTGGCTTCTGGTTTTGGCCTGACCCAGCCCCAGCCATTTGTGGTCATCTATGGGAGTGAAGCCATGCCAGTTATGGAATATTCTCTCTTTTTTTTCTCTTCTCTTCTCTCTGCAACTTTTTGAAATAAATAAGCAAATCTAAAAAAAAAGGGCTCCTGTGATTATCAGTATTAACAGAGCTTCTTAACTAGCATGCAAAGGGATTCTGAAGTTTCACAACCCAAATTGTTAGTGTCCTATGTCAGTTTATTGTTTTATAGGCTGGCTAATGCTAGGGTATGTATGCTGATTCAATGGTACACATATCAATACCTTTGAATTTGCCTTTGGCCTACAGCGTACCTATAGCTTTCACTCTCCATATTGTACCTACATATTAGCAGTATTTGTTAGCAAAGACTGCCTGAAGTAAACACCTTTTTCTCTTATCAACATATACCTCATTTTTGGCAGGAATATCTTCCTTCTGTCTCTTTGAAGTTGCTTACCAGTGGCTTGAAATTTGAAAACAGTAAATGTCCAGTGCTTATAATGTGTTAAACACACAGCTTATATGCATATGTGTATATGACTTCAAACTCATCAGATTTCCATGCTTTATGGGATCAGAAAATTACAGTCATTTACTCAACGTGGCAACTCATCCTTGTGTTTGAGTCAGCACTTGCGTCTAGGCTGGCTTCACCTCCAAGCTCTTGTTCTTGAATATTACACCACAAAAAAACGGAAGAAAAAATTACCGGATAAAGGTTTAGGAGATTGTTTCATGCCCTGTTGGCAAATCATGACCATTGAGGAAAGAAACATAAAAGATGAGTAAGAACAGAGATTCCTGGCATACAATCGGCACTTACAAGATATTCATTTTAAAAGAACAACTCCCAACTTACAACCACTTACCAGCTTGTTCTTTCACATCCTGGGGCTTGAGGTGGAAGACCTGAACAGGAAAGCTGAAAACTACATTTCCCATGATGCTTCAATCATTTGCACTCAGTCGCGGCGCGACGTCGCTCCCATGGCAACTCTGGGACCTGAGCTCCTTGGCTCTTCTGGCAACTCGCTGCCCAACTGCTTCTAGGTTGGGCCCGAAGCCGAACTTACGTCTTAGGAGTCAGCTCAGCCATTATGCCCAGGTAGTCCCCGAACGCTTCCTGTGTCGGCCCCGCGCTCCCTCGGAGCCTGGGAGGAGCAGGGGAGGGAATGGCCGCTGCGGGTGTACTTGAAAAGAGGACCTGGGCTGGAAGCCGATTGGGCGTCTGTGGTAGCGACCGGGTCGGGATGCTCAGGAGCGTGAGGGGTCGGTCCTTGAGCCCGAGGACTCTGTGCAGACAGGGAGAAAAGTTCCCGAAGTAGCAGAGGAAGCGGTTTTCAAAGTTCGTCCTTTCCCTGACTCCATCAGAGTTTCTTGCGAGCTTAAGGCTCTCCCAAGCGCAGAGCCTCCTCCTCCCCAGGGCCTACCCTTTTGGCGCTGGCACCCCCGATTGTGAATGAGGGGAAAACTTGGAAAGTTCTAGGGACAAGATGACGACAACTCTGCGGGGTTGGGGGGTGGGGGCTCTGAGAGCAGCTCTCAGACGTCCCATTTCATGACCCTTCTCATGATAGCCCTAAACCTCAGGATGGTTTGTAAGGTGTCCAGGCGGGCAGGGTTGAGCTCAGGCCACAATAAGGCTTTTTTTCTCGCGTCGTGGATCACTGTGTGGTCCTTGTGTCATGAACTGTGTGAACAGCTGTCAGCTTCTTTTCACGGGTATCGTTGATTACAGTTACCGCAGAAGGCATGCCCCAGGACCCCCTTCCCCCAACCTCCTCCTGCTGTCTCTGTCATCCCCACCCCAGAAGAGTGCAGGTCCCCACTGAGTTCTTGGAGGCCTACTTGTGAAATAGATGCATACATACAGAAACATGTCTTTCCCATGCCTGTGTTGCCTTCTATTTGTTCCTGGTTCTTGAATAGACATACTTTTAAGCTCGTAGTAAGTTTCTAAAAGATCTGTTTATTTGAGAGAGAGAGAGCTTCCTGGCGGCTACAAGCCAAGAGCCAGAAGTTTCATCTGGGCCTCCCACATGGATAACAGGGGCAGGAACACTTGGACCATCTTACCTGCCTTCCCCAGGCCACAAGCAGGGAGTGGAAAACAAAATGGAACAGTCGAATACAAACTGGCACCCAGAGAGCGTGCTGGCCTCGCCGCTGGCGGCTTTACCTTGCCATGCCACAATGCCAGCCTCAGTTCTCAGTAAGTGAGTCTGAGGTCTAGTACAGGTTTTGCCTATATTCAGTGCTCAGTACATATTTATTTAATTAATAAGGAAATGGGACCAGCACTGTGGCTCTATGACTATCCTCTAAGCTCTATGCTGGCTTCCCATATGGATGTGCGTTTGGGTCCCGGCTGCTCCACTTCCAACCCAGCTCTCTGCTTGTTGCCTGGGAAAGCAGTCAAGGATGGGCCAAAGTCTTGGGACCCTGTACCCACTTGGGAGACCCAGAAAAGCTCCTGGGTTTGGATTGGCTCAGGCCCAGTTGGTGCAGCCATTGGGAAGTAAAAAAAAGATGGGAGATCTTTCTGTAAATCTGCCTTTCCAGCAAAAATAAATAAATATTAATAATAATTTAAAAAGAAATGAAGGAGTTAGATTTGACAGTTGACTGACAATCTCACTTTTTTAAGTTTAATACAGTACTCTGTTTTCTGTCTTCTTTATACTTTTATATATTAAAAAGATTTCAGTCAAAAACCTGATTTAAAAAACAAAAACAACAAAACGATATTTCAGGGAGCAGAGATGATTTGGGGTGCTGCCTTTACCTGGTTCCCATCTTCATGGATGATTAAAACATCAGTGGTTTTCAAAGCTGTGCATTTCTGTATGTCCCAGTACCTCCCTGGGCGGCTGAGAAGGCGCCAGGGTAAGACAGGCTCCAATCCTGGGGATGAAGGATCTGCCTGGAGATTTCATCATTCTTCAAAGAACTGGTTTAAATGGAAAATTGCACAATGACTCATCCTTAGATATCTTACCTAGTCATTGTCCCCCCCCCAGGAAACAGTGTTTATTTGCTTTATAAATTTTACTGAAAGAAGGTTTCTGTGAACTTGAAATAAGCTTTTGAGGGTATCCTCTTGTTTCTCTGATTTTATTTTTAATCTCTTACCTAGTGACACTCTTTGGGAAATTGCAAAAGCTGAAGTGGAAAAAAGAGGAACCAGTGGAAGTGAACATAATGGAGTTGAAATTGGAGAAAAATCTGTTTTCTTCATTGGCAGTAAAAACGGGGTAATGCTTCAAAAATTACTTTCTAATTCTGATGACTTAACAACTAATGTAAATTTTATTGTAGCATTTTGATGTGGAGTTAGTTGCTTTAACTCTTATGCTAGATCATCTATCTAGTTTAGAATGAATGAGAAAGTATTTATGTGTTAAGTGTTGGGTGTGGTTAAGATGATGGTTAGGATACCCCTGTCTCACAGCACAGTGCCTGGGTTCAATCCCCCACGCTGGCTGTTGATGAAGCTTTCTGCTAAGACATTCCCTGTGAGGCAGCCGTGATGGCTCGAGTCATCGGGTCCTGGCCACCAAGGTAAGACACCTGGATTGAGTTTGCAGCTCTCAGCTCCACCGCAACCCAGCCTCTGGCAAATGGACAGTAAATTAATTAATACATGGGAGCTCACTTTCTCTAATGGCCTCTCTCTCTCTCCCAGTTGCTCTCTCTCCCTCTTCGTCTCACTCTCCCCCTCCCTTCATCTCAAATTAACTAAAAATTTAAGAATGATATACTTATTGATCTAGGAAAAATTATGTTTCATAAAATATTTTGAAATCTTCACTATCATGTTTTTATTTTGCTGTTTGAGAATGTTTAAGTCTTCTACCTCAACTCAGTGATAAAGCTGTGATCCATTATAATATACCTATATAGCAGCATCTAAATTAGTAAGTGAGGCCAGCACAATGTGTCAGTTGGCTAACCCAACACTTCTAGGCACCAGCATCCCACATGGGCACCATTTTGTGTCCTGGTTGCTCCACTTTCCATCCAGCTTTCAGCTTGTGGCCCAGGAAAACAGTGGAGGATGGCCCAAGACCTTGGGAACCTGCACCCATGTGGGGGACCAAGACGAAGTTCCTGGCTCCTGGCCTGAAATTGGCTCAACTCCAGCTATTGCAGCCATTTGGGCAGTGAACCAGTGGATGGAAGATCTTTCTCTCTGTCTCTCCTTTTCTTGGTAAATCTGCCTTTGCGATAAAAATAAATAAATCTTTAAAAAGGAAAATCAGTAAGTCAAGATTTTAATATTCATAGTTGAGATTCAACTTTAAGATTTTCCCTATAGGAGTAATTAAATTGTGTCAAAGATGCTTCTCAGAGGATTATTATTGTTTCGAAAAATGTGAGAAATGTGCCGGCAGTTCTTTTGGGTCACTGAGTGGTATGAGAATTCCCTTGCCACTCACTGTCATTTTAGGTTTTAGGTAGCCAAGCAAAACAGAGAGACTTTGCTAGTGGCCACACAGAACAGGAACAGATGTTTCCCATCTTCACACACCTTTTCATGGTTGCTCCCTGTCAGGGATACGGAGCTGCTGGTAACACTGAGAAAGACCGAGACTTGCCAGATCTGACATGCTAAAAATCACAAAGCATTATAACTCATTTCTGCTTGGGGCTCATTTTATCATTCAGTTTCAGCACTTTATGCTTTAGCTTTAAGACATTAGCACAGAGCCTGGTGCCGTGGCCTAGCAGCTAAAGTCTCATCCTGAACGCACCAGGATCCCATATGCACTCAGGTTCGTGTCTCAGCGGCCCCACTTCCCATCCAGCTCCCTGCTTGTGGCCTGGGAAAACAGTCAAGGACAACCCAAAGCCTTGGGACGCTGCACCCACGTGGGAGACCTGGAGGAGGTTCCTGGCTCCTGGCTTAGGATCGGCACAACACCAGTTGTTGTGGTCACTTGGAGAGTGAATCATCAGATGGAAGATCTTCCTCTCTGTCTCTCCTCCTCTCTGTATATCTGTCCTTGCAATAAAAATAAATAAATATTTGAAAAAAACAAAGACATTAGGACAAAGGAAGTGCTTTTGTTTTTTGTTTTCTGTCTCTGGGTGAGAGGACACATAGGTAAGGGCCAGTTCCCAGTGTTCCCAGGTAAAGCCTCGCCCTAAGATCCTCCTCTCAGCAGCCTAATCATTGTCCTACAACACATCCTGCTCCTTTTCTCTTAAAAAAATTTTTTTAAAGATTTATTTTATATGTATTGCAAAGTCAGATATACAGATGGGAGAGAGACAGAGAGGAAGATCTTCCACGAGATGGTTCACCCCCCAAGCGGCTGCAATGGCTGGAGCTGAGCCAATCCGAAGCCAGGAGCCAGGAGCTTCTTCTGGGACTCCCACATGAGTGCAGGGTCCCAAGACTTTGGGCCATTCCTGACTGCCACCCCCCCGCCACAGGCCACAAGCAGGGAGCTGGATGGGAAGCTGTGCTGCCAGGATTACAACCGGCACCCATATGGGATCCTGGGCATGCAAGGCGAGGACTTTTACCACTACACTCTTAAACAATATTTGAGAATGACTTATATCTATGGGCAAGGTAGTAATAGGCTGACCTACAAGGACGTCCGCTTTTTAAAATTATTTGTTTGAAAGAGAGATACAGAAAAATGAAGGTTGGTTTGTTTGATCAAGTGCTTGCAACTGCCAGTGGTGGGACAAGTCATTGGGAAACCTAGAATTCAGTCTGAGTCTCATTTGGGTGCCAGAGACTCAAGCATGTGAACCATTATCTGTGGCCTTTACAGGAAATGCATGAGCAGGAAACTAGGGCAGAAGTCAAGGAGCAGACCTGAACCAGGCATGTCAGCTTCAGAGCTGAGCATCCCAAGAAACTGCTTAACCTGTGTGCCAAATGGAAAAACTCAGCCCTCAATATGAGATACTAAACCCAAACTGTTGGAACCAAGGGTTCTCTGAAACAAAAAGGATTACTGAACCATGACAGATGCCACTTAGAGAAGGACTAGATCAGGGCTGAACATTGTAGTGCAGCTAGGTAAGCCTCTGTTTTCAACACTAATATCCTTTGTCTAGAGGATATTGTCAAGTCCCAGCACCTCCACCTTTAATTCAGCACCCTGGTAATGTGCTTGTGAAAGCCATGGAAGATTGCCCAAATCCTTGGGCCCCTACCATATATGTGGGAGACCTAAATGGAGTTCTGGGCTGCTGACTTCAGCCATTTATTGCAGCCACTTGGGGAATCAGCCAGCAGATAGAAATTCTTTGTCTCTACTCCTTTTGGTCTGTTATTCTCTGCTTTCACAGAAATAAATCTTAAAAAGGAAAAAGGCAAAAGACTAGAACCTGGAACAAGTTTCACAGGTATAAGCAGCAAAACTAAATAGTAGTTGAAATATTGTCTACTGGGCCAAAGAGCCAAGAACATTTTAACTTTATAAAAGTTAAGGGGTAGAAAATGCAAAGTGCTTACATTGAATGTATCTTGGCTACAAATCAGAGCAGTAGGCTAACCCCAAATGAGGGACGTGTGTGGAGAGGAAGAGAGTCTACTGCAGAGTCCTGGTTGCTTCTGCATTGGTCGGGGTGTGAAGTCAGAACATTTTGGTAAGCAGGAGGTGCAGAACAGGAGAAACAGAGGAAGATCTTCCATCTGCTGGTTTACTCCCGAAGCTGCTGCAATGGCCAGAGTGGAGCTGATCCAAATGCAGGAGCCAGGAGCTTCTTCCAGGTCTCCCACATGGCTGCAGGGTCCCAAGGTTTTGGGCCATTCTCCACTGCTTTCCTAGGCCACATGCATGGGTCTGGATGGGAAGTGGAGCAGCCAGGATATGAACCAGCACCTATATGGGATCCCGGCGCATGTAAGGTGAGAACTTTAGGCACTAGGTACTGTGTTGCCCCCGCCAAATGAATCTTTAAAAAAAAAAATAAAAGAAGAAAGAAACTTTCAGAAATAATGTTGAGTAGCAGTAGCGAGGTTACATGTTCAACCAGGTAATGTCCAGACAGCTTGAGTAACCCTGCTAAGATGTCTTAGGTAGAAGGAAAGCAGAGTATTGCAAGTGAGTATTCTAAGGAGAGGATGAGGAAGAACATATGAGATAGCTGTTGCAGTAAGTGGGAGAGAAAGCATTAGGTACGGGTACTTGGATTGCCTGTCAAAATTAATGCTGTTGTGATGATTGCAATTAAGAAGTTAGGAGATATGAATTTGCTCTGTGTGTATAACTTTTCTCCATCAACACTTACATCACCACATGAGTGCAATGTGGAGAAGAAGGTGACTGGGTTTTTCTGGAGTTTTTTTTTTTTTTTTTCTGGTTGATGTAACGTCAAGTGAAAAGCCAAAGCATGGATGATATTTGCAAAAGATGGTCGTTATGATGGACTGTGGACTCTATAAAGTGAAAAGGGAGAACAGTGAAAGTAGGAGGGGGCGTATGCTGCAGAACTGCAGAAATGTTGTTGGTAAGAGGGTGATGCAACCTTTGTAATCTTTCACCATAGCTAACAGTTATGTGGGGTTGGGGGAGAGATAATTGGGTGATGTGTTATTTATGAGCATGATTTGGGAAGTGGGACAGTTTCCAATGGAGAAATGACCGAAAATATACTCTTGAAAGAGACAAGTGACCAAAGTTGAGGGAAGGGAAAAGCCTTGATGAGGAGGCACACAGAGACATCAGGGTCCTAGATGGGTTGTCCATGGCCCATGTGCTGTGAAATTAACAAGAGTCAAGACCACAGTGGGGAGAGGAATGGAGATTGGGAGCCAAAAGAAATAGCTGTGCCGATGGATTGGAACAAGCCTCTGAGGTTTTTCAAGGCAAGCTAAGTAGTTGCCTGCCCATGGTGTTGAGGCACAGTGGGAGCCCTACAATAACATGGGGTGGTGGGAGTAATTAGCTTTCTTTATCAGAGGCTTCTTTAATTTGAAAGTTCATCAATGAGGAGTGAGAACTACCAGTATCATGATTTCTTTGGGTTTGTTTGTGCAGAGGAAGTACTTCAGAGACAGATTCTTTTCAGTTAAGGCCTACAGGTGGAGAGAATGTTATGGAAAGAATAAGAAGCTGGAGTGTTGGCCAGTCCCAAAACTAGAGTTTCAGAAGGGCAGAAGTTTAGAGAAAGGGGAGGGGATTGAGAGGGTAATTGGGGCCCATGAAAGGATTTGTAGATGGTTATAGAGCTCCAAGCTCTGAGGATCACAGGTTCCTGGACTGCTAAGGTGACTGAGGCAGTGGAGGGAAGATGGGCTTCACTTTAATTGTCCTAAATGAACTTGTAGATCAGTGCTGCTTAAATTAAGAAACCCTAGAGTTCTGTGTACACCCATTCTGGGGACCACAGTTTATTAGTAAACTAATTTAAAAACTTTTGATTGTTATTGTCATGATAATGTTAAATTTGATTTCAGTTCCAAGTTTCTTTATTTGGAATTGTTAGCACATAGTGCTATCCACTTATGAC
Organism: Ochotona princeps; assembly: GCF_030435755.1. NCBI lineage: Eukaryota > Metazoa > Chordata > Mammalia > Lagomorpha > Ochotonidae > Ochotona > Ochotona princeps. The sequence goes on along the minus strand of NC_080839.1, from coordinate 50,103,280 downwards.
ATTATAATTAAAATGATTTGAGTAGGTGCTGAGATAATTTGAGGAATTTGGTGAGATATCTAAAATTCCTTCTAATTATAAATTATAGCAATTCTGATTCAAAACTTATGCATAGAAAATATTAAATAAAGACTTTAAAGAATATGCTACATATGATACATGTTCAGTGTAGAAAATTAGGAAATCCTGATTGTCTTTGAAAACATTACCTGCAAATCTGTCAGCCAGAAGCAGTGTGTGTAGTTATGTCAAGGTGACATGGAAAGATCTTTGTAATTGAAACCAGGAACATGCCAATCTATTCTAAATGTCTTAACATGTAAGTGTATTTCTATATTGTCATTATCTTCGTTTCAAGATTTATTTTTATTTATTTGAAAGGTAAAGTGACAGAGAGACAAAGAGAAAGAGATCTTCCATCTGCCGGGTTCACTTCCCGAGCTTGCTAGGCCTTGCTGAAGCTAGGAGACAGGAATTTCAATCACATCTCGCATAAGGATGGCAGGAACCCAAGTACTTGGGCCATCTTCTGCTGCTTTTCCAGACATGTCAGTAGGGAGCTGGATTGGAAGTCAAAAAGCCGGAACTCCAGTCACTGCTCATGTGGTATGCTGGCATTACAGGCCACGTTTATGCATTACGATCAACACCAGCACCTACATTGTTATTTTTAGTAGTTGCGTATTATTTCTTTCTGTGGGTTACCATAATTAATTTATCCAGACTCCTGTTTCAGGACATCTCAATGGATTTTAGTTGTTAAGGTAGATAACACAACATCTAATAAACATACTCCTGTAATATGTTATCTATGTCATCCCAGTGATATCATTTTATTTTTGTTTTAGGTTTATTTATTGGAAAGGTATAGTTACAGAAAGAGGAAGAGACAGAGAGATACAAATAGCTACAATAGCTTGGGATGAGCCAGGTCAAAGTCAGGAGCCAGGAGCCTCCTCCAGGTCTCCTATGTAGGTGCAGGAGCCCAAGGACTTAGGCTATGTTCTGCTACTTTCCCTGATATATTAGCAGTAAACTGGATAACAAGTAGAGCAGACAGGATTCAGATTGGTGCCTGTCTAGGATTTTGGCACTGTAGATTATTGCTTTATTCACTATGCCACAAGGTCAGCTCCTTCATTGATTTCCTTAAATATCTCATTACAAAGAATTTCATTCAATTTGTTCATATCAGACAAATAATATGGAATAACTTAGTATCATTTTTGGTAAAACTCTAGGTTCTTAAAGATGTATTTATGTATTTTGAAAGAGTTACAGAGAACTAGAGAGAGAAGCAGAGAGATCTTCCATCCCTGGTTCACTTCCCAGGTGGTGGCACCAACCAGCAGTGAGTCAAGCTGATGCCAAGAGCCAGGAGTTCATCCAGGTCTTCCACACGGGTGATAGGGGCCCTAAAACTTGGGCTATCTCCCACAGCTTTTCCCAAGCCACTAACAAGGCGCTAGATTGGAAGTGGAACAGTTAAGCCAGCCCATGTAGGATGGTGGTATAATAGATAGCAACAAGTGTAGCTTGTTGTGCCACACACACTAGCCCCCAAAACTATAGGTTGTTTTTTTTTAACCTAAAAAAACATGGTAAAATGATTTGCTTTTGGCAAAAACAGAGTTTCCCAAATTCTTTTCCTTAGAGCCCAGAGATTTCTTCCAGTAGAGCTTTCCCTTCTGTTCCGGTTTCATCTCTGTTTGCAAGGGATCATTTTTGTTTGTTTGTTCTAAAAAAGAAAAAAGAAGCTTTACTGTTTAAACCATGCCTTTTAGTATTAAGTAAAGCCCTGAGTTGGTCCTTTTAATGTGAGATGAGTTTCCAGATTGCCAATAAAGATGGGAACAGAATTGACATTTCTTGAATCTTAAAAAAAAAAAGTGTAATAAGTACGTCCTCCAGAATCAAAATGAACCAAGCACACTAACCCACTATGAAAAGCCTGCTTTGCACATATTTGCGGCCTGTCCTTTATTTCTGTGTTATCTTTTCTCTATTTCCACCTCAACAATTGTAATGAAAACATTTCAGAAGACACTCATCATCAGCTTAACCAGCAATTAGCATTAATGAGTACAGAAAATTTAAGACAGCTGCCAAGTTGACCATTAAAGTGAGGTATGATTTGCTAATATTTGTCATCTGTAGGACTTCATAATTATAATAATAGCAGTGTAGTTACACTGTGATGGAAAGTTGACAGTTAACTTTTCCCATTTGTCAAACTTTAGAAGAATTCTGAAAGTTTCTAGTCTTCAGTTTCCAGGTAACTTATCATTGAAGAGATTAAAAAAGCTATTTTGAGCCATAATTATGAACAATAATAAAAATTTTACATATGGATGACATTAACACAGTATTCTTTCTTTTTGAATTCCCAGGGAAAGACTACTATTATTCTAAGGTGTCTTGACAGGTAAGTATTATGTTAACTTTAGACTACATTTATGCTTATTCTGGTTATTTTAGAGCAAGATAGATTCTAAAAGATAGATGGCAGGTGAAGTGAATCCTTAGTGTAACCTTTCAGAGCTCATTTAAAGACAAAACTAACAACAAACCGAGGCATAGCAGATTAATGCTGGATTTCCTGTTCAAGAGGAAAATGTTGTCATGATTTCCCATGAAATTGTGCAGTCGTGTATTTTTTTAAGCACAGCATCAGTCCTCAGATTGAACATTTTACCATTCTTTCTGTATGTCTTCATACTTCTGGCTGTAGATGCCTGCCATCACATTGTTTTTAGGATCATGATTGACGTGTGTTGCAGGAAGTTGTCAAGAAGGCTGTCATGGACATTCCTTAGGACTTTTTCAAAGGCATCGAAAGAGGTAGAATTGGGTGTTAAGGCCAGAGAAACATCACTTAGTTGCAAAATATTACTAGAGAATATAAATAATAGAATCCTGGATTTGTTTGATTCCTTTCACCTATGAAATTGTCTCTGACAGGTGCTAACTATCATAGTGACACCTTGTTCATCTTTCTATCTCCAGAAATCATGGTTGTCTTTAAGCAGTGTTTAAATATTTCCTATTATAAACAGACCATCTAATACAACATTAGCATAGGGTAAATACTACAAAATACCACACTGAGTTTAAGAATATTAATGTTAATTCCTTTATAGGCTACTCATAAACATTTTCTGAATTATGGATTAACAGAACTTGTAAATTTTGTCTTAAAAGTAACATTCTGGGCCCGGCGGCGTGGTCTAGCGGCTAAAGTCCTCGCCTTGAAAGCCCCGGGATCCCATATGGGCGCCGGTTCTAATCCCGGCAGCTCCACTTCCCAGCCAGCTCCCTGCTTGTGGCCTGGGAAAGCAGGAGAGGACGGCCCAATGCTTTGGGACCCTGCACCCGCGTGGGAGACCTGGAAGAGGTTCCTGGTCCCGGCATCGGTTTGGCGCGTACTGGCCCGTTGCAGCTCACTTGGGAGTGAAACATCGGATGGAAGATCTTCCTCTCTGTCTCTCCTCCTCTCTGTATATCCGGCTTTTCAGTAATAATAAAATCTTTAAAAAAAAAAAAAAAAAAAAGTAACATTCTGATTCCTGAAAGAAAATTTCCATCTTGTGGGATGTCTAATAACCAAACATTTTATATATATATATATACACACACACATATATATATTCACATGTATATGCAAGAATGAAAGTCAACATATTTAATAAACATGCAGATCACAATATTTTTTAAAGATTTAGTTATTTTTTAATTAGAAAGGCAGATTGATAAAGATAAGGAGAAACAGAGAGAAAGATCCTCCATCCTCTGGTTCACTCTCCAAGTGGCTGTAATGGCCAGAGCTGAGCCTATCAGAAGCTAAGAACTAGGAGCTTCTTCCAGGTCTCCCCTGTGGATACAGGGTCCCAAGGTTTGGGTCGTCCTCAATTGCTTTCCCAGGCCACAAACAGGGAGCTGGTAGGGAAGTTGAGCAGCTGGGATACGAACCTGGCACCCATAAGGGATCCTGGCACATGCAGGGCGAGCACTTTAGTCACTAGGCTATTGTGCTGGGCCCCAGATCACAAATTTAAAAGTCATTTCTGGGGCCCAGCGGGGTAGTGTAGTGGCTAAAGTCATCGCCTCGAACGTGCCGGGATCACATACGGGCACTGGTTCTAATCTTAGCAGCCCTGCTTCCCATCCAGCTCCCTACTTGTGGCCTGGGAAAGCAGTCGTTGAGGATGGCCCAAAGCCTTGGAACCCTGCAGCCATGTAGGAAACCTGGAAGAGGCTCCTGGCTCATGGTTTTGGATTAGCTCAGCTCCAGCTATTGTGGCTGCTTGGGGAGTGAATCAGTGGACGGATGATCTTCCTCTCTGTTTCTCCTTCTCTCTCTATGTCTGACTTTACAATAAAAATAAGAAAATCTTAAAAGAAAAAAACAAGCCAAAGTGCAGCTCACCCCTTATTCTAGGACAAGCTGCAAAAAAAAAAAAAAAAAAAAAAAGTCACTTCTTTTTGTTCTACAACTTCAAAAGAGATGCATACCAGCAGTATTCACCTTTGAAAAGTGAACAGATCTGTGTGCTACAACATTGATGAACGGTGAGGCCATTATGCTAAGTGAAATAAGCTAGACACAAAAAGACAAATACTGTATCATTTCACTAAGAGAAATCACTTCATAGAAAGAGAAAATAGAATGGTGGAGATTTTAATAGGTATGGAATTTAGTAAGTATGGAGTTTCAGTTTTCAAAATGAAAAAGTTCTGGATATTGGTTGCACATTAATGTGAATATACTTAATACTATATTAGTACACTGAGAGTGATTCTTACCATATAAAAATTAAATATATATATATATAACATAAAACTGATTACCAAGGAACATATGGTACAGTACAAAAATTAATCCAATCATTTTAATGTTTCTCAGTCCATGTTGATTTTTTTGTACTTTTTAATGTAATTTGCTTATAACTCTCATTAGCTAAATGATGCCCATGTTTGAGCTATGATTTAGACAGGGGACTATATAAAAGTCTCCCACTGGTATTCCCTTCCGTGAGCAGTCTTGAATGTCCCAGCATCCCCACCAGGACTGGGCATAAACCTGATGTCAGTGCTTCTCACGCAGCCCCAGTGCAGCAAGCCTGTGCTGCCAGGGGTGGTGGCGCACTATCCCCGTCACCCTTTCGCTCAGCAGTGCCTGTAGGGGCTACCAGTTCACACCTTCCTTTGCTTCTGCAGCTGCCACTACAGTCCACTAAGATGGTTTTTTTTTTTTTAAGACTTGCTTTTTATATCAAATCTTTTTCATGTTTACCTTAATGCTATTATACATAGGCAGCTTCTTTGCTAATAGATTAGAATGATTTGGGTAAGAGGATAATGGATAAAACTAATACCCTCCACCATGGTAACGCTGTTTGCCTTTACTGATCAGGGATGAGCCACCAAAACCAACCTTAGCTTTGGAATATACCTATGGAAGAAGAGCAAAGGGCCACAACACAGTGAGTGTCTTTTTAAGTATTAATGCTCTGCTCTCAGATGGGGAAATAATGACACTGATGTCTGAAATTTTCTGTCCTACCTACCATCAATAAGCATATCCAATTATCCAGTTATATCTTCATGGCTTTGTGCACTCAAACTTCAAATGCAATTCAGATGTGAATCCAATCTAAATGGAAAATATTTTCCCCCTCTCATTTTTTATATCTAAAAATGCTAGAATATGATCCCTTTGTAACTTTAACTCTAGATGGTTCTTTGGATCACTTATGTTAATAGTGTTAATGTAACTTTTCCTTTTTTCAAATGAGAACAATTTTGTGGGTTACTATCTAAAAATCTAAATATATGAGCTTCACTTGTGAAGTATTTATGGAAATACACTATCCAAAACCAAATTATTAGTATATTATCAGTGTTTTTAAAGATCTCCCATCTGCTGATCTACTCCCTAAATGCCCCTGACAGCTGGGGCCAGAATGAAACCCGGAACTGGGAATTCAGTTGGGTCTCCCGCATGGGTAGCAAGGACCCAGTCATTTGAACCATCACTTGCTGCCTTTCAGGATGCGCATCAGCAAAAAGAGTGACATTGGGAGAGGGACCTGGGACTTGAACTCAGGCATCTGAACTTGGGGTACGGGTGTCCCAAAAAGTATCTTCAACATGGCACCCAACACTCATCCCTACATCGTTAGCATTTTTAGAGGTGCATCTTATAGCACAGCGAGTTAAACCATCCCTTGCGATACCAGCATCCTATTTTGGAGTGCTGATTCTAGTCCTGGCTCCTCTGCTTCCAAGCCAGCTTTCTCCTAAAGCATCTTGAAATGTAACAAACAATGGTTCAGTTGCTTGGACCCCTGTGACCCATGTGGAAGACTGGTTGGCATGTCTAGCTCTTGCTGTTGGCCTGATCTAGCCATAACTGTTGTAGGTGTTTGGAGAGTGAATCCAACTGATGGGAGAAGAGCTCTCTTGGGGACTGGCACAAGGGTCCAGTAGGCTAATCCTCTGCCCTGTGGTGCCAGCATCCCATGTGGGCACCTGTTTGTGTTCCAGCTGTTCCACTTCCCATCCATCTCTCTTCTTGTGGCCTGGCAAGGCAGCAGAGAAGGCCCAAGTTCTTGGGACCCTGCACTCCCGTGGAAGACCTGGAAGAAGACACTGGCTCTAAAACAGCTCGCCTCTGGCCATTGCAGCCATTTGCTGAGTGAACCAACAGATAGAAGACCTTCTCTATATATTTCCTTCTCACCATAAAATCTGTCTTTCAAATAAAAATAGATCTTTTGGGAAGGAAAATCTCTCTGTCGTCTGGGCACCTTGCCACCCAATTCTCTCCCTCTCTCGTTCTATGCATGTTGGTCTTCCTTTCATGCAAATGAAGATAAATATTTTAAAATTAAATAAGGGAGGGCCTGGTGCAGTAGTCTAGTGGCTGGAGTCCTTACCTTACATGTGCTATCATCCCATATGGGCACCAGTTCATGTTCCAGCTGCCCTACTTCCCCACCCAACTCTCTGCTTGTGGCCCAGAAGAGCAGTAGAGGATGGCCAAGGCCTTGGAACCCTGTAACCATGTGGGAGACTCGGATGAAGCTCCTGGCTCCTGCCTTCAGATCAAGTCAGCTCTGGCTGTTGCAGCCACATGGAACGTGAACCAATGGATGGAAGATCTTTCTCTCTGTCTCTCCTTCTCTCTGTAAATCTGACTTTCCAGTAAAAAAAAAAAAAATCTTTATAAATAAATAAGGATGAACTGGAACTGTGGCATAGCAAGTAGAACCAACTGCCTGGTATGACAGCATTTTGTAGGGGCATCAGTTCATGGTCATAATCCTATTTTAGCGTGTTTTTGTGTCCCTTCAGAGGAATGTTAGATACTATTCAGGAGGCTAGGGAGCAGGTAGAAGAATTTGAGAAGAGAAATTCCTAAGTAGGATCTCTTTTGAGATGAGGGTCTGTGGTGCGATAGTGTAGTAGGTTCAGCCTCTGCCTGTGCTGCCAGCATCCCATATGGGCACCAGTTTGAGTCCGGGCTGCTCCACTTCCAATCCAGTGTACTGATAGTGTGCCTGGGAAGGCAGCAGAAGATACTCTAAGTGCTGAGGCCCCTGTACCCACACAGGAGGCCCAGAAGAGGCTCCTGACTCCCGACTTTGGTTTGGCTCAGCCCTGCCCATTGTGGTCACGTGGGGAGTGAACCAGCAGATGGAAGATCGATGGCTCTCAGTGTCTTTCCTTCTTTGTAAATGTCTTTCAAATAAAAAAATTTTTTTAACAAAAGAAATTGTCACATGAAAAGGAGTCCTTTCTAAGCACATTTGGATCTGTGGAGGGAAAATCTATAGAGTAGAGGGTCCTATTCCTCCCATAACAAAGACATTTTTATGGATTGTTATAGACCCAATGTTTGCTCATTGACGGTTCACAAAGAATCACAACTGCCTGTTGTGTGTTCCTGCATTCAACAACAAATTTGGTCATAAAAACTGTGAAATTAAAAAGACGAAAGCAGCAGCAACATATTGAGATGTAAGAGAACTTTGTTTTTGTGATTCACCCGAATTCTGATGTAATAAACCTTGAGATGTAATTGTTCTTTTCAGTTGAGATCCTGAAACAGCTTTCATAAACTTGACTTTTGAAATGAATTCTAGAGATTTCCCTTCCTCAAAGTTAATTAAGAGAGGTTTTCCAGAGACAGGTGGTGTGGCAGAGAGAGTTAAGCTGCCAGTTGTAGTGCCAGCATGACTTGGCAGAGTGCTTGTTCCAATCCCAGCTGCTTCACGAACAGTCCAACTTTCTGTTCCTGTACCAGGGAAGGCAGCAGCAGATGACCCAAGGACTTGAATCCCTGCCCCTAACATGGGACACCAGGACAGTGTTACTCCTGCCTTCAGCCTGATCCAGATCTGGCTTTTGGAGCCATTTCAGGAGTGAACCAGTGGGTGGAAGATCTTTCTCTCTTTGTCTCTCCCTCTTTCTCTATAACTCTGCCTTTTAAATAAAATTTAAAAATACACAAACATCTTCAAAACAGATTTCCCCATTAAAAATTTTTTTTCTCACAAATATTATTGATGCAAATATCAACAGCTGAATGATTTTGTAGATAATGACGTGATAATTTGCCAAAAATATAAATCACACTCATGTGAAATTTGCTGTAGGAGCAGTGTAAAGCTACAGCCTAAAATGCCAGCATCCCATGTGGGTGCTTGTTTGTGCCCCAGCTATTCTACTTCTGATCCAGATTCCTGCTGATGGCCTGGAAAAAGCAGTGCAAGATGGTCCAAGTCCTTGGGTCCCTGTCACCCACATGGGAGACCTGGAACAAGCTACTGGCTCCTAACTTTGGCCTACCCACCACTGGCTGTTACAACCATCTGGGAAATGAACCAATGAATGGAAGACTCTCTCTCTCTCTGTCTGTCTCTCTCTCTGTCTCCCTCTCCCTCTCTGTAACTCTAGCTTTCAAATAAATAAATATTTTAAAAATAACACAAATAGTGCTGTATGTTCCAGATTCATGATAGCAGATATATAAAAATTCAGGTGGTCTTTTTCCATCTGTTTCTTTCTCTAGATGTTTTGTTATGCATATTATTCCTGGAAACGTCCTGTCTTTCTTGATGTTTCCTCAGAGTTCCTAATAAAAGCACTTTTTTTTTTTTTTTTTTTTGTCGCTCCAGTGTCTAGGGGAAAGCAGAGCCTTTGCTGGCCAGCAGTCTGGGAAGGTTCTCGTGGAATAGATGCTCTTACTTGTAAATTGCTTCACTGCCTCGCCCTGCCAAGTCCTAGCAGAGTCCCGTGAAGAGCAGCAGTCTCTGCCTGGTAGCCCGGGCACACTCCCCACGGCAGTTAGGCTGACTGTTGTTCCTACTTTGCCTCAGGTCGTCTTGGTCTGCCACCAGTTTTGCCTCGTGGTTCTCCCTATCCTCATGCCTTTTCTGTAGTTCTAATTCATTTTGTGAGTTTCTTTTGTCCTAAGTCAGAATGCAGATTCAACTATTTTACTTCTGTCTAGTATTATGAATTCCTTCAAATCCAAGTTTGTTCAACTGGTTAACTTTATTTGAAATTTGTGTAAATGTATGCTAAATGTGGTGTTGATAAAATCAGAATTGCTTGTATCTTCTATTAAGGTAGAAATAGAATTGGCATTTATGGATATATTTAAATCACATATTTTTAATGTTTTTCTTTGATCTTTTGAAAAGATGCTGTGGTCATTTTGAAGGATGGGAAATAGAAAAGAGAAAGAAAGCTTTAAAAATATGCATCTATTTATTTTACTTGGAAAGGAGAGAGAGATACACAGCACTCTCCCATCTACTGGTTCGTTCTGCAAATGCCTGCACTAGCTGGAACTGGGCCAGAGCAAAGTAGGGCACCCGGGGTGCTGGCATCCTGCACTGAGCCTGTGTTTGATGCCTGCCTCTGGCGTCCTGCCATTGTAGCCCATGGGTGGCAGCAGTCTGTGCTCAAATAGGTTCTTGCTACCTACATAGAAAACATGGATTGAACTCCCAGTTCCTGGCTTCAGCCCACTCCAGTGCTGGTCATCGCAGGAGAGTAAGCTTGAGGATAGGAGCTCTCTCTATGTTGCTCTTCGCTGTCTCCCCAAAATAATTCACTCTAAAGAATAATTCCCTACCTATAAAACTGTGTCACATAATGCAATGCAATCAATAAAAAGAAAAAAGAATAATTCACTAGAATTTAAAACTTAAAACTTTTAATATGTAATTTTTTAAAAACTTGTTTTTCAGCCTAAAGATATTGCTCACTTTTGGGAACTAGGTGGAGGAACCTCTTTATTGGACTTAATCAGCATACCAATCACAAGTGACACCTTAAGGTAAGCAAGTGAGCTTTGAGAGGGGCTCCAGGCGCACAGTGGTGTCCACAGGGTGGATTTGGGCAGGCTTTTGTGGGTCAGAATTCCAAAGGACGGGTTTTCTGTTACTGAAGGATTCTGTCTGTTTCCCTTCTGTGTGTTAAACTGCAATGCTTTCTGTATTTTTTTGTAACTGTAATGTAGTTTACTTTCTTTTATCTATTACAAGAACAATGTATGCTCATATAGAAAACTTAGGAAAAGTACTGAAAAGTACAAAGGGAAGCCCATACAGAATCATGTAAGAAATAGCCACTGTTGGGCCCGGCGCTGTGGCCTAGCAGCTAAAGTCCTCGCCTTGAAGGTGCCAGGATCCCATATGGGCGCTGGTTCTAATCCCAGCAGCTCCACTTCAAATCCAGCTCTCTGCTTGTGGCCTGGGAAAGCAGTCAAGGATGGCCCAAAATCTTGGGATCCTGCACTGGAAGAGGATCTGGGCTCCTGGCTTCGGATTGGCGCAGCACCGGCCGTTGCAGTTACTTGGGGAGTGAATCATCGGACGGAAGATCTTCCTCTCTGTCTCTCCTCCTCTCTCTATATATCTGACTTTGCAATAAAAAGTAAATAAAAAAAAAAAGAAATAGCCACTGTTAATATGTCAAAGTATGTCTTGTAGTCTTTCTAGCGTTGTAAATATACTTGGTACGAAACTGGGTGTTTTCTGTGTGCAGTGAGCTGTTTTCATACACTGAGCCACCTTTTCCCTATGACATTATTTTTCAGAACGTGGCATTTGGCAGCTCTCTGGTTTTTCATGTGCCTGTCTTTAATGGAGGCATGAAGTTGGCTAGGAATTAGGGAGGTTCGTGATGGCATGTTAAGTTGAGACAGCGAGGGTAGGTGACAGTGTTGGTGGTCGACACAGCAAGGTTGGGCAACACCTGCAGGAACCAGAGAGCTACTGCCTAGGATGGCCAGAGGCTGAAAGGGTGGGAACTCTTCCAAAGTTAGTGCTTGTTGAGTTAGTGCTTGTTGGGCCCTGACTTGTTGCAGTATTCCTTACCCCTTCCCTAGACTTCTGGCCTTCTGGAACTGACCGGCTCATTGAAATGCTGGGTTTGGCAGGAAGCCCAGTCTGCCCACAGCCTCCTCCATACCTCACTGTGTGCGGCCTTGGCCTTCCTGTGCCTGTGTCTCTAGGGCAGCTGGAGCCTGCTGTAGGAGAGAGGATCAAGGTTAGAATGAACAGAGGGAAAAGGGGTTATGGGCCCCAGTCCAAAATAGATTGCTGAGTAGTAAAAGAATTCATGGAAAATATCTTCACAGCTAATGTAGTTGCCAACCTCAGAGCATTTTTGGCTGAAATTAGTTTGGCACATAATTTCCTTCCATTGGACAAAGCCCAGCATCCTAAAAGAATGATATTGGTAGATGCTGTTAGATACTGTTACCTTTGTAATAACTTCACAGGGTTTTAAAAAGGTACTTCAATAAATCTACAGAATAAGGGATTAACAAATAAGTTTATTTTGGTAAAAAAAATGTTCAAATTCATACATAATTTTCTTATAATGTGTATTTTCATGAACTTTTTGAAAACCTCCCTCATAGCTACATGGAACATTTCCACAGACTTGAATTTTTAACAGAGCAATTCCTGTGGCTTTTAAGAGTTCTTTTTAAAATAAGATTTTTAAAATGTCATTTGCTATGAAATATGAAAAGTAAACAAGAATTTCCAATGCACTGGAAACAAAAAAATTGATTTTGTAAAAACATTGAATAACCTTTCTCTTTTGCTTATGATAGTTACTTTTCATTAGGAAAAAATATATAGTATATACATTTTACCACCATAAAAAAGTTATAATCATCTTTCTTTCTCCAAACATAACCATACTAAAATCCTCAAACTAAAATTTTTTTTTTTTTGCTTACTATTAAAAATGTGTGTCTAGAAACAAGAATAATGGTGTGCTACAAACCACTGCTTGCAACGCCAGCTTCACATGTCAGAGCACTGGCTGAGTGTCCTGGCTGCTCCACGTCTGCTGATGTGGCTGGGAAGGCAGCGAGTGCTTGGGTCCCTTCCACTGATGTGGGAGACTAGGATGGAGTTCCTGGCTCCTGAATTCAGCCTAAGCCAGACCTAGCCCATGTGGCCACTTAAGGAATGAAACAGCTGATGGAAATTTCTCTATTTTTAATCTTTTCTCTCTCTGCCTTTCAAGTAAAAGGAAAAAATATATATGTATATGTATTTTCTTTCTAAAATGTCTATATTATGTTATTTTCACAGTTGAGCTTATTGTTCATGAGCTTATTAAAATAGCAGAAATTGTTCCCTTGACAACATAATTGCACAGGGATTTTATAGGTTATTAGTCTCAGCTGCTCTACTTTTAATTCAGCTCCCTGCTGATGTGCCTGGAAAAGCAGTGGAATATGGCCCAAGTCCCTGAGCCCCTATGCCCAATTGGGACACCCTGAAGAAGCTCTTGGCTTCTGGCTTCACACCAGCATTACTCCTGCTGTTGTGGCAATTTGAGGAGTGAACCAGCAGATAAAGATCAGTCTCTCTCTGCATCTCCCTATCCTCTGGTACTCTGCCTTTCAATTAAATAAATAAATCTTAAAAATACATTTTATTAATTTAAAAGGCAGGATGGCAGAGAGAAGAGACAGAAAGGGAGAGAGAGAATGAGAATCATTCATCTCCTTGCTTACTGCCCAAATGGCTGCAGAGGCATGAACCTGAGTTTCCACTGGAGTTGCCTACATGGGTGGCTGAGGCCCAAACACCTGGGGCCATCTTTCACTGCCGTTTGGGGGCACATTATCAGGGAGATGGATCAGAAACAGATCAGCCAGGACTTGAAGACTGCCATCATAGGTGGCAGCTTAACTCACTATACCACAGTGCTAGTCCTAGAAATGTTGGTAGCTGAAGCATTAAAGACTACTTTCTGAATTTATATGAGCTGTGTATTTAGTTACTGTTTTGCTTGAACTATATAAAGTATGGCTAGTATACTTGAACTAAGCAAAGTAACTCAATAGTATATATTTTCTTACTTTCTTGATTTCTACTGGCAGAATCCCTCCGCTGATAATCTAGGACATGTTGGCCTTTGTGCTTTTTCATACCATGACCACTTGCTCTCGGATTTGTTTGCTTTTTATTTTGATAAACTAAGCATAGCATAAAGTTTGCCATCTTAGTCCTTTGTATTTTCACTTTAGCCATCTCCACCATCCATCTCCAGAACTTTTTTCACCTTTCTAGACTCTCTGTCTATAGAAACAACAGCCCCCAGTTTCCCCTTTTCCAGTTCTAGACAACCATCAAGTTGCTTTCTCTCCTTCTAAATTTGACTACTCTACTTCCTAACAGAAATGAAATCCGTTTTTTGTCCTTTTGTTATTGGCATGTTTCACTTGCCAGTTGTCAGAATTTCCTTCCTTTACAGAAGATTTTATATATATATTTATAATTATATAAATAAGACAAATTATATAAAGAAATTAAGATATGTTTATAAAATATATTTTATATATACATATTTTATGCACACACACATATACCACTGTATGTACATGCCATGTTTTGTTTATTCAGTTTATCCATCGTTGGATGTTTGGGTTGTTTCTACCCTTTGACTATTTTGAACAATGTTGCTGTGAATACTGATATGCAAGTATTTATTCAAATTCCTGCTTTCAGTTCATCTTGGTATATTCCCAGAAGTGCAATTGCTAGGTCATATGGTAGTTCTGTGATTAAATTTCTGAGGAACTGCCATATGGTTTTCCATAGCCAATTATACTACTTTACATTTTTACCATCAAAGTTTTTCAGTTTCTCTGTATTTTCTCAAGTGCCTTATTTCCTGGATTTTTTTTTTTTACAGTAGCTCTCACACTGGATGTGATGTAATACTTCATTATAGTTTGGGTTTACATTTTCCTAACAGTGGCATCAGGTGCATATGTTCTTTGGTGAACTGTGTGGTTGGGTGCCTTGTCTGCTTTTTAAATAGGATGTTTTTTGTCGCTGAGTTCAGATGAGTTCCTAAACAGAATACAGATGTGTGTGGTGGTGCCAGTAATTTGCGTCTAGTGTTAAGGGATGTATTTTCAGAGAGAATAATATAACAGATAAAAACAGATAGACATGTAACTTAGGGACTGTAAAACTTTACTGGTTATTTTGTAAATCTGTACCTCAGATTTCAAATCCATAAATGGCCATTATAACATCTAGGAGTAATACTGTGAGGATTGAATAAAGTAGGCAGTTCTCTTACAGGATCTATCAGTAACTCTATTTCGTCTTCCCTTACCTGACTACTGTGTTGTCACTGCTGGTCTTCCTGATTTTACTTCTTTTCTGTAGAGAAAATCGAAGTAAAAAGAAGTAAAACTGGATCTAAATACAATGTTATTGGACCCAACTGCTTGTAGGTTCTCTGCTTGAACTGCATTATTTTTAGTTCAAACAAAAACTGGTGCCAACCCATTGTGGGTTGCAACACTTAAATATCACTAGAGAAAAACATTGGGAAAAATAAGATTCTTGTTGTTATTTTAAAATAATGCTATTTTCTTCTTAATGTGTAGTGTTAATATTCCTAGGTAAATTTCAGCATGCTGATATTTCTTTTTTTTTTTTTTTTTTTCTTTCTTTTTTTTTTTTTATTTTAAATTCATTAATTACATTGTATTATGTGACACAGTTTCATAGGTACTGGGATTCTCCCCACCCCTCCCCAAACCCTCCCACCATGGTGGATTCCTCCACCTTGTTGCATAACCACAGTTCAAGTTCAGTTGAGATTCCCCCATTGCAAGCATATACCAAACATAGAGTCCAGCATCTTATTGTCCAGATAAGTTCAACGGCTTCTTAGGTATACACTCTCTGGTCTGAAGACAGAGCCAGCAGACTATCATCCCGATCAATTAAAAGCTCCAACATACCATCAGCAAAAATTTACATCACCATGGAATTAATTGACATAGTAACGAGTAACCAATATGGTAAAAGTAAATGCGATTTCTTATCCACCTTCTGTGACCACCTCATTGACATTTCAATTTAGGTTTATACACAACATATAACTGATATTTCAAAATGTTATTTTATTTGGAGTCTTTTTTGAAAGATGTTTTTATTTCTTTAGGACATTTTCTGTTGTTCTTGTTTTGGATCTTTCAAAACCAAATGACCTTTGGCCCACCATGGAAAATCTGTTGCAAGCCACAAAAAGCCATGTAGACAAAATGATAATGAAGCTGGGAAAGACAAATTCTAAAGCAGCTTCTGAAATGAGACAGAAGATTTGGAGTAATATGCAGAAAGATCATCCAGTGAGTTGCTGTTGGGATTATTCTTCAACTTGTTAGCCTAGTATATACTTAAGATAACATCACAAACAACTTCTTTAGATTTTTATGCATGACTTGGAATTCATTTGATGTAGATGAACCTGTTCACTGGAAAATTATAGCAGTTTACTAAGACGTCAGTAACAGCAAAACAAGAAAAAGGATGTCTTCTGTCTTTTAGACGTCTACTGTGCTTGTTATGGCATATCACACCAATTAAAAAAAGAGTTTTACAATAGTTTGCTATTGATTTTATAATCTCTGTACAATGAACATGAAAAAACAGACTGTAAAAAATCATCTGGCAGAGACCAGATGATGCTCCACATTTAAACAAGGAATAGAGCTTTAACATAAACTTCACCATCTCTGTATTTCACATTCATTTAGTGTCTATCACATATTCATTATAACTTGATCATGACAAATTACATAAACATTATCTAGAAATTAAAGAGCAGTGTTTTAAATTGTCCTGAGTTTATATGAATGTGTTTTGCATAGATAAGGTTAAAACAGGACAAATTGGTGTAGTTTAGATGCTGTTGCATGCAATGAGCAGTTAGAATAAAATAACAAACAAAATATATGTATCAGGAAGATGTTATATTGTATATTAAAATAAAAAATATATTACTTCAGGGAATCATCTTTTCTAGATTTACACTTATGAAGTGTAGCTTAGTAAGTGGAAACTAAGAAATTCCATTGTAAGCAGATAAGATCAACATATAAAAAGATACTAAAAATGGCTTATTTTTAGAAGTAGCAATTGCTAAGCAGATAGCAAAAAAAAATTAAAATACTACGTTTGTTCACAGGATCGTGAACTCATTGACCCATTTCCAATACCTTTGGTCATAATTGGAAGTAAATATGATATTTTCCAGGTAAGCTCTTCTACTTCTAGCTGAGTTTGTTTTGCATGCGTGAAAATACTCTAAGGGAGAGGTGCCAAAAATAATGATAAAATAAGAAAAATAGCTCAGAGGAATAGATTAAGGCGTCACACAGCTTCAAGAATTTAGAAAAGAAGATACAGTTGGGACAGAGAAAATAAGGAAGTGAATGTGGTCGTGAGCATGAAGATTAAGTAGAAGATTCAGAAAATGAATCTCCAGCCCAGTCACTCGGGGATAAGACTTACTGCCCAACTTTTCAATTGAAGAAAGAAGAAAATTAGTTTCTTCTTATCTTTGCTTGTCAGAGAATCCTCGGGGTATTCCACACTATAAAACGTGGGCTTATGTCTAAACTCTGTTGAGCTAAGTGTTTAAAGAAAAAAAGATCTAATAGCTCTAGCTGTCGGAGGCCGCAGCCATTGCTGGAGTCCCTATAGAAACAGATAGGAAGCTAATAGAATGCTACTCCTCGTGGCTGCTTTAGAAAAATAAGAAATGATTTTCTACTTTTAATCATTTGTGTCTTTCTACTATAGATAATTTTGTTCTCTCCACTTGCTTTTGTGTTTTTTTTTTTTCCTTCCTTTTTAACAACCTGTTTCCACAGGATTTTGATTCTGAGAAGAGAAAGGTCATATGCAGCACTCTGCGGTTTGTCGCACATTATTACGGAGCATCATTAATGGTTTGTGTTATCTCCTGTTTGGGACTTGAATGGAGAGTACCAATTTGAAAAAATTAGCAACATGATGCACAATGACAAATGATAAATTTTAGATTACTAATGAAGATTCTCCCATTCTTGCCTTTCCCACTTCCAAAGACACCCTCTCCCGTAATTAGAAGGACACCCTGCTAGATGGCCTCATCTTTCTTTGGAGCAAAGCTTTTAAATGGCTTATATCTATAAACCCCAGTCAAAGCTAAAGCAATAAATAGACTATTTATTTCTAATTTCCTCTTGAGAATTACAATATACATTCCCTTAAAAGAACAACAACAGCAAAATGTGCCCTTTTTTGACTTGAAAAAGTACTACTTGGTGTAGGAGTTTAAAACCTAGCTCTGAAGGCATGTTCCCTTGGATTCAGATTTCCAGGTCACTGTTAAACGTGTGATTGCAGGGAGGTCACTGAATGTCACTTGGCCTCAACCCCCTCCAGACTACAAGGGATAAAAGCAAGACCTTCCCTTTAGGATTGTTGTGAAAATTAAGAGGTGCCAAATGTGAAATACTTAGCACAGGTCCTAGAGCAAAGAGTTACTCAATAAATATTGGTTATAGTAAGTGCTGTTACCAGTGTCTCCCTTGGCAGGGACAAATGCTCCTGGATGTTCTTTAGTGTAATAATATGTGAAAGCATTTTTATTTTAAAAACTTCTCCTTCACGTTCATTGGGCTCTTTGTTTATTCAAACCTGTGCACTCAAAGGAACCCTGAGACAACACCGTCTGTCTAACCACTTGCATTTGTGGCTAGAATATTATGACCGGAAGTAATATACATGATATGTATTTTTAGTTTTTATATTTTCAGGGCATTCCAAATGTATCTCCCTGTATACATACATATATACATATATATATATGTCATGACTTGTGTTGAGCTGTATTTGCTTACATATTAGGTTAACAGAGCAATTTGGAAAATCTTCTTTACTCTTTGGAAAAGATGTGGGGAAATCAAAGTGAATGACCCATTGTAGGAATAGAGGCAGAGATCTTGCAATTCTTTATTTTTGCCATGAGAGAAAATCACACATTTAATTCTAGTTAAAGCTAGAAAAAGGAAATCCCTAGCTTTCTTTTTATTAAAAGATTTATTTATTTTTTTAATTGCATAATCAGATTTATAGAGAGGAGGAGAGACAGAGAGGAAAGTTTTCCTTCCGATGGTTCACTCCCCAAGTGACTGCAACGGCTGGTGCTGAGCCAATCCAAAGCCATGAGCCAGGAGCCTCCTCCAGGTCTCCCACACGGTTGCAGGGTCCCAAAGCTTTGGGCCGTCCTCGACTGCTTTCCCAGTTACAAGCAGGGAGCTGGATGGGAAGTGGAGCAGCCAGGATTAGAACCAGCGCCCATATCGGATTTTGGCATGTGCAAGGTGAGGACTTTTAGCCACTAGGCCACGGCGCCAGGCCCCCTAGCTTTCTTTTTAAAATATTTATTTTACTTATTTGAAAGGCAGGTTGACAGAGAGAGAAGGAGAGCAGATCTATCCACTGATTCGCTGCCTAAGTGACCATTATGATTGGGGCTTTGCCATTCCAAAGTTAGAACCCTGAAACTCTGTCCAGGTCTCTCATGAGTTGGGAGGGGGCCAAGCACTTGGGCCATCTTCTGTTCCCCTCCCAAGCACGTATGGGATGGATCAGAAGCAGAGCAAGTGGAATCTGACCTGGCTCTCCTGTACAGCAGACCAGTTTGATAAGCTTTAGTTTCGCCCACTGTACTACTTTGCTCGCCCCTCATCTTTCTTTCTTCTTAATTAATTAATTAATTAATTAGCTAATTAATTTTATTGCAAAGTCAGATATACAGAGAGGAGGAGAGACAGAGAGGAAGATCTTCCGTCCGATGATTCACTCCCCAAGTGGCCACAACAGCTGGTGCTGCGCCGATCCAAAGCCAGGAGCCAGGAGCTCTTCCAGGTCCCCCACATTGGTGCAGGGTCCAAAGGCCTTGGGCCCTCCTCGACTGCTTTCCCAGGCCACAAGCAGGGAGCTGGATGGGAAGTGGAGCTGCCGGGATTAGAACCGGCACCCATATGGGATCCCAGCGTGTTTAAGGTGAGGACTTGAAGTGCTAGGCCACCACGCCGGGTCCATGGCCCCCTTATCTTTCTTAAGGAACAGGTCACACTTGATAATTAGGCAGAGTTCAGTGCAGTATATGGGTGGGATATGTGTATACATTTAGATGAAATCAGATTAGCCTTCTCTACAGACATTTGCAATTAACCACAGTCCAGAAGACCCTACCTTGAGAAACTGGAAAAGGATTTGAGAATGGCTTCTCAGCTTTCAGTAAGCCCAAAGGGACAAAGGTTGAGTTTATGGGAGCATTTTTGGACAACAATAAAGCCTTTCTAGTCTTACAAGGCATGAAGAGCGGAGTTGAAATTAATAGCCCCAAACCTTATTTGACTTGGAGTCTTACTGTATGTATTCAAGAACCTAAATTAGGTACTATTTCGCAGGATTCCATGATTTTCAGCAATTTCTTTAGTGCTGTCATTGACTCTTTATAATTCAGTAGAGGATCATGACAATATTATAATCAACCTAATAATGTATATAAAACCAGAAAATTGTTACCAAGTAGGACTAGAGAAGATCCACCAGGATAATGGGAAGCTTAAAATTAGAATTTGAGAGCACCAGTATAATATCAAGAATAATATCATCTTCAATTTGATAATTCTCTTTAAATAATTGAAGGACTGAGCTATGGAAACCAAATTAATTTTTTGTTTTCCTAAGTTAAGAAAAAAGAATCACTAGAAAGCATTTACTCACAATAAAAAAGAGCTTTTCAACATCATCCATCATGGGTCAAAATCAAAAATATTTGACCAAAATAATTGTGCCTGTACTATACACATATGTACTTTTTGTTGTGTTTATTTCCTGTAGCATTTATAGTGTATTAGCTATAATGAATGCCCTGGAGATGATGAAAAGTATATTGGAAGGTTATAATGGCTGTATGCAATATTTATGTGCAAGTAGTATACCATTTTATGTAGAGATTTAAGCAACTACAGATTTTACTATCTGCAGGGGATCCTGGAACCACCATTATCTGAAAGCAGAGTGAGTTACTGAGAGGCCGCGAGTTCGCAGGCCTTGAATTTCTTTAAGCAGAAGGTCTATAGCTGTTTGTGGAGATGTTTTAGAGACAATTGATGCAGCGGCTAGAAGAATTGGATTAGAAAGCAACTAATGTTCTCCCAGCCCTACATTCTTTTACATTAATTTGTTAGTAGCTTTTTTCTCTCCATAACAGAATAGGAAATAAAATAAAATTAAACAGAAGAGTCATATTTTGAAAATCAGTTTTTGCTAACATATACTTTAAACACCCCAGTAGATGCATTAAGTTTATTTCAATACTTTATTTTAAATAACTTTATCAGATCTTATGTATCTACATGAGTGTTTTCCTTGGAATACTTTGGGAATCTGTTCTTAATCAAAATAAAGCCTGGTTTGTGGAATTACCATTGGAACCAGAAAAACAGATCTTTGCTTCATAATTACATTTCATTATAGCCAGGGATGTTTTTTTCCATCTCTCTCCTATATCTTAGTCATTCTTTGGCTCTGAGTGACTTTTGGTATCTCTAAAAATCAAAATTAGGGGCTCGGCATGGTAGCCTAGTGGCTGAAGTCCTCGCCTTGGACACGCCAGGATCCCATACGGGCGAAGGTTCGAATCCTGGCAGCTCCACTTCCCATCAGCTCCCTGCTTGTGGCCTGGGAAAGCAGTCGAGGAGGGCCCAAGGCCTTTGGACCCTGCACCTGTGTGGGAGACCTGGAGGAATTTCCTGGCTCCTGGCTTTGGATCGGCATAGCACCGGCCATTGTGGGGACTTGGGGGAGTGAATCATCGGATGGAAGATCTTCCTCTCTGTCTCTCCTCCTTTCTGTATATCCAGCTTTGTAATAAAAATAGATAAATCTTTTTAAAAAATCAAAATTAGAACATTTGTAGGGTGAGCATGAGCTATAACATCCCAGCTGAATTATGAGTAGTACCAACTACCTTCCTTCTGTAAACTGGTCTGCATATGGCAGTCCTGGTTTTGTTTGATCACAGAAAACATTCAAGCTCCAAAAGCGATTTAGAAGAGAATTTCTAAAAATTCATTTTCAGTGTCAGTATTGTTGCATAGGGCTGCAGCTCTCTTATTGATTGCTTTGAAGATCGCACTATGCCCTTGGATGTAAAAGTTGTTTTTTTGCTTTGTAGCTCTTATGTTCTAAGCAACCCAATTGCATTTTGGAAATTTTTCTTTTAGGCTCTTATTAGAATATCGTTACACACATATATACACACACCATAAACACACACACACTTTGACACTGATTGTGGCCCCTTTGAGTATTGCTGAAATGATTAGTACATAATTATATGAAAGCCCTTTTCTTATCAAGCACTTATGAAGTTTGAAGGAGGAGTTTTGATCATTGTCTTTAGAAGCATATGTATTTATTGGGAAAATAAATCATAATTCTCTCTTCAGCCCGTACTTATTCAAAGCCATATATATTTTGCCTATTTCTGTAATTGGAAAACAGAACATATAATGTATTCTTTCAATTTTTTAAAGTTTACCAGTAAGTCAGAAGCTCTGTTACTAAAAATACGTGGAGTTATCAACCAGTTGGCATTTGGCATTGACAAAAGGTAAAATATTTGTTTATCGTTGCATGTTCTTTAATAGTGTTTGGCTCGTTGGATTATTGTTCTCATCAGGAAAATGCCTCCCAAAGACTCTTCTGAAAAGAAACACTGCTCTGTTATCTCTTGTTTCTGTCTCAGTACTTGAACAAAATGATAATATTACATACATTCTCATATTTCTTTCCCCCCTATTTGAACAGCTTTTCCTCTATTATGACTTTGTTATATCAATTATAAGTAGAATTGGAAATTTCACTGTGTCTTAGCTTTGCTGCTTCTCTCAGTTTTGATTTAACATGGTAACATGGGTCTGTTGCCTTTGCTTTCTGTTAAACATTCATTAATGCTATACTTTAATTTTTGAAATCACTTGAACTGAATTCACTCATTCTTTAGGGGCCATGATCTCATCAGTGGTTAGCTGTAAGACGTGATCCTCATGTTTACCAGAGTGTGGCAGCATAGTCAATTGTTAAACTAAATTGAATTTTTTTTTTTTTTTTTTTTGTGCTCCACGTAGCAAATCGATATGTGTGGATCAGAATAAACCACTGTTTATCACAGCAGGATTGGATTCGTTAAGTCAAATAGGTTGGTGAACTTATTAAGATTGTTCAATCTTTTTTTTAAATTGCTTATTGATTTTATCCTACTTCGTGTTCACTTCATATCCAACATGCTACCATTTCTGGTTTTGTTATCACTTGCTGTTCCACATGTGTTTGTTTGTGTGCCTAGTATTAATGCAACATACATCACGTTGACATATTTGTGATGGAAGGGATGTTTCCACATAAGGGACTTTTTCCATTAAAAACAATTCTGTGTGTGTGTGTGTGTGTGTGTGTGTGTGTGTGTGTGTGTGTTTCCCTTGCTGATTTCCAGGTACTTTAAAATTTTAACTCATTGAGATTGTAAGAAACCAAGAGCATAGAATGGTCAGGAAATTCAAAGTTACATTTTATACAAGCAATTCTAAAATAGGTACAAGATTGAAGTGATAGAATAAACCAAAAAGAATAGGGTTGTTTCAATTACATATGCCTTAGTTTTTATTGTTAGAATAGTTTATTTCATCTATGGAAATATGTTTTCTGAACTCATAGGTTTTATGGGTTTCTGAATCAGAAGAAATTTTACAAGTCTATTTTTCATTCCCCTCACTTTCCCTCAGCTGCTGTTCTCTTTGTAAAGATCTTTGGGCCTAGCAAATTTTTACACTTTAGAGGTGACACGGTTTAACATCTAATGGGCAGTAGTTTACCCTTGTATTTCTCATCTTTCATTGTTCTTAGAAGCTGAAGGGGACCTGACTTCAAATGTAGAGGTCTTTGTAATGAGATTATAGACTGAACTAGAACAAAAGCAACAGAGGTGGTGTTGCCTCATGAATGACAAGTAGACTTGTTTTTATAATTGTCACTAGTGCCAACGATTGCAGTGAGAATCTCTATGTGTGCTGATAAATAATGATGTGGGTTTTTTGCCTGCTCTGTGAAAGCCCACGTGAAGGTGAGGAAAAAACATGCTACTGTCTGAGAAAACATACTTTCAAGCCGCAAGTATGACAAGCAGCTAACATGTAGGATGTATAAAGAACTCAGCAGTAAAAGAAACAACCCAAGTATAAAATGGGCAGATATTGATTTCACTTAAGAAAATAACAAGCATGTGACAAGGTGTTGCATATCATTAGCCATTGCTGAGATGTATATGGAAAACAGAATATGTTACTCCACTCTTACTAAGACACCTGAGACAATGTTGAGGTTTCAGAGAAACCAGAACACTCTTCCACTGCTAGCTGGAATGTTCAGTGGCATAGCTGCTCTAGAGAAATGGACTGTTTCTTATAAAACTAAACATACAACTACCATATGACTTAGAATTTTTCATATATATATATATATGATATATGTATGGTATATATATATATATATATATATCAGAGAACTAAAGCATATTCACATGTACGTGTTTCAAGCAACCTGATTTTTGATAGTCCAAAACTGGATGTAACCCAGCAGTTGTTCAGCAGACGAATGGCCAAAATGCTATATATCCATTCCATGGAATACTAATCAGCAATAAAAGGGAACAAGCTATTAATACACACACTTAGCTTATTTTCCAGGAAATCCTGCTTATTGGAGAAAAAGTTGATTAGAAAAAGTTACAAACAAGTATAATTCTATTTATATAAGATCTCTGAAATTTTAGAAATGGAGGAATGATTAGTGTTTGCCAAGAAGCTGGGAAAGGTCTGTGGATGAGAAAGTCGGGAGAAGAGTCAGGAGAGTGGTCCACAGCAGGAGATCCTGGTTAGTGTCACAAGTGCTCGTAGATATGCAGGATCTTGAGAGAATTCATGGAAAATGTGTATCGCTATAAACCTAAGCATGATTTTCAAAACATTTTTACAACCAAATCTACTTGTTTATTAAATTTTTAAAACGTATGTTTATATATTTGAATGACAAAAGAGACAGAAACAGCGTGTACATAAGAAAGAATCTTATTAATTCACTGTACAAGTACCCATGAAAACCTGGAGCCCAGGGCTCGCACTTCAATGGCAGAGAGCCACCTACCTGAGCCAGCACTTGCTGCCTCCCAGGGACCACGTTAGCAGGAGGCTGGCCTCAGAAGCCGAGCCAAGCCTCCAGCCCAACCCCTCTAAGAGAATCCAACACCACCCCAACTTCTCTTTCATTCCATTTTCTCATTTCCATGTTTTTAAGTACCCTCGTGCATGAGCTGTGAAAGTGAAAAAAAATTGTAGAACACATCACATACACATATGTGCATGCGTGCAAAACTTGACAAAGCTGAATAAAATCAGTGAAATGTACCAGTGCCTTCCCACCAAAGTTGTCAGGAGGCCCTGGAAGATTATAGTGAAGCAGTTTTTGTGAACATAGATTTTGGAAACAAAGAATGAAAAATCTCTGTCAATTAAAAATTACTAGAAGTGGCATCAAATTTCTCAATTTTTCAAATTAAGTTATAAAACCAAATGCAAGTACTTTTTCTCTAAAATGTTAAATTATCACACAGAAGGAACAAAGTTGGCATGTCTCTTCACATATTTCTGTACGTTTACATACTGATTAAGTGGTGTATAAAAAGCTGTTTCAACAGAATTTTGTCAATCTGTACTGTACGATTTAAAATTTATTTTCTAATATTACTAATGTTATATATAGTTATCTTGATTGTTGAGTAGAGTCCAAAACATGGCTATGGAGTAATGTAGTTCACTATCGAAATTATTATTGTGGTAAATTTCACTAATAAAGCTGGTGAGCAATGTGAAACTTAGCACATATGTGCAGGTGTTTCTAAGGTGAACACTAGTAAACTGTAGACCTGATTATCATCACAATAGGGCATGGAAAATGGATGATCCCTATGTAACACAGCAAGGCCTCTGGAGGCAGGGTTTAAAGTATTAGAAGACAGAGCAGACACTGATGGAAACTGACTGTCATTTTCCATGCCCTATTGTGATGATGAACAATGGATGAACTTAGATTTATACTTTTTATAAATGTTATCTGTTGTGTTGATAGAATTGGTAATGATTTAACCAACACCATTATTTGAAGTAAAAATTCCAATTGTAGGGTCCCCTCCTGTTCCTGATAATGACCTTGGCAAGTTTCATGCCCATTCACCAATGGACCTGTGGAAAAAAGTATATGAAAGGCTGTTTCCACCAAAGGTATGTATTTCTGATTTTTAAAAACAATTTTGCTTATATTTGAAAGAGCAACAGAGAGAAAAAGAGAGAAGACACAGAAAGATCTTCTGTCTGTAGGTTCACTCCCCTAAATGTTCCGAGCAGCTAGGACGGGGCCATACCAAAGTCGGGGACCAGAACCCAGTTCGGGTCTCCTGCATGGCTGGCAGGTGCCCAGTTGCTCAGGCCACCTTCTGCTGCTTTCCCAGCTGCATTAAGGGAGCTGGATCCAAGTGGAGCAGCCAGGACTAAAACTGACTCACTGATTTGGGATGTTGGCAGCACAAATGGCTCTTGGGAAAGCAGTAGATGATGGTCCGAGTGCTTGGGCTTTCTGTAATTCTGCCTTTCAAATAAATAAATCTTTTAAAGAATGTATCAGAAAACTTTCAGTAGCAGCCTGAGGAATGGGAAGCTTAATTTATTAAACATTTAGTATCCGTTGAAGGTTTGTTTTGACTTATGGGCATGAAATGATTTGGTGATTTTTACTTTCAGAGTGTCAACACATTGAAAGATGTCAAGGACCCTGCCCGAGATCCTCAGTATGCTGAAAGTGAAGTTGATGAGATGAGAATACAGAAAGATCAGGTATCATCCTATGTGTTTATTTAAGTCATCTCAAGTTTTCTCATAAAACCTGGAGTATATAGTATCTGTTTTTTCTCAATGTTTATTTAGAGCTTCTTATATTTTAAGAATTGAAAAATGTAGCTGCACTATGGGAAAAAGTAAGGTTCTGATATGTATATTTATATGAAATTTAACTTAAAAGTGCCTAGTATTCCACCACTCAGAAAAATGACTTAATATTCCTTTTTCAGTCTTCTGGTTGTTTTTATGTTAAAGATATATGGTGATTCCTGCTGATAGGAAGGCACTTTGATAATTTTCTTTTGTTTGTGGGATTATCTGAAAGGTTTTATTTTCCATTAAGACATTCTGACATACCCATGCTATTCTTGTTCCAGAAAATTTATCTTGTCCATTTCAGGACTGCTGAGTGCAAAAGTATTCACACATACTAGGGTCTCCCAGGAAGGTGCTTAGTTGAGCCTGCCATTCCACAGTGGCTCGGTAGTCCCATTTGGACACACATGTCTAACGTAAGAATGTGAAGAGTTGGTCAATTTACCACGACCTAAATATTTTTATTTCTCTCAGACCTTTATTTTGATGAGACACTGCAGAATCCATCCTTACAGGAGTAAGTTTGTAAGTACAGGTCACACTATAAGCTTAGAGCCATGTCAGCCTCCAGGGCAGGAAGAGACTGGGGCAGTCACGTTGTTGAGAGGATGGCCTGAAGAAGCCATCCCCCAAAAGACAGCCATCCCCCGGGAAAGGAGCAGGGGGATATTTCCCAACACTGGTCTTTCACCATCAGGGATCCTAGAATAAGTAAGCAAAACATTTTATCCAGAAGACTTTTGAAAAATAATCCATGTATTTAGAGAGTTTTCTGGCTGTTGCAACATGAGAGGCATGTTGTGAAAATAGTCAAATGCCTTCTAGTAACCCTTGTTTTATATGTATCGTGACTATAGAAACTAGAACTCATTCCTGCTTAATAATTAACTACCACTGTAGATAAGATTATCTGTTATTGCATAGTGACTACTTTTATTTGGGTCAGGTGCATAGGTGTTATTAAAGGGCATGAGGGCTAATTCTAGGCATCATTAATTTTCACATGCAAATCTGTCTCCCCTACCTGACTTTAAATTATAGGAATTTTGAGTAGAAACGGAAGGCAACTTCACAATGTCTCTATCATTCTTCACTCAACTCTTGCACCTCCTGGTTGGCTGAAGGATTTTTTATTTACAAATTTATTTTACTTGAAAGTATGAATTAAAGGGAGAGAGATTTTCCATCTGCTGGTTGATGTCCTAAAAGCTGCTACACCCAGAACTGAGTTGGTCTGAAACTGGAACCAGGAGCTTCTCCAGGTCTCCCAGATGGGAATAGCGACCCAAGAACTTGGGGCCATACTGTGCTGCTTTCCCAGGTCATTAGCATAGAACTGAATCAGAAGTGGAGCACATGAACCAGCACCCACATAGGATGTCAGCACCACAGGTACAGAATTAGCGTGCTATGTTACTATGCTAGCCCCTGAAGGATTTTTTAACCTACCTGAAAAATTAAAACATAATTTTACGTCTAAAGCAGTTCTATTCATGTTGTTTCAGAAGATGAATTTTGTTGATTTCAGATAGTACACATCATAGCATAATATGAATTTATGCTTGTACTGTAGACACTGTTTACCCAGTTAGGTTCAGTTTTCTTCGTGATATTTGACCCCAAAATGTGACATTCTAATATCTAAAATTTTAAATTCAAATGTTATTTCATGTTTTTTCAAAATACTGTCAGGGTTTTAAGTTGTGTTCAATTGTGTGCATGTGTACACAGAAACTACCTAGGTCTGAGAAAGTTCTCTAGACATTAATTTTGAAATAATCTTATCAGTTCCTCTCTAAACATTCAAAAATACATTTTCATTTTTACTCGTACAAGATAGACACTGCCAGATTTATTGACAGCGCACGAAAGAATTTAATAGCATTAGGTGGAAATCTAGCCAGTTGTCTATTGCTCTTTCTTCATACTGCCTATCTTTTTAATCTTTTAATATGAGTGTTGCTGTATAATATTTTTTCAGGAAAAACAGCCTGATGATTTTATATTAGATTTTATTTGGCATTCGGAACAATAATAGTATTCATTTGAAGACTGAATGATCCAACTATTTCTAAATAATAAATTCTCACTTCTGATTCCCTAATTATACAAGAGCATGCCCTTGTTTAAAAGCAACCTGCTGGGGCCTGGCAGCGTGGCCTAGCGGCTAGAGTCCTCGCCTTGAAAGCCCCGGGATCCCATATGGGCGCCGGTTCTGGTCCCGGCAGCTCCACTTCCCGTCCAGCTCCCTGCTTGTGGCCTGGGAAAGCAGTTGAGGACGGCCCAATGCATTGGGACCCTGTACCCGCGTGGGAGACCCGGAGGAGGTTCCAGGTTCCCGTCTTCAGATCGGCGCGTACCGGCCCGTTGCGGCTCTCTTGGGGAGTGAATCATCAGACGGAGGATCTTTCTCTCTGTCTCTCCTCCTCTCTGTACATCTAGCTGTAATAAAATAAATAAATCTTTAAAAAAAAAAAAAAAAGCAACCTGTAAAAGCCTGAAGAAGTCCAGGCTGTGTGCTATGTGCCTGCACCCCTCTAACCCAAGTGGTCACATCTGATTCTTACATTTCTTGGGAAGAGACATGACATCCTACTTCACTGATGGAACAATCACAAATGACGGAGGGCTGGCCGAACCTGCAGGAGACGGTGTGGCCCTCGTCTGAACTTGCTTTCCCTCCCCAAGATCCATTACTGGAGACTTAAAGAATTACCAGGAGCACCAGGAGCAGAGCCAATAAAGATAAATATATCTTTAAAAGAAAAAAAAGTGGTAGAAAGATCCCTTTCACTGTGTTGTACTTTGTTACAGACCAAGGATCTACTGATTGGCTCACTTTTGTGCAAGTACTTTTTTGTGCAAATCCAATTTAAAAAATACATCTTATCTTTTAAAAATATTTATTTATTCTTATTGCAAAGTGAGATATATAGAGAGGAGAAGAGACAGAGAGGAGCATCTTCTGTCCGATGATTCACTCTCCAAGTAACTGCAACGGCCAGAGCTGTGCTGATCTGAAGCCAGAAGCCAGGAGCTCTTCCAGGTCTCCCACACGGATGCAGGGCCCAAGGCTTTGGGCTGTCTTCTATTGCTTTCCCAGGCCACAAGCAGGGAGCTGAATGGGAAGTGGGGCAGCCAGAACACAAACCGGTACCCATAAGGGATACTGGCGCATGCCAAGGCAAGGGCTTTACCTACTAGGCTATCATGCCGGGCCCCACACCAGATATTTGTAATTTTCCTCCACCACGGGTTGGTGAAGTCTTCCCTGTTATCATTAGCAAAAACATTCAAGCTAAAAATAAAGTTTCCAGTGTTCATTTGTTTATTCATTATCAATTAACAGTCTGAAGCTATAAGTAGTAGATAACTAGAGAACTGAATTTATTACAAAGAAAAACATCAACTTGTCAAGACTACTAGTTACTACTATTAAAAATTCTCCCAAAGTCTGTATGTAGTTTTGAAATTTATATAACATTAAAATTATGAGACAATCTGTAATTGTTCCAAAAATGAGAATCTTTTCATATTTTCTTAGCAACTACGGACTTCAGTTATGTCAGCCAAAGGGCAGTGATTGCCTTATTTTGCAATATAACCACTTTTTGAAAATACGAAATAATGTACTTGCACAGCTAATTAGACATTAAACGACGTGAACATGGCTAGAAGGCAATCTCCTTAAATGATTCCTTGTGCATTTTAATCGTCTTGTGCAGGATTTCTACTTCTAATAAGATTTATCCTTATTTTATGAAAATTAACATATACTCATTGTGAAAAAATTGAAAGTATTTAGAAGTATAGAAAATGGAGGTATCTTGCCTTCCTGCTATTTGCACCATTTTGCTGGCTGCCTAGGAATGCTGATGTACTCAGATGCTCTTCAGGAAGCACTGATTAAATAGAAGCTGCCCCCATTGTGTGCTAAGGTACACGGTACCACTGAGTGGTCCAGACCCTGCACACTCCTCTATGATTCTATATGATGAGATTTAAGAATAGAACCAATGGGTCACAGAATAAAGATTTTTGAAAGACTTATTTATTTGAAAGAGGAATAGTGAGAAAGGAGAAAGAGAAAGAGAAAAGGAGAGGGAGGTCAATCCTCCATGTGCTGATTCACTCCTCAACGTCCTCAGTGGGCCGGACTGGGCCTGGCCGAAGCCAGGAGCCCGGAGCTTCATCTGGACTGCCCATGTAATGCAGGAGCCTGCGCACTTGGGCCACCTTCTGTTGCTTTTCCCAGGCCATTAGCAGGGGCTGGATCAGAAGTGGCGTAGCCAGGACTAAAATTAGCACATATGTGGGATGCTGGCATCATAGGCGGCTTGATCCGCAATGCCATAATGCTGATCCCAAAACATTTTAAATATTGATACTAACTTCAACCAACTTTTTGACCACAGCTCAACAGCAAGCTAAAATAAGATCATTTTCAAATGGTTGAAGTTGACACATGCTCTATTTAGTTGGAAGAAAATCATGTACACACTATGTAACATATGGCTTTGTCTGAAAACTTAATAGATTTCTCTCTATGGTCTGCATAAATTGTATGGAAACTTAAGACTGTCTTCTAGACTTTAGTGTGTGTAATTATTAAGAAATTGTGAGAATAGCAGTGTTATGAAGGATACACACATTTTTTTGTTGTTGATTTTAGGAGCTGGAACAGTACAAAAGGAGTTCTTCCAAGTCTTGGAAACAAATTGATCTTGATTCTTGAACCTAACTCAGCTATTCTGTGTCTACCTATTTCTTTTTTCCCAAATGCAAGTAAGTTTCTTTTATTAACTAATGTGACCCAATGTGGAGAAATTTATGATATGTAATTTTTTAAAGGAAAAGAGACATTTCTTATACTGGTGAAACTTCCTAGATATTTGAAGTCTTTTAAAAGGGGAAAATGTG
Source organism: Ochotona princeps (assembly GCF_030435755.1). Lineage (NCBI taxonomy): Eukaryota > Metazoa > Chordata > Mammalia > Lagomorpha > Ochotonidae > Ochotona > Ochotona princeps. The sequence goes on along the minus strand of NC_080839.1, from coordinate 50,071,899 downwards.
CAAGCATCTATAATATTGTTCTAAAAAAAAATAAAAACCTTCCATAGGCCCCCTGCAACATGTTTCAGTGGCATGCACTCCATTTTGCATGTATGATCCTGCTGTGAGTTAGTAATACCAATGCCAAAATATTTGATTTCGACTGTAATCATGGGTTGAGTGTGCCTGTCAGACACATTTCTTCTGCAGGCGTAAGATGTACTCAGCTATAGCTGGCAGAAAGGCTGCTCTGGGTTCACAGGTTTCGTGATTTTACTCTTAACAGTGAGACACGTGAGAAGCACTTGAAGCCATTATTTTAAAATGAACCTTCCTGAGTTCCCATACTCACAGATTCTTAATCTGTGGTCTGGAATGGAGAATGTCTTGATGAGTCTGGGATAAGTAGGAACCTTCCCAAGGTGGGATAAGCTTTGATTAGCCCTCCACTTTTGCAGATGTGTGTACCTGCTGGCCAAGTTTCATTAAAGACTAAGTTTTGTTATTAACCCAGCAAATGATTTATTCTCTGCTTTCTGATTCCATGAATAAAATATGCTGACTCAAATATGCCACACATCCAGCTTCTAAAAAGAATAGTCACACTCGTGGGTGATATATGAGTGATTGGAGAGCTCTGCAGGTTGCAGTGAAAAAGAACTTCACACACTGTTTATGTGTGCTTTTTTTTTTTAAAGATTTATTTATTTTTATTACTAAGTCAGATATACAGAGAGGAGAGACAGGAAGATCTTCCATCCGATGATTCAATCCCGAAGTGAGCCGCAATGGCCGGTGCTACGCCGATCCGAAGCCGGGAACCAGGAACCTCTTCTGGGTCTCCCACATGGGTGCAGGGTCCCAGAGCATTTGGCCGTCCTCGACTGCATTCCCAGGCCACAAGCAGGGAGCTGGATGGGAAGTGGAGCTGCCGGGATTAGAACCGGCGCCCATATGGGATCCCGGCGCGTTCAAGGCGAGGACTTGAGCTGCTAGGCCACGCTGCCGGGCCCTATGTGTGCTCTTAACACTCCAGAGAAGAGAATGTTCTGCACATTTCCAAGGAACCTTGGTCCCAAGAACAGACAGCACCTGAGCGCTGTGAGAAGTTTGCTTTTAACTCATAGTGAATGTTACAGTCTCAGAAACATCAGTGATTCACTGGAAAGGAAGGATCTATTCCACAATATCGATAGGAATTTATTGTGTAATTTGATTTTCTTATGCAACACTGTTCGTTTTCTACTTGAAACACAAGCCATCATGTTGAAAGCTGTTGTGTTTTTCTAAGGTGCTATCACTAACATTTAATAGCTTGAAGTCACATGCAATGTCAATTTTCCAAATGTTTCTGAGCTGAAATGAAATTCATCTGCATATGAATAGTAGAAAATGTTTCCGCTTACAATGTACACCCATATCTTTAGTAAGTTGAAATCAGTGATTTCAAAAGAGGTTCCTGTGGGACTCTTTGAACTGCTTTAGTAGATTATCATCTCCAGGATTGTCTATAACTGATGTGACATATATAATCTGTAAGGCATTATGTAACTATAATACCATAATCATCAGTGTCAAAGACCTTTTATAAAAGTTGACAATGCTATCCTGGTAATTTATGAATGTCTCCAGATCCTTAAATACTGTTCTATGAAATAGAATTTTACCATGGTTTCCTTAATGAAATGATCTTTCCTGCTTGAATGTGAAGCATTTCAAGTGTTATAACTTATCATTCTTTTCAGGCTAGGTCACAGTTACTGAACAAGTTCATGTGGTCTCTTCTATAGTTTTGTTGAAGTTACCATGGTAACCTTGAGACAATTTCATTTCAGACTTGAACATGAATTATAAGATGATTAATCAGAAAGATAATCATTCAGTGGAGAACCCCATTGTAAGTCATGTATATACATCATTTGATTCCCCAAAATGTATGATACAGGTGTATGTATTTATATTTAAAAGGATTCTTCTCTTTACATTTCAAGAATGTGAATTCCTAGCAAGTAACCACATTCTTCTGAATGTAAATGCTGTGTCAGTTGAGCATTTTTTCTAAATGGATTTTAAGTAAGACCTGCTCTAAAACCTTAAAGAAGTCATTTCTCACTGCATACATGCAGTCCAGTAATGTTTGTTTTTAATTTCATAAGTACACTAAATGTCAAAAATAACAAAACATCACCCAGTGTTTGAAGACATCACCTGAGGTCTGTCCAGGGACTTTGTTCAGCATCTGGCCGATACGTATGGTTTTTAACCTTCAGCAGTATGTCATCCAACATCTGTTCAAAACAATCTCCATGTGACCAGCTAACTCAGACCCTGCCTGTAAATGTGTGCATGTGAAAAATGGAGTTGAAATGATAGCAAAAGCATTCTTACCCAAGTCTACATGATGCTTTTGCTTCAGTTAAACACAATCTTTATACGTACCCCAGCCAGATATCATTGAAACCTGCTTTTTTTTTTAATAACAAATCCTATATCAAGAGAAAGCATAAGTTTCTAAACTGACCTGTCTAAACGAAAGAAAGAACATAGTAACTCTCATCTGCCATATTGATGAATGTTTATGACTTACAGTCTCACAATTCCATATGTCCTTGCAGTTTCACACAGCAAGGGGCTATGAGCCGGTTCCATTGTGCTCAAGGTCTAAATGGATCCTAGGAGCACAGATGGAATCTTCTTAATGTGCCATCGGGACAGAAATACACAGCAAACCTAGTCCAGACATTCAAAGCAGTCATGCACCTGTAGCAGCTTCAGGTCCATTTTCCCAGCATTATTCATTACTATCTGCTAATGATGTAATCCCTTATTTTAAAAACAACTATTCCTAAGATGACGAGAACTGGGATAAATGCATACAAAATCAAGAAGTTTTCTGTGAATCTGGATGTTGCACCGGGATAGTTGCTTTCAATGTATTGAATTCCTTGAGTGAAGGTACACATTGGGTGAGAAATCATAGAACCATTTGGGCCACCTGCCAAGAAAAAGAATGACAATGCCGGTTATGGGACATCTCAGGTAATTTAAGTATTTACCAAATGTGAGTTCAGTGCTTAGCACTGTGCTAACTACCCTTCTTCATGAAAGTCACAGGATAGTTTAGAGGGCCCAGAACTCACACTTAGATGAAGAGGGAGAATGCTGGGCCTTGGTTTCATTTGAAGATGGAAACGGGCGAGTTTATCTTTGGGGTTTACACTCACTACCATATAGGAATATGGATAAAACATCATGATTCCTTAGCATTAACTATCCTGAAGTTACTTACATTATCACCTAAAAATATTCACAGCAACCACTAAAGGGCTACCATGTTCTTTAGTTGCCTTCTGAATGCCCCTGGGATCTTCAGGGGCCATGGGAACCTTGTCCAGATCCCACTGCCTTTCTGTGGGACTAGGGGATAGACTTTTGTCCAAAATGGCTTTACTTAAATGTCTACTGTGTACATTTTAGGAGTAAGGAGCCACTTGAGCCTGTTTCAGGCTGTCCATTAGATACAAGCACCAGATTCCATAGAATACTAGTTTACCTCAGCATACATAAGTCCTATCACTTTCTAATAAGATCAAAGAGGTCATAAGCTTGGATTTTAACAAGTTCTTAACCTTTGTTCACTGCCCATTTTAATTTGTTTTAAAAATCAGAGAAAATGTTGGACTTTATTTCAAAACAGTGTTACATTGATTTATTATAAAGTACAGCTTCTCTTTCAAAAACATAGTTTCCTCAGGAAGCTGCTACCCAATAGTAATTTATAAAAGTCCTATTTCAGAACAGAGTACTCACCACAAGTGAAATTCAGTCCATCAAATTCATTGACTACAAGGATCTCACAGCAATACCTTTGGAATGTAAGGTAACTGAAGATCTTAAAAGGAAGGGGCATTTCTTGTGAGTTTCTTAAGGGAAAAAAAAAGAATAAACTCAGTAGGTTCTGATTTTATCAAATAAAAAGAAAGGCAATTCCCATTTCATATTTTCTAATATGAGTATAATTTTTAAAATTCTACTATATATATACAAAATTAGGCTATGAAAAACTTAAAGTAATACCCAAAAAATGAGGAAATGTTTTGGCCCAGAAAAAAATTTTTAAAATCCAAGTGATATATATTTATGCCGATAAATGTATGTAATATATGTGTGTGTTTAGAAAATTTTACAAATGACCTGCCAAGTCTCTAAGCATTAAATTTCATCGTTTCATCCTTTTTTACCTCTACATGGTGTTTCACTAAGGCAGAGACTGAAACAGTCCCCTTATGATCAATTGGTGTATATGGTAAGCATTTCTGATATAAACATCCAAGGATACAAACACTTAATATATATTATTTAAGAGGCAATGATATTTATGATGCAACAAGTTGGAAGGAGCTGGTATACAAAGTGAAGACTAAATGACAATGAGTATAGGGTCTGGCATGATAGCCCTAGTGGCTAAAGTCCTTGTCTTGCATGCGCTGGGATCCCATAAGGGCACTGGTTCACATCGCAGCTGCTTCACTTCCCACCCAGCTCTCTGCTTGTGGCCTGGGAAAGCAGCAGAGGATGGCCACTTGGGGAGTGAACCAGTGGATGGAAGCTGTCTCTGCCTCTCCTTCTCTCTGTAAAATCTGACTTTCCAATTAAAAAAAAAAATAAATCTTCATTTAAAAAGTGAATTGAAGAGGGAGGGAGAAAGCAGGCATTTATATGAGATGAAATACATCTCCTCTCTGGTAAATGTCAGGAGAACCCCATGCTGACGCTGTGGCCTTCAGAGTCTGCTACATGGTTTCTAGAAATCAAAGTGGTTTATTTCATTTCTATTTGTAAGGCAAAGCTGCTTAATGAAGTTAAAAAAACAAAATGTATTCCTTCCTTAAAGGACTCACAGTGTAGTTGGGAGACATGAAGTATACATCCTTGAGATTGTTAGAACGCATAGTAGTGAGCTACTTACACCCAGAAAATTGAAAACCAATATCATGTACCCATAACATTCTTACACTCAGTATCTTTATAGTTTCACCTATTCCCAGTGACCCCCAAACTCCAATAGCCTTCCAGCTATTGGAGATTTTCTAAGGCACTAGGTGAGTTAACTACAATGAGAAGCTACTATTTAGGGTAAATGGGAATCCAGGGAGTAATTAGAAGAGGCAGGATATTCTAAGAAGGCAAAATGGTATGCACACAGGCAGAGCTAGGACTAGAACCAGAACTAAATGAAACGAAAGGCCAAAGCTGAAGTGGAAGAAGTGGGAAGTGAGTTTGGAACAACATTTGGAAACAGGGCCTTCATATTAGGCAATATGAATGACCACAGATAAGGTAGTGCTGAAGCCATTGCTTTATGAAAATTAATGTGACAGGGCCCGGCAGTGTGGCCTAGCAGCTAAAGTCCTCGCCTTGAAAGCCCCGGGATCCCATATGGGCGCCGGTTCTAATCCCGGCAGCTCCACTTCCCATCCAGCTCCCTGCTTGTGGCCTGGGAATTCAGTCAAGGACGGCCCAAAGCCTTGGGACCCTGCACCCACGTGGGAGACCCAGAAGAGGTTCCTGGTTCCTGGCTTCGGATCGGCGTAGCACCGGCCCGTTGCGGCTCACCTCGGGAGTGAATCATCGGATGGAAGCTCTTTCTCTCTGTCTCTCCTCCTCTCTGTATATCTGACTTTGTAATAAAATAAATAAATCTTAAAAAAAAAAAAAAAGAAAGAAAATTAATGTGACAACCCCAAGGAGCATGGCCCGGAGTAAGATTAAGAACGGTCAAAAAAGAGAACAGGCAACAGCCAAAGTTCAAGTATGAGATAAGAAAGGCCCGGACGAGCATGATGACCACAGAGGATGGCCGCCCAGCTTGAGCAGGATCTTTCCCCACCTCACACATGACGTAACACAGAATGCTCCATGCCCATCCGTGGTCTGATCCAGTGTGTGGGCAACATAGGACAGTCATTCATTCATTTGTTCAGTTCAAATAATTTTTGCCAACTTAATTGGCTCAAGGCCACAGACTGGCCACTGAGAAGGACTATTACAATAAATGAGATAGCAAGCTAGCTGCTGCCCTGAAGATGCTGCCTGTCTGTTGAAGGAAGACTGCAGTAGAAGTGGCATGCGATCAGCTTTCAGAGAGAACTCCCCTAGCCCTGGGAACAATAGCTTTTGTAGACATTGTGCAGACAAATCATTCATAAAAGGCACCAGAAAGCCAGGTGTTGTCATAGAAATCATAATACAAGGGAGAAGGGGGGAACTCCTGTTCCTATAGAACTATATCATGAAAAAAAACTTTAAATGAAAATAATAAATTACATATAGAAGAATGCTTTTTTGATTTATTTATGTTCATTGGAAAGTTAGATATACACAGAGGAGAGACAGAGAGGAAGATCTTCTGTCTGTTGAATTACCTTGCAAGCGGCTGTAACAGCCAAAGCTGAGCCAACCTGAAGCCAGGAGCCCAGAGACTCCTCCAGGTCCCCCACACGGGTGCAGGGTCCCAAGGCTTTGGGCCGTCCTTGACTGCTTTCCCAGGCCACAAGCAGGGAGCTGGATGGGAAGCGGGGCTGCTGGGATTAGAACCAGTGCCATATGGGATCCTGGCATGTACAAGGCAAGGACTTTGGCTGCTAGGCTACCATGCCAAGGCCCAAGAATGTTTTTTAAGCATTAGAAGAAGAAAAAGTCACAATAAACCATTTAAAAACAAGTATCACACACATCACAGAATTATAAGAAAGAACATCATATTTGTAATACTGAGCTAACTTCCCAGTTCAGTTCTGTGACAACTGTTTACATTCTGGGCTGTGTATTCAAAAACTACACCATTTATCACACACACAAAAAAATGAAATTCTTGGAGAAATGTCCAGAGGAAGAAACTGTGGGTTTAAATTGACTGACATAGGACTGACCTCATTCTTTTGTTAAATGGGAAGAAAAAATGTACACTTGGCATCTTATACAATAGCTTTATGTCCTTTCTTAAAACTTGATGAAAATCTAAATAAGATACAAAAAAATTTAACTCTGTTACTTCAGATAACTTCTACCTCATTCCTTAGAACAGATGTTCCTATATTATGTGCACTTGTTTCCTAAAGATTTGACATTATTCCACAAACGAAAAGAATAGCAAAGCTACTTCCGTTTATGAGGCACCCATAATACAAGTGCTGTGGTCAGTTCAAGTCAGGAAAGATGATGACTTCAGGGGAAAATATCAACATGATGTTAGGAAATAGAAATGGCCTTCAAAGGAGCCTGGCATGGTAGCCTAGCAGCTGAAGTCCTCACCTTGCATGTGCCAGGATCCCATATGGGCACCAGTTCTAATCCCGGCAGACCTGCTTCCCATCCAGCTCCCTGCCTGTGGCCTGGGAAAGCAGTTGAGGACGGCCCAAAAACCTTAGGACCCCGCACTCACATGGGAAACCCCGAAGAGGCTTCTGGCTCCTGGCTTCTGATCGGCCCAGCTTTGGCCATTGTGGCCACTTGGGGAGTGAATCATCGGATGGAAGATCTTCCTCTCTGTCTCTCCTTCTCTCTATATATCTGCCTTCCCAATGAAATAAATAAATCTTACCAAAAAAAGAGGTACGTATGAAGTTTACCTACCTTCAAAAAAAAAAGAAAGAAAGAAAAAGAATGAAAGAAATGGCCTTCAAGCGTAGCTTTTCTAGGCAGTAATGGGAGTAGACATGTGAAGCCTTGGGTTGCTAAAATTTTGCTAAGAATCCAAGAGAGTTTAGTACTGTTGATGACTGCCTCTCCTTTAGGAGTAAATCCTTTTCCTATAACCCAAATATGTGAAATAGTGCCACAGTGACCGGAACATGTAATGATTTAAATAACTTAAAATAGGAGCTGCTGCCCAAGGTTGTGTCTGTATCATGCCGGGCTGATCCTATATCCTTGGTGGTGATTCTATTTGTACATTTTTTATCCATGCTAGCCATTTACTGAAGTAACACAGGCAAATACAATGTAATGATTTCACTGTGGGGGACAAAAAAAGTCCTTGAATGATCAAAATCAAGTTCCATTTGCTTTATAATCTCTTGGCTTTACAAAGTTAAGTGGAGTTTACACTGTTTCCTGATAGTTATTTGCTCCCTGTGGTCTCTTGATGGGACCAAGACGATTGCTTCATTTAATGAGTGAGGAAAACAAGTTAGATAGGACAGTGACTCGCTAATGGTCATGTGGTAGCCAAGCAGAGGAAGTTCCTGAGTCATAAGGCAGCCCTCCCTCCAGGGACCCATATACATCTCAGGAGTCTTCATAGCAAGGTCAACTCAGTTCCCTTAGCTGCAAATGAACTGTTCTGAGAGCTAAGTAATTAAACATATAATTACATATGGTAAATGTCCACTAATTTTGATTGTTATCTAGTTATTGTAAAACATTGATTGATTTGAAAGGCAGAAAAAAAGAAAGGAGATGGGCAGAGGGACAGTTCATCCATCTGCTGACTCCCTTCACAAAAGCCCAGACAGCCAGGGCTGGGCTAGGCCGAAGCGAGAGACAAGAGTGACTGGTTCTCCTGCAGGTCGCAGGGATCCAAGGATTCAAGCCGTCACCTCCCAGAGTGTGCATTAGCGAGAAGCAGGAATCAAAGTGGAGCTGGGGGGCCAACAGAGACATACAGGCTGTTGCTCTGCCTGTAGCATTGGCATCCCATATAGGCTCCGGCTCAAGTACAGGCTGCTCTACTTCCAATCCAGCTCCCTGCCTGTGGCCTAGGAAAGCAGGAGGAAAGTAGCCAAGGTTTTGGTGCAGACACATTATGGAGTGTCTTAACTGCTATACAAAATGCCCACCCCTCCACAAACTTATGAAGAGATCATGTGTGATGTATGTGTGTGTGCCCAATAATGCTTTTCCATTTAAAAAAAATGTGAAGTGCAAAAAAAAAACTGTTACGCAAAGATAATTATTGTTAACATTTAGTGCAGGTCCTTAAAGTTCTATAACTTTCTTGATCAGTCTTTTTAATCTGCAGGTTCTTATCTGACTAGTCTTAATTCCTAAAAATAACTTGGAGTTAGGAACTGGAATACGGATTCATAGTGCCAGCTTGGAAATGAATGAAGATGGTTATTATGAGAGGGGGTGGGGACCCAAAATTGGAAGCAGACAAGGACCAGAGAAAGCTCCTCTCCCTAGTCCTGAAGGAAGTTTACTGTTCTTCTGTTTCTGCAGACCACTCAGGGATCCTGGTTGTTGTTCCAATGACCTTGGATCCTGCAAGGCAGGAATTGGGCTTCTTCCATCCCGTGTGGTAGATCCAATTTGGAGTGGGTGACCTCATAGTCCTTGGTCTCCGAAGGCACTCCATTTCCCCGTGGTCTACTTGGCAGTAGGGATTTAGTCCTTGGTGAGGATCTAGGAGTCTTCAGGTTTGGGATAAAAGCCTCCTCCTGTCCGCCTGCTCCACTCTGGGGTCCCTCCCTGCTCTATGCGCATGACCTCCTGTTAAGAGGTTGTTAGGATTACTCCTGATTCCCCTATTTGCCTTTGTAGTTTTGCTATTGTCTAATGCTAATTCGAGTCTGTTGTCTATGAGTTACCAGTTATGATCCTGATAGGTTATATTTCCCGTCTTCCTCACACCTTCTAGGGTGCGTTCCAGGAGCGCTCCAGAAACCCCTCATAACAAACAAACAAACAAACAAAACTAGAATAGATAGACAGAGAACAACAAGGAAATCTTAGAAACAGGATACGGTCAGCGGGGATGCACTTATAACTCACTGGGTGGGACACAAAGATTAGTTACTCCTCACTGGGGTATGGAAGATTTCTCTGCACACCCCTCCTAAACATGCTCACCTAAACTGTTGACATATATCCTGTTAGAATTATAGCGTTAGACCACCTGAAAAACAGCCAGGTTCAGCGAAAACGTGCTTCAATGCTATAAACTGCTAAAGACTAAAATTAAAATAGGCATGAGACAGCTGAATAGCAATCTAAGCCATTTTAAGGTGTATAGAACACGGTTGAATATAAACCAAAATTGAAATGTCTATGAAGAAGTCAAAGGTTGTGGTTGAGAACCTGCATTTTCCTATTAACATATTAGTTAATCAATACCATGTCAATTAATACCACAATGTTGTAAATGGTTGGAAATATTATGTTGGGGCTTTTAATTGATTGGGATGATACTCTGCCGGCTCTACCTTCAGACCAGAGATGGTCTCACCAAGAAACCATTGAACTTACCAGGACAATAAGATGCTGGACTTTATGCCTGGTAAATACCTCCAATGAAAGAATGTCAACTGAATTTGAACTATGGAAATGCATCAAGGTGGAGCAATCTGCCGTGGGGGGAGGGTGTGGGGAGGGGCGGGGGGAATCCCAGTGCATAAAAAATGTATCACATAACGCAATGTAATTAATTTAAAAAATGAAATGCAATAAAAATATGTTTAAAAAAGGAAATGAATGAAGAAGCATGCTATTGAACTTGTAATATAGGCTGTGAATTTTGCTGTAACATCAGCTTGTTCTTGCTCTTGTTATAATAGCTTATTACAGGTGAATCTTATCAACCACGTGCTTACCTTGTCATTCCCAGATTCTCAATCAAAAATAGTTTATTGAGCAAATGGAAAACAGTTCAAAGTCTGGGGCAGTAATAGTGAGCAAGTATTGCATACTCTAGACTCTGAGCTGGTATATGTAACTACAACTACAATTCTCTGGAATTGCTTGTGGTCGCCATTATCTTATGATGATTAATAATAAATTGGAGCTTTGGATCTTACCTGAGGAATCCAGATCCAACAAGCACACCAGCCACACACAGCAGAGCCACCACACTGTTGACTATGTTTGGATTTTGAACAAAGCCAAGTATCATCAGCGTTAGAAATTCCCCAATTAAGTGAGGCGGCAGGAGAGCAGCAGAGAAATATCCAAATCTGGCAGCCTCCGGGTATAAGCCCAGAGTCCTAGGAAGATAGACAGTCTTTAGTTTATCCACAAGAGTTATTTAAGAAAAATATTGCCATGTTGTTGAGTGAGTGGGTAGATGGTTGGGTGGAGTGTCCAGGGCAAGCCCAACTCTCCTTTGTTGGGCCTTGTTTGAATGGAGCCAGCATTTGAAACTTAGGACTACAGTTCTTTCCATGGATGCTAAACGCTATGTGAGCCATCCTCTCCACTCCACTGCTCCTTCAGCTCTCACGGGAAATCATTAAATTGCACAGACAGTAGTCACAACTGATTACCGGAAATAGAATTGGTAGATTCCAAGCTTCTTCATAAACGACCATGTTCTCCCTTGCAAGCACACTCCTGCCCACACACTAAGCAGCTCAGCCAACCTGCTAAGTCCCACTTTCCCCAAACCTGTCCCCATGTGAAGTGGGAGCACTGCCAGCCTGAAACCCCGTCAGGGCTTTTAATGTTGTCATTCCCAAAGCCTTTTTAACAGAGCTTTTATGTTTCCCCGTACTTTTAAGATACAAACTCACCGCTTCCAATCCCCATCAGATTAGCCCTCTGTGGGCCTCCTCCTTTCCATTACTGCCTTTTATTCTTATCCGGCTTTTGTCTACCCTGCCTTCTAGTAAAGGCAGGTGGTAAGCGACCATTAGCCATTGGTTTCTTTATTCCATGTTTAGAGTAAGGAAAGGAAGATGGCTGGCCTAATACCACCTCCTCCTCCCCCACCACATCTCCAGGCTGTTGACCTTTCTTCTTACATGTTGTTTCCCTGTGTTATCAGTTTCCATCTCCATGGCAGTATTCTGTGAACTTGTAAAGTATTTATCTAGATAAGGATCATTCTTTCTACATTCAACATTTTCCTAGTCTTCTCCATGAGCCGATGGGCCTGTCAGCAGCCGTCGTATTTGGGAAGAATTATCCAATCACCTACATCTGCCTGCTCTTGGCCAGTTAGTACCACATCTTACATTAGTGCTCAAAACTACTCCACTTACAAAATTTCGGACTCTGAAAACCAACTCTTGGGTCATGGCCGCCTGTCCCCATTGTCCTCTATCTTTAAAACCGTATCCATTTCTTCCATCTCTGGAAACTCTGCCCTCACTTAAGCAATCAAAGGTGTGTTGAACATCACACATCACTGTCGTAATTGGATCCACTCAGCCACTGTGCTTCACTTGGCCCCTGGACCACTAAGATCTCCTCATCACTCCTTAGCTTTTTTTTTTTTTTCTTAGATTTTATTATTATTGGAAAGCCGGATATACAGAGAGGAGGAGAGACAGAGAGGAAGATCTTCCATCCGATGATTCACTCCCCAAGTGAGCCGCAATGGCCGGTGCACGCCGATCCGAAGCCGGGAACCTGGAACCTCTTCCAGGTCTCCCACGCGGGTGCAGGGTCCCAAAGCTTTGGGCCGTCCTCGACTGCTTTCCCAGGCCACAAGCAGGGAGCTGGATGGGAAGTGGAGCTGCCGGGATTAGAACCGGCGCCCATATGGGATCCCGGGGCATTGAAGGCAAGGACTTTAGCCGCTAGGCCACACCGCCGGGCCCACTCCTTAGCTTCTAATGGCATATCCCACCATGGCTGATACAGCCTCAACTTAAAGTCACCAACTTCAGTCTCTCTCCTGATGTTCAACACATGAACTCACCTCCCATTTTATGGATGTCCTGTTGTCCTATTCTGTCTCTGTGTCCTCATCCTCTCCTGCTCTTTCACCTGTCTTTGCCAAATGTGACCTTCTCTGCTTCCATCTACGAATCTGTGTTGTTCCACCAGTGCTTTGGTCAACTGTGAAACTTTGATCTGTCTCTTGTGCAATTCCGACTGTATTGTCAGCGATTCTCAATCTGATGTGTTTTGTTGAACTTACTTCATCCTAGAACAACCATGCTTCGAGCCTAATAATCACTTATGCAACTTTCCCCTCCTTATTCTACCCAATGTCATCAAGCCCCTCAAAGCAGCACCTGCTGCCTTCATCTCCTTTTTCCCTCATCAGTCTGACTTGCACTGGCACCACTCTACTGACCCTCTTTTTTTTTTTTTTGAAGATGGCAATGACCTAGTCATCTTACACCTCATGTCCCATAACCTCTGCCATGCTGAATGAGTTTTCAACACTGCCTCAAAGCTATCTGATGCTTTCCAATCCCGCTTCTCCGTCCAGCTTCTGACTACCCCTCTGCCACCTGCATTAGCCTGCTGTCTTCTTGCTAGAAGGTCCCTATCTGCAGGTTTTGCACTCAGCCTGCTTCCTCCCTCTCTCTACGCACCCCTTGTGGCATCCATTCCCAGGTCTTTACTCATTCCTCTTATCTTTTTCTTGTCACACAAACTTCAGATTGATACCTCTGGTTGCATGTCCTTTAGCATCTCAAAGGCTGCGTATTCAAACCCAAATCCATTCTCTTTCCTGGAAAACTTGGAAATGATGCTGTCACCCTCACACTCAAACATCATCTGCAGCTTTCTTTACTCCCAATAAATCCATTTAGTTTCTAAATACATTTGATTCTACTTTGCCAGCATCTCAGAGCAGTTCCCCCTTTCTGCTGCCACTCCTCTATGAAAAGACCTTGGCCTTTCCACAGAGTGCTGCAAAGACTTGGGATCTTTCCCTGGTTGAGAATCCTCTGTTTCTGTTCCATTATCAAATACTTATGAGCCTGTTGATCTGGCAGTCAGTGCCTCCCTCACCAAGCCTCCAAGACTTTCAGTCATGATTTCTCCTTTCCTTCCACTCCTCCATTCTCCGCAGTGCAACTAAATCTTCTCTTTAGCTTATTATGGTTTTCCTTCTGAACCTACATCCCTGCTCTTCTCTTTATTGGTCATGCCTTTGCTCCCCTTTCTGTTCTTCAAGATGTTGGTCGTATCTCAAGTTATTCTTCCCCCCAAAACCTCCAGGAGTTCCTTTCCCTGCACACCATGCAGCCAAATGTTCTGTCAATCTGATCTCCCTTCTAATGAACAACATCAAAGACAGACATGAGATGGGAACCAGCCTTATGTTGTGCCTCAACTTCTTCACTGAACAACAAGGACACCTGTACTACCACTTTTGCATGAATTAATTCATTTAAGGCTCTCAGTGTCTGATCCCAAGAGCTAGCAAGCGCTCACCATGTGTTAGCTACAGTTGTTGTTCTACTTCTCAGCATAGCATCTACACTTCCTTATAACAGTCTGATGGCTTTCTTCAGGAAAATTCATCTGGAAATCTCTTTATGTCCGCAGTCATGATCTGAAATGCAGAAGAGCCAGATGTGGCTCTGAATGTGGAAATGGACTCATGTGGAAAGGTGTTGCATCACAGGCCACAGTAGGGTCTGGGTCGCTACCCATACCCAAGCACTTGAGAATTTCTGTTACAGGGTGCTCTTGCCAGGTGAGAATAAAGAACCTCAAGTCAGTCCAGTCAGATCTTGTCACTGAGTCTGGGTGAGACGGGCTGCTAAAGGAGTTATAAAAATTACAACACTCCTGGCTTTCAGAAACAGTCTCATTTCAGAAATGCAAGCTTGAGGATAGCAGTTAAGTCCTCTTGAAATAACCTGTGTGTGACAGGAGCGCCATGCCTGGCATTTAGTAGGCATTCAGGACATTTCTATCATTTAGTTCTAATGTTTGCAATATGACTAAGAGCTATGCTGCCTGTGAAAATGATTCTTCTTAGAATAAAAGTAGATCTCCCACATAGGTGCCAGCAGCCCAAGTACTCAGGGCATCTTCCACGCCTTCCCAAATGCATTAGCAGGAGGCTGAATCAGAAGCAGAGCATATAGGACCAAACCAGCACTCTGATATGGATGCCAGAGACACAGGCAGCAGCTTAACCCACTGAACCATAATGCTGGCCCCATGATTCTTGTGTTTTCATATCTGACTAATCAAAACAGAAAGATCTGGCTGCACTCACTGAACTTAATTTAAATCTGTGCTGTTTTCTCAAGTCCTACAGAACCAAAAGATATTTCTCATGGTCAGTCTCAAATACCACATTATTTTCAAAATCAGTGCTTTACACATTTCAAAGTGCATATAAATCAGTGGTGGGGAAGGAATGGAGATCTTGTTAAGTACAGAATTTAACAGGGCGAAACCTCAGATTCTGTAAATGAAACAAACCCCAAAATAACACAGACATTTTGGTCCAATAACTGCAGGAAACAGCGAGATTCTAAGTGGACAAAGTCTTCAATTTTCATTTTACTTTGTTTTACTCAAAAATGGTCAAATTGCTGAGTAGTTATTTGGCACAGTGATTAAGATGCCTTCGAGGGCCTGTGCAGTGACTTAGTGGCTAAAGTCCTCGCTTTACATACACTGGGATCCCATATGGTGCCAGTTTGTGTCCCAGCTGCTCCACTTCCCTGCTTGTGACCTGGGAAAGCAGCCAAGAATGGCCCAAAGCCTTGGGACTCGGCACCCATGTGAAAGACCTAGAAGAAGCTTCTGGCTCCTGGCTTCAGATTAGCTTAGCTCTGGCCACTGGGGTACCTTAGGGAATGAACCAGTAGACAGAAGATCTTTCTTTCTGTCTCTCCTCTCTATAAATATGCCTTTCCAATCGGAATGAATAAATCTTTAAAAAAAAAAAAGGACACCATCTGAGATGCCCACATCCCATATCAGAGGGACTAGATTTGAGGCCCTGCTTTGCTCCCAATGTAGCTTCCTGTCATTGGGCGCTCTGAGAGGCAACAAATGTGACTGAAATATCTGGGTCACATGGGAGACCCAGTTCCAAGCTCCTGGCTTCCGCCTGGCTCAGGCCCAGCTGTTGTGGTCTTTGGGAGAATGAGCCAGCTGACAGAAGATCTCTCTGTGTCTCTCTCTCACTCTTCTTTTTCTTCTTCCTCCCACCCCATATCACTGTGGTTTTCAAATAAAATATTTTTTTAAAAGGAAGGGGATCCTCATTAAAAAAAAAAGATCAAATTTTTCAAATGCTCTTTAAGATGGAACCAGAGAGCCTGGGGTGGTGTCAGAGCTCAGGAATTCAACCCTCAGCATGTTTCTGAAGGTCAGGGAATGACAAAACTTCATCAAGGCCAGGAACCCGGTCCTGCCCATGGCCCTCAGGTGACAGCCTACCTTCCTGCTAGCACAAAGCAGCTTTGTCTCTGTCGCTCTCCAAAGCAGCACCTACTTCTAATAGCTTGTGCTAAATCCTTTAACACTAAGCCTTCCTTTATTCTGTGCTTGTGCCTTTAATCAACAGTGTCATTCACATTGTATGTCATGGGTCTTTATCCTGCCTGTGGCTGGGAGCACCTGCTCTTGAATCCAGCCAAAGAAGGAGGACAGTGTCTCAAGAAGAGCTCAAGTTCTGTCTTGGGATGGCATGCAGAGAACCCTTGCACTAACAGAGCCGGGGAGGGCTGGGCAGTTTCCTCCAGCATTTCTGAAGGGAAACCACCATGATGGAGCAAGATCCCCATCCCTATGTCATCACACAAACACCTTCACTGCACCTATGCTAGAATGCTCATGTGTGTCAGGTTCTCAGAAATTAAAAAAAAAAAAAAGAAAAGTAGTGCTAACAAGCTGTCAGTCCAAACTCAACAGCATCAGGGATGTTCCAGGGCTTATAATGCCCCCTGCACATGGTGGTTCCTTGTCTCTACGCCCCCTTCACCCACCCCATCGTGATGTCCTCAGACCCCCTCAGGAAACAGAGCAGCTCCACCTGGGGAACTCCTGGGAAGCACTTTCTCAGACCCCTGCACCTGGACCCCCCATGCAGCTAAGTACCAGCTACTTCAGGGCCTTTTGCTGTGGCCCAGGGTCTGCACTGACTGTGAGATGTGATACTCCCTAACTGTCCTCGTTAGCTCTCAGGTCCCACCCAGCCCAAAGCTGGCTCAACTTATCAATAATAAGTGGTCTGAAATATAGCATTTTGCGCCGTATGCATGGGTGGGCAAAATGTTGTTGGCTACCTTGGAATTTTCCTCCATGAACTCCAGAGAGACCCTGTAACTCCACGGGTGAGTTGAGTGCCCCATGCACCCCCTTACCAGTAGCACACACTGGTGCAAAGCAGCGTGGCAGCAATGCTGAAGGGCAGGGCATGAATCACATAGGCCAAGAGCATCTGCCATTTCTGGTACAAGCCGTCTTGACTCTCCTGGTCGCTGACGGCTCGCAGCGCAGGAACTGGGCATACGAGACAGGTGTCAGAACACTCAGGGACCACACAGTGGAGGGAAGGAGGAAAAGCTAGCCAAAGCCAAACTTCCTGTTTTTCAGGGCTAAATGGTGAAGACCAGCTGGCAGCCCCCTTAGTCATGGCAGAAAGGAACCTGCCATCCCTAGATTAATAAGTGCCCCCACCCTCACCCCCAGAAACCCACATTCTTCTTGAGTTGCCATACATCTGCAAAACATGCCATGCATTTTCATCTCTTTCAACGCAGAGTCATCCCCAATGCAAGGAAAGCACATGCCATAGGGGTATGAATGAGTGACCTGAGGTGCCTTAGGTCTCTTATGTCTCAGGCTCCCAGCCCCGGCAGCAGCCCGACGTGGAGACAGCCCAATGCCTCTCGGGCTGCTCTGGGGACCCACCCCCACCTTTGCAGAAGCATGCTTCTTCTCTTTTACTTTGGGGTGCATTTTGGAAATCCCTCTAACATCTATTTTCCTGAACAAATTGCTATTCCCCCAGGCAACTAGATCTTGCTTCTGGTTTCCCTCTGAGTGTAGAAATCAGGTACTCTCTGTCCTAAAATAGGCTTCAAATGGAAGCAAAGGAGTTCAAGTGGGCCATTCTGTCCCCTGGGAAATGACCTCTTTCAAAGGACTCTTCCCTAACTCTTCCACCAACTCCTTATCACCTCTGGTTTCCCTGAGTGAGCTTCTGTCAGTGAAAGCTGGAGTTGGGAGCTGTGTTGTGAGGAGGAGTGGTCTCCCCTGCAGGCGGACACTTACACAAGTTCAGGGCGTTGAGCATGCCTGTGTAGGGCATGGCACCCACAAACTGGTACAGGAGGCCCACGCGGTCCTGGATCGCACCTGTGAGCACCTCGTCCTGGACCCGCAGAAGGAAGAAAATGACGAACAGCCCCATGATGAGGTTCTGGAGCAGACGCATACTTACTCCCTGCTTATTTCTCAGTAAATTTGTCATCACTCTCCTGAAAACCAAATAGCCCTCTTTTAATTCCTTTTCTTTTGATATGGGTGAATATCCAAGAACCCCCCCCCCCAAATGGGCCTTCTAGCCATTCATGAAGATTCCTACCTCAGAAGAACACCCAGTTTCAACAGAGTTCCAGGAGGATCTTTGATTTTGAAAGGGATCATGGGTAACGTTTTCAGGTGTTTCAGTCTTTCGATATTCTCCAAAGTTTCATGACAAATTGCCGATTTCCTGTAGGCTTCCCCAATCATCTGGACTCTTCTGTAGGTCTCTAGTTCCCGTTCCTTACTTTGAGTATCCACTGATGTCAAGTCCACTAAAATTGTGTCCCAAGAGATACAACTCACATGTTTTGTAATTCTAAGACACATACAATAGCTAATGTGTCATCATTGATTCAGAAATAATAGCCATAAAAACTCCTGCCATCACAATAAAACCAGTTGCTAACGTAAACCGAGACTATTTTAAGGCTATCTGATGGGTTCATGAGGGGCAACTGTCTGGGAGAGTCCAACAGTTTTCTTTGACAAAGAAGGAACATACACATTTGTTCATTTGGGTCAAACCCTTCCCCACCCCACCCCCATCTCATCCTGAGAAGTTCTCTCCAACAAGCCAATGGACCAAGCCAAACGAGTTCCTTCAAAAGGAAAACCACCAAAACAGAAATAAAACCCACCATATTTAATGTCACCCAGGAAGAAACCTGAGCTGTGAAAGTGCAAGCCGCACGCATGCAAGAGGCTGCGCACGGACAACTTACTGTAGAAGTCAAAGGGGTTTGAATGTTCCGGACAGGGGTAACCACAGCCCTCAAAGAAATCCAGCATCTCTGTGGGTGTGCCGCAGAACACCAGCTCCCCGTAGGTCAGGATGGCGATTTTGTCAAAGAGCTACTTGGACAACAGGGTGTGGTTAGTGAGGGGTCAGGCCGCCACACCCTTCTGGGAAATCCACATTTTCTAGCCATCAGCCCTTTGATTAGCTCTGTCCTGCACCTGTACTCTTGTGTGGAATAAATGCAGGAGTGTATAGACAATCTGAAAGGAGTAGGCATTGTGGCACAGCTGACTTGAGCTGTGGCTAGCATTGCCTGGATCCATGTCCAGGTGTCCAGGAGCCCTGCCTCGGCTTCCAATTCAGCTTCCTGGAATGTACCAGGTGATGGTTCAAGTACCTGGGCCCCTGCCACACGCTTGGCAAACCTAGTTTGGCAAACTTCCTGACTGCTGGCTTCTGCCTGGCCCATTTCCTGCCATTGTAGGCATTTGGGGCATGAAGCAAGGAGTGAAAGATATCTCTCTGTTTCTTTGCCTTTTGAATAAAAATAAATACTTAAACTTTTAGGCAAGAAAGTGTAAGGGTACTTAAAGAAATTCATGAAAAAATAGAAAGAAAAAATGTATTTGGTGTGAAAAATGTTTGATACCCACATGTGGTCTTGTGCTGCACATTTTCTATGACCTATTGAAGGCCCTTACGGTTGATGCTTGGATCGCGCAATAGGATACCATCTTCAATGGCTCTAGATCCTTGTGCCCTGCAACTACAATTCCCAGCTCAACACAGCCTCCACCCACCCTGAGGAGCTGAGCAGAACAAAAGGTACCCCTCACCCGGAAGAGCTCTGAGCGGGGCTGGTGGATGGTCAGGATCACAATGCGGTCCCTGCGAGCCAGCTCGGCCAAGAGGATGACAATCTGGTTTGCAGTCATGCAGTCCAGGCCTGTGGTCGGCTCATCGAACAGCATGACCTCTGGCAGCAAAGAAAGGACTCCTCAGCCACTACCCAGCCCAGGCTCTGTGCTGACAATTCAATCTCCCACTGCTTATTCAAATGCTGTGTGACTAGAGGTACCTGCCTGGGCACTGACTCACATCCTGCAGCCAGGAGTTAGAGCCTGAAATGGCTCACAAAAGACCCTCAGGGAACACAAACCCACAACACAGTACTGCCAGGAGCTGTTTGGAAGAGTGCTCCTTGGCTTACAATGGAGTAGCATCCAGGTTAACTCACGGGAAGTCAAGCACAGCGTAAGCTGAAAATGCAATGAATCCACTTAAACTACCGAATATGACAGCTTTGCAACACAGCATGCAGAACATTGTGTGTTTCCCTGCAGGACAGTGGGACTTGACTAGGAGATGTGCCTGCTGCTGCCGCGAGAGAGAGGGAGAAAGAGAGAGAGGGAAAGAGAGAAAGACTCTTCCACACATCACTGGGAGATCACACTTCACAGTTCCAAGTATAGCTTCCATCGAATGCACATCACTCCCCCCCAAAACAAATTGGAGCATTTTCAGTTGGAACAGTCAGAGGTTGGGAACTGTGTGTGGATGATGGAGTTGTACCAAGAAATGAATTACAGGGTAGTCCCCAAAACACCAAGTCCCCAGAAGTCCAGTTCTACAGAGACTCCTCTCCTACTGAGGACTGTAAAAAAAAGGAATGAAATATCTGAAGATGACAGTAGAAGCAGCTGGCTGCTGTGCTGGGTCTCACTTACTGGGATCCTGGATCAGCTGGGTTGCTATGGAGACCCGGCGCCGCTCACCACTGGAAATGCCCCCAAAGCCGTAGTTGCCAATCAGTTGGTCAGCCACGTGGCTCAGACTCAGTTCTGCCATGACTTCCTCCACCTGCAGGAGACACCAAATGCAAAATGGTCATTACTGTGGCTGCAGTTGCAGCTCATGGCGGGGGCGACACATCTCTCTGGGTGCACGGGCTACTTTCAGATTCTTTGCTCCCTGGGGGCAATCAAGCCAGGTAGAACAAAATCCAAGTTGGTTTAAGAATCACAGCATAGGGCCCGGCAGCGTGGCCTAGCGGCTAAAGTCCTCGCCCTGAACGCCCCAGGATCCCATATGGGCCCCGGTTCTAATCCCGGCAGCTCCACTTCCCATCCAGCTCCCTGCTTGTGGCCTGGGAAAGCAGTCAAGGACGGCCCAATGCATTGGGACCCTGCGTGGGAGACCCGGAAGAGGTTCCTGGTTCCCGGCTTCGGATCGGCGCGCATCGGCCCATTGCGGCTCACTTGGGGAGTGAATCATTGGACAGAAGATCTTCCTCTCTGTCTCTCCTCCTCTGTGTATATCTGGCTGTAATAAAATGAATAAATCTTTAAAAAAAAAAAAGGAATCACACAGCATAGCACATGTGTCAGATTTCAATACATGATACTTTTTAAAAATTTGTAGAGAAGTGAAAACTAATACTGGGAGAAGGTCTTATGGCAGCAAATAAGATACCACTTGGGAGGCCTGTAACTCTTATCAGAGCACCTGGGACTGGGTCCTGGCACTCCACCTGATGCCAGCTGCCCGCCAGAGTGTACCCTAGGAAGCAGTACGTGATGGTCAAGTAGTTGAGACCCTGGTATACCCACTTAGGAGATCTGGAGCAAGTTCCAGACTTGCAGCTTTTACCTGGCCCAGCTTCAGCAATTATAGGCATATGGGAGTTAGCCAGTACTTGGGAAATCTTCCTTTTTAGTTCCCTCCCTTTCTCTCTCTTCCCTCCCTGCCACACTCAGTTCTCTACTTTTTTTTTAAAAAAGACTTTATTTATTTGTATTGGAAAGGCATATTTACAGAAAGAGGGAAAGAGAGAGGAAAATTTTCTGATTCACTCCCCAAGTGGCCAAAATGGCCAGAACTGAGCCAATCTGAAGCCAGGAGCTTCTTCTGGGTCTCCCACATGGCTGAAGGGTCCCAAGGCTTTGGGGCATCCTCTACTGCTTTCTCAGGCCACAAACAGGGAACTGGAAGGGAAGTGGAACAGCCAGGATACAAACTGGCACCCATATGGAATCCTGGTGCATCCAAGGCAAGGACTTCAGCCACTAGCCTACCGTGCCAGGCTGTTATCTACTTTTAAAATAAATAATTTTAAACTAAACCGCTTGGAGGACCTTTTGATGTAGTGAGTTAAGCTACCAGTTGGGGTGCTCACCTTTCATTTTGGAGTGACTAGTGCAATCACTGCTTACTCTGTTTCGGACCTAGCTTTCTGCTGATGCACCCTGGGAGGCAGTAGCAGATAGCTCAAGTTCTTGGGTTCCTGCCACCCACGTGGGACACTCGGGTGCATTACTGGTTCCTAGTTTCAGCCCGGCCTTGCCCTGGCTGTTGTATACATTTCAGCAGTGACCTAGAGGAGGTAATTATTCTCTCTCTTTCTGTTCCCCTTCATTCAAAGAAATACCTAAATGTTCAAAATTGTTTTTAACTGTTATAAACTGTTTATCCTTGCTTCAGGAAAATGCACTAGAAAACAATGAATATCTCACGGAACTCCTAGTTTCTGATGCCACCATCAGTCTGGCCCAGATAGAAAAATCCTCCAAAGGCGTCATTTAAATAGAGCTTATTTTCATGAGTTTTAAAACTTTACTAAATATTTTTAATGAAAGCAATTTGGGTTCAACTATATCCATTTCCCTGCTGTGTAACCCCCAAAGTCTACAGTCTCATGTAGTGCAATCTCAGTGTGGATTTTACAGCAAAATGTTTGTAAGTGAACAGCCAAAAGTCATTGAAATACTTCCAAACTTGATTTGGATCTTTGAGAGAATTTTAAATGGGGCCCGCTGTGTAACCCAGAACGACACTTCGGAAAACTACCTTTCTTCAGTTCTCCCTCTGCCTGCACCTGCCTGAAGACCTGTTCTTTCTCCTTTCTGTGTTTTCTCATAACAATCACAGCTAAAAAAAAAAAATCTTTTTTACTGACTTTTTAATCAAGAAATTTCACTTTCTTTCCTCTATGTATCCCTTCACCACTACCCCATTCAAAATTCTCCATTTCTAAATCTGTCCCATGTCTGCTTTAAACCCTCGTGAAGATGAGACAGAGAGGGAGAATTCAAGCATGGTGATGCAGGTCGTTCTCATCCATCCCTGTGGAGACCAGGTTACTGTATCATGAGAAAAGAAAGAAAAACATTGTGCTAAACAATGACAAACTACAATGGAGGAAGAGGATAATATGTGGAATAAAATTCCAAAGACAGGGAGTAGGATCAAGCGCATTGATGAAACCTTGACCAAAAAAAGGGACACAACTGAAAATACACGAAGAAAGAAGAGAACAAGCTAGTGTGGGCTGATTTGGGGGGAAAAAAAAGTGGAGGTGAGCAGTGAGTCTCCTTTTAACCTGGGAGTGGAAGGACGGTAGAATGGAGCTTTGCTCATCAGGACCAGGCTGATGCACTAAGCCACGGGGTAGATCACCGAGCATCCTCCTTGACTCCAAAGCCTTAGCATGCATGCAGGAAAGCTTCAGTGACTCTTCCCAGGATTTTATGCCTGGAAGTCTCTCTACGTGGGCAAACGGTATGGGAAGTGGGATTCACAGAGCCTTGGAAGGAGCCCCGAGGAGTATCAAGTTCAATCTTCATGCCCTGTGCTTTCACGGAGCCTGACACTGCCCTGGATGTTGCCATCACATGAGCCCTGGAAGAGATGCTCTTGCTGACTGTCAGTTACTGGAAGAGAGACAGCGGATTCTCACAGACTTCCATAACTTGCCCAAGGACTCACCATCAGTGGAGCTGAGGGCAGGACTGTCTGCACTTGGCGCCGTGGGCGTGCGAGGCATGTGGCTTAGCCAACCCTCTGCAGAATCAACCTGCCCACAGCAGCTAGGCTTTGTTTTCCTTGGAATACAGAAGCAGATCTGCCTGGGGTCTCCTCTATTACCCTCAGCACTTCCTTCTCACTAAACCACTTCCTCCAGACCGGGTCTGCTCAGAAGGGACCTGCCAGCAGGAGCTGTCAGCCGCACAGGACATCCAGTGGCTGCCTGCGCCTGGGAAGTGTGATGTAGCTGTCATTGGTGTCAAGGTGCCGGGAGTTTCCAAGATACTTCAGCAAATGGCTTTCTTGAATTCTGTACACAAGGCCGGGGATTAAATAGTCCACAACTTCATTTTGCCCACCCAAAGACCAGTGAGGTTTTTCTGCCCATTTTAGAGAAAGAGATGCTGTAGACACAGAGAGAGCGAGTCTGAAGAGGGGCTATGTGGTCTGATTCTTCCTTCACTGGCTATCCACTGTCATGGCCGCCATGCCACAAGAACACACTTATGCACACAGAGCCTCCCCAGTGACTGACCTCTGGTCTCTGCCTGCCCAGACGGCAGTCAAGACAAGGGGTGTGCCAGCATGGTGCCATTCCCAGATGTCCGATCTTAACCTCTTGGGTGTCAGTGTCTTATTTTTGCAAGATAGCAGGAGGGGCCTCCCACCCAGAGCTGATATCAGGGTGAAAGGAGATACTGTGATGCCAACAAGCCCTGCCTAGTGCCAGCCAGATAGGAGGGCTCAGAGTACAACCTGGCGAAACAAAAAGAACCTGGTGTCACCTGCCAAATGTTGTAAGGTAACCTCCTGGAAAGAAACCATGTAGGGCACCACTCAGTGTCAAGGCCCTTCTAGAAGCCAGGCTCTTGGCTCGGGCCCCGCTACATTCAAAGTTACAGCCAGGACTCCTGGGCACTCGCAAGCAGAATACTATCAGGTCCTGGGAAATAACTGCAGCTACATCCCAACTGGGTACATTTAAGGACATATTAGGACCTAGACAGAGTGGACAAATGAGTGGTTTCTTCCTTCATTCACTGAATCCATTTTGGCTTTTTTAGATACCACAAAGCAAGTAGAGAAAAAAAAAAACCCGTGGGCAGGGCCAGCCACCTGCAAGGCTGCCGTGCCATAGAGGTGCCCACTGACATTCCAGCTGCCCTGCTTCTGCTCTAGCTCTCTGCAAATGCACCTGGGAAAAGATGATGGTGGCCTGAGTGCTTGGGCCTGTGCACCTACAGGGGAAACCTGGAAGAAGCTCCTGGCTCCTGTCTTCAACCTAATCCAGCCCTGTCTGTTGAGGTTATTTGAGGAAACAGGTGAAATTCGTTGTTGATCATTTCAAACCTGTAATCAATATCTTTAAACATTCCTGGCTTTGAGCGCGCCAGGATCCCATAAGGGCTGCCAAGATTAGAACCTTTGGATACTGCACTCGCGTGGGAGACCCAGAAGAGCTCTTGCCGTTGCGGTCAGTTGGGGAGTGAATCAGCAGACGGATGATCTTTCTCTCTGTCTCTCCTCCTCTCTCTCTATATATATATATCTGACTTTGCAATAAAAATAAATAAATCTTAAAAAAAATCCTAGTAAGTCTACATCCTATTCGTTCAGAGGATGAGTCTTAAATCCGCTGTTTTGCCCTTAAACACATCTCAGTCTGGCCCCACTTCCAGAACTCACTGTGCCTCACGGGGCTGACAGCGGCCACACGGGGTGGCGTAGGAGCAAAGGGCCGGAGGAGAGGCAGAGCAAGGCAACAGTGCGCACCCACCTTCTTATGCACGGTGTCTTGGGAGCGGCGTCTCACAGCCAGCAGCGCGGTGTAGTGCAGCGTCTCCCGCACGGTGAGGTTGCTTAGCAGCGTGTCGCTCTGTGGAAGGGAAGGCAGGGGACCCAGGCTGAGCCCGAGGGCCAGGAACCGGCAGGGAGCGGGGCGAGGCGCAGGTGCCGGAACTGGCCGGGGCTGCAACAGGCGCTCGCACCTGCTGCACGTAGGAGAAGCAGTCTTGGAACTGGTCGCGACGCAAAACCTTCCCATTCACGCACACTTCCCCCAGGAGGGTCCCCTTGCGCCGCAGCCTCCCGGACATGGCATCCAGCAACGTGGTCTTCCCAGAACCTGGTGGAGGGGTACAGGAGAAGGGAAAGGCAGAGGAGTCCTTGTGTGCCTCAACAGGTAGAGGGGTCTTACTGTGCCTGATGTCACTGCAGGACCCGTTTCCCTTTGGTGTGCTTTCCTCTGGTATCACAAGTCAGGGTGTGCCTCTAGGGTAAGAGGCCAGTTGTCCCCTCTCTGTCCCATTGGACAGACGCTGAGATGCCCAAAGCTTGATGGGAGTTAGAATAACATGAGGCAGGTGTTGCAGGGCTTCAGGTTAAGCCACCACTTAGAACACCTGCATCCCACATTGGAGGGTTGGAAGCAGGCCCAGCTGCTTCGCTTCTGACCTGCAAGGCAGCAGAGGATGGCTCCAGTACTCAGCATCCCACCACCATCACCACCATCCGTACAGGAGATGGGTCTGCAGTTCCAAGCCCTGGCTGTTGCATGCATTTCTGGGGAGTGAACTGTTGGATGGAAGATCTCTCTCTCTCTGTCTCCCTCTCTGTCTCTCTCTGTTGCTTAGCCTTTTGAATAGATGAAAACAAATAAACATTTTTTAATAACAGGAAATAGGCCAGAGACTCTAAAACACCTGGGCAGACAGCAAGAGAATGCTACAAAGATCCAATGTCCCCCCCTCCCCCCACGTTTTTTTTTCTTTTAGGTTTTTAAGTTTTTTAAATTGGAAAATCAGATAAACAGAGAGGAGGAGAGATAGAGAGATAGAGAGGAAGATCTTCTGTCTGATGATTCACTCCCCAAGTGACTGCAGCAGCCATTGCTGCACAGGTCTGAAGCCAGGAGCCAGGAACCTCCTCCAGGTCTCCCACATGGGTGCAGGGTCCCAAGGCTTTGGGCCATCCTTGACTGCTTTCCCAGGCCACAAGCAGGGAGCTGGATGGGAAGCAGAGCTGCCACGATTAGAACTGGCACCGATATGGGATCCTGGGGCATTCAAAGTGAGGACTTTAGCCGCTAGGCTACGCCCATGGGCACTGGGCACTGGCCCATGGGCACTGGTTCTAATCCTGGCAGCCCCGCTTCCCATCCAGCTCCCTGCTTGTGGCCTGGGAAAGCAGTTGAGGACGGCCCAATGCATCGGGACCCTGCACCCGCGTGGGAGACCTGGAAGAGGTTCCTGGTTCCCAGCTTCGGATCGGCGCGCACTGGCCGTTGTGGTCACTTGGGGAGTGAATCATCGGACGGAAGATCTTCCTCTCTGTCTCTCCTCCTCTCTGTATATCTGACTTTGTAATAAAATAAATAAATCTTTTAAAAAAAAAGTGTTGAAATGAAGAGTATAAAAAAAAAAAGAACCAGTGCCCATATGGGATCCCAGTGCATGAGAGGCGAGGACTTTAGCCACTAGGCTATTGCGCCAGGCCCAGGATCCAATGTTTCAAGCAAAGCCAAAGTGATCTTTGATTCAAATGTCTTAAAGATGCTTCTGTTGCTGGGAGGAGTGCACAGATGAGTTAAGACTAGAGTAGCTGGATTTTTTTCTTTGGGGAGATGTTATTTACTTGAAAGGCAGAGTTACAGAGAGAGGGAGACATAGAGGTTCGTCTGCTGGCTCATTCCCCAAGTGGACACAACAGCTGTGGCTGGGTGAGGCCGAAGCCAGGAACCAGGAAGTTTTTCTGAGTTTCCCACATGGATGCAGGGACCCAAGGACTTACACCATTTTCCACTGCTTTTCCAGGTATGTTAGCAGGGAGCTGGATCGAAATGGAGCTGCTGGGACTCAAACCGGCACCCATATGGGATGCAGATACTGTGAGCAGTGGCTTAACCCACCATCCCACAGGACTGGCCCCCACTGGCTAATTTTCTAACCCATGGCTGGCAAAACTCAGAATTAGCCCAGAGCGTCTAGGTAATGGTGTAGCTAAAGAAGAAAGGAGAGTGGCTATTAAAGTGAAATGTGGAGTGGACAAATGGTATAGCTATTAAGATATCCACATCTTGGGCCCAGTGCGGTAGCCTAATGGCTAAAGCCTTGCAAGCACTGGGATCCCATATGGGCGCCTGTTCTAATCCTGGCAGCTCCACTTCCCATCCAGCTCCCTGCTTGTGGCCTGGGAAAGCAGTTGAGAACAGCCTAAAGCCTTGGGAGCCTGCACCCATGGGGGCAACCCAGGAGGGGATCCAGGCACCTGGCTTCGGGTCAGCTCAGCTCTGACTGTTGCAGCTGCTTGGGAATGAACCAGTGGATGGAAGATCTTTCTCTCTGTCTTTCCTTCTCTGTAAACCTGCCTTTCCAATAAAAATCAATAAATCTTAAAAAAAAAAGGATAAATAAAAACTTAAGACATCTCAAGAAAAAATTTTAAATCTTAAGTAATATGAGGCTGGCGCAGAGACTCAACAGGTTAATCCTCCCCCTTCCAGTGCCAGCATCCCATATGGGCTTCAGTTCAAGTCCTGGATGCTTGGCTTCCAATCCAGCTCTCTGCTTATGGCCTAGGAAAGTAGTGGGTGATATCCCAAGTCCGTGGGCCCCTGCACCCACGTGGCAAACCCGGAAGAAGCTCCTGGCTCCCAACTTCTGATCAGCTTAGCTCTGTCTGTTGCAGACATTTGGGGGAGTGAACCAGTGGATGGAAGATTTTTCTGTCTCTGCTTTTCTCTGTATATCTACTTTTCCAATAAAAATAAATACTGAATATACTGAAAGAGGTGAATTGTGACTCCATGAGGTTTGTCTTCTGCCACATACCGTGTGATTTCTCACTGGGAGCTCAGACCCAGCGTGGGCTGCTTCTAACCCGGACAGTTCTAGACTCTGACCGTGACCCTGACACAAGCTCCGAATAGCCTGCAACCTGGATTCTGGCCTCCTGAGGACATTAAGGCTCCTGTCTTGTTATCAAATCTTGTGGCCCCACGTCTGCCTGCCTTCTGACCCTTCCTTGGCAATTACCACCACTGGCACCCTGCACCTCGGACTCTCCCCCCTGGCTATGAGACCCCCAGCATCCTGGTTTATATCCAGCCAGCATGGCTGCTGCTTCTTGGCCCCCAGTGGGAGATTCTCAGGGTCTTCTGCTGGGTCTCCTGTCATGCAGTCCTGCTGAACAGAGCTATGCCAGCTGAGAGAAGGCCCCTGGGAAATGGCTTCTCCAGGTGACCTCTGATGATGGTCTCAAGAGAGAGCCCCTCCCACCCAAGCCACTTCCAACCCCTGCTGACCCCTAGAAACTGTAGAGACAATAAATGATGTGTTTAGAGTTTAAGCCACTGAATTTGAGGATGCTTTTTGGAACACATGAATGGATACTTAATTCCATTTTTTTTCCAGACGTGTCGACTATTTGTCAACTCAGCTTGGGAACCACAGGATGACCACGCTCACTCAAAGAAGGACATGAAGGACCCAGCGTGGTAACCTAGTGGCTAAAGTCCTCGCCTTGTATTCTCTGGGATTCCATATCAGTGCTTGTTCCAATCCTGGCTGCTCCTCTTCCCATCCAGCTCCCTGCTTGTGGCCTGGGAAAGCAATAGAGGCTGCCCCAAGGCCTTGGGACCCTGCACCCATATGGGAGACCTGGAAGAAGTTCCTGGCTCCTGGCTTCAGATCAACTCAGCTCTGGCTATTGTGACCACTTGGGGAGTGAACCAGTGGATGGAAGTCCTTTTTCTCTCTCTCCTTCTCTCTGTAAATCTGCCTTTCCAATAAAAAGAAAAATCTTAAAAGAAGAAGAAGAAGAACTGTGCAAAAGTGCATCAAAAAGTTTATGGAAAAGTGGAATTAAAGGATAAATTTGTTTCGGTGCCAAAAAGAAAAAAAAAAGGTTTCCTGAATCTAAACACAGTTTCTTCATAATACACATTTTTTTTACATAATATACATTTTCTGTGAGCTTTTTGAAGACTCCTTGTGGAATCAGTGAAGGCAAACCAGGCAGAATAAGACAGCAAAGCCAAACACACAAACGATTAACGCCCTGAAAGCCACAAGGCCACGATCTTGGGAAATATCTCTCTAAAGAGAATCTCCAGAAATCACTTGTAACTAGATAATCTTCAAGGGAACACTCAGCCCAGATCTGGCCCTGGCTGATAACCCATAGTGAGTCAGGGAAGGTGGTTTTGCCTGCAATGTGAGGTGGCTTGAAGCAGGCTTGCTGTTCACTCTCCAGCGAGTCACTTGTTGCCTCACTCCTAAGGACTGGACAGGCAGCGCTGCTGGAGATAAGACGCCAATGGAGCCGGGTTCTTGTATCCAATATCATGAATGATTCACAGCATTAGTGAACACACTCATGTATCCAACAGGTAGTTCTTGAGCACCTGCTGCGTGGCCAGTGCTCGCTCTTCTAGGCACTAATGATGCAGCAGGGAAGAAAGACAAAGCCCCGCTGCCAAGCAACTTGTGTTTCAGGACTTCAAGATGGGTGCTACCATAACACTGTGTTTAGGTTTATTATCAGGAACCAGGCCACACCCCCAGAGTGATACCACACCCACTGTCCTGCAGAGATAAGCATGAAATGTGACTGGCCTGTGAGACATTTCTGGGAAGATGAGTTGGATTCCTTGTTGTTCTGAGAGGCGGGACATACTACTGAGATGGGCATCCCAGCTGTGGCTTTTACTCCACTTATGAAATGCAATGAGTGACAGTTTTTTATCAGGATAGTGTGGCTTTTTTGGAATATATTATCAGAAGGAAAACTAGAGTGATGCTATATCATTAAACTATAGTACCTTATTCAAGAAGCAACATGTTTGAAAAAGTATTAGAACCAAATTTTGAAAAAACTAAATTAGTAGAAATACTGATAGACACAGACACTTCTTTAGTTTTGTTTTGCTTTTGTTGGCTTTGACTTTAGCACTCAAATATAACGGAGAATATGTATTTTTTCCTCAGGGTTTGATTTATTTCACTTAATATGCTATCCTCTAGTTGCAAACATTTTGAAGCATCAGTCTGCTAGGATGGCTCAAGTGCTTGGGCCCCCGTGCCCACATGGGAAACCCAGAAGAAACAACTGGTCCTCCTGATTTCCTCTTGGTCCAAGCCTGACATTGTGGGCATGTGAAGAGCAAACCAGTAGACAGAAGGTCTCTCCCTTCTTTCTCTGTAATTCTCACTTCCAAATAGATAAATATTTTAAAACATTATTCTCTGTTCTTGACTATGTATGTGAAATACATCATAATAAAAAATGATCAATGGAATTAAATATGAGGCTTAAATGGCATATGGGTGCCTCCTTGCTTCTTTTCCTGTTGCTAGGCAGGAAACAGAGAAGGGGGATGGTGTTTGCTGAGCATTGGTGGGTGCCAGGCACTGGGCTGGGACCTTCTGTACTTTGAGATGGGACCTACACATCACCCAGGTGGGATGCAGTGTCTTCCAAAGGCCTTTCTGAAGATTCCATGTTAGTCCCAGGTTCCACTCACAGACACACCATTCAGCTTCATTGATATCAAACTCGTGGCCTCTGTGTGATGGGTGTTTAAGGCAAGCCAGTGCCTTCCCAGAGGCCTCACGGGGATGCGGAGAACCACCCCCCAACTTACCTGAGCTCCCCAGGATACACAAGATCTGCCCGCTCTCCACGTACAGGGATACATCTTTCAGGATTTGCCTGTTCCACTGTTGTCGGTAGGATGTGACGTCCCACCAGGGCCCAACACGATAGCTTTAAAGGAAATCCCACAAGGACAAAGGCAGCATGGGGTCTTGGAAGGGGCTAGATCCCCATTCCCAGCACCGATCGCAGTGCTGCCCTAACCCACCTGTACCCACATGGGTCCCTGTGGAAGACCCTTAGGCCGTCCGTGCTCCTGGAACAGTGTCGGGTCCCTGGGTCTGGCTGTGAGGTGGTGTCAGGACCCACATTCCTGCCCCAGGCTGGCTTTCACCTCATATTCCCATCTCCTTTCCCACCTCCATTATCCCAACAAGCTCTCTATATCCACACAGCAATGGGCTAGAGGTGGAGCGGATGCAGGAAGGGATGAGAGGTACAAAGCAAGCCGTCTCTGCCGCCACCTGTTTTGCAATCCCAGACAGGCAAAGGGGCCACACCCTGTGGCTCCCACCCACCTCCTGCTCCATCAAACTGGGAGCCCTCCATCCCACCCTGACAGTCCCCACACTGGAGAGCACAGGCTCTAGCTGAGCAGGTGGGGAGACGACTTGTAATCTGCTTTACCTGACGCTGTAGGAGACATGATGCACACCCAAGCTGTGCCGGGGCCCAGAGCCAGCTACAGGAACCTCCTCCAGCGAGCTCCTGTTGGCCTGGCGTCCCATGGACCCCTGTGGGGTCACACATGGGAACGCACTCATGGCCAGCAGGTAGCAGAGCCCAGCAGGCTGTCTGTACGGCTGTGCCTGTGGCTCGACCAGACTGCCCTGCGTGCTCCCCGCCCAACCCCGGAGTCCCTCCTGAGCCCTTCCAGCAATTTAGCCACCCACAGATGCCATTATCTGATGTACCTTTAGCCAGAACGTCCTTATCTTGGTAGTGGGCAGAATACACACCGTGTGTTTGCAGGACACTCTGCCAAGACGGGCGCTGGGAGAGAGGCCGGCACAGAGGAGGCCCAGGCTTCCCAGCTCCAGGAAACAGAGCGGAAAGAAGCAGGGGCCCGGCAGTGAACACGGGGTGTGAAGCTGGTGGGCCCCATGGCGGGAAAGGCCTTACCAGAGCAAGGGCTGCAGAAAGGCACCGCCCCCCAGGACGACGCGGTGAGTAACTCAGCCCCTGTCCAGGGGCAACAGGGGCTCCTTCCTGGGGAGGTCCAAAGGCTGAGGCAGATCCCCACCCTCCTCCCAACCCTGTGCCCGAGGCGAGCTCCTTGCTGGTTTGTGATGGAGGCCTAGGTAGTTTTTTTGAAGCGAGCCCATGTCGGTAAACAAATCCCCCTGACCCTGGGGTCCCAGCTGGCAGCCTTTGTGTCTGAATCCCAGGGCAGAAGATGAGGGACAAGGGAGGTTCATCCCGGGTCTCCTGGGACCATCGGCGGGCCAGCTCTGTACAGGACCTGGAAGAGGAACCAAGAGGGCCTCAGTTTACCTGGGAAGCATCTACTTGAGAAAAGGCTTTGACTGAAGTTGGGATTGATGGGGCGGGCGTGGGGTGGAGGGGAGGGCAGTTCCCTGTGTCAGCATTCTGTCCTGGCCTGTGGTGGACAGGAAGAAGGAGAAAGGAGAGAGAGTAACTAAGGACTCAACATCCAGCAGGGAAACATGCCAGCCACTCCACCCCATGAGCTTTGAGCTGCTGGGACTTGGCCCAAGCCAGGCCAGAGGACCCCACATTTCCAGCCAGTTCTGCAGCCACCACAGCTGAGAAGCTCTGCTCCTTAAAAATCTCCTGGTGCCACCCCTGCAGCAAGGACTCTCACAAACCCAGCTGGCATGCAGTGCTCGAGGCCTGAGCAGGATATGAAGTCAGTAGTGGCTTGGGGGACATTGTCAGATCAGATGATTCAGCTACCCTAACCTGAGAGACAGAGAAGTGCCAGCCTCAAGGGCCACAAATGCACGGTCTCCTCCTCTCCACTCCCACCCCTCCATGTAGCCAAGGTGGAGATGGAGTGAGGAGGAGAAAGTGTCTGTCCCTAGCATGCGTGGACCTTGGCAAAAGCGGATGTGGAAATATGGAGAAGTTACCAAGAACTCTTCGATGCAACAGTGTCTGTCCTCTGACCCTGACATGCCTTCCTCCTACCCTGAAGAGCTCGTTGTACACTTAGAAATTCTAGTGCTTCTTGGAGTAGTTGCTGGA
This sequence comes from Ochotona princeps, assembly GCF_030435755.1. Taxonomy (NCBI): domain Eukaryota; kingdom Metazoa; phylum Chordata; class Mammalia; order Lagomorpha; family Ochotonidae; genus Ochotona; species Ochotona princeps. The sequence continues at coordinate 50,038,334 of NC_080839.1, read as the reverse complement.
ACAAGCCACTGTTCAGGCTGCCCCCTCTGCCCTCTACCCCCAGCTCCAGCCTCTTCCCTCAGGCTCTCACACTCCCTCGTGCACTCACTCAGCCAGCCCGTACCACCCGTCCACCCATAGGCTTCTGTAGGGTTACTCAGCTGGGCAGGGCTGTCGCAGCTCAGGACAGCGGGCCTGGGGGCAGATGCACACAGGCCCTGGAAGGGCACTCAGGGCCACTTACATTGGGAATGCTTGAGTCACGGGTACTCAGGCAAAGGCCCTTGGCCTACAAGACTCACTCCATGGTCAGGAGCAGAGCTTGAGGTGTGCCAGGGTGGTTAAGCCTTTTCCTAATGGCAGGAGGGTGCCCTTAGCATGCCCCTCTGCAGCCACGGGCTCCCTGTCTCAGCACCAGGAGCATGGGCTTTGTGCTCCCTCGCTTCTTGTTGGGGCTTCTGACTCAGGCATTTGATCAGAAGCTAATACAAGGAGAAATTACAGTGTAGCCCGGCAGAAACCAAGCTGGTTACCTACAAATAAACCTGCTTTGTGCTTTTTGGGTGTCACCTGTCAGAAATCCGAGTGATGTTCTGACAGTTGTACTGATTAAGATGTCAGCTGAATAGATATTTAAATATTTGAAAAAAATGCAGGGAGTTTGTCAAAACCTCGGAAACAGTCTACCACATCCTTCCTAGGAGCAAGGAAAATATTTCAAAAGGAAACAAGAGGTGAGTCCCAACCCAAACACAGGTTTTTTTCTTTCTTTCTTAATTGTGGCGCTCCTGGGAGGCACAGTCTCTTGGTGGGTCTCAGGCTGACTCACTGCACCTGCCCAGTTATAGGCCTCACCCCAGGGAGGGGGGCCTCTGTTCCCCAAGCCTGCTGCCTTGCTCCCCCTGTGTCCCAGTGTCCACCCTCTTCTCAGAACACAGCCATGTGGCTTTGAAGTTACCTGCACTTGACATTTTGACCTTCACACCTTGCTCCAGGCTGGACTGCTGTTTCCGATACTCTCCTAGAACATGGTTGTGGGGGGCACCTCAGCCCATCGGTGGTATTTATTCCCCACCCCCAGCCAGGGACAGAGGTCGTTGGACACTATTTCACTTAAGTCACCAGTCATGATACTTTCACCTGACACATACGAGTGTGCATCGGGTACATGGCCAAAACACACCTGATTGGATGCTTGAGCTCAGCCTCCCTTGCTCCCTCCTTCACCACCTGTCTGGCTCATGAAAATCTAAGTTTCTCAGACTATCTGCTCCACTGTCGCACCTCAAAGTGTGTTGTGGGCTCCTGGTGTTTGTCAGATGCTTAGTTGACTGAAGGAGCACATCGGTGTGAGACTGGCTCCGGAACTTGATCATGAACCCGTGTTTGTCCCAACACCACAGAACTACAGAAGTAGAATACAACAAAATGCAAAAACCTTACCCCCTATGTTTTGCCTTTGCCTGGGCCTCAGTGACTGAAATGAATGAATGGATAAACCAAGGATTGTTCGGAGCTGCCGATGGCTAGTTCCATGCAAAGCACACCAGAGATGCCATGAACCTTCGATTTGCTTGGTGTGCACGCAAGAGATCCCATGAGTTCCAGAACCATGATCATAGTAAGAGTAATAACAGACATAATGATGATGGAAGGAAGGACTTCCTCTGAAATTTCTAAATGGCATTTTCAATAGTGTTATTACACAAAAGTCATCAAAATAAGATACAGTTTTTCTTGGGATGGTATCTTCACAAAAACACTGCAGGAACATGCCAGCAGTTGTTTTCTTTCTACACGCTGCATGGGGGACGTCTATTTTGCATTATGGGCTGTTGATTAAGCCACCCGAAGGGGAGAGCAAGTACAAGGTCAGATATTTGCAAGCTCCCGGCTCGCATCTTTCCTGCGTGCACAGGTCCAGCTCTCTCAGCCTAGGACCCCACTCCCCATAGGTTGCTGTACTTCCGTTCCAACAGCCTAAGATTGCAATCTCCTAGAGGTTGCCTTAAAGCTCTCTCAGAAGCAAGGCGATGTGCGCTCAGCACAGAGCCTATTTCCTTGAGGCCCTGGGACCCCCCCCCTAGTTTGCATTTGCTGCCACGCTCACTGCTGAAGAGACCCCCCCCCAAGGTCTCTTCCCTCTCTGTCTTCTCTTGTGTCCTCAACGACTTTCATATGAGCCCCTCCTCTGTTCTGCCTCCCTGCAGGGCCTCCAGGACAGTTTGTTCTCCTCTGAAAATGACAACAGCCTATACTTCACCTACAGAGGCCAGTCCAACACCCTGGAGGTCAGAGATCTCAGCTACCAGGTACAGGTGCACCTGTGTTAAATGGGAAAGGGGTGGCAAAAAAAAAAAACAAACAATCTCCCAAGTGGAAGAAGAGGGAGAGCCCAGATTTCTTCTCCTGTCCCCCAAGGACAGAGAGCAGTTCTCTGGGATGTCTCATTTGTTGGGGACCAGCACTGCAGAGACTTGCTTCATATCCCATCCACAGCATGTGGGTAGCTGGAGGCTGAGAGGCATGGAAAACTAGCAAGATCCTTGTGCAAGCCACTGATCCATTGGGGAAAAATACCTTTCTCCAACTCTCTCTTTGTATTTTGAAATAATTTTAAACTTTTGAAAAAGTTGAAGAAAAAGTAGTGTTCCTGTTATACCCCTGGTTCAACTTCTCCTAATGTTGACTATGATTGCACATGACTAAAGTACAATGACCAAATCCAACAACTGACAATGGGCAATGCTAATTAACCACATCATAGATTTTATTCATAGTGCATCAGTTTTTGTAGATTCTTTTCTTTTTTTTTTTTTAGTAAAACTTACTTTCCCGAAGCCAATAAAACATCTAGATTAAAGGACAGCTACTAGCCAGTCAGGGGCCTCAGGAACCCCCTGGTCAGAGTTAAGTCCCTTACTCCACCTCCCCAGGGGGAGACCACATGTCAGCTAAGTGGATGGTGGCCCATGGAGGCTGGAGTCTGGCTTCCGGTGTGTGAGCTAGAGAACACCCTAATGAGCCACACATTGTCATCTTTCCTGTGACCTCCTCTGAGTCTTCTCTGCAGGACAGGATTCTGATCATGCCTGCGTCCCAGGCTTGCAAGGAGGATTGAAGAATGATCATGAAGTGTCCCTGTGCTATGCACACAAGCAGCCTTATTATACAAGCAGTCATTTACTAACTGCTGAAGACATTTTTTCCACGTTTTATCTTTCTTCATGTTTTGCTCTTGCACATGTGTCCCAGCTGCTTGGAAACGGCAGGCTTGTGTTGGAGTCCAGTGCTGCAGGGTTAGGAGAACCAGGGTGGCCTGCACCTGTTGTCTCCGTGGAGATGGTGGTCCCCGTGGGCAGAGGCTGCAGGCTTCTGAAGCCATCAGCTCTCGCAGGAACCTCCCCATGTCTCCCCACAGGTGGACCTGGCCGCCCAGGTGCCTTGGTTTGAGCAACTGGCTCAGTTCAAGATTCCCTGGTTGTCGCGCAACAGCCAAGACTCTCGCCATCTGGGCATTGAGAACCTGAACTTCAAAGTGAAAAGTGGGCAGATGCTGGCCATCATAGGGAGCTCAGGTATCAGAGCCAAGAGCTAGATGTGTGTGTGTGTTGGTGGGGAGGGAGCGATGCTTTCCTGTGATGTAGAGTGGACCACTGGACACATGGGTGCTGCTGGCACAGTTCTGCGCTGCCTGAGAGAAGAGCCCAGCACAGCAGTTGGGAGTACAGGTTCTCTGTCTACCCTGGGCTGGCATCCCAGCTGCCCCACAGACTGGCTCTCAGGTAGTTGCCGTTGTTGTGAACTGTGAACATGTCTCTTGTCCACTTGAGGCTGTAGAGCGTGTGGCCATCTGTGAGTAACAGCTGACAAGTGTCATCCTTCCCCAGTGGAAATAAGTGGCCCTCGTTGAGGCTTGTCCCTCCTAAGTCAGATACCAGGGACAATCAGATAGCTTGACAGCACACAGCTCCACCACAACTCTAACTACTCTGAAGTCCTGCCAGGTTGTAGTTCAACTTCCAACCTGCTGTAGAGACTCTGGGAGTGCTTGCAGAGGTCACCTCCACAGGCAGCACATAAATTCTCAGCATGTCAGAGCCCACAGGGACCTGGAAAATGTAGTTCCTTCTCCCTATGTCCTGCTTTCCTTTCTCCCTGCCAGCTGGGAAGCACTTTCAGAGGAATACTTTCAAATTCTCTCATCCTTCTTGTTTCTGTAGTGTTCTACTGCCCCCCACCAACACATACCCACTCCCCCCCCCCCCGACACACACACCTTCATGGGACAGAGGTGGGGGCTGAATCCGGAATAGTTGACTGATTCTCTGTAAACACACACATTCAAAGCCAAGCTACAACTTGAACTTGTTTCCTTGACTCTCAGATCCAGGTATTTCTCCTTGGAACCCCCTTACACGGTATCTGAGAGCAGTATATGCCTCTTGATTAATCATTGCCAGAGGCAGAGGTTGCTCAACTTTCAGAACATCTGTTCCTGACTTCTACTCTCTTTTGATTGAGAAGTTCTGTTTATTGTCTAACCAAAGATCAGAAGAAGTGTGATGTGGAAAAGCACTTTGTAACTGAATCAAGAACAGTCCACCTGCTCTGGCCTCAGACCTTACAACTTCAACCAAAACAAGGAAAAAAAAAAAAAAGATCCCTCAGAGCTGATTTTTCCATGTGCACCTGTAACTCCAACTCCTGATAGCTTGTCTTGTATCTGCTTTGTATTCCTGAATCGAGCACTTTGGGGATACATGAGCCTCACTGGAGTCGCTGGGGCAGGGGGGACGCTGAGTGCCTACCAGCCCCTCACCGGTAGTACCCCTGGTTGGGTTGAGGGTGGTGAAGTTCAGAGGTTGAGCAGGGACTCAGGCTTCCTGATTCTGGGTTCAATGTTTGACTAGAGACTGCCCCAGCTACCATTAGTCAGAGAATTTCACAGACAGCTTTGTGCATAACACTTTTGTGGCTTGCACAACACAAATGCACACACACACACGCACACACGCACACACAAACACATTAAGAAGATAAATGAGTACTTCTTAAAGATGAACAAAGACAGGGTCAAGCACGGTAGCCTAGTGGATCCTATATGGGTGCTGGTTCATAGCCCAGTTGCTCCACTTCCCTTCTAGCTCCCAGCTTGTGGCCTGGGATAACAGTAGAGGATGGCCCAAAGCCTGGGACCCTGTACCCACGTGGCAGACTATGAGACACCTGAATCTTGGCTCCTAACTTCAGATCAGCTCAGCTCTGACTGTTGCAGCCACTTGGGAAGTGAACCAGTGGATGGAGGCTCTTTTTCTTTGTCTGTGCTTCTCTCTGTAAATCTCTCTTTCCAATAAAAATAAAAAGATTTTTTTTAAAGATGAACAAAGACAGTTCCAAGACATTTCACCTTCTATAAGAATCAGCAATGCTGGAAGGTTGTGAATTCCAATTACGAATGTTTTGATGTGGATATCTGATCCTTTTAGAAGGATCTGGGAGGCCCATGAGCATTTCCTCCAGCTTCTAGAAGGTCACCCTCAAGGCACCAGGCATCCTCCTGTGCCTCTCAGCAAGTTTTGCTCAGTGAAGGTGGCCTCCTGTGCTCTTACCAGGAATCCCTTGGTCCCTGTGAGTGCTGGCAAACTCTGAGCTCCCAGAGCCTGAATCTCCTGTCAGAGGCTGAGTCAGGGCCAAGTCGGAAGCCCTGCTCCCTGTTTCCTCCCCGGCTGTCTTGCTCCACCTACATTTCTCAGGCACCTTAAAGGGGGTGCACGCAGGAGGCGGTGTCCACCCTGCGAGCCCCAGGTACCTTGGAGGGGGTGCACCCCGGAGGCAGTGTCCACCCTGTGAGCCCCAGGTACCTTGGAGGGGGTGCACCCCGGAGGCAATGTCCACCCTGCAAGTCCCAGGGCATGTGTGAGTTGTTGTGTCTGGCACCAAGTGCTGTGCAGTGACTGGCAAGGTAACACATGACAGTGGCAAAGAGGATTTGTCACATGTCGTGTCCTGATACTCTCTTTGTTTGAAAACAACTTGGAAAAATCTCTGGGAGGAATAAGCAGGGCAGGAAGGTTTGCTCAGAGTTTGAGTCCGATTAGCATTCCCAGCTTACAGGGCTCTCAGACAGACCCCCGTGCCAGCTACTCAAAACCAGATCCAGCCTGATGCTCACTTCCCCAGATCAACAGTAATGGGTATGCTGTTCAGAACTGGAGGGTGTTGACTTGTGTGCAGTGGGTGTCATTTTCTAGAAAAGACAGCGAACAGAACCACTGAGAGAAGGGAGTGCAGATATTCACCTATATATATGGCATCTATGTGTACATCATGCTGCAGTTTTAAAATCATTTCTACACTGTTTACTTCTGTTCTAATTTCTCAGAATATGTTCTAATTTTGCAAATTTTAAAGATTTATTGTTATTTGTTTGAAAGGCAGAGTTACAGAGAGAGAGAGAGGAAAAGAAAGAGAGAGATCTTTTATTTGCTGGTTCACTCCACAGATGGCCACAACAGCTGGTAACAGAAGCCAGGAACCCAGAGCTTCTTCCAGGTCTCCCATGTGGGTGCAGGAATCCAAGCATTTGGCCATTGTCCACTGCTTTCTTTCCAGATCCTTAGCAGGGAGCTGGGAGCAGCCAGGACTTGAATTAGTGCTCATATAGAATCCAGCATTGCAGGTGGCTGCTTAATCCGTTATCCCACAACACTGGTTCCTGGTTTTGTATTTTCAAGGTATCCTGTTAATGTACACTGGAGTAGGGGCAGGTGTTTGACCCAGCTAAGACACTGCTTGGATGCTCACATCCCGTGTCTGAGTGCCTGAGTTCAGATCCCAGCTCTGCTCTTTATTTTCCATTTTTAAAATTATATTTTTGACAATCTTTACATAATTAATTAGGGCACAAAGGTTCAAGGGCTACAGGAATGTGGCTAAGACTATCATTTCCACACATTTTTTTTCCTATATCAGGGGTAAAAGGAGAGATAAAGGGGGAAGCCCCACCCAACCTCCCAACCATCCCAGATCCCTAATGTAGGGCTTGCTCCAAGGGTCTTGCTCAAGTGATTTTGATAGTTCAACAGTTATGAATTTCTGCCAATCTCGCCATTCTAAGCATGAAGAAATCGCTGCAGATTCCACTGGTTGACATAGTCCATCTTAGAGTCTCTGTTTGCCCTGTTTTTCACTGCCATCAAATGGCTGGGGTAGTAGATTGATTTGTTCTGTCCTCTGTCTTTTCATGGTTAGGGATCTGAGTTCAGCAGTTCGATCGAGGGGATCCCGAAAGAAACGTTGTCTGAGGTGAACCCAGACCAAGTTCTTGTGTGTACTTGCAAGTACAGGGCCTGGTACAGTCCATCATCCCAATCAGCTGGTGGTTGCAATTCATGGGTTGGTTCTGTTTCCAGCTCCGTCTTCCACGTGAACCAATGGGTGTTGCAGTCCAGCCTGATTCTGCCCAGCACACACTCGGCCCTCACATAAACAAGTGGAAGCTGCAGCTTAGTCGGAGCAACCCACAATAACCCCCACCAGGCCCGCCCCCTATCCTGGTTCCCGTGCTTGCCATTATGTGCAGCAGACTAGTACAGTCTGTCCCACATCCCATTTAGCTCCCATCTATGTCATTGAGCATTGAAGCCTAGTTCAACCCAACCAGCTCTACTATCCAGCCCTCACGGATGTTGTTGGGTGCCCTTCTGTCTAGCCACCCCTTCCCCTGTCCTGGTTTTCGTGCCCTCCAGTGGGAGCGGTAACCCAAGAAGGAGGAACCCACTATTTCCCTCCCAGGGCACTCCCACTCCCATATTCACTCTCCAGGTGGTTCTCCAGCTCTGCTCTTGCATCCAGCTTCCTGCTAATGTGCACCCTGGGAGGCACCATGTGATGACTTAAGTCATTGTGTTCCTGCCATCTATGTGAGAAACCTAGATTGGGTTCCCCATTCCCAACTTCAGCCTGGCCCAATGCACTGGCATTTGAAGAGTGAACCTGCAGATGAGTAATCTCTGTCTCACTTTCCTTTATTTTTTTTTAAAGGCATTCTAGAAATCCTCCAAATTAGTCCTCACAAAGCCAGCTTCTGCGTAAAAAAGGTTGAAAGACATGCCTTGTTGGCAGCTGACTGCTGGCATATATGCTGGCCAAAGGCAGCAATTGGCTTGGGGAGAAAGGCCACCTGTGAGGGGCAGATGCTCCAGCCACAGGGAGACCTGAGACAGTCAGGACTCCAGGCTTCTCCCATGCTGGGGCAGGTGCTCGTGGCAGCTCCACAGAAGAGGCTGTGCTGATGTGCGTCCTGGGTGGGTGGGGATGTGTGCCACCCTCCCTAGGGGCGGTAGCACAGAGCAGTGCAGGGTGCTGGCGGGTTAGTGGGGAGTAACACCTCCCGACTGTCCCCTTCCACCATGCCCCCAGAGGTTCTGCTCTCAGGTTCTGTGTCTGGTGACTTCACAGGCTGCGGGCGGGCCACGTTGCTGGACGTGATAACCGGCCGTGACCATGGAGGCAAGATCAAGTCTGGGCAAATCTGGATCAACGGGCAGCCGAGCACACCGCAGCTGGTGAGGAAATGCGTGGCGCACGTGCGCCAGCATGACCAGCTGCTCCCCAACCTGACCGTCCGAGAGACTCTGACCTTCGTCGCCCAGATGCGCCTACCAAGGACCTTCTCCCAGGCCCAGCGGGACAAACAGGTGACTGCCTAACCCCTGCGACGATCTTTGTGGTGTCCCCCCTCCCCAACACCCCTCTCTGACCCACTTCAGCACCTGCACAAGTGGAGTCTGAACAGGCTGGCTCAGCTTCCATCTTGCCCAGGAAAGCCCGTTAGGCACTCGTCCCCGCCCTTCAGTAGCCCTGTACGCCCTTGGGGCCTCTGTGTGTGTCAGCTCAGCCCAGAGGCATTTTCTTCTCAGCATCTGTCCAGATGTGCTTTCTGGTCCTCGGAGCGTCTAGTACCCAAGACATGGCTATCTGCTGTGGAAAGAATCAAAGGAGCAAACATGGTGGCTGGATTGAGTGGTGCAGGGTGGGATCCTTCACTTAACACCCCAGAGGGCAACTGCAGGTGTTTTTAGACCTTGGCTCCAAGCCAGACTTGGGTGGGAGCTGTGAAGACTGCGACAGCAATGGCCATGAAACCTCCTCAACCCCTTCCCTCCCTCCCACCCCTTCCCTCCCCACCACCAGGTGGAGGATGTGATTGCGGAGCTGCGGCTAAGACAGTGCGCCGACACGCCGGTGGGCAACATTTACGTGCGAGGGGTGTCAGGGGGCGAGCGCAGGAGGGTCAGCATTGGGGTGCAGCTCCTGTGGAACCCAGGTGAGACTCGCCAGTCCAGGAGATGGGGGGAGGAAGCGGGAGCATGCGACCCCCCCACACCTCCCTACAGGCCAGCCATCCAGCCAGAGTCCCACTGACTCACCTATCTGTTCCCAAGGGATCCTCATTCTGGACGAGCCCACCTCCGGCCTTGACAGCTTCACTGCCCACAACCTGGTGAAGACCTTGTCCCGGCTGGCCAAGGGCAACCGGCTGGTGCTCATCTCCCTCCACCAGCCCCGCTCGGACATCTTCAGGCTGTTTGACCTGGTTCTCTTGATGACGTCCGGAACCACCATCTACCTGGGGTCGGCCCAGCACATGGTCCAGTATTTCACGGCCATCGGCTACCCGTGTCCCCGATACAGCAACCCTGCTGACTTCTATGGTGAGCTGGTGAAGCCAGTAGCTGGCACCCTGGCCCCCAGGTGTCCTACAACCTAAACCCTTCTCCAGGGGAGAAAGTCCCCAAGGTGCAGGACTGGAGGAGGGAGGAAGTCACGGGTAGTGATGGGTGGAGAGCAAAGGTCAGCCAACCAACTGTGGGTGAAATGCTTTGAGTGAAGAACCAAGCAGGTGGCAGCCAATGCATAGCCCTTCTCTGTAGCCACAGTGGGAATTTCTGAGAGCTCCAAAGCCCAAAAGGGTATAGATCAATGTCTGTAACTGTAGACTTTGGTGGGTTACTGTAGGGAAGTGTAAGCTCTCGAAGGTCAGGAAAGCACCAGAAATCCTGGCTGTGTCCTGGTGCCCCCACAGAGGTGCGGAGAGGGCAGGTGCAGGGTGGCCAACAGCCCCCCCCCAATCTGTCCAGCTCAGGGATTTTTTGGTGACTCCCTGAATATGAAAACTGTTCTTTATTGCCCCAGACATGATTTCTCTTGGCTACTGAGCCCGTCCACATATCACACTCAAGAGCCAACTACTTTCAGCCTACTACTTTCAGTACTGAAAACAGGCCCTGGAGCTCAACCACTGAGCAGCCTGTCACTGCTGCACGGACAACATGGTGTGTCCCCTGGGTTCCATGTGGCCCCAGCTTCCTGCCAGGATGGTGAGGTGTTACAAAGACCTTGAAGGCATGTATCAGGGCCAAAAGTATGAATTCCAGAGGGTCTCCCATTGGACCCTGCTGTCTGTACCAGGCCAAGGTCATCCCCATCTCTACAGGTGGGAAGAGTGTAGCCTACAGAGCTAACCACCTGGCCTGCTGGGACTTCCACTGTGTGTGCCCAGCCCCCAAGTCTGCCTCCTCTCTCTGCCACTGTGCCACCCTTCCCAGGTGTCCCCTTCTCGCCTTGTGGACTTACTTGTTTGGACTCCCACAGCAGTCACACCTCCACCTGTGCCCCCGTGACAGCCGGATTCTGCTAGTGTGTCATCCATATGCTCAGGCCAGGCATCTGGAGACAAGGGAATAGAGGGTCCCTGTCAACCTGAATACCAGGAAGCCATTGCAAGAAGGGGGTTACTGGACATGCTCAGGGTAGACCTGCACACCCTTTTTCTAGATTTCAAAGTATTAGTTCACAGGGTAGGGAAAGATGGCTCCTATCTATAAGCCCCAGGGTACAGAAACCTCACAGGGTCTGGGGGTACCCAGTAATTTTGGTGCCCTAAGCCACAGCTCTGCATTGATGCCAACCCTGACATCCTGCCTAGAGATGTGGTATGACGTGGGAGGAGGTAAGTTGTAGAGAGTGAAGAGGTGACACCGAGTGAGGGCTCAGCTCCATGGGAGCAACCGAGGCTGGTCCTGGGCTGAGCGGGTGGGAGGGAGGCCGAGCTGTGCTTAGGGGAATGGGCCCAGTGACTGGAGGTCTGTGGCCTGGCCAGCTGTGTGCTGCTTGCACCAGGGCTGCCAGGCTCTTGCTGCCTGTCTGGGACAACTGAACAGGATGTAACTCCTTGAGCTCCACGTCCAACCTCACGTCCTCCCTCTCTGGGTAACTGCTTAGGAAGCCAAAGGATTAGTGGATGGTGAGGAATAGAAGGGCAGGAACCCAATCTGGCCAGCTGCTTTCTCCCTCCCCCGGGGAGGTTCATGTGGCAGGCTGGACCCTGGGCAGGGCTGTGATGTGGCCTTGAAAGCTCCCACTGTGGCCAGGGATGTCCCCCTCCAAGCCCCATGAGACTGTAGGTGGGGCCAGGGCCTCTGCTGCCCCATCAGCTTTCCCTGAGGCTCCTGCAGGAGAGGTCAGTTCTGGTCAGGTGTAGGGCCAGTGCTGGGATTGTCTTGCCCTGCCCGTTGCATCTCAGCTTCTACTCTCAGAGTGGGCAAGTGGTAACCTCAGAGTCCCCCACCTCTCCACTGAGTGCTGACACAGGCTAAGCCCCTGGGTGGCCCATGACCCTACCCTCCCTGCACACAGTGGACCTGACCAGCATTGACAGGCGCAGCCATGAGCAAGAGATGGCCAGCAGGGAGAGGGCTCAGTCCCTCGCAGCCATGTTCCGGGAAAAAGTGCGTGACTGCGATGATTTCGTGTGGAAAGCAGAGGGCAGGGAGTTGGATGTTGCCGGCACCCATGTGGAAAGGTGAGGCTGGGGTGACTCTGCGTTCCAGCTCCCTATGGCAGGGTCCACCCCCTGACCTGGCCACCAACTCTGCTTCCCGACAGTCTGACCCTCGCAGGGGACACTGACGCCTTCCAGACCCCTAGCAAGTTGCCCGGCGCTGTACAGCAGTTTACCACATTGATCCGGTAATGTCACTTCAGCTTCACCCCGTCTCAGTCACTGTATGGCCACAAGCCCTTGCTATGCAAAGTGAGCATGGGGACTGGTATCTGATGAAGTGGTGGAGGTACCACCTAGGAGGTGGGCACTGTGGCACAGCAAGTTAAGCTGATACTTGAATGCTGGCATCTCAGAATGAAGTGTCAGCTCTAACCTGAGCTACTCCGGCTTCCCTGACCCCAGCCCACTGTGTAAGAGACTAGAAAGGAGTTTTTGCCTCCTGGCTTGCTTTGTTTTCCTTTTATTATTTATGTGAAAGGCAGAGTGCCAAGGAGATACAGAATGATCTTCCATCTGCTGTTTCACTCTCCACATGATGACAGTGGTCGAAGTCAAGAGCCCAGAATTCCATCTGAGTCTCCTACAAGGTGGCAGGGACCCAAGCACTGGGACCATCTTCTGATGCCTCTTCAGGCTCACTGGCAGGAGGCTGAATTAGAAGCAGGGTAGCCAGGACATGAACCAGCGCTCTGATATGGGATGTCATGAGTCAAGTGGCAGCCTAACCTCAAGTGCCACACCAGCCCCGTGTTCTTTCGTGTTTAAGTCGTCAGATTTCCAATGACTTCCGAGACCTGCCCTCCCTCCTCATCCTCGTGACAGAGGCCTGCCTCTTGTCCCTGGTCATCGGGTTCCTCTACTACAACCATGGAAATATCCACCTCTCCCTGGCAGACAGCACTGCACTCTTGTTCATGATTGGAGCCCTCATCCCCTTCAACGTCATCCTGGACGTCACCTCCAAATGTGAGTGTCACCTGCTCTGGTGACCAGTGTGTGTATGGAGTGGGGAGTGGGGAGTGGGGATTGGGAGTGTTTACCACCCTCTGGACTGGTTCCAGGCTGACCTCTGAATTCCAGGGGAAGCTGGACAACTCCACAGTGATTGGGAAATAAAAGAATGATTTGGGGACAGGAGCTTGATGCATCAGTAAAGACACCACTTGGGACAACCGCCTCCCACATTGGAGTGCCTAGGTTCAAGTCTGGCTCTACTCTCAATTTCACAGTCCTGCTAATGCCCACCCTGGGAGGCAGCAGGTGATGGTTCAAGTCCCTGGTCCCCTATCACTCATATGGGAGATCCAAATCATGTTCAGCCTGGTCTGGGTCAGGGTCATGTGGGCATTTGGGGAGTGAACCAACAGATGTGCGTTCTCTGCCAATGACTAATTTTAAGACACTAATGTTTACATTCTCATGTTACTACAAATATGCAAATGAAAGCAAATTAGCTTTCTAGGGTTTAGACTTGGCAGCTGTGTACAACCAGACTCACAAGCCTTAAAGCACCTTGCAAGATACCTCAAATAGGATGGTTTGACCATACTCGCTTTAAAAAAATGCAAAACTTGTGGGCCATGTAACTGCTTTGCATTGTATTTGGATACTCCGAATCAGAAACACAGCAGATTACTTCTGCTGTCTCACTCTCTGTCTGCCCTGCCCTCCTGCACAGGCCACTCAGAGAGAGCGATGCTCTACCATGAACTGGAGGATGGGCTCTACACAGTGACTCCCTATTTCTTGGCCAAGGTAACTGGTCAGGTCTGAGAGCAATGCCTCCCAGGGTGGGGTGTGTGGTGGAGGATGATGGGCCACAGTGCCATTCAAACATGGTGGGGAGCACCTGGTAGCCTCGCCTCTCCCAAGCCTCAGGGCTGGCCAAGCAGGTGCTTCCTCGGAAGGTTATGTGGTTCTCCCAGGGCCACACACAGCCCCCAGGGCAAGGCTGGAACTGGAAACCAGGTCTTGGGAGAACAGAGACTCACTGGCTACTGGGAGTGAGCCCTGGTTTCTGGGCCCAGTGTCCCAGGCCTCCACCTTGCCCCACCCACCACCACGGGCAGCCAGGAGGGAGGTGGGCTCTCCAGGCAGAAGAGTTGGGGAGAAACTCCCTTGAAGCATCCTTAAACAGGGGCACAGGAAGATGTCCTAGCAAAGGCTGTCCCTCGCAGATCCTGGGGGAGCTGCCTGAACACTGCATCTATGTCGTCATCTACGGAGTACCCATCTACTGGCTGGCCAACCTGCGCCCAGGCCTCCTGCCCTTCCTGCTGCACTTTCTGGTCGTGTGGCTGGTTGTCTTCTCCTGCCGGGTCATGGCCCTGGCCTCTGCTGCTCTGCTGCCCACCTTCCACATGTCATCCTTCTTCTGCAATGCCTTCTACAACTCCTTCTACCTCACTGGTGGTTTCATGATCAGCCTGGACAACCTGTGGGCAGGTGCGTGGCTGCAGAAAAACGTCTTCCCCTCCAAGTGGAGATGCATAGGTCAGCTGAAGGCAGCTCTTCCGGAAGTAGAGTCCTGGTCCACTCCTGGTCCACTCCTGCAGCCTGCCTAGGGGGGACACTTTCTTGGGCCACCTGCCCCCTCTCTCTGCACAGTCACCTGAGAGCTGGGTCCCCTTGGTTCTCCCAGCGTAGCCTGGTTCTGTTGTTGGGACCCAGGCCACTGCATTTGTCCTCCCACTTTCCTCTCACCCCTGGCTTGCAGGGTGAGCTTCAGCTACAAATGCCCATCATTGTTTTGTCCTTCCTCTTCCTCCTACATTCCTGCATGGGGGAACACTTTCAGAGTGGGAATGGGGAGGGGGCTCAATCAGTTCTGGGCGTGGCCACTGAGCTTCCACAAGCCCTCTGTGCTGTATTAGGGGTGGCAGGTGAGGGTGACCCCACTGCCCCTCTGTCCCTCCCCTATAGCCCTTTTGAGCTCTCTCCCCTCCTTGTTGCTCAGGTGGACTTGCTGTCCCCAGGCCAGGGAACAGACTCTGTCCACTGGCACTGACCACCCAAGACAGGAATGTGTTCTAGAGCGCAGATGGCACTTGGGCTGCAGGTGGGCAAGGCCAGGGCACTAACGGGCTTCTGCTATCTGCAGTGCCCTCGTTGATTTCTGAGATCTCCTTCCTCCGCTGGTGTTTCGAGGGGCTAATGCAGATCCAGTTTAATGGACATCAGTATACCACGCAGATTGGCAACCTGACCCTTTCCATCCCTGGAGATGTAGTAAGTAGCCAAGGCTTCGGGGGATTGGCTTGAGCCCACCGGTGGCCGCACAGCACCCTAATGTGTGGCCTGCACGTGTGTGTCCCTAGATCGTCAATGCCATGGGCCTGAACTCACAGCCACTCTATGCCATCTACCTTATTCTCATCGGCATCAGCGGCGGCTTCCTGCTCCTCTACTATGTGTCCTTACGGTTCATCAAGCAGAAGTCCAGGCAGGACTGGTGATTCACAGCAGGGCTCTGGCCTCGCACCCCTGCCGCACTCCCTGCCCTACACAGAGCCCCTCCCCAGAGACCAGGTCAACACCAACCTCCAGCCCAGGGGGTGCAGTGGCACAATTCGACCACAGGATGGCAGTAGAATAAAGACAGTTGAGCAGGATTTCTGCACAGGATGGGAGTTTGCAATTACTGGGAGCGGGAAAACCTGAAGTTGGTGGCACCTACAAATGCCAATTAATGAAACAGCTTGATAGAAACATAGATCTGATTTGAGTTAGGCTCTGTAGACATTACTGGACCCCAGAGGGAACAAAATCATAATAACTAGTGACATGTTTGCCTTCCAGGGTCCCCAGGCTCAGGGGAGAGCTGGTCTTCACACATTAAGTGACCCAGACAGAACACACTAACAAGCTGCCGCACCTTCTTTTTGTGTGGAGTCAACATGAGCAATGAAAAAAAAAAAAGATACATTCATCTATTCCCTGGCAGGTGCAGTGCAAAACACCACAAAATAGCCCCAGGAGGCAAGCAGTATTCCATTTAATGGGTGAGGAAACTGAGGTACAAGTTTATTTGCTAATAAATAAAAAAAAATTAGGGGCTAGTGTCATAGATCAGTGGATTAAGCCATTATCTGCAATGCCGCCATCCCATGTGAGCACATGTTTGAGCTCCAACTGCTCCATGTCCAATCTAGCTTCCTGACGATGTGCCAAGGAAAGTGGCAGACAATGTTCCAAGTCCTTGAGCCCTTGCCAGCCCTGTGGGACTCTCAGGGTGTTCCAGTCTCCTGCCTTTGGCCTGGCCCAGCCCTAGCTGTTGTGGTTTTTGGGGAGTGGACCAGTAGATGGAAGCTCTCTCTCCTTCTCTCCCTATAGAGAGATAATAAGCAGACAAATCGTAAAAAACAAAAACAAACTTCCTTTGCTAAGGTCAGCCTACCTCTCTACCAACCCTAACCCTATCTACACAGCTGTTAGCAATTGGGAGCAGAAGGGAAGCCTGGAGGCACTGTCAGGCCTTGCAAGCCCAGGAAGATTCCAGAAGATGAACGCGTTGACAGAGGCTGTGTCATTTCCGCTGACCTCAGGGTTGCCTCTTACTGGGCTGACTGGGTTCCCAGACATGGCCTGGGAATTCAACAATGTCCAGGGGCCAGAATGGTGCAGGCCTAAGGCTCATGCATCCTGTCTGGGTGTCAACAACAAACAATTGGAATCAAAGGCAGCAAGCAGCCTGGGGTTCTCCTCACCAGCCTTCCCCTCCCCCACCAGGGCCTGCACTGTGGGCAGACAGGTGGAACTCCAGGCCACACCCAGGCCCAGATACTAATCACACCCCTCATGGCAAGCTCTGCTCTTGGTGGAGCCCAGAAGCACGTGTGGTCTCCCCTCTGTTGGGAACAAGCCCTCAGGTGTCAATGCCCTAGACCTTGGCACTTGACAAGGCTTTGGCAGGGTTGCTGCTGATTCAGGATCATCTGGCACCATTATGTGACTAAACGGCCATCCTGCAGCTTGGACAGGGATGACACAGAGGTGACCGATGAGGGCATCCTATGGGCTTCAGTTTGCCTCACATCAAGGAGATTCATTGCCTGGCTCATTTCTCTTGCCCTAAGTGCCAGTGTCTTGTCGATGGGTACTCTGCAGAAGCTGTCTGGAGCCCCTCAGTCTCTCCATCTAGGCCTTTCCTATTGCTATCGATATCAGACATGTGGTTTCTTACCTGATCCAGGAGGGTCTCAGTCTTACCATCATGATGACTTCTGAGGCTCTGGCTGACCCGGACTTGGCCAGCAGGAACTCCTGTTGCTTAGCTTCTGCATGCCTTGGACATGGGGCACCATCATCCTCTGAGGACAAGCTGATACCACTAAGCCTGTAGGGCTTATCTAGTACTTCGACACGTCAGCCCTGGAACCTGATGTTTGTCTAAAGAACCCTGGCTCCTTGGAGTGGAGGGTGGTGTTTAGAAGCCAGCAGCCGCGGTGTGGGTGGGTGTAATGCATGCCTTTGTATGTTTCCATGTAAATGAAGATGCATGCAAGCGTGTACACACAAACACAATACCAGTGTCATCTGGAAGCAATGCCCTGGCACACAGCTGTGTTCTCCCCTTTTTGTACATGCACTGACTTCCTCTCATGGTAGGAAGCTGGCCTCCAGCTAACCATTTGATTCTTCCCAAGAGCCTGTCCATGCCGCCACGCCTCGCCCTATGACATCTTCCTTAAGCTCAGAGGAGTCTCCCCATGTTCCTGGCATCCCTACACCTATGGCTCTCCTGCCCCATGCTGTGGTCATTGAATGGAGAAGTGGGAGGGAGGCTTTAACTGGCAGGCAATTCTGATGTGCAGAACCTGACAGTCCTCATCCCTCCCTAACCTTGAGTTCTGGCAGGGAGGAAGCCCTTCCAGAATGCAATGAGCCCTATTTGCCTGACTGCAGGGACGAGTTGGGGAGTTCAATGGCAGAGAAGAGGTAGAAACTCCCACAGTAGTTGTTTCCGGGTGCTTCCTGCAGCAGAGCTGCACCGTGGAGACCCACAGCAATGGGAAGCCCAGTGCGGATCCAACCCTGGGCATTTCTGAGTCCACAGGGCTGCCGACTTACACATACCCTCCCTGTGCATGGGAGGCTGGGGGAGAGAAACAGCGGGCTCTAGAGCAGCCGTGGCATTGCCGATGCCTGCCCTACTTTGCAACTGGGTGAGATGTGCTTAGGGAAAGCCCTGGCTGCTGGTAAGGAGCAGACGGCCATTGTTCAGGCTATTCACGCCAGTCTCTGAGCAGTGTGAAAGCAGCCACAGGCAGTTGTGAACCCTGGGAGGCACGGCTGTGTGCCAATGCAGCATTACTTACAGAAACGGCAGCCTGCTGGACTCGGCCTGGGCTTTAGTTTGCAGACCCTTGATCAAAAAGGCAGAGGTTTGGAAATATGTATTTTAAGCCCCCTCAATTTCAGGTTATGCTATTAAAGGCGGAGTTTTAATTAAGCCAAAAGATTCCTTGTATGCACTCCAGCACTTCCTGATGTGTTTTTTTTTTTTTTTAAGTGCTTTTTTTGTTCTTGGAAAGATGGTAGAAGACGGAATCTCACCTTGGGTTAAGCCTGTCCATGTCTCCCACTTTCCTTCAGTTCTTGTCTAGATCTTTGATCAAGGAAGCAGCAGCCAGCAGCAGATATTTTAAATCAACATCAAAGGCCCGTGCTCACACACATGGTTCTGCTGAGACCCTCCTGCAGCTTGCCTGTTAGGCTCCCAGAAAGTTTGCAAAGGGCAGGTGATAAAGCACTTAGCTCCTTGGCTCACACTTATTGAGAAAACAGAATCAGTGGTCATGCTGAAAGGCACCCGTCCTGATTTGCAAATGGTCAGAACTCAGCTCATTCTAGGCTCAACTCTGAGCTCTGTCATCAGGACTCAGTGAACAAGATGGAAAGTAGTAGCCTGAGTGAAGGGCACAGTTCTGTGTCCATCTCCCCTGGGCCCGAGGCAGCTCCAGCAGAGGCGGCGGCGGCAGTCCAATCCATTATCTGCTGGGGGATGTTATATCATGTCTAGGCATCAACATAGGTTTTTAGACACGAACCACCTCAGTAACACTTCTCCATCTTTGGGGAATAGCACTCACATTTGTGGGAGGCCTCCTCCTTGACAATGAACTTGAGAAGGTTTTTAGCTGGGCACTTAGGGATTTGTTTTTCTGCACTGTAAGTTTAATTTGATGGGCACACAGAGTGAGAGAGGTAGAGAAGGCAAATTCCAATCCACTGGGAACATTCCCATCAGGCAGCAAACATCCACAGCAGAGGTTGGGAACTGCCAACTCACTTTCTTTTTCTTTAAGACTTATTTTTATTGGAAAAGTAGATTTAGAGAGAAGGAGTGACAGAAAGATCTTTCATCCTCTGCTTCACTCCCCAGGTGGCTGCAACTGCTGAAGCTGAGCCATCTGAAGCCAGGGGCCAGGAGCTATGTTCTGGCTGCCCATGTATTTGCAGGGTCCCAAGGTCTTGAATCATCCTCTCCTGCTTTTGCATGCCACAAGCCAGGAGCTGAATGGGAAATGGAACAGTCAGAACACAAAGTAGCATTAATAAGGGATGCCGGTGCGTGTAGGTGGAGGGTTAGCCTCTCAATCAGGTCTTCCTGGGGGTGGCAGAGGCCCAGGCACGGGCCTGTCAACTGCACACTGACAGCAAGCAGGAACTGGAAGCATAACTGGAAGCCAGGCACCCTGAATGCCGCAACAAGTGTCTGCAGAAGCAGCTGGGTCTTGGAGATCTCTTTGGGCTTCCATCCCCAGCGTCCTAGGTCTGAGTTACACAATCGGTCACTAGAAAGTGACATCTTTGGCTGGACTCTATGTTTGGTATACGCTTGCAATGGGGGAATCTCAACTGAACTTGAGCTGTGGTTATGCAACAAGGTGGAGGAATCCACCATGGTGGGAGGGTTTGGGGAGGGGTGGGGAGAACCCAAGTATCTATGTAACCGTGTCACATAATACAATGTAATTACTGAAGTTAAATAATAAATAATTAAAAAAAAAAGAAAGTGACATCTTTGAATCTTGTAAGATGAGCATATGCACAAGGCTTACATAGACTTCTGGAAAAACATAAACAGAAAGGGGAAAGGCAGCAGCTATGTGCCTGCCCGTTGACTCATTCAGGGGTGCCTGCTGGGTGCCTGCTGGGTGCCTGCCCATGCCAGGCTCTGTGCTAACTGGGAGGGCTGGGAGGAGACACATAACCAATAATGGAAAGACTTGCACCAAGTGCACCCCCCACCCCAGGGAGCCAGGGTGGGGAAGACAACCCCCTGAGAACACATCTCGACAGCCAACTGTTGTCTAAACAAACGTGCAGGGCAGTGAATCCGCGGCTGATTAAATGCTTTGGCACTACCTGGACCTGATGATGTTTTTCTTCATGCAAAATAGGAAAAAAGGAAAAAAAAAGATAAGTGCCTATTTTGGATTTGCTAATGCCGGCATTTCCTTTATTTGCACGAAGTCTGCATAATGCATGCTTTGTAAAGTCCCCAAGTCTGAAAGCAGGATACATTTCTAATGGAAACATTCTCGCGCGTGATTGTACAACAGCAAAGCGATAAATTACCGCGATTTCGTACCCCCTGCAGCTGCTGTTAGTCCCACCATACTTCAGGAATGCTGCCTTCACTTGGAGGATTTCTACAAATATTGGTTTGCCAAAAAGGCAAATAGTCAATGAAAATTGTGTTTAAAGACATGAGGAAGTGTGCAGAGTACACATATTTCAGGTCTATGAAACAAATGGCCCCAGGAAGAGCAATTTGCAATCTAAAGCTTGCTCAGTAATTTACTGGAACTCATGAACTTGGTGATTATGCCAGACACTGGGGATTTGATTCAAGTGAAGAAAGTATCTTTGTGGTGTAATGTGTCCAGAAATGAGGGACACACATATAATGAAAAGGGATTTCAGGTTTTTTTGCAATAATATATTCTTAGATTATTTTATACTTGGAATTTTATCTGACATCAAAATGGAGTGCTTCAGTGAGCAAGTGATTGTGGCTGTGCAAATTCCCTTCTGAGAGTTTGCCTGCTCATGTCAGTGCTGGGCAGGACACCTGACACCTGGATAGAGGTGCCGTCAACCATGAGGCAGCCACAACACACACAGGAGTCGCTTCTCCCAGCTACCGAACTGGAGCCATCACCAGGCCAGGTCTGGGCAGACAACAGGAGCAACAGCCAGTCCCCATGGGAGTTCATTCTGCGGCGCATGCTCCGTTGGTCTGGTTGGGGAAGCCTCAAAGAGGCAGACAGATCAGATGGTGGCTTTGGGAAGTACTCAGAACAATGGGTGAATGGGCCAAAAATCCTCCACGCACAGGGAATGGGTCCCAGCAAACCATGGAGACACAAAACCACACACAATGGCTCTGACACCACATACAATGGAACTACATTCTCTTGGAAGTCAACTTCAACATGGTAATGTTACCGACTTTGTTCTTCAGGGACCGCAACACTTGCTCATCCTTCAGATTAAGCTGTGACTTCGCTGGTTCCCCACACAAACTATAAGCCACTGAACAAGGAAGTTTCGGCCACAACAGAGGTTACCACATACCACAAACTGGAGCATGCAAGGGCGGGTCTGGTGTTGCGGCCCTGAGGACTGATGCTGGGTATCGGGGTCCTTGTTGCTCTGCTTCTGATCCAGCTTCTTGCTAACGTTGGGAGATTTGTCACCTAAACAGGAAGCACTTGGTGCAGAAGGCTGACTGCCACGTGGAACGGTCACATCCCATATTGGAGTCCCAGTGCTGACGCCACATCTGATCAGACTCAGTTTCAAATAAAATAAAAGATGAAGTGATCAAGATGAAGTCTTTCTAGTGGCTTGAGGAAGGCACACAGATTTGCAGAAATAGAAATGAGGCAGGGACCACTGTTGTGGAGCAGCACGTTAAAGCTGCTACTGGCAACGCAGGCATCCCAGAAAGATATTGGTTTGTGTCCTGGCTGTTTCAGCTCTGATTCAGTTCCTGGGAGAAAATGTGGGAGGTGGCTCAAATGCTTGGGTCCCTGCCATCCACTCAGCCTAAGTTCCCGGCTCCATCATGCCTCAGGAAGCAGCCACTGCAGCCATAAGGAGTGAAGTGGATAAAAGATCTGTCTCTCCCTCTCAAAGCAAACAAATAAAACAAGCAGCCCACAGACAACTGAGGTATATTTTATTCAAAGCATTTCATAGGTAGGTCCAATTGCATTAACATACAATTACATATAAAATACTTTCAAAAGTTTACAATGGGAGATTCTTTTTTGAATTAGTGGTATGCTTATAATGAGCCTAGTAAATTGAACTGCATTATTTCATTCATATTTCTAATTATTTCAGTTTAGCTACTAGATATTAGATAGCACTGATAAGCCCACTTAGAATATACAGTTACACTTCAAACACATTCCCAATGTGAACCCATATAGTACTACAGATACTTGATAGACAGTCTCTTGTTAACAATCTGTTTAGAATATTAGGTGGGGGTTTTTAACCAATTTGTTATCTACTGTACTCAAGTTTTAGAGTTACGAGTGGTCTGCTTTTCCCAAAATGTCTGGCAAATTCAAGTTACAACCCAAGGTTGTGCCTCAGTTTACAGACCAAGTTTAAGAAAAGTCAGTAAAACTTAGCTGAACTACCTGGTGGTTAGCACGACTGCCAAACATAAGGCTGGCCTTAGTGAACTCATTAGCCAGAGGTGAACAAAAATGAAGCTCCCAGCCAATCAGATAGCAAAATCCCTACAGGTGCACCCAAGTTCCAGCATGCCCCCTAGGAAGGGCCTCAGCAGTGCCTCAGGACACCTGCCTCCACAAATCTATTTCCATACAACAGAGTGGAGGCAGAAGCTGAGCCACACCTATGATGACTTGAACATGTCATCTTGTCTTCCCTCCACTGACCCTTCACCTCATACCACCTGGGCAGGCACTGGGGACGATGGTTGGTTTACCTGCCAGGCAGTCTCCCCTGATGTGAACCGCACTGAAACCACAACAGAAGCTGGTCACTAGCTTGAAATGGACAAGAAACTCCCACAGCAGGAGTGATTCTCAAACAAAACATTTTCAGTATGTTTCATTATTATCTAATTCCAACTAGCTCAACATTCCTTATTAAGATATCTTTATAATACCTTTATAAATTGTGCTGATTAACCATCCTAAACCTTATTCATGTATTAAGATGCAGATATTAAAAGGCCTAAGAGCATACAGGAGGACAACTTTGCTAATACACCCAGGAAAGCAGAGGAAGGTGGCCAAGTGCATAGGTTCCTGCCACCCATGTTGGAAAACAGGATGAAGAGTTCCTGGATTTTAGCTTGTCTCAGCCCTGGACATTGCAACCATTTGGGGAGTGAGTCACTGGCTCTCACTCTGTTTATCTGCCTTTCAGGCAAATAAATATATAAATCCATAGTTTTAAAAAGCGAGGGTGGGCCTGACACAGCAGCCTAGGAACTAAAGTGCTTGTCTTGAGTGCGCTGGGATCCCATATGGGTGCCAGTTATAATCGTGGCAGCTCCACTTCCCACTTAGCTCCCTGCTTGTGACCTTGGAAAGCAGTCGAGGACAGCCCGAAGCCTTGGGACCCTGCACCTGCATGGCAGACCCAGAGGAGGCACTGGACTCCTGGCTTCCGATCAGCACAGCTCTGGCTGTTGTGGCCACTTGTGGGAGTGAATCAATGGATGGAAGATCTAGCTCTCTGTCTCTCCTCCTCTCTGTGTATCTGACTTTCCAATGAACAAAACAACAACAACAACAAAAAAGAAAGAAACAAAAGTGAGAGGGCCTGGAATGTTCTATTTTGAACTCACCAAGACTCAATTTGAAAGAATCTGTGGGTGCCCCTGGGGAGCGGGTGGAAGGCGCACATGCTGCATGTGCGCTTCTGGGAGATGATACACGGCACTCGGGCTGAGGGCAGGCCACATGCTCACTGGGAAACAGCACGCTGGGTTAAGCATCCCACATGCAAAGAACTGCTATCATTGGCTATCAAGCAGTGGAAGTTAAACATGGTGTGTCTAGTTCTAAAAATTTTCAGATAAGCATTAACAAGCAATTCTTAAAGGAATAATATTTTCATGAAAAAACAATAAATAGAGCAGGAAAACTGATGGTGACCACCAGAAGGACCCTGCAGAGTTATGGCTTCACACAGAGGAGCCTTGAAGAGAGCAACACAGGTTTACTACGAGCCAGTGCACACAGACTGGCAGTAAGACTCAGAATGTATCACAGTTCACAAAGTACTTAAAAAAAGTTATTTTTCACTTTATTTTTTTTTCAGGTATATTTTACAAATAACATTTAGATCATAATCACAGATACATGTACTGCACAGTGCCTCCTTGTCTCACGAGGGTTTTTCCCTTGATTCCTTTAGCTGGTTTGCATAGAATTTAAAAGTTTCCTGTTTATAAGGAGAAAAAGAAGGGGAAGTAGACAAAGAGGTCATGGCCAGAGGTAATGGCATAAAACTCAAATCATGAAGCAAAGCGGTCCCCGAGCTCAGTGCCACCCCTCCTGCTTCCTGAAATCGATAGTTCGGGGCCCCAGTGCGGAGTTCAGGTCAGGAGCACGAGCTTCTGCCGTGAACAGGCATGTATTTCAGTGGGTGTGCGAAGCCAAGATGACAGTCAATGCAGATGTGCCTTCTCTTACTGAACAGAGCAAACTCAGTTTCCTAGATGAAGAAATACTAAGCAAAAACCATTTCATTTGACATGAGTAAGTAATCAGCAGTGACATACACTTGGCTGCTGAAATCCAGGCCACTGAAGCCCGTTTCAAGCTGAAACAACAGGAGAACCGCCCCCAGGACATGGAATAATCTCCCACCTTGGGCGGCAGGTCTGCCACAGCCCAGTAAGGAATAACGTAAGTCACCCCAAGGGGCTCTGCCTCCCAAAGTCACGGACACGGTCTCCAAGCCCTGCCCCGAGGGTCCTGCACAAAGACCTAAACCTCAAGTAACTAAGTAGCCCACCTTTTTCTTATGTGTTACTATGGGGTACATATAAATCTATGGAGGCATTTCCTCCCCTTAACTAAGAAAAATACTCACAGGGGGCTCCGTGAAAGGGACAGGCTCTCCAGCATCCTTCAGCAAAACGGCATAACGCTTCAGAAACATATCATTCAATGGCACATTCTGCGCAGTCAAGTGCTCATATAGTGCTTTAGCAGATGCCACGTCTTTGTCCAGGGCTGGCCAAAGTTAAAAAGAAGAAGGTATTTAGCACAGGCAAACACAACCATTTCACCAAAGCTCTCAGCTGTTCAGGGACTCCTGCACCCATCTGTCCCGAGATACACGAAGAATTAACCTCCTTCAACAAGAAGTCACACTCAAGATCTACCCCACCCATTTGGCATCAGTCGCCAGAAACGTGAAGGGAAAGGACAGATGGCTACACTTAAGGGTCTTCGGAACAATACGAATGGCAGTGCCCACCTCACGGGCATCCGTGACTACACGGAGGCGCCCAGTTACACGGTAATAAGTACATACTCCAGCTTTCTGCTTAAAACCACTCTGAATCCAAGGAAATCTAGCCTGTAGTAGTGAGGGGCAGGGAAGCAATGTAAAAACCTGTGCATCTGCACGGATATCAAGAATAGCAGCACTCTTTCCTATTGTAAAATAAACAAATAAGAATTCACCACCATGACAAACAGAAGCTCTATGGGAAGACATTAACTAAGACTTACTCCATTTGAAGAGCACAGGGATCTAGTGGGTGAGATTAGCTGGCTCTTGCCTTGTGGCTACTTAGCTGTTTTAAAATATTTAGTCAAGAGGGAGAGAGAGGAAGGAAGAGAGAGAGAGACAGAGACAGAGAGAGACAGAGATAAGATCTTCCATCTGCTGGAAGATTTCCAAATGCCTACAACAATTGGGGCTGGGCCAGGCTGAAGCTCAGAACTCCATGTGAGTGGTAAGGACCCAAGCAAGCACTTGGGCCACCTTCTGCAGACTACATGGTGTAAATTAGCAGGAGGCTAGATCAGAAGCAGAGCAGCTGGAATATGAAGTGGTGCTCTAATATGGGCTGCTGTCACACGCTGCATGGTAAACCTGGCCCTACATCATTTAAAATTGTTAACATCCCAGGACCTACCAAACCCCTACAGGAAGGCAGGGTGAACCCGCAGGGTTGTGGTGAGCAGCTGAACAATCACTGCCTCTGTCCCCAAGTTAGATCACCCAGATAGTAGTCACATACGAGGATTTTGGGCCATTTGACATCATTTCATGCTATTAGTCACTGGAAATATGCTAAGGTTTTTGACTACAGTTCCATTTTGAGCAACAGTATGTTCCCCTCATAATGGAGACCCAATCTACCAGTATGATGGCTGAGCGTTTTATAGAGCCGAAACTAAAATCAGCCAAGCAACTCCTTCCATACACCAGGCCTCCAGTGAACCTGGCAAGTGGGACAATTAATTGCCCATCTGGCAGACTTCAGCCTGGCTCCCCTTTTGAATGCCACAGCCTGGCAATCAAGGAGCTGGCTTGTCAGGAGACTGGAAGTACAACTGTGACTTGAGGGTTTTATTATCTCAAAGGTGTAAACAGGAAGCAAAAAACTGAAGGAGCAGAAAGACAAATCATGTGAGTCTCTAACGTGAATCTATTTCAGGCTCCAGGCACAGGATCTTGGAGGACTGAATTGGTTTCTTTTTATTTTATTTTATTTAAAAGACAGAGTTACATAAAGAAAAAGAGAGACACAAAGGGAGATCTTCCATTCACATGTTCACTCTTCAAATGGTTCCAATGGCTGGGGCTGAGCCATCCCAAAGCCAGGAGCCTAGAACTCCATTCAGCTCCATGTGGTTTCCCAGGCTCATTAGCAGGGAGCTGGATGGGAAGCAGAGCAGCCAAGACTCAAACTGGTGCTAACATGAGATGCAAGTGTCCCAGACAGACAGACATACAGCATACCACCAAGGCGAATTGCCCAAATGGTTTCTAACATGTAAATCCAAGTGAAGTCCAGTTCATTCCTGGAGTCTGGGGTCCAACTCCACATATAATGTATATTTTGTAAATGTAGTTATAAAACATACATTCTAGGGGCTGGCACAATGGCACAATGGGTTAATCCTCCGTGTGAAAGTGCTAACATCCCATATCAGTGCCAGTTCATGTCCCAGCTGCTCCACTTCCCATCCAGCTCCCTGCTCGTGACCTGGGAAAGCAAGAGAATGGCTCAAACCCCTTATCAATCAGCTCTGGCCACTGCAGCCATTCTTTTTTATCTGTAAATCTGCCTTTCTAATAAAAATAAAAAAACCAAAAGTGTTTAAAACATATTTTCTAGAACTAAGTGAAGTGTTTATGTCAAAGTGGTTATCTGATATTTAGCACTACTCCTTTCAGCTGAAGAGTACCACTTAGTCAACCACACATTGACTTGAAATCACTTAAACAATAATACAGTCAGAATAAAATTATTACCATAGCTTTTCATGACAGAAGTGTATGCTTCTTCCTTGTCAATTAATTCAGGAATCAATTCTAACAAAGATTTCAGGACTGGTGCCTAGCAAGTTAAACAGAGATAATATTATCACTAATTCAAAACAGTGAAATAGAACTGGTGCACTAACATTATACAAGAAAATCTTGAAAATCATTGTAACAGAATTACATTTATTTAATTTAATGACCAACTTATTTTGCATATTTTAGTGCTGATTTCAACTACATTTATTGCCAAGACAAAAAAGTATTTTCCAAAGTTAATGCAATTTCACTTAAAATCCCATGAAGATCTTTCTGAAATACCTAAATTTGATAGGATTTATCTGGATACTATATTTTCCAATTAACAAAAGAAGCTTTTTTTACTCAGCTGGCAGCCTACTACAAAGAAATGACCAAATCCTGAGAGGATATGAGCTCAGGATTTTCAAGTGTCCGCATTTCTGATAAGATGAGAAGAATTCAAAAATTCTCAAAGTTCCCTTCCATGATATTTACAGAGCGTCTCCAGGATCTCACTTCTCACTGCCTCCACAGGTATGCAGATCTGCTCTGGTTTTCTTTCCTGTAGTCATGACGTTCAGAGCTGGCAAACCTAGCCCACAACTACTGAGTTGCCCCCTGGCCTGGCCCTCCTGCCTGGGAACCCACCAGCAGACTGTCAAACTACTTGTGGCCTGTTTCCATCTCCTCAGGAGATGCTTTATCTGACCTAACTGCTCTCTTGCAAAGAACAGGACACTTGTAACCGTCCTGGTAAAAACCATAAACCCCTTGTGAGTAGTCACTCAGTCGGGTCCTAGACCTGCATATTTCCTGGACATTTGGCATTTCCAAGTCTCCAAGCACATGGCTCCCTGTACATTCCTTGCCCCATTTCCTAAGACAAGTAGGCACAGCTCCACACCTGCTATGACAAACACCTTTAGATGGCCCACGACTTTTAATTATGGAAACTAAATAGTCTCTGAAAGCAAAACCAAAATAAACAGGTACTAAATATTTCCTAAAAGTTGTTTGTTGTGAGTTACCGATTTCTTTAAAAAAGCGCAAAATGAACTGATCAGGTTATTTTCAAAGATGTGGGGGGAAGAGGGAGGAGAATGTGGTATTAGGGGACATCAAATTCCCAGTACAGAAGCAACCTAAATGCTTCACAGCAAATAAACGTCATCATCAGAACTCAGCCAGGAACTTCAGAAAGTGTTCAAATAATGAATGTTGGGGTATCCAGGGTTCACTGCGTAAAACTATATCCCCTCAAAACGTTTTTAATATGCCTTTATCTTTGCTTTTTAAAAAAGATTTATTTATTTTTATTGCAAAGTCAGACATATATAGAGAGAAGGAGGGACAGAGAGGAAAATCCTCTGTCCATCGATTCACTCCTGAAGCTGCTGCAACAGCTGGAGCTGATCCAATCCGAAGCCAAGGAGCCCAGTCTCCCATGCATGTGCAGTGTCCCAAGGCTGGGAGCCATGCTCAACTCCTTTTCCAGGCCACAAGCAGGGAGCTGGATGGGAAGTGGGGCCGCTGGGATTAGAACCGGTGCCCATATGGGATCTTGTGTGTTAAAAGTGAGGACTTCAGCAGCAAGGCTATTGTGCTGGGCCCTGTGGTTTCTTTAAACATCAAAAACAGGACTTGGATTGTTACACTTACATGTGTTTCTTTTGCAGGAATAAATATTGCCACTGTATTAATGAGAACTGTAACGTGGGCCACCATACCCATTTTTCTTGACAGTACTACACCTGATAAATGGTCACAAGCCACCTGCCGGATGACACCTGCAGGGAAGGCACCCTCAGTAGCTCCCCCACACTAGCCAATGCACCGGAGTTACCTAAGCTAAAAGGTATTTAGTTTCCAGGGCCTTCTTTCAGGAATCTTAATGCACACCTATAGGAAGAGAGAATTCATGACAAGCATTTCTTTCTGTTTGTTTCTAGTCCAACTAAGGAGTTAGAACTCACTCCCTGCTACATTCTAAAAAAAAAAAAAAATCAGTATTGACAAGCAAAATCTTCAGTCTCAATAGTGTTTTCAGTAAGGTCCTAAACCAGCAAGCCCTCAAGTTAACCCCCAGCCTGAGAGTGGCTGACAACACCGCTCATTTGGTAACAAGTAAAGCGCGGTACCTTTCCTGGTTTCTGAGAGGTCCTGATACAGAACACCAACAGAACGGGGGTCTGCTCGGCAATCGCGCTGCATCTCTGAAAATGCAAACGTTGTTCAGTAAGTGAGCATTTCTGATAAACAAGCAGATTGAGGTGAATATTTTCAATTAGGAAGCTCATGACAATGCAGCAGTGGATCATTACCAACAAGAAGGCCTAACAGTCAACCTTTTTTTTTTTGAAGGGGCGGGAAAAAGGAAAACAAGTATAAGCTACGCCAAGCTCTGGTGAACGCTGACTCTGGCGCTACAAGAACAAAGTTTGTTTAAAAAGAAAAGGGAAAAAATTAAACTAATGCTTCTTCAACAATCACAGAATAAGGCTTAGGACTGCAAAGGAAGAGGAAAAAAAGAAACACGATTCCTCTCCAATTATACTGCCAAGCATTCACAAGTGAGTTGGGGATCATAAGGTTAATTATACATTTAATAAGGTGTCAGGGAGATAACTGCTCGTTTCTTTATAAAAATTAAAATGTACAAAGCAAGTTCTCTTTAAAGTATAATTACCTACACTTATGCATACAAAAGGACTGATTTCAATCTCTCTATTTTATAAAAGGCTTTCATTGCAACAGACAGCCAGTGCTTGAGAAAGAGACAAAAGTTAAACTAAAAAAAAAAAGTTTACATGACAGACCAGATAAATCAAGTGTCTACCCAACCTGCAATGCTATAGTAAAATCAAATATGGCAAGACAATATTTTAGTTTACACTCATCGCAGATGTCACTCTCTGAAGCTCCTTTAAGCACACTGCTCTTTCAAGGCCTTAAAACATTGTCAATTCTAAAACGAAGAGAACAAAAGCATTTTTGGGGACACACAGCACATTTACATTAGAAACTCATGTTCTTGACATCTGTGAAGAACGTATTCTTCACTCTGGCGAGAATCATCTTTACTGACGAGCAGGTGAAGCCCAGGCGTAGGGCCACTCATGGGCAAGAGAGACCGCTATATACACTTTGGCTTGGAGCTGCCATCAAGAGCCCTTGCACAGGGCAGCTATGGCCACTCCTCGCTGGCAGCCTGTGCTAGACAGTTCTGGAGACTGCAGAGGAGCACACACTAGTGGACGGACAAGTGCTGAGTTCATAGGAGTCGTGACCACTCCTCTGATGCACCGCCTCCCATTAGGCTGGACAGTGAGGGACCCACTCTCCTCATCGTAGCTGCTGAGAGATGCCAAGGGCCAGAGTTTCTTTTTCCCAATATATTCCTACAAGCCTTGCCCGCCATAAACTGCTTTCCTAAGAAAAAAAAATTTAAAAGGAGGGGGATGAAAAAAGCAGACAAAATCAAGCAGCCACAAACAAAAACCCACCAACCAACCAAACAGAAAAACTAATTAACTGCAGTCTCTCTGTTCAGAAACAAACGTAAAACCTCAGAAGCAGTGCCAATTTAGAGTTTTTATAAAACTCTGTCAAAACCAAAAAATTCTTCAGGAACTCCTTCTAAAAACGACATGGGATTCTTGTCCAACTTGATGGAACTTTAAGAATTAAAACAGGAGCTCCAATGAAAGGGTACAGTTTTACCTTCCCAATTGACTTAAGGTATTTCACAGCTGCTAGAAATGTGAGTGAATATAATACTATTTACCATCAGAAATTGGTCCCAAGCCTCAATTTGACAGAGGGAGTCTACACAAACACAGCCGCTGGAGGGATCAGGATGACTGTTTGACTGCCACCTGCTGGGAAGGGGCTCCCGGCAGTGCCTGTTTGTGTACACTGCCAGTGGCAGCTCAGATCACCCACCGTTCTGTCGCACTTGGCGCACGCAGCTTTATATTTAGCGCTGTTAAAATGGAATGAATGTGGTTGTCTCCCTCCCCGAAGATTGCTAATTTAACAGCGAGTAGGGCCACAAAGACCCGCATTTGTCATTTAATGTGTCTGTGACACACAAGTGAATAGAAAGCAAATTCAACTCTTAATAAATCTTGAATAAGGTGCTGAGAATGTTTGAGTATTCAAGTGAGAAGCTGCATTTGAAAAGCAAACATTTCCTACTTTTTGTTTGCAAACTGTGTTGCCATGGTGAGGCACAGTGTTTGGAACATTAGAGAAATTAAAGTAAGAAATCAAAGGAATTGGTATTTTGCATTACCTATCTGCACAGAAACATTTGTCTTGAAGTCACTTCAGTGCCACCCCTTCCTAATTAGGACATCTCTGGTCCTATCTGGGATCACGAAAACTGGCAGCCTACTAACTATAATCCAATCCTGGTCAGGCAACCTCAATTCACACTGAATTTAAATGTGCCAGCAGCAGCACCACGTTTTATTTCCAGTGTTCTGTCACACACTTTTGTCTAGAAATTTCTCAGGTTACTTTTCACAGGCTGCAAGCCCTCTTTGCTCCTTGAGGAGATGATCATACCTGTAGCAGGGCTCTGGCGTCCTCTGTCTTGCCTGTATTCACCAGCTGAAGGAAGAAATCGGTGACAGGTTTATAAACTGCAAACTGATTGGCCAATCTCTCTGCCATGATGCTCACTGGAACAAGAGGTAAGAAGACTCTTTGTTACAGCACAGATAATTACACACACGCCAAAGAAATTCGGTCTGGGCTCAGCTTTTTGTGTTCTTCAACTTACACTTTTCAGCTGCTGGATCCAGCTGCTCCTCTATTACTTTCCTGAACAAGTAAGACAAGCCAAAGAACTGGGGTTCCACGGTTGGAGTCCCTGAAGTAAGCATGTTTTCAATGTTTTCAACAGCAACATCTACTTTATTGCTATGACAGAAAGCAAAATATGTTATTAATGATGTTTGCTTTTACATTAATATTGCTGGCAATTTTACACTAAGAACTTACTCTTATATCTGTGGAAATATTTTAGCGGAAAAAAAAGTAACTGTGTTTACAATTAATTAAAAACATGATGCAACTTGAGTCCCACCACATTTAGGTAGCAGAGCCATCACTGGGTGGTTCATGCTGCAGTATCATCCATCACGCTCTCCTCTACTGCAGTAAAAACAGAGTGCTCTAGAGATGATATCAAACAACTGTTTGTAGAAGAATCAACAAAGGTAACCTAGAAATACTGTAACTTCAATACTTCACTTGATTTTGTGTTTCTCTGGCTATAAAGTAAATATTTCTTTGAATGTTGTAATTTTGACTTTATGGTTATTTCCCTATGAAGCAGACAATACTTATTAACCCTGAATATTCAGAGAGGCTGGTAATGTCTTCTCTTGTCAGGTACATTTAGAAAAAGTTCAAACCTAAAGTTTTCTGAAGCATTTTCATACTTTACGTTGTGAAAAGAAATCAGCTACAATGGCTTCATTTAACCAGTTATGCCAACAATTTATTCATGTATATGTCTACTTAAAGTAATCTGCAACTATTGATAGTATATATAGTATTCTAAATCTTAATAAATTTCATGTTGAAAATTATTACAGCAAACAAAATAATTCACTAACTAGTAAAGAATGCTCTATTACAACACATTTTACCTTTGTGCTTCATTTACACAATAAACAGTGAATAAAAACATATTCTCCAAATAATGTGAAACTGTGTTTAAGTGGTAACAGTTGAAATTCCATCTGTCTCTTATTTGGGTAATTTCGTTGATCAGGTAACTTAGAATAATCTCATCTTCTTAGGAAGGGAAAAGTTCTATTTGGGGAAATAGTTTAAAAGGTAAAACAGAACATAACCTCTGCTCAATGAAACAGGGACAGAATAAGCAAACAAAAATACTGCAACAGCAAACATATTTTAAAGTTACATGAGGTCATTAAATTTATATGTTAATTGTCAAAGAACATTTTTCCACAAAGACATCAAGAGTGTCAATTCCTGATTTTTTCCTATGAATGTTCAACTTGAACAAGGTGCTTTGCATGTGAGGTTACTAAATATCAAGGCTTTATTTACTCGTCCAGTGGTGTTAAGACAGTGTATTCCAAATACCTCCTCTTTTGTGGGTTAGCATCACGATGGGAACCAGGGGAAATGGAAATGCCTTTTTTTAAAAAAAAAAAAAAAAACTAAGCTTGCTCTGTCTCACCATATTCTACAAGGGTATCACTTTCAAGACCGTGGACAAACACAAGACATCGTAGCTTTTGTAATCAAATATTTAGTCAAGAAGTCTGGACAAGAAAAATCAGTAATTCTGGAGCACATTTTTAGCAATTTGACAAATGCTGTTTATTATACAATTTAAGAGATAGTGACTATAAAGAATTTCCTATGCACTTACCATGATTTCCAGATGCCTAAGAGTTCTTAAAGGTGTATTTGAGATACTGCTCATCCATGGAAACGAAGGAAAAGAAAACTAAAAAAATACTTACTTTTTTATTTGTGCCAAAGCAATGTTATTGATGAAAACCATATTTGAAAGTCCAATCGAGTCAAGCCCATGAACCATCTTCTGAATTGCTTCTATGCTTTGGACATCACCCTTCAAGGCCAGTGCCTGGATCAGGCGGGTCACTGCCAGCCTCGAGGGTACCTGCTCCTGATTCAAGGCAGTTTTCAGCACTGCCACAGCATCTGAGATAGAAAAGCACAAGACTGAGTTCTTGTAGGACTCATACTGACTAACACATTTTGAAAACCAGCTATTAAGAAAATACAAATGCTATCAACAGTGAGTTGAAAAGTTCAGAAAAATACACATAAAAATAATTTTAAAAATTAAAGTTTCAAAAAGGAACTTCATGCATTCCTATATTTGATTAACTCAGAGATTATGCATTTATACACATTTCCAATATCCCAAAGACTTGTTTCTTAAAAACAATGTCATTCACACAAAAGTGAAAGCAAACTGGAATACCCAATTTTTACACCCCTAGATTGAGACACCTCACAGGTATTTTATTGTGTTAAGGTTTCCAAGAAAATACAGCTTACTTGAATCCTCCAGCTAGAGCCAGTGGGCTTCTGTTCACACTTTTCAAATTGTTTGCTTACAGATGTTTGACACACCATTTCAACTTACAACTCACTGCAAATGCAACAAAACACTGAACTCATGGTAAACAAGGGACAGAGTATTACTGCATATGAGCTACAACCATGGATTTCTAACTATCAAGGCAATGCCAACGAGGCCAACCCAAGACTCTTAAAGCCACTTTCTAAGGAGGAACTACTTGTCTGACATACAAGATCAAGGTAAGGGTAGTAAATAAATAAGGGTAATGAGTCAATTAAAAACAATACAGTGAAAAACAGGATGAATTTACTATTCGTTATTGAATAAACAACTTACAGTTATTCCAAATCTACAAACAGTTGAAATCAGTGATTCCCAAGTGAGGATAAATAATTTGTGGAAAACAAAATAGGTGCTTAGATTTTGTTGCTAGCAGACCAAAGTAACAACAGCAAAATAGAACATGAGGTTAGCAACCAAAACTTGACTTTACTGAGCTTCAAGATAGGCATGGCACCTAGCCCCACAATCACAATTACCCTCTCAGAGCTCTCAGAGCTAAGAATCCATTTTACAAATAAGTCACAGGTACACAAGCATCGAGATCATATTGTGATCATCAACTGGAGTCTAACCAATCCAGAGCCTGCGTGGGAAGGTGGTATGTGTGCATGACACAGTGAGGGTGAAGAGAACGGATCATTTTATGTCTATCTAAAGGCAACACAAAAACCTGTAACCTACATCAAGTTCTCATACAAGACTAGCCTTCTGTACCGCTAGTATCTTCAACAGCGCCCTACCCCCACACCCGTGCCCTATCCCCTCCCCCATAAGTCTTTTTCAACCTTGTCACTCAATTCCAACACTGACTCAACCGCTCACTAGTGATACTGATGTAAAGGTGCCAGGTACCATATCAACTCTGCCACGGTATGGGGGATACAAAATTACATTAAGATTACACTTGCATTATTTTTTCTCCCTACTTTAAATGGGACTGAGAAAAAGAAACTTGAAAGAAATGACACACGAACCAAAGGGGATTTAAAAAATCCTGAGCTCTGGCTAGTTACGCAGCAATGTGAGGATGGGAATTGGGCCAACATTGTTCCCATCTTCACGAGAGATGGCTTTTCTCCATCGGCCTGTGAGCATGTGCTGAGCACAGGGAGGGGCAGCAGCGGGGGTCCCAGTTTCTGCTCTCGAACCACCTCACCCAAGATGAGCAGTAAGAAAAACTGGCAGCACACCACACCACACCACATGCCTCACATATACATAAGATAGCAGGTCAGAGTCGGCTCAAAAATGAACCCCTATTTCCGCATCGTCAGAAACATAAGCTCATTTACAAAAGGAACAGGCTGAACCTTTCAATGTCTTACACTGCTTTCTCATTTGTATGTAAAATTCAACCTGATGAACAACCTTTTCTATCGGAAGTAAAATGAAAGCTTTTAAAGTTTTAGCAGTAAGCTCTACACACCATTCAATGATGATTTACTACTGCCTAAAAGACTCTCTGGGTGGTTGTGCCTTGACTGTAGGATGCTGAAGTGCAAATGTTGCAAAGCAGAAATTACCACGCACACATGCAGTCCTGGTCACAGGAGGCAGGCCCATAGCTGCACACCAGACAGTAACTTTCTCTCCAGGAAGTAAATCTGTTTTATGCACAGGCAAGTGAGGATGAGGGCCATCATTACAGACCGAGAGAAAAAGCAGGCGATGTGTGCTTAGCTGATCAAGAACTTCAGCTGTTCTTACAGCTCTCCTTAAGTAAGCTCCGTTGTATTAGCAAATTCGTGGGGCTACGGCACTAAAATTCCAAGTAAAATGCAGCAGACCTACATTCAGGGAGTCACCATTGCTCCCCCCTCCTTGGCAGCTCATTCATCAGACTTCAGATCCAAGTCCACACCGTTGAGTACCCACAAATCAACAGCCTCTATCCCTATCCTCACCGAGGTCACTGCCACATCTTCCCATTTTGTTATCTTAATATACACTGTATTTTATTGCTTTTGGTACTATGAACTATTAAAAAAGTATTAGATTGTTTTAACAATCAATATTATAATCATTTGGTGCACAATCCCACACATTTAACACTCAATTTAACTCATTTGCTATCTCACACACAACCAACACAAAATGCAAGAAACAACTGCTGGCAATTGTTTCAGATGCTCTAAAGTATGTTAATTTCCAAAGCAAAATGACTTGTCCTGTGAATTTTAACGCACTTGAAAGCCTGTACTTTCTCTTGTTCTGGAACACAAATTTTGCATGTCTGAAGAGCTGTGATTCATCTTAAGAAAACCCATCTTGTGTTAAATGGAATGGAAACTGGACTAAGTGGTCAAATGACAAGTACATTCATATTCAAGCTGTATTATAAATGCATGTACAGTAATTTACGTCTCTCAGCTACCACAAAAGGCTCTTGATAAGCAGGTAATTTGCTAAATGGACTCCTTTATCCAAGTATTCGAAGGGCGTTACAAGAAAAATCTGCAGAGGCATTAATGTGACGTAAAGGTCAAGCATTGTGACATACCTTTCAAATAATCCCGCCTAACTTGCGCTGTGATGAGGAGGCTGTTGGCAGCATCGTTCAGTGTGAAGCCCTTGATGTGGGTCTCAGCGCTAAAAGAAGCAGACATTTAGAAAGGAATTACTGACATGCTTCTGATACGATAATAAATGGTTGAGCACCAAGGTGAAATTATAAAAACTACTGTTCGTATGTTAAAAATATTGCTGCAAAATATCGACCTGGAGACAGCTTTTGTGTTATCCTGTCAATGGTTATAGAAGGATAATTTTTTTTTGCATTCTGACAGATGACAAAGTTGGAAATGAGCAACAAAAGAAACAAAGTACAAGATTTTTTTTAAACAATCGGTTCAGATTCTTGAATGCTGACATATTAGATGACTAAAATAACTGCATGCCCTGCATTGTTCGGCTGCATCCTAAGCGGGATACTTTTCTCCTTTTTCTCCATTCACCATGATTATAAAATGCAAAACTATTCTTCCAGCAACAAAAACGAACATTTATTTTCAGTACTATATATTTAAAATATAAACCAAAGCATACTACCAACCAACACCATATCATTTGGTTGATTAATTTTCAAATTTCTGTCATGTAGATACATGCAGTTTTTAACACTTTTAAGCCTATCGTAGAACTAAAGCCGTTGTTATACAAAAATGAAATTTCAAACAATCTTGTCTCAGCCTTAAATCTGAAGCAAAACTCCTAGTTCTTAAAACTCAAAACCAAAAAAACTATTTTCTCTTACAACTAAAACCTAGAGGATTTTAAAATAGAGGAAGAAGAGAGAAAAAAAAAAAAAGAAAGAAAGAAAGCCCAAACAAAAAACTGAGCTGCAGCTGATTTCCGAGCGCTGTGCGGCTTGCACCCCTCGTGGGAGAAAATTTCAGCATCCCTGTTGTCCCTGGGGTCCACTTTCCCATTAACAAATCTACAAAGGTCAAAAAAAAAGCAAAAGCAAACATGAACATTTGTCTTATGGAGCTCAGGGATGCCCTTGGTCTGCCAAGGTCATCTACAAACTGAGCAGATTTCAGGGAAAGCAGAGTCAGTGCTAAATTATTCCCATCAATCCCAAGGAAATCCTCCAAAGACACCAGCCTGTGCCCGACCTCCCAGTCTCTTTCAGCCCTAGTTCACCCACACAGTCCCTGGTCATGGGATCTTCTTATTCTACCTACCAATCCTCTTAATCCCACAAAGTACCCCTTGCTCAGTTTGACTTTTTCCCCCCTTTGCCCCATCTGTCAAAGCTTTTAAGTCAACAATTCAGGCATGAGACTGTAAATTGTGTAAGGCAAAGGATTTACTTTTTCAGTCTCTAGCATGATTCAATAAAAATTAAACACTATTAAAAGCTTGTGTCTTCTTGCAGTACTACACAAAACGTCATATTTACTTAAAAATATTACCCAAAATCTTAAAACCATGAGATACCAACACTTGTTTTAAAAACAACATAAAGTATAATTTACAGAAGTTTCCAAAATTTCAAAACATATAACATTTTCTTTCAGTAACCTCTCCCCACTTCAAGAAGCAGCGTATGTATTACAAATACAGAAGTGAACACAAATATCAACAAGGGAAAAATCCACATTTATTGTACATCATTATTCATGTCATATATGTAAAACTTGACAACCAAGATACATTTCAAACTGGCTAAAGGTTGAAAACTAAAAACTCGCTGATAGAGGTCCCTGCACTAGAATCATTCATGTGCTACGGGGAAAGAAAATGCACCTAATTCTCATCTTTCCTGTTGGTAACAAGCTAGTCTAGAGCGGTCAAAGCAGACTTCCTGTGACGATCTGTGCTGTCCACTGGCCAGCACTAGCCACACATTCCACACGCGAAATGCAACAGGGGAACAGAAATGAACATAATCTTTATATGTAACTATAACCAATCCAAATTCAAATACTTTCCTGTCGCTACGGTACTGGACAGCACAGGAATTTAGACATTTTCTTTTTATCT
Source organism: Ochotona princeps (assembly GCF_030435755.1). Classification (NCBI taxonomy): domain Eukaryota; kingdom Metazoa; phylum Chordata; class Mammalia; order Lagomorpha; family Ochotonidae; genus Ochotona; species Ochotona princeps. The sequence goes on along the minus strand of NC_080839.1, from coordinate 49,999,320 downwards.
GCATAACTCCCAAGATAAAAAGGGAAAAAAAATCACCCAGGAAAAGGATATTATCACTCTTCAAACATATCATCCATTGTAGAAAGCAATCTACTTCAATGAAGGAAAAACCATACTACAGGGAGCTTCACATTACATTAGCAATGAATGCTATGTATGGTTTGTATTTATGTAACACCCACAGGACACTGGTCAACGATTACAATTTGTATTAGTTTGGATGACAAAAACTGGCTAAAACAGCAAAAAACCATCAGCAATAGATTCCGCATTATTTCTAAAGGGAAGAAATACAGAGCTAATAGGGACAAGAGAAAACAGTGCTGGTTTCGGCAGCATATACAATAAAAGGCACAAGAGAAAATGAGGAAAGACAAAGCAAGGGCTGCTAGTATATGATTTTCAAAGCCCCTAAGAATCTAACTTCAGAAATTACAAGCAGTGTCTCTCCTTTGACAGAAGGAATTATAGGGACACTCTAACTTCAAAATTTGAAGCAGCTAAAGTCTCTAAATTTTTTCAAAGCCAGCTCTGTTATTTTTGAGGTTCTATTACTTATTGGAAAGGTAAAATGACCTTGACAAAGAAAACTAAATAAAACTCACTAGAGGTCAAGTACACCTGTAACACATTACAGACATGAATTGTATTACAAAAACAAAGCCGTTATTTATTTCAAAGGAAAACTACTGCTCCTGAGGCTGAATCAGTGACATCAAATATATAACTGTAACACTAGGTTGCTAGCTACAGGTTCAAAGTAAAGGTGCTAGAATAATACTAGGGGAACTCCCATTTGCTATAGGAACTCATTTGGTCACCATGTTACATAAAGTTATCCAAAGGCAAAAAACACTGCTGACTCTGATCACTGACCCAGAGAAGAAAAGGAAACAGACAACAAAGGAAGGAATGAAACTGCAGTAGTTATGTGACACAATCCCAGTATCATAATTGGTTGAGGAACTGGACTTGGAATTTCCTTTCAATAACTCCAAGGCTAATATATGTAACCAAAGACATAACCTGACATGGTTTGATACAACATTTTATATTTAGGACAAAGGGCATGCATCAAAACCCAGACTGACTGAAGGCTTCTGACTGGGTTTTGCTTAGGGCCAACGTAGCTACCCAGGAAGGTTGGTAAAGAACAATCTGTAGACAACAGAGCTCAGGTAACAGCGCCTCTGTCTGGGGCTGGATGGAGAAGGAAAGGGCGAGATGACACGTAAAGAGCATCACGTTTGGCATGCAGTAAGTTCCGCAGATCTCTATGTCATAATGTCTACAGCCAACAGCAGTGTATTATATGTTCAAAATCACTAAGTAAGACTTAAGTAGTACATGCAACAAAAAAAGAAAACAATAAAAATTAGTTAGACAGTAGTAGCAATAAAGGAAATGGGAAGAGATAAGAGAGATGATGCCACAGAAAGCATATACTCTGGGACAAGACAAGGGGAAACACTTAAGCCTGTATTTTAAAATCTCACCTTATGAACATTTTCTGTTGCTTTTTTAAAGTAACAGTTTTTATCTCCTCACTTAATCACATCAACTGTCAGCACAAAATGTTCCTATCTTCACTTCCCTTTCCTCCTAAGTTACAATCAAGACTGAAAAATCTCTATTATGAGCAGTGTTAGAACAAAGAGTTTCATAATGAGTTCCTGAAGAAACTTAAGCTTTAGAAGATCATCAACTCCCTGGACCACAGTGGCTACAGAACAGGACACTGTTCAATGGTACATTTTCCCAGTCATTTTTGAGGGCTGAGTATACATTAAATGGAAGAAACCCGGAGGGTCAGAGACAGCAATTAATTTTCCTAATGTTTAGAGATTTCAAGTAGGATTCAAACTCCAATCTAATCCAGTCTGGGGGAAGGTATTTGGCACAGCTGTTAAAACTGCCTGGCTTTGTAACATCCAAGTCCCATTCCACGGTGCCTGGTTGAATCCTGGCTCCTCTGCTCCAATCCAGCTTCTGGATAATGAACTCTAGCAGACAGCAATGATGACAAGTACTTGGGTCCTTTGCAGCCATGTCAGAAACCCAGATTGAATTACGAAACTCTGATTTTGGCCTGATCCAGCCTTGGCTGGTACAGGCATCTGAAGAAAGAGCCCATGGATAGTAGGTCTTTCTCCATCTGTCTCTCTGCCTTTCAAAAAAAAAAGAAAGCAAGCAAGCAAGCAAGCAAGAAACAAAAGGCGGCAAATTAAAATAATGAAGTTAAACTTCCTGGTATCATTATGTCAGGCTGTTCCCACCTATCACAAAAGGTACATGGATTCCATTTTACAAACAGAATAACAAAATTACTTTTCCATATGTGGATATGTTTGATGACTCTGGAGGGCATATAAAGGAAAGAGAATGGACTTTACCATACATGGCCAAAAAAGGGTAAAAAAAATTTTTATAGGTTAGAGTTCTCACAAAATTAGCTAACACTTTCATATGGTACTTACTAGCAGCTCAGACTCACCAAGCAACCATCACCAAGCAACATATCACAAAAATTTTAATAATAATAATCAATAGTGTTTTCAAATGAGGTTTAATATGTTAACAATACTTACAAATCTTTCACTTGCATTGCTTCCGTAAAACTGTCCTTTGACAACAGTAATTTTATAAGACTGATATAAGTTTCATTATTAAACACAATGTTTAGCCTTTGTGCTTTCAGGAAACTGTTATATGCATCTGCAAGAGAAAAAAAAAACAAAAAAGAGAGAGATGGTGTTATTCTACAATAGCTTACTACCCTGTACCAAGCACACTGAGGGATCTACTACCACTGTACCAAGCACATTGAGGGAACAAACATAGGAAGCCACTTGGAAATGTAACAAAGTTACAGTTTTCAAAATGATCACCGAATCCAACTGGGTAGTATTGAAAACAGTTCCTTAACATTATTCTGAATACTAGCTTTCTATAGTTGATTAATTATTTTCAGCTGAATAAAAATTTTTTTTGAATGTTTATCAGTCAAAATAAACTGCAAAAATGTGTCCATATAAACTAGCGCTATAACTTAAACTAAGGGGAGCAAAAGATTCACATTAAAGCCATCTTTAATCTATAAGTGGGTGGTTACAATGGTAACATTACAGCACAGCAGTATGAGTGAATATAGCCTATAATTCTAAAATTAGGAGATCAAATTATTTGGCTACGACAGGACTTATACAAAAACATACAATTTTCAAATATACAGATACCGAACAAGTAAACTAAGCAACATTTGTTTGACTGATTAACAGTTTTATTTCACTTGTTCACAATAACTGTCAGTGAATGAAAAGATGTTACTAAAGGAGAAGTAACTACACTTTTCAGTCACTTACTTTTCTGAAATAAAATTGCCAGGCTATAAACAGCCAACTGAAACTAGAATCCACTCTCGTGGGTATAAATAAATGATGATAAAGATGAGACATAAGTGAACATCTACCATATGTGGTCTATATATATAGTATACATAACTAGGAAAGGATGTGTCATAAAATAAGGTTTGGAAAGATAATCTGAGCTACATGAAAGGTCTCTAAAAACACAAAGATTGTTATGCTTTACATGGAAGTTAAGAATATTTGTACTAGCCCCTCCACTGAAGTGGCAATATCAAAAACTTATTTATTCCTTCAATTCTGAGAACATAAGAAAGTATGGCAACATTAATATTGTATCTTAGCTAAGGAAACTGGAGTAAATACGGCACAAGTAAATCCCACAGTGAATAAGCCTTCCTTGTTTTTTTTTTTTTTTTTAAAAGATTTATTTATTTTTATTGGAAAGTCAGATATACAGAGAGGAGGAGAGACAGAGAGGAAGATCTTCTGTCCAATGATTCACTCCCCAAGTGAGCCGCAATGGCTGGAGCTGAGCCGATCCGAAGCCAGGAGCCAGGAACTTCCTTCCAGGTCTCCCACACGAGTGCAGGGTCCCAAAGCTTTGGGCCGTCCTCGGCTGCTTTCCCAGGCCACAAGCAGGGAGCTGGATGGGAAGCAGGGCTGCCGGTATTAGAACCGGTGCCCATATGGGATCCTGGGTATGCAAGGCAAGGACCTTAACCACTATGCTATCATGCCAGGCCTTGAACAAGGCTTCCTAAGGACAACCCTGGTAGTCACTCAATTACCAGAAGTATTGCAGCAGAGCTTAAACATGTGAAGATCTGTACATTCCAGTGCACTGGTTACAATTACAGAATAAAAACACAAGCAAGCAAGAATCCCACTATTATAAATTGACTGCTCTAACAAGACTTCTAGTATAAACCTACTGTATTTATTTTCCGAAAAGGAGAGCATTTGTATCAACCCTTCAGAAATTTAAGAATAAAATTTCAATGACTAACTAAAGTCACAGAATAGCCTGGCAGATATTTTAAATCATGTCACACAATAACAGGATCACAACAGAACAAATGCATATATTTTCTTTCTAAGGAGGCTAAGTAGTAAATATCAACCAATGATTGTGTGTTTCGTAACAACCATGTGCAAACAGCACATTGGGTGGTTGGATGAGAATAAGTAATAAATACTATCTGAACACCTAAAATCAACAAAACAAACCTATACAGTTTTAACGTGATCTTCACATTAAATGTTGTTAAAAGTAATATGGTTAGTCCATTCTCAAAATGTGTTTCTGTGCGACAGTACACCTTTATGCAGACTGAATTATAAGTACTCATAGAAGCATTACATTTTAAAACATCCACATGTAGTAAACATTTGAACCCCAGACAAAAAGGGAGCAGATTCTCTGCAGAATCAGCAAGATAAGATCAACTAGATAAGTACATTAAAGTCATAATACAGACACAGTTTTACATTTATACTAAATACTACATTATGTTTAACAACAAATAAGTCAATTACAAAGGTCTGTAAATTTCTCCACTGATTTTTTTTTTCTTGAAGTGACCTCAAAGTTGTCAATACTAAAATGAAAAAAAGAAACCCCTGCTGTGGAAGGAATTAAAGCATTCGCTGAACACTGGAGAAAAAAAAAGTCTTCTCAGAAAAATAGACCTACAGAGAGGAGATAAGGAAAGAACTTTTGACCACAGGCTCATTCCTCAAGTAGCTGCAATGGCCAGAGCTAAGCCAGTCCGAAGCCAGGAGCCTCTTCTGGGTTTCCCACGTGGGTGCAGGATCCTAAGTTTGGGCCATCCTCTACTGCCTCCCCAGGCCTTAAGCAAGGAGCTGGATGGGAAGTGGAGCAGCCGGGACAAGAACTGGAACCCATATGGGATCCCAGCAGCTGCAAAGTGAGGACACAGTGACTGACACACAGTGGCTGGGCCTTTATTGAAAAATGGTGGGTAATTCCCTATTACTACCTACCAAACAATGATAAATACTCCTAAGTGTATAAAATGGTGTTGCTAATGTTACGTATGAAAGAAGTAAATACATAAAGCTCTGTCTCTCAAAGTTCTATCTCTTTTAAAAGCACTCTGAGCGTGTTGGTTTTAGTTCTCATGCTGCAATTAGAAAGTCGCACCCCTGGAGCCAGTGCAGTGGTATACCAAGTTAACTTGCCACCTATAGCATCAGCAAACCCATAAGGGTGCCTATTTGAGTTCCAGCAGCTCCACTTTCAACCAAGCTTCCTGTCAGTGCCCCTGGGAAACAGCACAAGAACGCTCCACTGCAGCCCCTGCTGCCCATGTGGGAGGAAACGATGAAACTTCTGGCTATGAGCTTCAGCCTCTTGGCCAGGACTATCATCCTGAGAAGACTGAAAACAGGAGAGGTCAACTCAGTAACAGGTAGTTACACAGACCAGTGGATGTTAAATCTCATTTTCTGTCTCACTACATTGTAAACATACCAATACATCATAAAAAGATGAAAGGAAGGAAAGAAAGGTGCCTCCATGGATATGCTTACCTTTGCTTTTCTTGATTTGGCAGGCTTTTAACACGTCTTTCTCAGTATTGGTTTCTGTAGGTGAGACTGGCATAGAACTCAGTGAATCTGCTGCTTCTTCATACCACAACTTTAAAACAAATTTGCTCAGTTAAAACAAGTGTTCTTTCTAGTGTAAAAATGGGCTAGTTAGGCCCCAATGAAATACTGCAAACAAAATCTGTTATGCATATGTGAAAAATACATTACCTCTGGGACATCAAATGGAACTTCCTGATTACTGTTCCTAAGGATTTGTGCTAGTAACTGCAATGTTTTCTCACGAGGAATAACATTTTCTTCTTGCATCTTATTCCAGACAGCATCAGCTTTCTGCCAGTCACCATTAATTTCTGTAGAATTCGATTAAAGCACAAGTTTATTAGTATGCTAAATAGAATTGGTGAGAATGTTTAGAAATTATTACTTAATGTTAAGAGAAGCATTATTTCAAATGCTGCTTTCAGGAAGATTTTTTTCTATTTAACTTTCTTTACTTTTAAAATTATAAACCATAGGGCCCAGTGTGATAGCGTAGTGGATAAAGTTCTCGCCTTGGAACGTGCCGGGACTCCATATGGGCACCCGTTCTAATTCAAGGAGCTCCCCTTCCCATCCAGGTCTCTGCTTGTAGCCTGGGAAAGCAGTTGAGAATGGTCCAAAGCCTTGGGACCCTGTACCCACATGGGAGACCTGGAAGAGGTTCTGGGTTCTGGTCATCACCATGTGAGCTATCTGAATTGAGTTCCTAGTTCCCCATTTCATTCATAGCCACGAACTGTTGCACGCATCTGGGGACAGAACCAATGGATGCAAACTTTCCCTCTCTAGTCTCTCAATTAAATCAACTTTCAAAAAGAATTTTCATTGCACTTATATAAAATTCAAGTACTTTGAGCAAATTAAGGCACAATAGTTACTTGAGTAAAGAAAGAATCCAAACTCCTAAATCTTTATTCTGTAGAGGAATAAAGTACAGCACTTTTCTGCTCACTACCAAAGTACGTGGGGACTACAGGGAAGGTTTCCAAGAACTGGCAACAGTCCTACACATGTACTTTTAAAAATGATCAATTTTAACGGAACAAAATTACTCTAAACAATGAAGGAAAAATGTGGGTGGACCCTCTACAAATCTTTGCCTTCAGAATGGAAGAACTCTAGAAGATATATATTTTTTGTCGTTAGAAGAAGCACAAAGTGACATAAAAGTTTCCACTTTGGGAGGACAAAGACTATAAAAAGATGCAACTAATAGAGGAGACTAGCACAATTTATGAAAATATTTCAAAATACAGAGGAAAATTCACACTATCTAGCATGAAACTGCTCAGTAGGTGTGTTTTCTTTAAAAGAAGAAAATTTCCTGGAAGTATATGTGCCTGGAAGCAAAACAAAAACCAAACAAATCTGAAGCACCTGACCCAGTGTGTCCAAATACATTCCTCACTACAATCTCTATGGACTTAAAAATCCATCCACAGGGACAATAGTGACTGGCCTTATCATGTAGCAGTCCCAACGCCCACAAAGCTAGGCTGGACGCTGGGACAGGACAGTTTCAGTCCATAACCACATCACTTTTCTTTTTTTTGTTTTGTTTTTAAAGATGTATTTTTATAATAAAGTCAGATATACAGAGAGGAGGAGACACAGAGAGGAAGATCTTCCATCTGTCACTACTTAAGTGACAGCAACGGCCGGTACTGTGCTAATTTGAAGTCAGGATCCAGGAACTTCTTCCAGGTCTCCCACACAGGTGCAGGGTCCCAAGGCTCTGGGCCGTCCTCGACTGCTTCCCCAGGCCACAAGCAGGGAGCTGGATGTGAAGCAGGGCTGCCGGGATTAGAACTGGAGCCCATATGGGATCCTGGCACTTTCAAGGCAGAACTTTAGCCTAGGCCACTGCTCTGGGCCCTTTTTTTTTTTTTTTAAAGATTTATATCACATCACTTCTCAGGAACTCACAGTTCCCTCACTAATGGACATGGTACAGAACTGTTTTAAATGATCTCCTGGGTCAGGAAAACAAGGGCTTTTGACACTGCTGATGTCAACAGGCCTAAGGGGATACTCCACAAAGCTCAAGGAAAATCAAATTATTAAGACATGTGAATTTTTCATGAACTTTTAAAAGCCCCAAATATAGTTGTGAGACTTTTATTTTCTAGCTATATGACCAGAGTATAAGAGGTAAATTTCTGTGGCTGACAGTTTCTATACTGCACTGTCTCATTATGTCTGAAAACTCAGAGCTGCAAATGACTATGTCAAACACCACTGGAGCCAATATGAATAGGTTTCCACTGCTCAAAGACTAGATAACTAGAACACCAGACAAAATAATGACTGAAAGAATAACACACTAACACACACAAAGTAGCCACCAATTCTGGAGGTTTCAAGTTCATCATCACATAAAACTGGTAATTAAGAGAAGACACGTATTTGCCTTTCCTCATGAACTTTTCACATTTTAAGTGAAAAAAAGCAAGTCTTAGAACACACTGTAGAACACATAATATGGAGAGAATGAAATAAACACAATACATTATAAAATGAGAGATGTTTAGGTTAAAAAAAAAGTATGGATGTGAGTGTTAGTGTTTGACTCAGTGGCTATCACTCTGCTTGGGATGCTGCTTCTCACAGCAGTCTGTGGGCTTGACAGCTCTGTGGCCAGTGCCAGCTTCTGACTAATGCACACACTGGAAATAGGGAAACAATGTCTGAAACACCTGGGTCCACATCATGTGTGGGAGACTGACTCTACTAGCTTTGTTGCTGGCCAGCCTTGGTAGTATATAGGCATCTGGGGAGTGAATCAACAGATGGAACATTTTTCTATTTCTTTCAAAGAATAAATTTTGAAATAAAATTAAAACTCATATTTTTACAAATATATAGAGAGAACTGGAAAAATGGCCAATTGATAAAGTTACCAGGCAGGGAGTCTGGGAAAGGGGGTGGATATGATGACATTTTCACATCTTGTTAGTGTCCTATTATACTGGTTGAGTTTTTAGTAATTATAATACATTCATTTTACTAGGGTAATAACAGAGGAAGGAAAAAACCATACCATACCAAAAAAAAATGATTACACAAACTTGTTTTTGTGTACTTTCCCAAGAATAAATTAATCTTTATTCCGTACATGTGAAGAACTGAGTCCTTAGAACATAAGAAAATGTTTCCTAAGATGAGAATATTGTCTTTTAAAAACAATAGGATATACTGTATGCAGACAAGCCAGTTATTTAATTAATGTAATGTTTGTTTAAGGTCCTAGAAGTGCATGGACTCCCAATGAAACTGTTTACTATATCCTGACAAAAGGATGCTGGATTCTCTGCCATTGTCCATGCCAGCATGATGGACATATGATTGTGTATAAAGATCTATACTATAGTAATGATATAGGGAAACTCAGTGAGTGGGAAGGGAATTGGGGAGAGCATAAGGGAAATCCCAGGCCCTATGCAATTGTATCATAAAATGATAATAATAAAAAGAAATTTTAAAAATATCATAAATGGGTATATGAGATACTCTTCTAAAATATACAACAAAAAAACTTTTCAGCAAATACTCTAAAACAAATAATCCAACACATTTCAAGGGCTAAAACCACATTATGAAAGAGAAGAACTTATAAAAAACTCCTTGGGTATGTGCTATGCCATAGAAAGTAAGACTACTATGATAAGAGCATTTCTTATAAGCACAATTTCAATTTCCAATCCAGCTCCCTATTAATGTGGCTGGCAAAGTAGCGGAAGATGGTCCAAGTACTCAGGTCCCTGTCACCAATGTCAGAGACGGTTTGGGCCTGGCCCTGTCCTGGTACCTTGGTGAGTCAATCAGAGAATGGAAGATCTCTTTCTCTCTGTCTGTACCTTCTCTCCATCATTCTTCTTTCAAATAAATGAAACAAAAATTTAAAAAAATCCTTGTATGTTAAATGATTCCCCCCCCCCCCCAAAATCGACAATATAAAATACAGAATTTTCAAGTATAAGATAAATTTCATACTCCATCCCATGTCACATTTTCCTTTTCAAATAAACCAGTACATAATATTATTTATGTGGTATCTCAAATTAGAGGCACAGGACAGCTTACAGATGGGATAGCTTACTTTTTCTGCAGTAAGGAAACAATCAGGACTACTGCAACCAGACCTCCCTGGACCACCACTGTGCCTTATATATTCTTTTACTTGTTTTCACACCCTGAATTTTAAGTTTCAGTTACAGATTTTTTCAGCAGAGTCCTACCACTCTATCTGCAGTGTCTAACATGATGTCTGCACTGTAGCACTCCACAGACTTTTTCACCTTTAATAAACGCTTACATAGGCTTCTGTAAGGACTGCTTTATTTGATCATTAGCTTTTTCTTTTCTTAATTCTAAATTTTTGTGGTGAGGAGTGCTTTAAATGCTAAGATATTTCTACAAAAAAAGTCCTGTGTTTTTGCAGTTTGCATAAAACTGTAACTTAAGCATGAAACAATTCTTTCAAAGTTATTTGAAAAACTAGATAGAGGTCTGAATGGATACTCAAATATGGCTTGTAATCCACAGTTTAGAAACCAAATGGCTAGAGCATCTGATTCTGTGCGTTCAGTAATCATCTTCAGGATGGTGCTCAAATGAAAGTTCTGACCATTACACTGTGAAGTGTTACGTTAATGCAACCAAAAATTGGGACATGTCACAAGATGTAAGATAAGGAATCTAACAATAATATTAAGTTCTAAAAGACAAATCCATCAACTTTACTTCCTTCTACATTTGGTGACGTAAATTTGCCGTGACAAAAAGATAACAGATTCAGAACAAGCATATATAAAGTACACAGGGAAAGCTTACTATTCTATGATTAGATGTTCTCTCCACCCAACAACCATAAAACAGACTAAAAGACCACAGCACTCCCAGAAGTGTGCACTGGTATAAATGGACTTCAGCACTACTTGTTAGCAGAGGTCAAGTTTCAGACACGTTAATCGCTTTTGACCTACACTACAAATATTATGAATTCAGGGTAAGGAAACAATTGAGAGTATAAGCAAAGATATTTACACATTCGCAACAGTCATTTGTGGGTAATAAAATAAAACGTAATTTGGTTAAAAATGGTAACATCCTCTTTAGAAAATATCTAATCATCAACCTGTATACATATATTCATAAAATCTACATACATGAATGTGTTGATGGCTATCAATTTGTATGTGATTGATCAATCTATTTGAGGGCTTAAATGCATAGAAGAAAGCACAGTCCTCCTCAAAGAAGCCCTACTGAACTCTGTGGCTCTGATAGATTTTCTTACCCTCTCTTTATTATAGTAAAATGTCAGAAATGATGAAGATTATACAGTATCTAATGACAAAAATGATCCTGTGATGAAGTTCAAGCTCACCTCTACCGTGCCTAGTTGAAGGCTCCAGATGTGACAATCTCTAACGTTTCCTAACAGTCTCATTTTCTCATTTCTTTCAAAAGACACAATACATGAAAACACCAGCAACAGCTCGATCACTTACTGTAGAGTTTTAGCAGACTGTAGTACATCTGGTCTCTGTCACATTCAAACAGCTTTTGTGTCAGCTCCACTAATTTTTCCAGAGTTTCAACCTGAACAAAACAAAACAAACAAAACCAAACCAGATGGATCTACACTTGACAAACAAAAAATGAATGATTCTTTACATTAGCTTCATGTGAAGGGCAGTTTAACTCCTCTTCAAAAGTTAAAGGGTAGAGCACAACAGTGTAAATGTGCTTACTGATGCAATGAAACTAATACTTCAAAATGACCAATTTTATGCTACATATAATTTTACACAATAAAAAAAATCATTTTGTAAATCTTAAGGACTAAGGCTTACAATGTGGCACAGGGCGTTAAACTGTTGTCAACTGCAGTGTCCTATCTCACATGGGTGCTGGTTCAAGAACCAATGCTTCATTTTCGATACAGCTTCCTGCTATTAAACAGTGGAGGATAGTTTAAATGTTTGGGACCCTGCATCCACATGAGAGACCCGGACGGAAGTTCTTGGCTCCTGCCTGGCCAAAGTCAGGACTTTTTCTGGGTTTCCAGTGCGGGTATAGGGATCCAAGCACTTGGGTCATGCTCCACTGCTTTCCCAGGTGCAACAGTGGGCAGCCTGATCAGGCAAGGCATTTGGGACTCAAACTGGTTGCCTATTATGGAATGTCAGCAATGCAGGCAGAGGCCCACCTGCTATTACCACAACAGTCCTGTACCTCTGCCTTACAAATAAATTTTTTTAAACAAAATAACAACAACAACAACAAAAATCACTTGCTACTCTGTTAGTGGCATAAAGCTACCAACTAGTGGCATAAAGGAAGTTCAAATCTCCAGCTCTCAGATGAGCATTTTCAGTTTCCGTTTTACCTCAGGAATAAGAACAAAGTAGAAACTGAAAATCTGAAGCCACTAAGATAACACTGCTTACACACTGTTTTGTGAGCTGCAATCTCCCAGGTTCCTAGAACATGTGGGACACCTGCACAACTGCTCACAGTTTCAGGAGCTGGAGGCATCACAAATGAAACACAAACCTGATTACTTGCAATACACCTCTCACAAAACCACTGAAGTCTTGTAGGCCGGGCTCTAATGCCAGGAGTCTGTAAGAGAGCCACAGAGCACACAAGGTAAGACACGAGATGAATAGTTCTTGTTCTAAAGTAACCTTGCAACTAACAAAGACCTTTAGGTATGGTTAGAACACAATATAAACTACAACCTATACTCAATTTGTTTCTGGAAGACTCAGATTATTTCAAATATTGTTGTGCAAATCAATAGCAACTCCATAATCTTTAATTAATAAAATGGTTGTATCTTCTTTAGATTTATGGATTAAATTCCAAATTACAAGAAATTAAAAATGAGTACACAGACGCATTCTCTCTCAAACACACACACACACAATTTCAGAGATGCAAACAGATTCGAGACAAAAATGTTCGATACAATAAGAATTACTGTAACAATAAGATGCTGGACTCTATGTTTGGTATATGCTTGCAATGGGGGAATCTCAACTGAACTTGAGCTGTGGTTATGCAACAAGGTGGAGGAATCCACCATGGTGGGAGGGTTTGGGGAGGGGTGGGAGAACCCAAGTATCTATGTAACTGTGTCACATAATACAATGTAATTAATGAAGTTAAATAATAAATAATTAAAAAAAAAGAATTACTGTAACATAAAAATAAACCAAGAGCTTTTATTTTGAAAGAAAATACTCATTGTATGATTTATATGGAGGGACAGTGCTGTGGACTAGCTCACTAAGCAACCACCTGTGATGATGCTAGTACAGCTGCGAAAGCCCAAGTGCTTTGGCCCTTCCACCCAAGTGGGAGACCCAGAAGCAGCTCTGGATTCCTAGCACTGGCCTGGCATAGCCCCGGCTACTGGTGACCATTTGTGGAGTAAATAAGTGGATAGATGATCTCTTCTGTAACCTTTCCACTCAAACAAAATAAATCTTTAAAAAAGATTGTGGCGATAATAATTATTCTAACAGTTACACAAATGTTCACTTGGCATGGAAAGCGAAATCTTTAAAGAGTAACACAAGTATTTAACACCTGTCCATCTTAGTCTCTCGCTGTTTTTTTCTTTTAGATTTTTATTTATTTATTTAAAGATTTATTTATTTTTATTCAAAAGACAGATTTACAGAGAGGAGAGACAGAGAGAAAGATCTTCCATCCCATCTGCTGGATTGCTCCCTAAGTAGCTGTAATGGTCAGAGCTGAGTTGATCCGAAGCCAGGAGCCTGGAGGTTCCTCCAGGTCTCCCACGCAAGCACAGGGTCCCACAGCTTTGGACTCTCTTTGACCACCCTCCCAGGCCACAGGCAGAGAGCTGGAAGGGCAGTGGAGGAGCCAGGACACGAACCAGTGCTAATATGGGATCCCAGCACATGCAAAATGAGGACTCTAGCAAATAGGTTGTTGTGCTGGGCCCTCTTTTTTTCTTTTTTGCTAAGATTTATAATTTTGGATCTGGCACAATGGCTCAATTGGCTGATCCTACTCTGTCAGCATATGGGTGCTGGTTTGTCTCCTGGCTGCTCTGCTTACCATCAAGCTGCATGTCTGAGATCTGGGAAAACAGCAGAGAAAGGCCTAAAGCCTTGGGACCCTCACTCATGGGAAAGACCTGCAAGAAGCGCGTGGCTTCAGACTGGCTCATAAAAACAAGTAAATCTTACAAAAAAAAAAAAAAGATTAAAGAAAAGTAAAATTTTAGAAATAACTTATTCATTCATTCATTCATTCATTTAGATTGGAAAGCCAGATCTACAGAGACAAAGATCTCCCATCCACTGGTTCACTGCCCAAATAAACGCAAAACGCAAAGGTGGGAGCTGAGGCCATTTGAGGTCAGGATCCAAGAGCTTCTGCCAGGTTTCCCATGTGAGTGTAGGGTCCCAAATCCTTGAGCCATCCTCTGCTGCTTTCTCGGGATATAAGTAGAGATTGATAAAAGGTAAAGCAGCCAGGATATGAACCAGTGCCCTATGGGATTCCGGAAACTGCAGGTGAAGATGAGCCTGTTGAGCCACCACACCAGCCCTTTATCTTAGTTTCTTTCAATAATTGAGAAACATGGTATATCCCTAATTAGAACTTGCTATGGTTTAGTCAATAACTGTGGCTTCAAGTGCTCATTTTACAATTTTTGAAACTGGAATAGAAGACAAACCATTTTCAATCTGATTCCGAGGAATTGTCATTCTAACTATAGTATTTTCATCATTTGTAAGAGGGCTTCACCATTAAATACCACATTTCAATCACAGCATTATGAAAAGAAAACTACACACTCATTAGCACTAGCTGCTCCAGGCTAGAGGAGGTACCTTTACTGCCTTCACCACTCAGCTCCTGACGAAACCAGCTATCCACTGAATTGGATCTCTTATTTATAAGCCCCCATGATTTTTAATTTTCAAAAATAACATTGCATACTGTTAAATTAAGAAACCAAGCAGAAACTAACATCTTGCAGCATTGGTAGAGTGACAGAAAAAAATAAGTAGAGCAGAAATTGTAGAGTGTTCTCATTCTCACCATGCCAGTACCCACATTTTGAGATATAAGAAGTCAAACGTTGAACAAATTGAAATGTTGACCATTGAAATTCACCATGGAAACATTAATATCTAACACGCATAACGCAATTTCTACTCGAAAGGATTTTCTCACATTATCTGCTTTGTCACACGCATCATGCTGTAAATGAAACCAACATCATCGTATGCAAAAAGCCCTTGAAAAACTAGCAAATAATCCTCTTTAGAACATGGTAAAATATAAAGGCTACATTCACTAACAACTTTCAATATTACTGCTGATCCAAATGCCACCAATCTAAATCACACAACTTTTAAGGCAAACTCTTCCCGTTTGTACCTGATTAATCTGTCTTTCCCTGGCAGGACAGCTTATTTATACAGCAGATCTTCCTAGGTTTCATTTTGAAATTGATAACTGTTTTCACATATAAATCTCAATCATCAAAAGAACATCTAGGTCAGATTAACTAAATCTCCTAGGCTGCTGTAGTAGCCAACATTGCTGGCTTATCTCCTAACATCTTATTGAATTTTAAACAATCCAAGTTGAAAGCAGAAACAGAAAATGTAATGAGAACATGCAGAAGAACAGAATTCTAATTGCGATGTTAAATGTAATATTAAAATGAGGTAATGTTAATTAAAACAACAAACTGATCTCTGGTTCTTTATGTTTGCTAAAATCCGTTTAATGAACAGTGAGGATAATATACTTACTTTAACAGCAAAACACATGCTTGTTTCTACCTGGGTCAAAGTGCTTCAAAACCACAAATTTCTAAAGTAACAATTCAATACTACAGTTACAAGCATGGAGGAGGGAGAGCACACAATATAATCCAAAACAAAGAATAAGTATCACTACCTGAATTGTACCACACTACTGCAATGTAGACTTGCTGGTATCAAAACAAGCTTCTATGCTGAATAGTAAAAACAGACATCAGGGGCCAGTGTTGTGATGCTAGGAGTCCCAGCTGCTCCAATTCTGAGCCAGCTCCCTTCTAATGGCCTGGGTGAGCAGAGGATGGCTCAAGCCTTTGGGTCGCCACACCCATATGGGAGACCCAGAATAAGCTCCTGACTCTGGACTTCATATTGGCCCAGTGCCTGCTGTTGGGGGTCATTTGGTGAGTGAATTAAAAGGATTACCTTTCTGTCTTTTCCCCCACACCCACCATAACTCTGCCTTTCAAATAAACACACACACACACTCACACAGGCAGATTCAGAGAGGAAAGACACAGAGAGAAAGAGCTTCCATTCACTGATTCACTCCCCAAATGACTGCAATGACTGGATCTGGATGGGAAGTGGAGCAGCCAGGACACAAACCACATGCCCATATGGGATTCAAGCGTTTGCACAAGAAGGACTAGCCTGTTGAGCCACGGTGCTATCCTAAATAAGTAAATCTTTAAAAAAAAGAAAAAAGACATAAAATAGTAGTATGTTTTAAGCGAAAGGAAAGATGTTTCCTGTTGTATTTTAAACTCTTTTTCAAAACAGATCATCTTAAATTTTACAGTGACAGAAATCTTTTACCTGTCTTTTGTTAACACTACTGCTGGTGGGTGTTGGGACTAAAACCTCCCACCAGAGCTTCATATCCTCTAATTATTACATGGTGTCACATTCACCAAGACATGAAGACTCACCAACAAAAGCAAGACCTCAATCCAACTGTTCATCTCCATTATTGGATATCAAGGGAGGAAAACAAAGAATCTGACAGCACTTCCTATACCTTTTAGCATTTGTTCCTTTCTCTAAAATTCTCAGATATGACTACTAGATCACAGCTAACAAAAGGAAGATACAGCTGAACCAATCAATCTAATAACCTAACCAGCACAAACTCACCATGGCTGCCCAACCAGGGATTACAAGATAGTTAGCTAACTCACAGAAGTGGGCAAGGGCTGGGGGTATCAGGCTGAACTGATGTGAGAATTGATATGTGCTGAAATTCTGAAGGCCAGAAAAACAAAAATCTAAACTCTATATTCTATATACATGTATAACATCTATCCTGGTTTTCAAGGTAGGAAAACTGGAATTAAAAAGCCTGAATTTGTTCTAACAAAAGGTAAGGGAAGAATAACAAAAACTGGGATTTTTGGAATGCAAGTTTTTGGTCCTAAGCCCAAAGGCACCAATTCTCCTTCTGTTAGAGCTTCAACAAGATGCCAGGGAAAAGATGACAGAAAAATAATACTTCAATTTCCACAGTGACTAATTAGTAGGTTCCACTGCCCACACTCTGACCTTAAACTCTTTGTCCCAGTTGATTTTTAAGGCTTCTTGGAAAGGTGTCTTTGAAGATGTGTATGAATGTATATGAAAACCATTTGAGTACGGAAGTTTGACCAGCAGGGCCTGGCGTGACTGCTCAATGGCTAAATCCTCACTTTGTACATGCCAGGATCCCATATGGGCACCAGTTCATGTCCCAGCTGCTCTACTTCCCATCCAGCTCCCTGCTTGTGTCCTAGGAAAGCAGTAGAGGATGTCCCAAAGGCATGGGACCCTTCATCCACCTGAGAGACCCAAAAGAAGCTCCTGTCTTCATACTGATTCAGCTCTGGCCATTGCAGACACTTGAGGCGTAAACCAGTCTTTTTCTCTGTACCTCTTTTCTCTGTATATCTACCTTTTCCAATAAGATAAATAAATCTTTGGGCAGGAAGGGAGGAAGGAAAAGTATGACCAGCACTGGTTGTACTTTGTAGCGGGAAATCTGGGTTTGATGCCCAGGGTAAGAGGTCAGAACAAGAGGTGCCAAGTTTGAAGCAGAACTACACTGTTTCCATGCTGGTGTTGAGAACATGATAATGCCTGGCACACAGCAAGCCCTCAGAGAGCACTGAACTGCTCAGATGCCTAAGGGCAAGACAGGCTATTTACTTACAGAAACCTTTAACAGGATTAACATTTCATACTACTATTTAACTTTTTTTGCTTCTATGCATCATCTCTTCCTAAATTAAACAATTAGTTTTGAAACACACAGTAAATCATTCAAAAGGTATTGGATCAGAACTCAGAAACTCCAATATCTACTACTATGACCTCTTAAGGAGGTCTCATATGGAAGGACATGACACTTCTGTTTTTATATATTAAGGACTTTATTAGAAATGGTAATGGTATTTGACCCACCTTTGAGAAATAACCCTAAGTAGTCTAAATACTAAACATGTCTATCGGTAAAGCAATGAAATATAGCACCTCAGTAACAGTGAAAATTCATTTCAAGGCTATGTAGATGCAATGATGACAGGTGAAGAGGATAAATAAGCCATGTAAGAGGCCTTCAAAATGCTGGCAGAAAATGGAAGTAAAAGATAATACACACTTTCCATCAACTTTTTGAAGCTCATTTGTATAAAAGAAATATACAATATATGATAGAGCAAAAAAAACTACAAAGGTAGCTAAAAGAGTAATGGTTTGACAGTGAATCATTGTATTTGACACATTTTAAACACAAAACTGTAAGGTTTATGTTGGGGGACATCAGATTGCTTGTCATTGCTGATAAGACACAGAATAGTATTTCTTTCACAAAGAGATTCTCCTTGATATAACAATGCAAGTTTGTTAAAATACTTTGTGAACATCTCCTTAGCTGTACCTTTCATTCCCAAATGTGTATCAAATTGAAGGAACCAGTGCTTGTTGGCCTGCAGAGAATGATACCTGTGCAAGAGTTAAGAAGGCTGGTCTTCAGCACAGGAAAGAATATCACTTAATGTTTAGTAATGGACCAGGTACTCCGTGTATCATCTTATTAGGGTTACCCATGATATTCCAAAGAGGAAGAACAAAATAGACTCAAAGTAGGCTCCAGCCTCACAGCCTTCCAGTTGGCCCATCCCTCTTTCTTTAATGCTTTTCTGTCTCCAATTCTTGGTGTAGCTGGCTGCCAATTTAACTTATGGTTCTCATCCCAAACATTGCTAGTCTGAAACAGGTCCTTCCCACAACACATTTTTATAGTAGGAATAACATTTTTCCAAGACACATTTTGTAAAGATTTATCTCTTTAACTAGACTATAAGATTTTATCAAAATTATTTGTTAAAAAGAGGAGAGAAAGGGAGAGGTAAAAAACAGATGAAAGGCAGCAGCAGAGAAAGTGATCAATCTTGGAAACCACTTAAATGCTATCAACAACCTTAGATAAATAGCTTCTTTATTCAGGAAGTGTCAAATGAAGACATCTGTCTGTCAGCTCTCAGGGTTCACACAGGGGAAGCAGTATTAGATCTATGTCAGGGCTTAGTTTATCTCATGCCTCTGTTAATTCGCTGTACATTCTATTAACCAAGGTTCCCTCCTTCAATTATTATGTATCATTCAAGATGAATGAATTGCAGCATCCTAAAATTTCCTATGATCACAGGCCTCATTCCCATTCATCTCATTGCCTCAGACCTGCTTTCATCTGCTGCCATCTCTCTGCCAAGATTAATTTCGTTTTAACACTGCTTGTAGTCCAGTCCTCTGAATTAACTCCAATTTCCCTATTCTGAGACTCAGGTTCTTAAAAATCTGGCAACAATCAACCATTCTGAATTTCTAAGAAATGTTCTGATTCAAGTTTCCCTTTTTCACTTCTCTTCTCTGACATTCCCTAACATGTTTCCCAACCTCATGAAGCTTGTGAACATGAAAGTGTTCTCACACCAATCACATCCCATCTCTTCCTAATTTCCTACAGTGGGAATAAATTCCACTGTGGAATGTGTCTCTTGCTTACAGCAGTCTTGAAGAGCAAATATTGTAACATACTCATTGCATGCTCAATGAGCTTCACATTAGCTCTTGAAAGTTAAGCTTGGTTTACTTGTTCTCTTATGTTCTGATTACAGAAAACTGTGAAAACATGGACAATATAAAAACTGTAGCCATAATCGAAGCCTCCTTCCTACAATAATCCTTCTATATAATTAATATATATTGAGAAAAATTAAAAGTATAAATGTATTATGAATAGCAAATGATATACATATCACACCAATTCATTTTTAAAACAAGTCATATTTATGAATATTTACTGAATTACATATTTACTGAATTCTGCCTGTTTTTTTTTCCATTTAATGTGACCATTTTCGGGCTGGTTTATCTTGTCTGCCACAGTGCTTCAGATACAGAGAAGCTTTGGAAATTTAACTGTAGTAACTACTAGTCACAAGGCACTACTGCTTTATGCGGAATGATAAAAATGCTACTCAACGCTTTCTTTTATATCCTGATAGAGTTAAGTTTATCAATTTTCAGTACTTCTTATATTTTCAATAAACCTTAGGAAACTAAAAGAGAGGAATTTATGTGAAAAAAAATAAAGTTACTACTTTATTTCATCCCCAATTAAGTATAAAAAAATTCTTGAAGCTAATGTGTTTCACTGTATTCTCACAAATTAGATATCTTGATATACTACACTAGGGCCCTACAGTGACTCTGCAAAGACAGTCTTTATGCTTTAAATAACTTTTAATATACCTACTATGACAAATTCAGTCATTAGCAGTCAATCCTTAAAGAGACTGTCACACATTGGCAAGGCTCTGAAGTAATTAAGAGGCAGTACTCTTGTGTCTGTTCAAGTGACAGCACACACCTTAGGAAAGCATCACACTGTGAAGTGTGTGGCATAAAAAAAAAGACAACACAGCCTTTATTTGTGAAGGGGAAAAAGAAAGTCACTGACTGTTTAGGAAATGTGCAAGCTGCTACACACACATTACATGATTGGGTCTTAAAGACAGACACTATATCTTCTTTTAAAGAGCAGGAAGCTCAGGAAGACTTAGTAACTTCTCTATTCTCGCCCAACTGGTGCCTTTGCTTCCATTATGTCCTGCTTAGTACAGAATTGAGACACACGCCTTTCTCCTGTGGGGCCCCTTTGCTTTTATTTGAAAGCCCAAGCTTCATATTGACTCTGATTAGCGACACCAGGTCCACAAAAGAAAAGAACTCAACAGGCAGCCAGCTCCCTTCATTCTGGGTGTCAGAAAATATAAAGCACATTCCAGAAAACACAAACGACACCTGAGTTACAGCAGCAACCACCCAGGATGTGTACATCCAGCCCTTCTTTCTCATACCTTACTTTTCTTTGAAAAATATGAGAAACAGTAACAGTTTTCTAGGTTGTGTGCCTACACTTTCAGTTTCCTAGCAAGCAGTCACTCATTCACAATACAGCCAAATAACAATTCTACGTCCATAGGCACTTTTTGGGGGGGGGGGGGAAACCCAGAGTACACATATGGTAAGATCCAACAGAATATGATTACTGAAATAAGACAGTGGTTTTAATTGCAAGAAATAAAATTTCCCAAGGTGTCTGGTCCATCTTTGATGAAATGTTTTGTTAGGGGACACAGAACTGTTTAACAGTGAAATTAATCATAATTTGGACAGACTTTGGGGTTGCCCTTTACCTTATCAATTCTAGTAAGGAAAATTTCAGTAAAGCCCTGATAAAAATATACTAATCCCAAATAGGCCAGGTTTGTCACCTACCATTTTCCATAAGCTGCTTACCATGGTTTAAAAAAAAAAAAGAAAGAAGAAGAAGAAGAAAATTTAAATTAAATGCCAAACAGTAGCAGACAGCACTTGTTTGGCTGATTAACTTGTAGACAAGCATTACAAATAAATCTGAGCATGGTTTGCAGCAAATTAAATTCCATTGCTTTTAAGAACAAAGAATTCTTTGGCAAAGAGGATTAGCAACTTTACACCCAGGAATGCCAGTTTAATTTAATTGTTCCACAATCCAAGATTTAATATGCAAATAGCATTTTGATATATAACAGTGAATTTAACAAAGTGAGGAAACAAATTGAATATACAACCAGACTGCCTTTTCTGAACTGTAATTATATACAATAAAGAAGCTGGCCGAGTTCTCCCCCAACCCCCATTATTGGGACAGAATTCTATTAACATGAAATCAGAACAAGTGTAATTAAAGGTTAAAAATTTAAATGTATTCTCATTAAGAGTATAAATAGCTGTAAAATTAGACGACAATACTTTAAAAAAAAAATCACACCTCAATGATCTTCTTGGCCTCTTTGTAATTTCCTGTTTGCAGGAAGGCAAAGAAGAGATCATACAGCATTGTCATTTCACCTTGTTCTTGGCTCACAAAGTCCATTGCTATGCAGAAAGAGAAAAAACATACATATTAGAAAAACAGAACCAGAAACATAGTATTATATATGTTCTAATCTAAGACAAGAAAACTTTATCTTACAGCTAAATACTAAGAATAATTCAAAGACTATAGTTACATCAACCAATTCTGTCAAATTCTTTATCTAATGGCATACATGCATGACATTAACAACCTAAGATGAGCTTCAGAGAGAGGGTAAAAAAAAAATTCACAAGCAAATCACAGAGAAGTCCAAAAAGACAGGCAACCTTTCAAAAGTAAACAGTCACTAAAAATCAATCAACACTGAAAAACTGCAGGATATTCTCTAATGCAGAAGTGTTTAACAAAGTTTCCCTTGATGGACTCATCTTCCATTGCACTTTCTCTTCTCCACAGCATATTGTCATTAAAATAAATAAGCAAAAAAAAAAAATTTTCCAGAGGCCAGCAATGGGGCCTAGTGTTACTTGCAATACAGGCGTCCCCCGTAAGAATACCAGTTTGATTCCTTGCTGCTCCATTTCCTAATCCAGCTTCCTGCTAAGGTGTACAGGAGAGCAACAGAAGATGGCTCCAAGTACTTGGGCTTCTGCCCCTACACGGGAGATCCGGAAGAAGCTCCTGGCTCCCAGCTTTGGTCTGGCCCATCCTTGGCTGTTGCAGTAAACCAGAAGATGGAAGAGCTCTGTCTGCCTTTGCAAGTCCTTCTCTGCCTTTCAAATAAGTAAACTTTAAAAACAAGTAAAGTCCAAGTACATTATAACTTTTTGGAAGGTTGACTAACCTTTCTGAATTAGGTCAGTCTCGCCTTTCTCTATTAGTTTACATAAGACATCATGAATCCTTGGGAGTATCTTGTACTTCACATAGCAGTCAATGGCAGCTTCCAGAGCAGCGGTCAGGTCACCCCTTGAAAACATAAAAAAACTCGCAATGATTACAATATACCTGGTTCAGGTTAGGCTCTCAATAACAGTTTAGGGATGCAAAATAACCAGCAAAAGTATAAACAACAGCCTTTACCTAAAGTTAAAACCCACAAAGACAAAATAGAAATAAAAAGAGAAAAAATCTTATAGAATCAATTGAGAATATGTACAGCATTAGCTATTCCTGTTATTTTTTTTCTGCTTCATCTTTCATTATTCTCATTGCTAAAAATGTTAATTGGAAAGAAATACTTGGAAAAAAAAGATTCTGATATGATTTTACAGTCAATCAGATTTTACGCCAGATATAAGTTACTATAAGAACACCAGATTATTTCTCAGCAAAAACAACTGTGAAATATTTTTCCAACTACTTAAGTCCCTTTAGGTCTCTCAACAACTTCAGCTTTAGGAATCTTCCTTAAACATCCACTGACATCTGTTCAAGTTCTTTACAACTTTATTTTATAACATTTTTCTTCCTGCCATCTTACTACATAAACAAGGAAATAAACTCAGCTTTTATATCAACAGGAACTCACTAGTGCTAAATGAAGATATTGTGCATCAGACGAATTCTGGGAAAACTAAACATTTTTCCCTAGAAGGCAAGATACTAAAAATTAGTTCCAGTTCTAAAATCAAGGTTTATTTTATATGATGATAAATGCAAATAAAGCATAAGTTAGTTTCTTTAAAAAAAAAAAAGTGAGAATATACTGTCATGGATATTCAAAAAGTACTTTTATTCCCTCCTGAGAGGTAAATGACAATACAGAAACAGTTAAGACCCTGAAAGAGTTATAGAGATTATGTGATCCAATTCTACTTTGGATCTCTAATTCTGAAGACATGAGGAAACTGAGGTGTCCAGAGAAGGACTGATTTGCCTAAAGCTACGAGGTGAGCTGAGGAAGGCCCTGACCTTCCCACTCTCTGAAGGGTACACCTAATTAAATGCTATGCTCTGGAAAGCACTGTTGTTTGAATAACTTAGTCAGATGGTAGAAGACTTTTCAAAGGCCAGTGTGAGACACATTTAAAAAGAAGCATGATCAGAGATGCAGGCCAAGGTACAACTAATGACAACCCTTGTAGAAAACAGATTTCTCGGGTATGTGGAACAGCTTCAAATCGAAGAAAGTCTTTCAAAATCTTCTCTTATGAACCTCAGCATTTTTGTCCATTATATAAATGTTATGTTGTTCCAGACGGAATTACTGTTTTATCTAGATTACAATTTTAAGCTGTACTAAAAAAGTAAAATACCAGGAAGAAGCGCTAATTTCACTGCAATAATACTGACACTGTGAAAACGAGCCTACCCTGAGGGAGCGCTACCTTATCCCCTGACTAAGCCCTGTTTACAGTGCATCTTCTGGCACCCCACCGAGTCATTTGAATTTTTGTCATTTGGGGTGAAGACTAAATTACAGGTTAATTTCAAAACGGCAAGTAGAAGTTGCAGGCTAGATTACTGTCATACAAGAGAAATGCTACAGTAGCTACCACATATGATATAAGACTTCATATAATCAGTATTTTCACTTAAACAGAAAAGTACTACAAAATTCTCAACAGCAAAAGCAAAACATAGATTTTTTTTAAAGCAGCTGATGAGTTTTTTCAAATCAATTCATAAACTAGAACTGTATTGTCTCATTTGTATTTCCCCTTCATTAAGTCAAAGTTATCAATAAATGAATATTTGTTCTGTCAATCAAAGCTACATGTTAACAGTCTTTGGCCTCTAAATACATGTTTCTAAAGAGTATACATGCTTAGAACAACAGGAAAGGCAAAAACAAAAACATAAGTAATTCACACTTAATAATTTGTTAGTAATTTTAGGTACCAATGCTACTGCTCTTAGGGTGCAACAACAGGAATTAAAATCCTGTAATGAAACACTTCATATAATGTGAACTCTTAAGATAGAAATGAACTAAATGATGATTGGGTTCTTTTTAATTTCCTGTTATTTCCATGGTGACTGATTTTTATAACCAGGGAGAAGGTGTTCTGGCACCACAGTTGAAGCTACTGTCTACAACACAAGCATTGCATAACGGCAACAGTTCAATTCCCACGTGTGCTCCATTGTGATTCTGCTCCCTGCTAATTAGCCTGGGAAAGCAGCAAAATATTGGCCAAGTACTTGGGAGACTTGGACGAAGCTCCTGGCTCTGACTTGCCCACTGTGCCCATCTGCATAGTGAACTAGAAGAATCTCTGTCTCTCTCTGTCATTCTTTCAACTGAGGTATGGCTTTTCAAAAAAAAAAAAAAAAAAAGATATTTACACTCTCATGTAATTTATGTCATCATTACTCCTTCCTATTAAAGTCTGATGACCAAGGTGACAGAAGTGAAAGACACGAGAAAAGTATCTGGAAATCACAACGCTATGAAGAGTTGCTTACTTACAATACTATGGAATTCAATCTCAACTGATATGTAGCATACACAGTTCAGCTGTAGCAATGTGATACATTTCCACAAAAGGTGATGAACAGCAGATTATCACACTGACTAAACTCAAGGACATTTGGGTTCTTTTCTACTTCTAATACTATACTTTCAGGTATCTGCTTACTGGATTCATCTACTACACGTTTTGCATCACCAAAAAAAAACAAAGCCATTTCCATTAGGTAAGATGAAGGAACCCACAAGAGCAACAAAATATCAAAAGGAAAAGGGTAGAAGACAAGAGAAATGTGAGACAACGCCTGACCCATCCCCTATGCGAATGCTCTGTGACGTCCTTTGTTCACTAGAAATGATTTAAAATACTACTTGGAAATAACAATAATCCTTTGAAGAAATCTTGTTGTTAATTCTGCATTCAAAACTTTGATTCCATACTGATTTCAGTAGACAGGACTGATTCCTATAACTTTGTACACATTTTTAAAGTCCTTTCCTGATAAAAAAAAAAATGCAGTTACTCATTTCCATAAATCTCAAATAAAAGTCAACTGGGTATCATCTTCAACATACGATGATATCTAAAATAACCCCTAACAGACGTGATGTTTTCAAAGACCAGATGTCCTCCTCGAAATAACAACACACCAGAAGGGCATTTTCATTGATAAAACTATGCTGACAAGAACATATTAAAAGAACATATTAAAACATATTAAAACGGTTGCATCTTAATTGGTAAAAAGTAGCGGCTCAAGCTTTACCAAAATCCTAACAGCTTACAAAATAGAGGAAGAACTGAGGAAGATTCTAAAATGTTACAAGCACACGTACCAATAGGGTGGATCTAGTAAGTAATTTGAAAACATAAACACAAATTTGAAGCGTACATGGTCAGTCTAAGGTTACCTCTTAGTGTGGTCCTTAGCATGCAATTAAACAATGTCATATCAACGACAGAAAACAAGCCCTGGGGAGAGGTGAGCTTGCTGGACTTTCATTCACATAAAGCAACCAGATCATAGAAACAACTATTTCAAGGCACCAGCAAACAAAGCAGTTTTAACAAATTTTCTAAACTTGTAACTGTAAAAAAATTATGGCATGTTTCAAACAATTTTGAATTAAGAAAACAGGAACAACTAGCGACAATTATCTGGCCACCTGGCCAGTGACAACTATTTGGCCACCTATCAGTGGCTTTAAACTTAGTCTCTCTTTTTTTTTTTTTTAGATTTATTCATTTTATTACAGCCAGATATACACAGAGGAGGAGAGACAGAGAGGAAGATCTTCCATCCGATGTTTCACTCCCCAAGTGAGCCGCAACGGGCCGGTGCGCGCCGATCTGATGCCGGGAACCAGGAACCTCTTAACCTCTTCAAGGTCTCCCACACAGGTGCAGGGTCCCAATGCATTGGGCCGTCCTCAACTGCTTTCCCAGGCCATAAGTAGGGAGCTGGATGGGAAGTGGAGCTGCCGGGATTAGAACCGGCGCCCAAATGGGATCCCGGGGCTTTCAAGGTGAGGACTTTAGCCGCTAGGCCACGCCGCCAGGCCCTAAACTTAGTCTCTTTACAGTAAATAACTTTTCAATGCAGGGAGTATAGTTAAGCAGTAATGAAATCACAAATATTGATTTTTAATTGGAAAGTGTTTCAACTTTAAGCATCAACTGCTAGTGAAGTGGTAATTTACCTAAAAGATTTCTGATTGAAAAGCTCTCAAATCTGAAATCACTAGGGAAAAAAGAAGAAAGTGGAGGGTGAAAGGAGCTTTAAAAAGGGAACACAAAAACCAAAAAACAAAGCCAACATTAAAAAAAAAGAAAAAGATCCGTAAATGTATGTTTGGTACGGTAAGAAATCATTTCAGGAGAAATCACAATCTTCACAAGAACTACTCTGCTAAGAGCATCAGGCTTGAAAAGAATTTTTTTTTTCTGTTCATCATCTATAAATGAAGAATCTTCAAGGAGACTGGTGTTGCAATTACAACTAATCCTCCCCAAAAAATTAACTGTGTTGAAGGCTTTGTAATTTCCCTAGGTACAATTTAGCTGTCACTTACTTTAAAATTTACTCAAACATGCGTTCCGAACAGCACTAACTTCACATGTCAAGTGCTTTCCAGCCAATTGAGTCTAAACTGGAAGTCGGTGTTAAACAACTGAATGATTAGACAAGATAGCTCATTTCCCTGCTCTTTTGTTCAGAATAAAATGCCACATTTACATTATCAGGCTCAACAGGATTTTCTGACAGAGGGAGAAAAACCCTACTGCACACTGTCCGTACTAAGCACATGAAGCCTGTCATTTACCAATCATCCTTCAAAAAGCAATAGCCATGAATGTAACTTAATTACGACCCAATGATCCTTGACGAAAAATCATCTTATCACTGTCCTGTCCCCCTAGGGCAAATGAACCACATTTTGTCCTTTGGCACTGATGATGGTAAATTCTTAATTGCAATAATGGAGTAAAAGAGCCAAACCTCCTTAATTTCCTTTCAGCATATAAAGAGTTTCACTCTAGAAGGCAAGCATTCCCATAAATAATAAAAGTATCCAGTACAAATGAAGATGCTAAAATTGAAGGGGACTGTGTATGACAGCATAACTATCATTTAAAAAACATTTATGTACCATATTATAGTAATACAGTGAGTTTCAAAACTTATACTGCCACAGGCTCATTTTTCAGAAAACTCTGACCTTGATGAAAAACCCAAGATTAATTTAACTAGAATTCGGGCAGGATTATACATATACAAAGTCCATGATGTCACTTAAGTGAAATGCATATGTGCATGCACAGATTTTAGCACAAATTAGTGCACACACACATATATCCTTAAAGGAAAACAGAAATTAAAGCTGCTTTGATCATTTTCACTAATATAATCCAGTTAAACAGCTTCAGTTATTTTTCACATTCAATAAGACCAAACTGGATTAGCTATATAATGAGCAAATTTGAAATGGCATATTTTTTTCTGCTTTTAAATGTAATGCCCTAGATCATGTTAATTTCATTTTATTTTCCATACATGAAGACTAATCAAAAGGTCTCTTAACTTATTCTAAAACATTTCTTTCTTCTCTAATATGAAGGAACCCTGTCATCTTTACAGGTTGAGCATGTTTTCAATACGAAACCTCACAGTTGCAAAAGAAAACGTTGAAAATAACATTCATTCAGAGTATCTGTAGACATTAGGCTACAGTGTCACAATGTATCACAAGTTACACATGAAACTGTCTCACTCCACCTATTTCCTTTCTGTTCAGGGCAAAAATTAGCTCTTTGAAAAAAAGAGACACAGGTTTGCTTACCAACTTCTTTAAAAATCTAACCTTTAAATATGTCCCTGTTTTAATTTTCCTTGGCAAATGAATCAGAAAAAAAAAAAAACGGAAATATTTCCACATTCCACAAAGCTCTTCTATAGTCTTTACTATGAACTGACATAGTAACACTCCTGTGTTTCACCCAATGGGTGCAAAGTTGATTCAAAATTAAAATCTGGAAGTCAATCTCACAGATCTGCTTAAGTACATTATGAAAGGGAGACCCTCTTTGCAGTTTTCAACAATGACATGACAACCCTTTGAATAAAAGAATGAAGACTTATGATGTTCCTCAGTATTTTTAAGTTACCCTAAATCTGAATAAATAGCTCAATCACCAGATGAGCTCAGACCTGCTGAGGACAATTATATGATATTACCAGAGCTTAAACGTACTTAATCAAATCAAATACATGTGGACTTTTCGGCAGGCTAGAATAGTTAATCCCCATACTTGTCCTAAGCCTGCATTAATTAGCTCTCTTCCATCAACAGAAGAACCACAACCTTAAAAAGTTTCAAAGCCAATGTTTTACTCTAGCAATTCCCCTGGCTAGAAGTAGTACTACTGCTGCTCCCAGCAATTTTATAAATATGAAACTTCCTTAATGTCCTTTATGCTAGATGTAACTGAGAAACCTTAAAGAGGCTGCATCTGTAACATGAAGATAGCAAACAGAAAAACCAAAACCCCACAGAAACAAAAATAACCAAATAAAATAGAAAGAAGTAATTCTTTCAAGTACGTGAAAACAGTGAGAAAACAATTCCAGAAAAGATAGCAAATGAAATTAAGGACAGCGTGAGCTGAGGTCTACCAACACCTGACTGCACACTGCACACACAGAAGCGCAGGGCTGCCTCCAGGTTAACCACTGAGGCCCAGGCTGTTTCCATTTCCCTGTGGCTAAGCTCTCCTGCTTCCTGAGCCCTATCTGCAGACCCTTTTCGAAAACTTGATGTCTCTCTGCCTTCAAAGTATTTCTATTTGTGTGATACTCCTCTACCAGACCTCATTTTCATTGTCAGTTATCTTACTTTTGCCCAATAGTGCAGGAGGGCCTAATTCTTCTGGGCACTGGGCCCACTTCTTTCAAATCCCTTTGCAGAGTTCCACATGCAATTTGCAAAGAAAGATGGTCCTTTAAACAATCAAAAAATTCTAGTAGAAAGCATATTAATTATAGGATTTCTATATAAAGTTGGCTGTGAATATGAGAACCCAGTAACTCAGTAATTGTTTGAATCACCAGTTCTTTAAAAGGATTGTGATGTCGAGATTGTGGAGGTTAACATTTGCCCAATTACCTAAGTTGGTAACTGTTCTTGACTGGAGGGCAAAGAATGTCCTCATGTGTACATGTTTATGTTCTTTGTATACACATATTTCTATGTAAAAGAGATGTGTTTTATTTTATTTTTAAATCTTAAATTATTCATTATATTCAATATAACCACTAGTAAATAAAGGAAAAGTACATAGTTTGGGGAAAAACATGAGAACTGTTAAAACATAAGTAGACTACAAACTGCATTTTACCATGGAAAAGATGACAAAGTGGTAAGATCTTAGAAACCAGAAAGCAAGCAAACAAACATACAAGGAAAATATAACAGTATTTAACCATCTTACTGAAATGTCTCATTCATTACAAAAGATTAAGTTGCGAGATTGTGTTATAAATAATAAACTGGGCATGTCAATGGAAAAACTTTCAAGCTAAACAAATCTGGCCAGATCAACAAATTTTATCTTTGCATAAAAAACATAATTTCTGCAGTATTTACTAAAATTAAAATAATTATATTTATAGATGTAATTAAAATACCACATAGAAAGAGGAACAGCAAGATGTTTCTATATTTAACACTTGCACAGGAGTCAAGCTATACCATCAAAAGACCTACAGGATTCTTCTTTCTTACATTAATAATCAGGTTGAAAACTAGGGGAAAAAATTTGATTCATTTGTATTAATATTATCACATTCTCCTACCAAAACTCAACAGAGACCATTTCTTTGAGAAGCTGGCCACAGAGCAGGTAACCTACTCCACATGATCCTCCTATACTGGGGCAAATAAATTCAAGGTTTTTGCTGTCAGACTAGTAACAAAATAAAATACACAAATATTTACATTCACTCATTCAACGCCAATATTTGAATTTACACATTAAATTAACTTACTTTTCCAAGTATACAGTGACCAATGGGGCGCTGATATTGGTGGATGGCTTTGCTAACCCTAGCGTTACGATGGCTTCATGCAACTGTTTTACTGTTTCAATTTCACCTCTTAGAGCTGCGCCATTAAGGATGTGGAAAAATGACAAGACTGTTGCATCTTTGATAAGAACATCCTTCTCTTTCATCTCCTTTAGAACGTTAATAGCATCTACAATGAAGTAACACAAAAGACCCTTAGGTAATTTCATGTAGGGAAAACAAACTGCTATTAAAACAGCATTTCAAGCCCAGCAGGAATGTAAATTCTAGTGTATAATGCCGATTTCAAGTTAATTACTACTTGCATTTCTAAACGAGACTACAATTATAAATCCACAATAGCATGGTTTTATCATTTCCCTGCAACTTTGACTACAAATTATAGATAGGGACTGTGTGCCCACTCTGCACCACATAACCCTGTACGGTCTGCCCTATAGCTGTAAGATCCTCCTAAATGGATGCTTTTATCGTTCAGAGCTAACATCTGCTAAATCACACCATTGTTTCTTCAGCAGATGGCTTGTCAGGAGGCCAGATAATAAAGATGTGTTTACACTGTATATACAGCCAGACTAATGGTCTGATACCGATAGGGTCTGTTTGCTATGTCGATACTAATTAGCCAAGCAGAGCCAATGAAAGCTTTCCAAAAGACTGCATGCTAATACATTACATTCATTAAGCTTCATTAGAAGGCAGAAACAAATATTTTAGGATTTGGAAGAAGTGCATTTTTATAATGATGTTCTTCATTATTACACAGACAAAATGTTTTGACCATTTTAGAAAAAGCAATTTTTAAAAAGCACATTAATCCTTAAAAATGATTTTTGTGTTAGAAAAGGGTTCCTAGGAAAATTTCAACGTTCACATACAATGTTTCCTCCTTATAACAAAATTAGCACAGTCTTTTCAAAATACAAATGAAGGCTTAAATTTTAAAAATGAAGCCAAATCAGAAAGTCGTGAAGTAACAAGCAGTAAGAATATATATTATCAAGTATAATTAGTTATGTCAAATTTAACAGTCTCAAAATTGAGACTATAGCATATGCAACTCAGCTATATAACTAATTTTTATATGATGCGTATACCAAATCCCTTTAAAAATCTAACAAAGGTGTTTATTTTGTCAATGTTACTAAAATGTGACAGAAACACTTCTGCAAAATTCAGATTCTTATAAATGAGATTATGTTTATAGATTTTATGTTCAGCATTCAGATCTTCAGCAAAAACGAAGCCATTAGTAAGGCATAAGCAAACCGTGCCATAAGTCATGATTTTCAAACTCAATCCAAACAGCAATGCTAATAAAAACTAGCTGTAGAAATGCAAAAAGCACTGAGCTGTGCAAATGTAAATGACAAGCTTGCCAATCCATTAAAACTAATGGCCTACACTGTCCATGCAGCTTTGGTTGGATTCACATGCAAATTTGTATGCAAAGCGTTCAAGCACTTTGCAGGACATGATACACCATTCATACCAATTCCCGAGTTAGTCCAGTGCCAAGATACCTGCATCAACAACCTCCTTATGTGCTCACCTTGCAGCTTGCCATGCTTTGCCAACACTTTCACAAGTCCTACATACTTGCTGGTATCAAGGACAGCAGAGGAATCCAAGCGGTCACTAAAAATTAAAACTTATGTTGAAAACCAAATCACACACAAACACAAAAAACCCTAAAAGTTTACCTTCTATTCATTTTAACATATCACAAAAGTTCATCAGAAGATCTGAAGTGTATTTAACATTGGCCTCTATACCTACACTTTATTTTTGAAGCCAAATAAATTTATATGAAAGTAATGTGATTAACAGAGGTAAAATCTAATACTACATAAGAACTACATCATCCCACTCACAATGAAGAACTCTTTGGCTTTACAGAAGTGATTCTAACTTCCATCAGTAACACTCAAACAGCTGAAAACACATATTTTTATGCTAAAACACCAGGATGGAAAGCCAAATACATCTGAGAAATGGACAGAACTTTGTTTACAGTATTGAAAGGAAAATGGTAGGAAAAAGTTATCACCACCACTCTTGTAACAATCGAACTGCCAAAAATCCTTGGCTGTATGAATCAGGGTGAGTCTTCTCATACTTAAAGATACCTTTGCTGAAAATAAGCCACAACTGGTCAAGAGCCTTTCATTATAATATCTCAGGAACACTAACAACAAAAGCATTCTATTAAAAATGCATTATGAAAGATTGGTACAAATGAGTGGAGGTGAACACCAAGGACTCCACATCTGCATAAATGCTGACGACCTGTTTCAGTGTCAGAGTACTCACAACTCCTGCTTCAAGTTCAAGGACTCCTCTGCATTATCATGTCGACAGCACAAATTTATTAAAGCAGCATAGCCACCAATAACCATGTCTGATTCGTATTTTTCCTTTAATTCAAGGGCTTTTTGCATATTCTGAAGTAAAGGACAGAAGAAATTAACAAAGGTAAATACGTCATATCTGTGGCTTTTAACATTCACAGTCTAGAAGAAGTTGATACTTCAAAAATGTTAAAAAAATAAAAATGGTTCCTTGCTATCAACCTGATCCTGCATCTCAGTAGTTTTATTCACCCTTCCAAATGCAAGCAAGTTATACTTTTGTGTGGTTTAAAAGACTTATTATTAATGATATAAAATTTCTAGATTAGAAGCAGATACTACTAAAAAGTTCTCTAGTCCAGCTTCACATCAAAGTAATGTGAAAAAATGTTTTAAAATTCTATAGTACTATTTTACAATCCTAAAATCAGTTATGATTTTTTTTCCTAAAACCATAGGCTTATGACCAAATCCTACTGAACAGAAATTGAAAGTCTTGTGATAGCCCACAAATTGCAAACATACTCTAAAATGCAGACAAAGTACAGCTGGATGCCTGCTGAAAAAAGGCAAGAGACCCTTTATCTCAGAAAGAGCTCTTTTCCAGCAGGAAAATGGAATTTCAATCCCTGCATTAACAACCTAATAATATTTGACTTGCAAATGACTACGGCATGTATCAGTTGCTTGACAATCTAGATATGAGAGACCGGAGCCATGGCTTGAAAGGACATTTGGCATGTATGATAAACCCATCACGGCTGCTACTATCATTCACTTTGCAGAGTATTGTAAACAAACTACAGAAACCCGAAAACATGCCATTCAAGGTGTAGCTGAAATTAGTTAACCTTTCATTTAATTGCATTCCTCACAAGCGTGATATATAATAAAAAATGCTAAGAATTATAAATATTATATTCTGCTTTGCTTTTAGCTATCTATAAAGATTCTTTTTTTTCTTTTTTTAACCTCCATAGCCTATTTGAAATATTTAAACATGTTTTACCTCTTCTGAGCAAAGCACCAATATGAGCTGCTTTAGGATGTCTCCTGCAGGCTGATTCTGGGCTTTCAGTCGTTCAAGTGTAGACTCCAAATCAGCTGATGTAGATTGCACAGTCTAAGGAATGCACAAGGAAGAAGAAAAACTTACTATGAAAATAAAATGCACACATCGTCACAGTTCCCTTTGAATTTACCATTCTAAATGTCCTAAATACTATCGGAGATATTAACCTGGATATTGATGGATGGACTCCAGGAATTAATGAACCTCTTAAGTGTAATTTCTCAGATGTGTTTCATGCAGAAGAATTGAAGATGATAAATGATAGAAATCATTGGGTTTATAAAGACATAATCTAAAACTTTCCCTGTGGTTGTTACAGACTGTGAATTCATTCAAAAACCTACTCACTTTTCGAGGGTCTATCTTCTCTCTTTCAACCAACAAATTAACATCCTAAAATTGAGATTTAAATTAGTACAGAATTATAAAAGAATCATGAAAAATATATTAGCAAATGTCAAAAGCTATTTGGAGGTTTCACCTCATTTTACGGCTTCTTTGCATCAGTCTACAGAAACTGTTCTTTAATAACCATACTATAATTAATGCTTTAAGAGTATACTTCAATATATAAACAGTATGTACTAACAATCAATGTTTTAACGATTGTCACTGTAATAAAGCTTTGTAGGCCTGAAGAATCATATTTAAATTTAACTTTAACATGTAACAGGCTTTTATTTGTACATCACTCACTACATAAAACTGCTTACTGTACCACACAAACAAACCTTAATCAATTCAGGAACATGGTAGCTATCCAGTAGATTACGGACGCCTTTGTAGATATTTTCAGGAATTTTTACATTCTGTGAGAAGATAAAGAAGAGGGGGTGAAAACAACCCTGGGTTTTAGACAACTAAACTGAGATTTGTCTAACAGAAATTATTTCAGAGATAATTTAAATCTCTAACACTTGCATGTCATTGAGAAGTGGTCTGGTTGTACTTAAAAGCAGCAATTTCAAATCTAATAGATACATGTCAGGCAGGACAGGCATTATATAGCAAAAAATGAAATGGTACCATCTCCTTCAGCTGATGGAAGTATTGTCTCAAACGCTCCTCCTTGGCCTGTACCTCTGAGTCACTCATGCTGTCAATCAAGTTATAAAGAAAATAGCCAACAGCTTCTGTGGAAAAAAAAAAAACAAGAGAAAGCATTCCACTAAAATTACCGAGACTGTCATGTTATCAAGATTAATTTATAAGAAATCATTTTGGTGTGAGATGTCACCCTGATGAGAGGCTCTGAAATGGCAACAATGATCACTGAGGCATAGAGATTATGTGGTTTGGAAGCACATATCTAACTGGTGAGTGAAAGGAATATTAATTATTTTCAGACCAAGTGACAGCTTTTCAGGACTGAATCTTACTTCAATCTATTTTTTTCCACCACTCTGTGACAGAAGTGGTCCTGCCAAAGGCCTGACTCTTTTCACCATCAAAATCACAAACAGTGAGAATACACAGATGCCGTCACACACTTCTACACTAATTCTGGGGGGATACTATTTAGGAAAACATGTAAAACTAGAAAAGATCATTGCGTTGAGTATAGAAAGTTATATAATTTTAACAGGCAGATACAGTGATCCTGTGGAGAGCTACCTATTAGCCAATGAAAAACGAGGATTAACAAAGATGTTTTCTAACAACAGTAATTTTCCTATGCATTCAAGCATAAAATGTATAGGGCCACAGGTTAATATCTAGGATAGGAAATTTGAACTTTCAAAATGGGTACCTACTTCTAGAAAACTATATATTCCAAGCTTCATTATGTGAAAAATGAAACTCATTAAGTGCCAAAATAATGAATACTGGGCCATGAATTCTATTTATGTGGGAAAAATCCACATGACCTTTATCTTGTTTCATATGTTTAAAAGCAAATGCCTCACAGATCTCAAAACACTGTGATTCTCAGCATAAAGATTTATAACCAAATGTTTTCAAAAATAAAATGTTTGCTGCTATAAATCCTCCTAACCCATCATTACCCAGAAGAATGGATTTGTGGATAAGTTACAATCATCGAAATGGAAACGCTACCCGTCGGTCCTGGAGGCTCCTGGCAATAACGTCCATCCTTGTACAGCAATTCTGTTATCTGGGAAGACAGGAAAGTCGCGCATTGCAACAAGAGACAGAAACAAGAACAAACACAACCTGAAATTGAAGGCTTGAAATGATAAAGCCTCTCCCCAGTAACGTATCAGTCTATATCACAAGAATTCAACTCCTCCACCCGCCAAGGAGAGTGTTTTAGTTTTTAAATAATAGGTCTGTCAGCTAAAAAAAATAACAATAAAAATAAACCCACGACGAAGGAAAACATGCATGTTCTCATGAAGCGTCACAAAGGAAGCCTCTAAACCAACTCACTTACATATGATTCGGAATAGGAATCACCAAACAGTATTATTTCTCATCAGTTTTTGGTCTTGTGGAAACTGGACCAGTTTCCTACAGCTATAAAGTTATTTTATTTATTTATTTATTTGAGAGGGAAATAATGCAATTTAGGGTTCGTTCCTTCCTTTTACATAAAGTTTTACAGAAATAATACAGTAAAATACACTGGACCAACAGCCTTTTTTTTTTTAAAGTTATTCAATGACATTTTTCTACTCATTCTATCGGTGTTGACACAAAACTAGACAAACTTTCCAACATGCATTCATGTGTGTTATAATGAAATTCACACACACTAAGGGAGAATTTTTATCTTTCAAGACTAGTTTTATAACCTTTTAAGAAAATGCAATATATACTTCATGGTTAAAATGATTACCCTAACCTATAATCCAAACACAGTATGTGACTATATATCCTCAGGCTGATGAGAACAAGAACAGAAACAGCAGTTGTCCAATGTGCTATTTGTTAGGAATTCTGAACTACTTTATGTACACACTACAATTCAGTTTCTGTTACTCTCACTGCTTGTCACATAATTTACTATAAGTGCCAATTCAAACTTGCAGGTGTTTCTATTACTTTCTTCCAGACTGGAAAATTAGGCAACGATGATCATATGCCACAATAAAAATCATCCTGTTATCATGGCAATTCAAAGGAAGGTTAAGGTCAAAAAAAGATCTATTGAAAAGAAAAGCAAAACAAATGAGTTCTTTAAAAAGTATAAAAAATGGCATTATGAAAAAACAAATTCAAGGATTTCAAAATTTTTTGTGCCAAAACCAGCTCACCTTTCAATTCCACTTCCTACAAACCTTTTGAAATACTCTAATAATCCTTACTACAAATGTTTTTAACAATACATATATAGTAAATTATTTAGTAAATTGTACACATGAATTAGATTTAAGAGTTTAATACTAAATTTTAGATAATATATTTAATGAATTAATCAGTGATAATCTCTACAAGCAAAGAATTATTTCTAAATATACACACATATACATATGCCAGCAATGTGTTATACTGACCACACAGTCTGATGACAGTTTGAGCAACACAAGCAGACCTGGGTGAAGTTTCGATTTTAAAACATGCTTAAATTGGAGATCCCAGCCAATAATGTACACTCTCAGGGTGGGTGTGGCAGGTTAAGCTGCCGTGTAGAATACCCACTTCCCAGTGACTGGTTTGTGTGCCTGCCACTCCACCTGCCCATCTAGCTTCCCTCCTGCTGACGCCTCTAGGAGGCAGCAGACAATGTCCAAGCAACTAGGCTCCTGACCTCCACCTGACAACCCAGATTCCTGAGCTTTTGGGAAGTGAATCAATGGATGAATTTCTCTGTGTCCCACCCTCTCTGTAACTCTGCCTCTCAAATACATACATGACTTTTAGAAACATATACTCTATAATTTAACCAAACATCTTTTGTGGGGCTTTCTGTAATCATAATTCTGACATAAAATCAGTTTACTTCTTTAAAGGGTAGCAGTGAAAAATTTCATTTATATGCATTTATATGAAGTACACACAAATATATACACAAATATTAAGAAAATTACTCAGACTATAAGGTCACACCTCATTATACTATCAGCAATACTCATTTGGAAAAGTTGAAAACCTTAAGAATGTAGGACTACATCAAAGAACACTTCCATAGTAAATTTCATGGTGTTTTAAAACTTCCATGTTTTACAACTCTGAATCTACTTAACTTATGATTATATATTATAAAAGTACAAAGCTATTAAAAATTTAGCTCTTAATGGCTTTGATACATCATCAAATGGTGATATTAAGAGTACTCACCTTGCTCCAAAGATTTATATCCATGGACCTGCAGAGGGCAGCAAAGGATTGAAAATAAATTCAAGGGCTTAAATATTTCATAGTAAAATGCACTAGCAGTTACTTCATGAAATATGTACAATAAGTAAGTATTGGCAAAAGCAAGCTGAACTACAAGGACAAGGTAACTTTGAAAGCGTGACTCACCATCATTTTGAATATCTAAAATAAACACAGATTTACACAATAAGATCAAAGTAACAGCCTTACGTCTTATGGACCATGTTCAATGGAGGATATTTGTACCATCTCAAAGTGTCTGCCACAGACTGCCCCTTCCTTGCAATGGGAAAAACAGTAACAACATAACAGAGAAATGAACACTTGACTGAGTGAGCAAGGTGCAACATCACAAAGGAGAAGCTGAGGACAGTGGAGTGCCATTCACTAAGTCCTTCTGAGAAGACAGTCGCTCCCGTGGTATTCCTGCTACAGATGAATACAGCATAAATCCCATCAGGAAGAGCCATCACTAGGAACAGCTAACTTGCAGTCTCAAACAAATGCTGGTGAACTGTTCCAGATTAGAGAGAATTAAAGAAAAAAAAATTTACGTCTATCCTTGGATTCTATACAGAAAGCAGGGGAAAAGAGGGATGTTGAAAAGCACAAAACTGACACAAATGGAACATGACAACATTGGACAATGAACTGACAAAAACGTAGTATTAAATTTCCCAAACATGCTAAACATTCTGTGTTGAAAAAAAAAACTAATTGTTTTGCGGAATTACTGACACACAAAAGGATAAGAGGGTACAACATATACAACCTAAGCTCGAATAATACAGAAAAATACATTTCTGTAGGTGTAAATTGACAGATATATGGAGGGAAAGAATCATGGTCAAGCAAGGAAAAAAATGTTAAAATTTGGTGAATGTGTTATACATGACTTCTATATACTATTCTTATAATCTGCAAATTTGTATTTCAAAGAAATTAAAAAAAAACAGCTGGTTCAAATGTTGCTTACTTAAATGAAAAACCATTTACACAACAGGACAACAAATGGATACTGGCCTTAAATTATTTCTAAGCTTTGTTCACTTGATGTCTATATATTGTACATGCTTAATTCAAACTTCACTATGAGAAGACCAATTTACGTGCTCTAACAACACACCCCACAGAAATTCCTAAGCCTTTTTAGAGTTACGATGAGGCAGTTTGGGATACACCAAGTTAATGTATAGTAAGCACATTCAGAATAAATCACTAATATTCTGTAACACCTTAGAAGGATTTCAGGGACATCAGGAATGAAGAGTCAGAAGATGACATCCAGGCCGGCGCGATAGTGTAGTGGTTAAAGTCCTCGCCTTGTATGCACTGGGATCCCATATGGGCACTGGTTTGTATCCCGGCAGCCCCACTTCCCATCCAGCTCCCTGCTTGTGGCATAGGAAAGCAGTCAAGGATGGCCTAAAGCCTTAGGACCCTGCACCCGTGTGGGAGACCTGGAAGAGCTCCTGGCTCCTGGCTTTTGATTGGCTCAGCTCCAGCCACTGCAGTCACTTGGAGAGTGAACCATCGAATGGAAGATCTTCCTCTCTGTCTCTCCTCCTCTCTGTATATCCGCCTTTCCAATAAAAATAAATAAAATCTTAAAAAAAAAATGACATTTCCTTTAAGGTCATTTGCAAAGTAACAAAGTTACAGAAACTTCTAACAAAGCACCGGTTAACCAGCACTTTGGGTTGCCACAGGTGTGGACTCCGTTATAGGGGCTGCAGCAACACCATGCGGCCTCTGTGGGGTGGCATAATTCAGTACCTTCACACAAATACATACAGGTGATAAAACAACAGAGCTACACATACATATTGTATCAGTGTTAAATTCCTTATTTTGATAATATACTACAGTTATATAAAGAAGTAACCAAGGGTGAGGGGAAATGAAGGAGGACACACAAACCCTCTATGCTATGTTTGGAGCTTCCTGTGATCTGTAATTACTTCAAACTCAAACACAATACAGGACAGGACAGGACAGGACAGGAAATAAGCAAAGCAAACCAAAAGATAGGAACAGGCAAAAGAGGAAACAAAATGGTCAAAATCTTTACCAAAAAAGCTGGGTGATGGGGCCATGAGAGCACTACTTTTGTGGATGCTTAAAAACTCCATTAAGAAACGGCAAGAAGATAAATTTTCAAAATTATGCCTGTATCCAAAATAGAAAACGACCAAAAGCCCTACTTCAAATCAATGGCAGAGGTCTGAAACAAAAACTCAGAGAATTTCAAACCCAAGCTTTCATAAAGGATGAATAACACTTCTCCAATACTCTCCCACCACTTAAATGACTGATGCTAAAATTACCAATTATCTTGATCCAAAATTCAGCTAGCCCTTTTTGGTCCTCTGTGACTAAACTTTGGGGTCTATGTGGCAGATCATTATATGCTAGGTGCTGCTCTTTCCCATGGGAACAGTTCAAACTTAAAAACTGACCCTTCCATCTGTGTCCAAAAACTGATCTTGTGCCCTAGCCTTAACACGTTTCCTTTTTAAAACAATTCTGCATGTATTACAAATTCTGTTATACACAGGAAAGAGACTTGGAAAAAATTAAACTTAAACTGCAACTCTGCAATGGAGCCCATAAAACATTAATTATCTCTTAATATTGTCTCACCTATATCCTTCACTCCCTACCCCCTGTTCTTTATCACGTAAACATTTCAATGGATCAAAGCCTTGACTCAAGGTTTAAACTTATGAATTGGGAATGAGATCATTCCTGAGAAATCCAGGCTTCTATCTGGGCCTTATTTCTTGCCATCATTTCATGGTTTCCTGAGCCACTCTTGGACCTACCCCGGGTCCTAGGATGCACTGTTAGCACAGCCTCAGTGCCCTGGCCTGAAACACCCTCCCTGCCTTTGGATTCTTATCCATTCCTCACGACTCATATCAGCATTTTTCCTGCACATCCTCCAGATCCAGCCCTTCTCCAATCTTGGCAGAAACAGAGAATACCTTTCCTCAAAGCACTTGTAATGTTAAACATAAGTTTGCGCTTGTACTCTTACTTTCTTGTCACTAACTGTGAACAACTTGGGGGGGGGCAAGAGATTTCCTATTGATCCATGAATTTACTATACAGTATTCCTAACCCATGGCACACACTTAATATTTTCTGAGCACTCACAAATGCATTTAGCATTCTTCTGAAGCATTTTATTTCACTTTTTGATGTTCACAATATTTCTACTTTAAGTACAATTATCAAAGCCATTATAAAGATGAAGAAACTGAGGTGCAAAGTATTTAAGCTTTAAAAGTTACCCAGGGGTTTTCTAAGTTAACTGTAGATGCTCTACTAACAATTTGCATCTAAATTTGCTCCTTTCCAGTAGTATTCCACTGCAATAAAAGCATTGTTGTTTTCAATGACACATAAAACGAATGGGTACTACAGATGACTGGGAATAAATATTACAAGTTAAAAGCAGGCAGACAAATGTTAATCGATTTAGCAGGAAAGAGAATATCAAATCCCAAGACACCAGTAAGGAAACCTGGGACCAAATCACAGTATACACAGGAATTGTCAAAGGACATAGGAGCTACGTTACCAGGATAGAGGGAGGGAGCTGGCATAAGCAGGC
Organism: Ochotona princeps; assembly: GCF_030435755.1. Taxonomy (NCBI): domain Eukaryota; kingdom Metazoa; phylum Chordata; class Mammalia; order Lagomorpha; family Ochotonidae; genus Ochotona; species Ochotona princeps. The sequence continues at coordinate 49,956,792 of NC_080839.1, read as the reverse complement.
CCTGAGATGCCCTCCCCACAGCCGGGACACTGCCTCTCTCTGACTGCAGAGGAAGTCTGAAGGCCTCCTCTCAGTATGATGGAGAACCCAGGAACCTGTAACCTGATGCCCATTCCCCCAGCAATTACCCTGAGGATTCCTCCCTAGGGAAAGCCTAGCCCAGCCAGGAAGGAGTCACAAAGACAAAGCCACAGATCCTCTCAGGTGACACAGAGGAACACTCCAAAGACGCAAGGCCCACCAACAACCTAGAGCAGCTTTCAGTGGTTACACCACACTCAATCATATATTACCAGACACCTTGGAGACAAAAAGGCTGAAAGTTTGCAGGAAGTAGACAGTGAACAGGGGCAAAAGCATTCCAAAAAATTACTACTATCTTCTGAGGGAGAAATATTTGATACTTGTGAGATACTATCGTGCTATTTTATAAAAGAAATACCTAGAGAATCAAGTGATTCTAGAAATAAAAACAAGGAAGCAGGGAAGTGCAGCTGTACAGTAGGGCAAGCAGTAACGGGATATTTGCATTCATACTGGGGTGCCAGTTGAGTTCTGCCTACTCTACTTTTCATCTAGCCTCACTAGATCACAACAAGGAGGATATGAAAAATGGGCATTAAGTTTGTTAACTTCAGCAGGACTAATGTTTTGGTCCTACAAGCTTTACAATAGAAAACTTTTTACTTCCCCAACATACGGCAGGCTGGAATTGTGGTGCGGTGAATTAACTCACTGCCTGTGTGACCAAGATATCCCAATTAGGCGTGCCAACTCAAGTTCCAGCTACTGTGTTTTCCATGCAATTTCCTGCTTAACATGTCTTCTGGGAAGCAGAACATGGCCCAGTTACTTGGCCACTGACACCTATGTAACAATGCACAAAATACACCCAGGGTTTAGAGTAACTCACATTCTCAAAAGCCTCCAACTACACACGACAACAGGTACAATAGGTACTGGCCAATCGTGTCCACTCAGAAGCACACTGCCTTCAGGGTGGAGCTCTACCATGAAGTGGGAATAATTCTGGACTAAAGGTTGCTCTAGACCTCCCAAACAGTATGCAAAAGCAAGCAACAAAAGAAATGGCCCCAACAAACTGTAAGCGCTCAGAGAAATGTTCCCAACAAACTTAATTCCACCTCACCTCAGAACAAAGATCAACTAAAGAAATACAAGAAAATCCAGCATTCATCAGTGCAAAATTCACAGTATCTGGAAGCTTCCAAAAAACTCAGAAAAGTATGACCTATGACCCAGGAGGAAAATTAATCTGGAAACAGAAATGGTACAAGTGGCTAAAGACATCAAAGCATCTTCACAGGTTCTACAGGAAGAAAAACGCATTTAAAAAACCAAAGACAAATGGATTTCTAGATACAAAAAGAATAGTCCTGAAACTAAAATACATTTTTAAAACACTGCTACCTCAGCCAAGCATCCACACTTACATGTCAACCAACACTCTTCAGAAAAAAGGACAGTCAAAATACAGGACACATGATCAGCCACAGAATACAGCAAGGAGACATTCAGGTCCATTTTCACATCGTTTTTTTTATTCCACATTAAGATGATTTAGCATACTAAATTTCTCAGCCCATAAGGAGAAGCAGGAAACTACAATTGTGCACAGGCTGCTAATACTTACCAACAGTGACAGCAAAAAGATGACATGAACCATTAAAAAGCAGAAACAAGGAAAAGCAACCAAATACATTTATTGAGGAGCAAGTGGCTTTACCTGTTTTAATCAGTAGTCATTACAAATACAGACACAATAAAAAACCTAAAACTCCATTCTTCGTGATCCCTAATGTTCAACAAACTGATTCAAAAAGTTTTACCAATGACTACTAAATTCAAGATGGGAAAGAGTTTCAAAATAACTTATTGTGCATTTTTTAATTAATTCCAAAAGGGATAAGGTTGCTTTTTGCAAGGGAGAAGTATAAGCTTTACTTAATGAAGTATATATCAAGCTTGGTTTCTGACATCGATATTGGACACCTGACATTACGTCCCTTGATATGTCATCTATGCTGTATTCATGGTAAAAGGCGAAAGATTTATATGATCTGAAGAGAAACCAGAGTTTATGTTGTATTCATGGTACAATTTTAAGTCTCAGTGGAGGAAAAAAAATTAAATAGAAAATGTAGGAGGGAGACTGGCGCAATGGCTCAATAGTTAAATCCTTGCCTTTCAAGTGCTGGGACCCCAGGTGGGCATTGGTTCGTATCCTGTAGGCTCTACTTCCCATCCAGCTCCCTGCTTGTGGCCTGGGAGAGCAGTGGGGGACAGCCCAAATCCTTGGGACCTAGCACCTGCTTGGGAGACCCAGAAGAGACTCCTGTTCCTGGCTTTGGACTTGGCTTGGTTTTGGCTGTTGTGACCACTTGGGGAGCAAAAGAGCAGACAGATCTTTGTGTCTCTCTCTCTCTCTGAAATCTGCCTTTCCAACAAAAATCTCAGAAAAAAAAAAAGTAGGAGGAACAGTTTTAGTAAATAGCAGGGAACCAAGACTGCATTCTTTCCAAAAAAAAAAGTCAGTGTTATTTAAAAGCATAAACAAAAAATAGGGAGCTGGCATGGAGGTACATTGGCTTAAGTTACTGAGTGCAATACAAGCATCCCAACTGGGCACTGGCTGGAATCTCAGCTACTCCCATTCTGTTCCAGCTCCCTGGAAAAGCAGCAACAGAAGACCCAAGTACTTGAGCTCCTGTAACCCTCATGGTAGAGTCAGATGGGTTTCTGAGCTTCTGGATTCAGTCTCACCCAGCTCCAGCTGTTGAGGCCATTCAAGACGTACACAAATGAACGACTTCTCTGTCTCTCCCTTTCTCTTTGTGTAACTCTTTCCGTTTTTTTTTTTTTTTTTTTTTTTACTTTTATTTGAAAAGCAGATTATGCAGAGATACAAGGAGAAAGGAGAGGGATCTTGCTGGTTCACTCCCCAAACGGCAGTAACAGCTGGAGTTAAGCTGATTCAAAGCTGGAAGCCAGGATTGTCTCAAGTACTTGGGCCATCCTCCTTTGCTTTCTCAGGCCATAAACAGGAAGCTGGACTGGAAGTGGAAAAGACAGGAAACAAACCTGTGCCCATATGGGAGGCTGACACTGCAGGCTGGTGATTAGCATGTTGAGCCACTGTGTCAGCCTCATGATTTTTGAAATAAATAAAAATTTTAACAATTATCCAAGGCTGGGTCCGGCAGCGTGGCCTAGCGGCTAAAGTCCTCGCCTTGAACGCCCCGGGATCCCATATGGGCGCCGGTTCTAATCCTGGAAGCTCCACTTCCCATCCAGCTCCCTGCTTGTGGCCTGGGAAAGCAGTCGAGGATGGCCCAGAGCACTGGGACCCTGCACCCACGTGGGAGACCTAGAAGAGGTTCCTGATTCCCGGCTTCAGATCGGCGCAGCACCGGCCGTTGGGGAGTGAATCATCGGACAGAAGATCTTCCTCTCTGTCTCTCCTCCTCTCTGTATATCTGACTTTGTAATAAAAGTAAAATAAATCTTTAAAAAAAAAAAGAATTATCCAAGGTTAAGATAAAAGACACAAAATCAAATACAAGAATGTGACTGAATCCTGTCAAAAAGTAAGTTATACAAAAAATTTTCAAAACTGAAAAAAGATGAACACGATTTTTACACATTTGATGATATAACACTGCTTATTTTGAAAGAGTGATATTGTAATTGTTGTAATTTCTTAAAGTATATTAAGGAGACAATGCTGTGGCATGGTAGCTTAAGTCACTACTTGTAGTGCTAGCATCCTAATACGGTTACCAGTTCCAGTCCCAGCTGCTCTACTTCCAATCCAGCTCACTGCTAAAGTGCCTGGGAAAGCAGCAGAAGATGGCCCAATAACTTTGGCCCCTACACCAGGTGGAAGACCCAGAAGAAGCTCCTGGTTTCAGTCTGGCCTAACCTTAGCCACCGAGGTCACTTGGAAGAGTAAATCAGAGGAAAACATACTCTCTGTGTAACTCTGCCTTTCCAATAAATAATACATCTTCTTAAAAATGAACAGTAGTGCAGGCAGTGAAGAATCCAAATCAGGGTGCCAATTTCAGTGCTTTCTAAAGCACCTGGGAAACTCAGCAGAAAAGGGCCCAAATTCTGGGTCCCTGTGCCCCACGAGGGAGACCTGGCTGCAGTTCAAAGCTCCTGGCTTTGGCCTGGCCCAGGTCTGTACGTCCCTGCCATGTGGAGAGCAAGTTCGTGGATAAAAGACTTCTTTCTTTCTGTCTCTTCCTCTTTTTCACTGTTCTTTCCATAAAATAAAACAAACCTTATAACTAATTCCATCCAAAACTTCTAGTAAAAGCAAACCAGAAGAAAAAATGTATATGTGTGTGTACAAGCACAAAGGGATCTTCAAAAACTACTTGTGGAAAATGCATATTTTGGAAAAATGACGTGGATTTACTAAAATAAACTCTCATTTTATTTCTCCATGAATGTTTTTTGAAAGGCAGGGTAAAGAGGGGTGAGGGAGGAAAAGAGGGAAAAACAGACGAGATCCCTTCTGTCTGTTGGTTCATTCCACAAATGTCCATAACAGCTAAAGTGAAGAGCCATCTCCCATAGGGAAGGCAGGATGACTTGGGTGCCACCACCATCTGCTGCCTCCCTGGTTGGATCACCAGGAAGCAAGTCAGGAACTGAAGACAGGTAACAAAGGTAAACACTCTAACAGTAAGACACAGGCCTCTGAACTGACAGTCAACATCTACTTCTCCATGAAATGTTTAAAGTACTCTTAGACAAACTTTATTTACAGAAAGAGTGTACTAGAAAAATCATACAGCAAAATGCTGACAGTCGACAAATATAGACAGGGTGCACTACAGCAGCACTGCACTGGATAAAATATCCTGTGATGAGATGCTCAAAGAAGAAAGCAAATCTGCACCCCAAATTTGTCTACAACTTCAACTAGCTATTTCCAGTGCAAATTTCCTTGTGTTTTAAAAAATATGTTTAAGCTCAATTCAACCAGTTGCAAGAATAATACTGACTAGGTTACTTTGAGTAACTTGCATACGTGAGTGAAGAGCAGCTGTATCTTTCATCATGTTAAAGTCAAATGGAAAGCAGCTATCAGTCCAGATGCACATTTCATGTCTAGTATCTTACCTCTTAAAGCCCAAAATCAGACTGCCCCTCAAAGAACTCAATGGGAAAGGTGATTTATTAGATTCCACTGCAAAGGAAAATAAGTATCAATAAATGCTACATCAAGAGGCCCCACCACATCAACTTACTTGAATATACATTTATATCAATACCTTTTGCATTTCGAAAATTTTATTGTAAAATGTCTTCAAACAAAATTAGATGTTATATATATATTTATATATATGCTATATATATATATATATTTGCAACATAAAAATCTCTTAAAAATCTTTTCACTTCATTTTCCTGTATCTATACAACTAAATAACACATACTCTAAGTATTCTTTTATATAAATGGCAATTACTAAGATGCCAGCGTACGCCAGGGAGTCTGGCACACACCTCAGGCTGGGCGCTGTGGAGCTAGGGAGACACAGGACCTATGCTCCTTAACAACAGCAGACGGGCGAGAGGTTCCTTTGTGGGGATGGTGCTGGACTCTGTGGAACCATTTACACTTTCTCATCCCATTTTCCACCGGCATCAATGACCAGCATTCTCCTAAGAACGACACCCTAAAATCTTAACAAAAATCTTAATAAAATCTCTGTGATTTGATCAACTTATATTGACCTTTCATTTTCCTGAGCATTTCTTTGTTCTTCTACTTGCTTTGGCATTTAATCGCCCACATATTGTATATTTCAAAGCTGACATTGTAAGCCTGATCTGCCTAAGTGTTAATCCTAGGTCTTACAGAGGCTCCTCACCCTCACTAGAAAGGGCACTTCTCCAATATACTTTTCCACAATTGTATTAAAATGGCACCACATTGGGGCCAGCGCAGTAGCTTAGCCACTAATCCTCTGCCCGCTGGGCCAGCATCCCATGTGAGCACCAGATGATTACTCTCTGCTCCACTTCCAATTCAGTTCCCTGTCTATGGCCTGGGAAACCAGTGGAGGATGACTCAAGTCCCTGGACCCATGCTCCCATGTAGCAGACACAGTACTGTACGGGTACAAGGGGAGTACATAGAACAGGCAAATTCAGAAAACAATTAATTTAAGATATTTGATTTAATTTAAAAAGATAAACAAGAAAAAACCTCAGAGGATGAGTCATAGTCACTAAGACTTGCTCAACTCCCATAAAACCATCCCCAACAAACCAAAATCAAGATACTCCTTGAGATCAACACACCATCACACATCCTGAACAAGCGGCATCTCATTTAGTGCTTTTATCACATTTGAAGATCTAAAATCATTTTTAACCTGTTAAATGTTAAGTTTTCACTTCTTCAATAATGTATTGATGTCAAAGTTACCTAGGCTCATTTTCTTTAGCGCTCTGCTATAGACTGGACCACAGGCCACAGTGGGATAAAATGCTCTGCACTTAGTCACTCAAGGAATTTTAAAGTAGATATAAACGCAGGCCTCATTCAGTTACCTTTAATCTTGCTGTTTTTTTTTTTTTTTCAAAATGAATTTTCCATGCCTGGAAATGAAAGTGGGAAAATGTCTCCCACTGGCCCACCAACTTCATCTAAGTAATCCATCCCCCTTCTCTCCTTCCGGGTATTCTGTGTGATGTGGGGGCCAACAGTGCACACCTGAGGCAAATGTATCTATTATACAACTAACTGCTCTTCAAACATCTTTGCAGCAAAGTGGGCGGGCAGTAATTGACAGGAGTTAAGTTCAAATATT